>NC_136434.1:293188074-293841824 GCF_052849685.1 Lactuca virosa
GTATCACCCACCTCAGCCCAGCAGAGAGGCGATCTGCATTTGCGACTATATAAGGCCTCAAAAGGAGCAACCCTTATGCTTGTGTGATAGTTGTTGTTGTATGAAAATTTAATCAAGGGCAAGTGGGTATCCCATGACTTGCCAAAATTGATTTCACAGGCTCGGATCATGTCTTCTAGCGTTTGAATGGTTCGCTCGCTCTGGCCATCGGTTTGAGGGTGGTAAGAAGTGTTCATGTCTAGCTGTGTTCCCATAGCTTCCGTAGCGACTGTCAAAATCTTGAAGTAAATCCACTATCCCGATCCGAGATAATAGATATTGATACCCCATGAAGTCTCCCGATATCTTTTATATAGGTTCGAGTTAATCCTTCCGTCTTGTATGATTCCTTTATTGGCAGGAAATGGGTAGATTTGATTAACCTATCGCCAATCACCCAGTTAGTGCTCGATCCAACTCTTGTAATAATAAGCTTTGTTCTTTTGACTTTGAGAGTTTTATCCAATCCACACAGTGCTTCCTTCGCGGTATTATCCGGCTTCGATGTCTCCCAAGCCGGTTATAGGTGTTGACAGTGTTTTGTTCTTGCTTCGTGAGCGGATGAGTATGTTATCGATGAAAATAATTAAAAAGGCTGACTAGGAATGGTTGGGAGAACTCGGTTCGTAGGGTCCATGAATACCGTGGGAGCATTCATTAGACCTAAGGGTATCACAACGAATTTAAAATGGTCGCGACGAGTTCGGAAAGCAGTTTTTTTGGGATGTCCTCTTCTCGGACTCGAAGTTGATGATAACCGGTTCTTAGATCTATTTTAGAGAAGTAACTAGCTCCTTGGAGCTGGTCAAATAGGTCGTCAGTCCGAGGGAGTGGGTATCGGTTTTTGATGGTGAGCTTATTCAATTCCCTAAAATCGATGCACATTCTGAAGGATCCGTCTTCTTGAAGAACAAGACCGGAGCTCTCCAGGGTGAGAAGCTTGGTCCGATGAATCCTTTGCGCAACAATTCTTCTCAATTGACTGGATAACTTCTGAATTTTCGGCGGGAGCTACCCTGTAGGATGAATTGGCAATTTATGTGGTTCCCGGTATGAGGTCGATTTGAAATTCGACCTATCTCTCCGGGGTATTGCCGGAAGTTCTTAGGGAAAATACATCCGGAAAACCGCATGCTACTGGAATACCTTGTATGCTTACTTCTTCCTCGGCCTTGTCCACAACGTGAGCGAGGAAAACGTAGTTCTTCTTGTGCAGGCACTTTTGTGCCTTAATGCACGAGTTAAGACGAGGATTGGCACCAGGTTTATCACCATAGGTTATTAGAGTTTCGTGATTGGGGAGGTGAAGGCAAACAGCCTTCTCGTGACACATAGTATCAGCACGGTGGGGGTTTAACCCAACCATGCCGATTAGCACATTAAAACTCCTAATATTTACTGGCATTAAATTTATTTGAAATGAATGGTTGTTTAGTGTTAAGGTATACTCTACATAAATATCATAGGTTAATTCGGTTTTTTTTCCTTAGCCATCTCCACTGTGAAGGCTTCGTTTAGCTTCTGGGGTTGTTGTTTTAGTAAGTGCTCGAATTTGTTATTAACGAAGCTTCGCTCAGCTCCACTATCGAGTAAGATGCAAGCAAAAGAGTTGTTAAGTGGGAACGTACCAGTAACAACTGTCGGGGTCTTGGAATGCTTCGCCTTGACCCAAGGTCAGGACCCTTCCGGATCCTTCTGCTCCTTGATTGTTAGCCTTGGGGCAATTGTGCCTGAAGTGACCGGTTCCTCCACACCCATAGCAGGTGTGACTGGTCTCATCATTGGTGTTGTTGTTAAGGTTGTTGTGATTGTTGTTGTTTTTGTTTGGTTGATGATTCTGTCGTGGATAAGTTCTACAGTATTTGGTGGTGTGACTCTTTCGGTTGCATTTCTTACAATGCAGCTCCCGACAGGCTCCCTTGTGATGAAAATTGCACTGGTTGCATCTTGGAAGGCTTCCAGCATATGGTCTCGTTGATGTTGATGTAGTAGGGGTCATGGTCGCATGAACAGCAACAACATGCTGCTTCTTTGAGAACCCTTGAGTTAGCTGCCCCTTTCTCTTACTTCCAGACTTTCTCTTCCTGCTCTTAAGCTTGGGGTTTGGAGTGCCTTGATAAGCTGTCACTTGTTGGTTTTCGTGCTCGTTCCTTCGGCTGGGGTTGTCGATTCTATTTACACCTCTATTGGTTTTGTTTGCGTTGAGTTGTGCCATAGCAGCGGTTACTGCCGCTGTTACCGCAGCTTGGAAGGTAGCAGAGTCCATCTGCAGGAGCGGTGTCTCGTGGGTGTGCTTGTTATTTATGTGGGATGACATTTTCCTGATGTATGATGATAAGCTAGATCGTAAGTAGTGATCGTCATTCCTGGTTGTACTCTATAAATTTCGCGTCTTGTCGTATGATTCTGATTGTTTCCATCTACATCCCTATGATGTATTTATGGTAGTAGGTAGTCATGGATTTGGCATGAATATTAAGTCTATCCCTAGAGTTCATAGATTTTTTTGGTTTCGAGATCCTTGAGTATCTAGCGGTTTTAGGGCTTCGGTTGTGCATATAAGTGAATTCGTGCAATAACATGAAATAAGGAAAACACATTATTGCTTCATTAGTAAATACCATCTTAGCACGCGAAAGAGAATCATAACAAATGGTAGTGGGGGGTGCAACACGAGGACTTCCCAGGGGGTCACCCATCCTAGTACTACTCTCGCCCAAGCACGCTTAACTACGGAGTTCTGATGGGATCCGGTGCATTAGTGCTGGTATGATCACACCCTGAAGATGAGCTACTTTTCGCTCGGTGTCTCGTAGTCGTGCCTCCCGAACTAACTGCCTCGTTTGGGAGTCCCCGATCACTTCCTCAGTTTGTCTTTCAGTTCTCTCAACAGCAGCCCGCATTTGGTCCATTTGATTGTGGGTGTCCTGAGTTTGGTTGCCAACGTCTCGGGTGCGGCGGACCATGACTGGGAGGGCCCGGTCAGCTGGTCCTCTATGACTAAGATCGAAGAGACCTCGGTTCCTACCGTAGTGTGGTCGTATCCCCTGCTGGTGACTCCATCTCCAATTATCATGTGCCCATGGGACGTGGGGCCATCGGGGCCCTTACGATAATCCGGTACTCTGGCCATGTATGGAAGATTGATGACCTTGGATTCTGCATCCGAGGCATGATCGTCATTGACCTCGAGCTCTTCCTCTTCGAGGTTCACTACTGACTCGGCGGTTCCATCTGCAAGTTCTACTTCATGTTCCTCCTCTGGTTCTTCCTCTAAGTCTCCTTCTGGGTCTTCCTCTGGGTCGAGCCACCATGTTTTTCCTTGAATAAGGAGATAGGGGTTTCCTGGCTAATGATGCCCGTCTATAGTGTATTGCACGGAGGGGTATTATTACTAGAAACAAATAGCACACCAAATACTCCTATAGTATTTAAATTTTGTTTAGGTTTGATTCTATAAGCTCTTTGGATAATTAAATTGTAAGTTTTTTATTCATTGTCCATCACAATTACTCCCGAACACATGTTGGTCGTATTTTGAATGAATGTAGTTGATCAGGCTACATTCACCCCCAATACGACTACATAACTGTCCGGGTTTAATAGTGATGTTCAAATCCTCCAAAGACTTTTACTGTTCTTGTTGTGTTATTAATCTAAAATGCACACATAAGTATGTATTTTAATTATTATGTTCAGAGTAGTTTAGTCCCATTGTATTTATAGTTGCATATCCTGTATGATTAGATATGCTAGTTCACTATAAACAATGCTCTGATACCAATCTGTCACACCCCCGAACCAGACGGCGGAAACGTCCGGGGGCTTGATGAGACTTTCAACATTGTAGTATCATTACAGAGTATATAATTGAAACATAACATCATCATCATCACACATGTAATATAACAACATTCATTGTGTACATCGAGTATTGTATTTGAATATTACATGCCAAAATAGTGAGAGTATGATGAAACAAAATATAACACAATATCCATTAGTTTGTTTCGTTCATCCTGCTTCAACGGTTTCCTGAGAATACAAGTTAATTTAAAAAGGTCAACATAAAAATGTTGGTGAGTTCATAAGCATGTTTGTGAAAATGATTTGTATAACTTTGAAACCACCAGAAAATTCTATATTTTCTGAAAACTGTTTAGTATGTTTGTGTCAGATCTTGTATTAATGCATGTATGTTATTGTTTATTTGACTAAAAGGGTAAAGAGAATGTAGAGAGAATGTAAAGAGCATGTATAGAGAATGTTCCCAGACAACCCGATGTTGTCTGTAAAAGAGAAAGCTGCCATACCAACCCCCGAGGTTGAGTACCAGTGAGAGTATGTTTCCGAGTAATCCAAAAGAAAAGAGAATGGTCTTCCGTAAACTTCATAACGTTAATTCCTCTAAGTGAGCCGTCATAACCATACTAAATAAAGACAATGTCGCCTGTCTTGGCGTTGTTGGACGTCGGTTTTGATTATAAGGTTTTCGTCACCCTAGACTGAGTTAGTCTAACTGTAGCGAACAGCTCAGGTGTGGGGTGTCATCCCCGTATAGATCTATACACAAATCCCCGCTCTCCCTCCAAGAGACTCTGGTTATAACTACAGGCTACAATCGAACACTTAATAGGTGTCAACCGATAAAACTCACTAGATCCTTAATCGAATTTACGCGAAGAAATGTATAATCTCATTCCAGACCCAATGAACCATGTAAGTGAACCACTAAGGCATCGCTAAACATGTAAATCATTTCAAGGCCCAATTGGAATGAGATTGTATAACATGGGCCCAAAATATATATGAAAGGACAACTAAGGCCCATTTCACATGTAAGGTATTTACAGGCCCAAATAGCACACAAATAGTATCCAAGGTCCGTCGCACATGTTAATGGGTCAATGAGGCCCAATAACCATATAAATAGTATACAAGACCTATCACACATAAAAATGGGCCACTAAGGCCCAATAACCTAGAAAATGATCAAATTAATCCGTTTGTTAGTTTATCGTTGGTTTTGGTTCAAGTATTCACTAAAATAGCATAAAAGCCCACTTTTTGTAAAAATGACGTTCTTGGCCCAATAAGCCAAAAATTTACAATTAAGGCCCAATTTTTGTACAAATAACACTTTAGTCTCCATTTTGTTCAAAACTTGTGTTGATGACTAGTTTGTTGTAAAAATAACATTTTAAACCCATTTTTGTCAAAAATATCATTTTTGGCTTGATTTTTGTGAAAATACACATTTTTCTGGTTTTGGGCTTTTCCGACCTAGTTGTTGGAAAATTTGTAGAAAAATCATCGTAAGTCGAAATTTGGATCCGTAAATTCTGGAAGTTTGGAAATTTTGTCTACTTTGTTCACAATTTTTCTCATAATTTTTAATGGCCTCTAACAAGTGTGAAATTGCTCACCTTCACAGGCTGGTCCGAAATTATTTCAAATCTGATAGACAGTTTTGTAAAATTCTCCAAAAATTGTAGAAAAATCTTATGAAAACGTGAGAGTAGTCATTTTAAAGGTAGAAACCTGAGCTTTTTTCATGTAAAACAGTTTTGAAAAATATTATCATTTAGGTGGTCAAAACAGTTCGAGATTGGACCAAAACTTTCCTGTGAAAGGCTGATTTTTGAGTTTAGTTTATAGATCTTGGAACACAACTCTAATTTTACTATTTTAAGTGTATAAATCCCAGATCTACTAGTTTACATGTATTATATGTGATAACACATACTTTTCTCAAGGTTTTCATGTATATCCAAGTGATAAACTTAATATTCTTAACATACTTTTAGATTTATGAAGTAAATAACACATAACCACCAAATAAATCATGAAAAACACACATATTCATGCATACACACATAGATCTACACAACACAACTTGTATTATCCCCAAAAACAAAGTAAAAACCGAAAACAAGGGGGTATGAACTCACATTTGCTTTGATGTTTCGGTTGTTGATGAAGAAGTGAAGATATCTCGGCCCTAGATGTGTTATTGAGATGATTTTCGAGCTCTAAGGTGCACAAAATGAAGCTTGAAGTGATTCACTTGAAGATATTCCTTATACTCACCGTTTTCTTGAGGAAAGTGGATGGAGGAGTGTTAGATCATCTAGAGAAGTATTGTTGAGTTTGAAAAGAGAGAGGTTGGAGAAATGAGAGCGTGGCCGAGAATTAAAGAGAAGAGAGAAGAAGGAGGGAAATGTGGAAGTGATGAGCTTGGATATATGTAATTCCCTTGTTATATGGTGGGTTTAAGCATGGAAGTCCACCATGCAAAGATTAGGTGGCACTTGCATGTTTAATCTCTTTTTTTTTGTTAATTGGGCCGAGAATTGGGCCAAAGAAGGTAGGAATTGGAATAGCTTGAGCCCATTAAACTTTAGTTAGGATTTTTGGAGCCTAATCATAAAATCTTTCGGCCCATTGGGCATTTAGGGTATCTCACGACCCAATAGTATAAAAGAATGGGTTCTAAGGTCCATTAAGGTTAATTGGAGTTGTTATGGCCCAATAAGGCCCATTAGGGTTAGAATGAATCATTCTAGACCCAAATGGTCCAAAATGTTATAGATTTGTGAATTGGGTACATTTAGAATCCAAATAGGGTTTCTAAGCCCAAAATAGTCGTGTTGAATGCTTATTGGTCCGTTAGGCCCAGTAAGAAAATCCTAGTCCATAAAGAACTTGAACCGGGATTTCTAAGGTTTTCAGTCCTTAGTTGGGCATATGAGATGTATTTGAACGACAATAGAGTATAGTATTCACTTAGAGTACAAGTTATTACACTAGGTGAATGATTGCATGAGAGTAGAATTTCCTAGCAAAAATGCTAGTTGTGACATGGGGTGCCAGTTTCGGTGGATTCTGACAGAGATGTCCAGTTTACTTCCAGGTTTTGGAAGATATTTCATGAAGATTTGGGCACTCGTCTCCATTTCAGCACAACATTTCATCCGCAGAACGATGGTCAGAGTGAGCGGGCTATTTATACCGTAGAGGATATGTTGTGGGCGTGTGTTCTGGATTTCGGTGGGAATTTGGATACGTATCTTCCGTTAGCGGAATTTTTGTATAACAACAGTTATCACGCAAACATTGATCGACCTCCTTTTGAGATGCTCTACAGGAGGAAGAGTAGGACCCAGATTTTTTGGGGCGAGGTTGGTCAGTGGGTTATAGGGAGTAATGAGGTGGTACTTAAGACCATTGAGCTGATTCAGCAGGTTTGGAGCAGGCTCCAGACAACTCGGAGTCGGCAGAAGAGTTATGCCGACAGGCGTCGGTCAGACTTAGATTTCCAGGTGGGAGATATGGTTCTCCTAAAGGGTGTCACCTTGGAAGGGTGTCATCCGGTTCAAGAAGCGGGGCAAGGTGGGCCCCATATATATTGGTCCTTTCAGGGTTTTGGCTCGGGTGGGATAGGTTGCTTATCGATTGGATCTTCTAGATGAGCTCAGTCAGATTCATAGCACATTCCATGTCGCTCATCTGTGGAAGTGCTTAGTAGATTATTCTGCAGTGTTACCATTGGAGGACATTCAGGTGGATGACCGCCTGAATTATATTGAGAGACCGGTCACGATCCTTGATAAGAAGACGAAGACCTTGAGGAACAAGGTTGTCGAGTTGGTAAAGGTGCAATGGCAGCACCGCAAGGGTTCGGAGTGGACTTGGGAGCCGGAAGATGAGATGAGGGAACACTATCCCGAGTTATTTGGGACCGTAGATTTCAAGGACAAAGTCTGATTCAAGTGGGGGAGAATTATAGCGCTTGTTATGAGTATGTTCCCTTTTTTCCTTCATATTTTATTAATTGCATTTTGACACATGTAATTAGTATGCGGGGTGTACCATAGGGTACGATTAGCATACTATCTGAGAAGCTAGTATGCGGGACGTACCACATGCGTACGCTTAGCGTACTAGTTGAAGTTGGTCGTCGGTCTGAATCCTCGTACGCTGGATGTACAAAGTTTATGCATGGCGTACGAGGAGGATAAGAAAACCCTATTTTGGGGTGTTGCACCCTATATAAGGTCCTTAAGTCCGTAGGGCTAGCCTTTTTACCAACCTCCATTGCCTTAAAACCCTAATCTCAAACCCTAATAGCCTCTTTGAGTGTTCTTGAGCCTTGGTCTTGATTTTGGTGGTTTATGCTCCTTGAAGTGAAAGAAGAAGAAGTTGGTGGAGTCATTCTTTGGAAGGAATCTTAGAGATCCGGATTTAGCTCCATCTCTTGGTGAATTTTGAGGTATAAAGTCCTAACCTTGATCCTTGTATGATTGGATATCTTCATGTCATGGTTTTTATGCTTTTGGTACCTTTTGGGTTAATTTGATGAGTTAAGTCGTTTGTGGGGCTTATCCTTTTAGATCTGGGCATATTATGAGTTTCTTAAGCTTAAAGGTGCAAACTTTATAGTGTTTATGGTCTCATGCATGCATTAAGTCATCTATTAAGTCCTTTTGAGCTTTAAGAGCTTCATTAAGCCATGCATGTACGTAAAGTTAGCAATTTTACGTGATAAATCAGCCCAAGGAAATTAGATCTAAGTTTTGGAGTGATGTCTTAATCAATTAAGAGCTGGAAATGAAAGTTGGCTGGATGAGGGAGTATGTTGGGCGTAAAAGCATGTACTCTTAGCGTACAATCCCTAAGGCGAGTACGCCCCACGTACGAGTTGAGTACGCCTCGAGTATTCAGTAGGTTGGGCCTCAGAATCTTGGGTCTTCAGTTTGGGCCATATTTTGGGCTTAGATGATTAGGGCCTTGTTGGGTCATCAGGTTTTGGGCTGATGCTTATTCTAGGTTCTCTTGGTGAAGGCCAACAAAGGGATTTGGGTCCCAATTTGGAAAATTGGGGCATGATTGGGCCTTTCGGATGGTAGATTTGGGCCTTAGTCTTGGAACAAACTAGGTAAGGGGTACAATGGTCTTTTTACCCTAATTTTGGACTGATGGTTATGGATTGGAATCCAATTAATAATTGGATGTTATTTGGTATTGATAGCTCGGGGATTTGTCGGACCAGCAGCCAAAGATTTATCAGTGTGATTCAGCAGTTCGAGGCGAGTTTCCTCACAGTGTTTAGCGGGTCGAACGCACCAATGCTGGCCCTCGATTATGTTATGTTAGGATGCTAGATGTCATGAATCTTGCATGTGTTATGTACTCGTATGCTTGTCGGGAAGGGCCTGATGACCATTCTGTACGTTATGCATCTTTGTGATTATTGCATGTGTTATGTGTTTATATGTTTATATGTTTTATATGTATATTGAGTGGGGCCCGATTACTGACATATCTATTTACCGAGCGGGGCTCGATGACGGGGGTCCCATTATGTGTTTATTATGTATGGTATGTGGTATTTTGGGGAACTCACTAAGCTTTGTGCTTACGGTTTTCAGTTTATGTTTCAGGTACTTCCAGTTCCAAAGGGAAGAGCTCAGGATGACTGCAGAGCACACACCACATCGTTCCACATTTTCTTGATTTACTATGATGTGATATGATGATTGATACATTTGTTTTATCTGGATTTGTATGATGATTTTTTGGGATACTGGTTTTATTAGTTTAAAAATGAAATTTGTGGGTCTTATTTTTGGGACGTTACACTTCATAATATTTGTCTCCACTCGAGTAACAGACTTGAGCTTTCTGATTCCCATTCTCATCGAACCTACAATTCTTAGTCAAATGCGGCCCATTGCAACTATCACATTCCACTTGTATTACGTGAATTGATTGCTCCATCTTTGTCATTTTTCAGTCCATACTCTCAAGCTTTTCCATTACGACTGCCAAATCTTCAGAAGCTCCATTGCCATCTTTGTATCCTCTTGTCTTGTCTTCTCTAGGGTTGTGATATTCCCTTGAATGTTTGGAAAACTGCTCAAGTAGCTCATTGATTGTTTCTAGATCCTTCTTTGTTAGTGGTCCTTGAGAGTCAAGGAGTTTTCGAGTGGTCACGTTTACCTCGTCATAGAAGATCGAGACTTCTTGTTGCACATTGGGGTCGTGTTGTGGGCAATTTCTAAGCAACCCCTTGTACATTTCCCATGCTTCATACAAAGATTCTCCACCTTGTTGTTCGAAGTTAGAGATGTGTTTATTCAATTTGGCAATATTTGATGGTGGAATGAATTGTTGGATGAACTCTTCACGTAGTTGTGCCCATGTTGTGATCGTGCCAGGCAGAAGTGCTTTGAGCCAATCTTTTGCCACCCATGTAAATGTTACCGGAAGCATTATCCTTCCCGTAGAATGGGATCATGAAGATGCCTACAATACTGTTTCTCATGTGACTGTAACATCCCAAAAATCGAGACCAAAAATTTTTGTTTTAATTATATTGCTTATAAAATTTGTTGGAGGAAAACATTATTGATATCATATTAATTCATAAACCATAGTTACATGTCTCAAAAACCATATCGTCAAATAGTAATAATGTCAGAGTACAATCCCAAAAATCTCAAATGCGGAATCATGTGTGTGCGATGCGCTGCTACAATGTCGAATCCTTCCCCTTAGACGAAGAGGTACCTGAAACCAAAACTGAAAACCGTAAGCACAAAGCTTAGTGTGTTCCACCATCATACCACATACCATACAATCATACATACTGCCGGGCAATTCTGGGGTGCCCGACCTACCCATGTCAAGCCATTCTGGGGTGCTGACCTACCCATGTCAAGCCGTTCTGGGGTGCCGACCTACCCGTGTCAGGCCATTCTGGGGTGCCAGCCTACCCTCCGGTCTATCCCAACCGGCCACTGGGGACTATTTCGCCCCCTACCACTATCACATAATATCATATCATAATCATGTTGTCAGACATATCTGGGGCGTCCGACCTACCCTTCAGCCCTAATGACCGAATCGGGGGACTATTCCCCTCCTACTACCACTATCGCATATAACATATCATACTTGCACATAGAACACATCAGGTAGTAGCAAACCTAGACAATTATCACAAAGAAAATCATCTAAAGACATTCCCTGCTAGTGGGCCGACATTGTGGCCGTAGACCCACCTCTACTGGAAGGTAACTCACCTCAATGTCGTGTAGTGTCTGCACTATCCTCGGTATGGAAATCAACTATTCTCGACTCCTCAATCCCCACACAACATCCTTTCTACATTACCATTTCATACTCATAACCCCTACAAGGGTCATATCAAGTCCAAGGCAAAGTCAAGGTCAAAACCTTGGTCAAAGTCAACATCTGGTTGACTAGACTTGCCGAGTTGGTCCACCAACTCATCGAGTCCCTACGTTCACAAAATGCTACAACCCCGTCCCTACTCGTCGAGTCTAGCAAGAGCTTGACGAATTCGCCTTCAACAAAACATCGGGACCTTCTTCAACTGTCACAACTAGCCTTTTTGGCTAGGAAATTCCGTCCGCAAGTAAGCAAGTACTATTGTGAGACTTGTGCTAACACTTCTACGTGTACAATTTTAGTTCCTAATGAGCCATGAAGCGTTAGAATGAAATCTCTCCAAGAATAGTGAATCTCTCCCAAATCTCTCCAAGAATGCGAAATCTCTCCAAGAATAGTGAATCTCTCCCAAATCTCTCCAAGAATAGTGAATCTCTCCCAAATCTCTCTAAGTATGCGAAATCTCTTCGAGAATAGTGAATCTCTCCCAAATCTCTCTAAGTATGCTAAATCTCTCCAAGAATAGTGAATCTCTCCCAAATGTCTCCCATATGCGAAATCTCTCAAAGTATGTGAAATCTCTCCTAAATCTCTCAAAGTATGTGAAATCTCTCCCAAATCTCTCCACGGATCTCAAATATCTCTCAAATCTCCCTAAATACCTTCCTTAGTCGAAAACAGCTCAAAACCGGAAGAGGAAACCCCAAAAGGACCCTTTTGGTCCGGAACCTCTTGGTCCGGAATCTCTTGGTCCGGACTCCTCTTGGTCCTGAACCTCTTGGCCGGAACCCTCTTGGTCCGGACTCGTCTTAGTCCTGAACCTCTTGGCCGGAACCCTCTTGGTCCGGAACCCTCCTGGTCCGGAACCTCTTAGTCCGGAAGGTCTTCTAAGGAAGCCAAGAGGAAGCTCATCTCGGAAGCCTCTCATCTGGATAGGTTCGCAGCTCCGGAAGTTCTTACCCCACTTCGGTTCGGAAGCACCTCGGTCCGGACCACTGAGCGCTTCTGACTTCGGAATCCGAGAACAGCCCTCCGAAAATTACTGTTTGTTTCGGAATTTGTCCAGCGACTCCGGAACTCCTTGCCACCCAGCTTCGGACCCTCGCAGACCAAACCCTCCACTCCGGAATTTAAGATATAGCTTCAGAAATTACCACTTAGCTCCGGAATTCACTATTTAGCCCCGGAATTTGGACTATTCCGGACATTTTCTTCATTTTGGGGTATTTTGAGGTCGGGAATCCCCCCACACTCGTGTTTTTCTTAGCTAAGACCCCTAAAACCTTTATTTTATGCCAAATTTAATTATTTAAATTATATTTACATAAAATAAAAAGTTAGGATTTAGGAAAACCTTATCCTAAATCAAGAAAAGGACAAAAGGATTGACTTTGTGATTTGATGAAATTCCTCATTTCCCATGCAAATCACGGTATTCCATGCTTTACCCACCAAATATCCACGCATGGACCACCAGATCCCCATGCATCAAAGATTCATTTCCTTTTCCTTATACTCCAAAGCAACGACAGTGAGGGAGTTTAGACTCCACTTTCTCTCTCACTTTTCTCATTGCCTCTCAAAACTCATCTCCAAGCAAGAACAAGAACTTGCTGAAAACAAAATTCTAAACTTCTCCCTGGATTTGTAAGGTAAATTCCTCCACCCACCTAATATTTTATAATATTTCAAGATGAATCCATATTATTTTATTCATAATAATATGTGATGATCATCCTTAGGAAAACATCCCTCCCAGGGAAGTTCCTCATCTCAGCAAAAGTTTAAGCTTGAGATCTTCACTCCATAACTCCAAACAGCTCCTCAACCAACTCAAGGTGAGCTTCATACCCCACCTTTTCAATATTTTAATGTTTTTGGAGGAGAGTACAAGTCAAATCTTGCCTAAATACTTGAATAATTGCTTATATACGTATGATTGCATGTGTGTGAAATATTATTAAATTAATATTTTAGTAATATACTCACGAACATAGGATTACTCAATTTCATAAAGAACAGAGGATACCTTGTGCAAAAGAGCCTCCCAACTATTGAGTGTGTCCAACTCAACCCCTTTATCTATACTTTCTTGTCTAAAGATAAAAGTTATAAAAAGGAACCTTACTAAGTGGACACCATTTCTAGTGATTTTCGAAAATAGAAACTTTGTGACTATTTTGCAAACTATCAGGGAGTATTTTATAAATATTCAACATAAAAGTTTGCGCCAAGAAAATATATAAATAGAGCTTATGACAGAAACATTTGCATGTCATAAGCTGCTGTCATAAAACCTCCAAGAACTTAAGTAATGTTATATATGTCATAAAACAGAAAATGCGTGTCATAACCGGCAGTTATAAATTTATATAAATTATAACTTGACACTTCTTCTCTTGACTAAAATGACTTATTTTTCAATAAACGAAAAGAACGAACACGAGCACCTAGTTAACGAGCACAATCAACGATATGGAACGAGAACGATATTCTTATTCAACAAGTACAAATTTAATTATTTATGTAACAAATAATGGATCTCTAACGATTGCTCAAAAGGTTATTAGTATTCTAGTCAGACAAATCTCAAAAGTACCTAAATATAAAAATATTAGTGTACGTCTAAGTCCTGTAAGGAGTTATAGCCAGAGTCTCCTGGAGGGAGAGCGGGAATTTGTGTATAGATCTATACGGGGTTGACACCCCGCACCTTCGCTGTTCGCTACAGCTAGACAAGCCAATCTAGGGTGACAAATGTCTTTTCCAAATCGAGGGCGTCTGATAAACGCCAAAACAGGCACTTCGTCAGATTAGTATGGTTATAACGACTCACTAGAATATGTTATGTCATCTAGAAATTTATGTAAGGAAAAACGTCATAAATAAATTTTTGGCACGTTATGTTGACCGTGCTATACATGATAAGTGATGGTCCGCATTTGTTGCGTTGACTGTCCTTTTTCATCGCGTAGAACGTCCACAATTGCCATGTTGATTCTTTCTCCTAACGAGTATAGAGTCGTAATACTGCTATTTTTACAAATTAAAAAACGTAGGATTCTATGGAAAACGTTTGTAAACGATTTTGAAAACGATAAATTAGCCCACACATATACATAGTTGGAAACTAGAACTTACGATTATTTTATAGCAGAAAATATAGGATTTTCTGGAGAGAACGATTTTTCTACGATTTCGATAACGATAAACTAGAACGCACATTAAATTTTTACTCAATAAGGGGAACAAGATTTTCAACTATATTTCCTTTTTGAAAATAAGAGATTTTTCTGGAAACGGATGATTCTTACTATTCAAAAGAACTATTCTCGGACACAACTCGCTTTCACAAATTACAATATTTTTCAAAGATCACTCCTTATAAAGATGAACAAAAGTAATGACATGCACACATATATCCATGATTTTCAAGGCAAGACTTCAAACGATTTCATAGAAAATATCGGATTTTCTGAAAGTACAATACGAACGACTCTAAACAAGTGTAAACGATTTTATACAAAAATGCTTATGAACTCACCAACTTTTTAGTTGACGCTTTTCAAAACGACTTGTATTCTCAGGGATCTAATAAGCAAGTAACAAGGGACGCGGATGCAAGACTTTTAGCTGTAGCTTGGATTTTATTTCTACTTATGTCTCTTTTATGTAACTCGAAGAACAAATACAATATGTAAACAATGTAAGTTTGTTATCTCAATGTATGATGTTTGGATTGCTCGGTTTCATTTATATTCAATTGTTATGATACTGCGCAATGAAGTCACCCGCCTCCGGACGTTTCCGCCGTCTGGTCCGGGGGTGTGACATCAACTGACTCACCGAGTTCATCCTTGAACTCGTCGAGTTCATCTTCATCCGTATGAAGGTGTTTAGTCTATGACTCACCGAGTTCTCCTTGAACTCGTCGAGTCCGTCTTCATGTGGTTGGGACATTTCCTTGAACTCGTCGAGTCCTTCGATCTTCAAGTCCATAACAAACCCCAACAGGCTGAGTTTTCCTTCAACTAAAGCAAAGACCATTTCCAGAAGACGTTTGGGGGAAACTGCGACCCGACTCGCCGAGTCACCTAAGCGACCCGTCGAGTCCCTCTTTGTCCAAAACTATACAGTCGATTTTAATCGGTCTTAATGCATCCAAACCATAGATCTGACCTCCTAGGGTCCATATTATACGTAAAGTTCTAATCTTGACATCCATGCATGAGGTATTTGCCCCAAATGGCTCTAGAATGAAGTCTACAAGATGCATGGGGTGCTTATGGCAATAAAGTTGGCACCTTTATGCCATAAGAACCCGCAATGGTTCCAGATCTGAAGCTATACCCTCAATGAACCACAAAATTCCGAGTATGACACCTCTAAGGCTTTGAAAAGGTAGAAATGAACCCTAACTAGAGATCTAAGAGATATATGGTCAAGGTTTCAGCTTTATACCTCAAGTGAGCTGGAAATGGGGCACAACCTTTGGATCTACTAGCTTCCACTCAAACTTCCAAGCTCATTCTTCCTTCTCAAGCTTCACAATCACCACAAGAACACAACAATGGCTCAAGAACAATCAAACAAGGTTAGGGTTTCGATTTGGGGTTTCTCTGAGTTGGGAGGGGCGATGGAGGCTAGGTTGAGACAAGATAAGTTGTTTAAATAGGTTGCAAACCCTATATATTAGGGTTTCATCCAGACAGCCCTACTCGTCGAGTCGGTCTCCCGACTCGTCGAGTAGGTCACTAAACCTCCCGGTCAAAATCGAGTCTACTCGACGAGTTGGACCTCCAACTCGCTGAGTCCCAGAGCAAAACATGAAATTACTTGAATTTAAATACGTACCAGGAACCGAGTGTTACAGTGACATTGGGAACATTGAAGTAGTTCACAATGTCATTCACCTCATCAATATGCTTGTAGGCATCTTCATGATCCTTCCCGTAGAATGGGATATCTTTTAGCATAGCCAGAATATGCCCCTTGAGTTAGAAATTGGTGGCTGATGAAATTTCGGGTGGTACAAGACCCGACCCATTGTCGTTACGTATTTTCTTCTTATACTCTTCCATCATCACCATTGTAATATCCGTCATCTCTTCATCCTCGCTTTTTATGTCGTCCTCTGAATCGTCTCCGGTTTCTAGCTCGTGACCAATACCCTTCTTATTAGGAGTCTTCTCAAAACTTTCAAATTTTTAGGTTTGAAAAGTGTTGCTTGATTATCTAACCTTTTTGTCTTTCTTTTTGTGGAATGCGGATTCAATATCTTCCGGTGGTGGTATGATAGGAAGTTGTGATCCCCTGGTCATAAATTACTGAAAAAAAACAAAAACAAAACACGTAAAACGAATAAAAGTAAATAGACTAAAATTGTTTGCACAGTGACCATGGCATGGACGACCAGGACCACGACATGGCTACTGAATCTGCAGATAAATTAAAACAATGAAGAGAATAACTTTTTACGGTTTTTACCCCACAAAAAAGGATCGAATAACTAAAAGTAATTAAATTAAAAATCAAAATAAGTTGTTCCCTGGAAACGGCGCCAACAACTTAATGTGCAATTTATATACTACCAGTTTTAAATTTATAAATCTAACCTACTTAACTAACTAATTACAGCTAGGCAGTGTACCTATTCAAAATTAAAGAATAGTTTAGGTAAGTCGGGTGTCGAACACAGGGAACGGAATTCCAATTTATAAAATAACTACTAATAATTAAACTAATAAACAAACTTTAAATGGGGGGTTTTTACAGATTTTGAAAGATCAGAAGAACTTAAATCTAACAACTACCAAATATCACTATTAAACTAAGCAAATAAAACGATTTGAATTAAATTTTAAAGAGTACTTTCATTAGATATGAATCCTCCTTTTCCTTATGGTTGATTTCTATTAAATTACTATTGTTGGTGAGTCAAGATCAAATAAAAAGGAAATTTTTGGTAGGAAGGTAAGAAGTTTTTTTTCTACATATTTTTTTCGCGAACAAACAAAATGAATCATTAGATGATTCATTTGTAAGATGATTCACAAGAAAAAATTCTCAAAAAAACATCTCGATGATTCATTTATACAATGATTTTGTTGTTATTCACTAAAATTGTCATAAAAGTGAATTTTTTCTTAATTTACTTAAAAATGAATCATAAAGATGTTTTTTTGGGAATTTTTTCTTGTGAATCATCTTACAAATGAATAATCTAGTGATTCATTTTTTTTGTTCGTCAAAAAAATATGTAGAAAAAAAACTTCTTACCTTCCTACCAAAAAAAATTTCTTACCGGATCTATATCCTATTGTTGGTTACCAAATTATGATGTGTCTAGTTATTATGATCAAATTCCTAGTTGTTACCAATTTATGACTTTCTATGTTATGATCAAACACAAGTAAACATGAAATTGATATTAAGATAAATTTGGCTATGCACGATAAATCTAAGAGTTACTTTTCTATGATCAAGTCAAGAAACCAAACACAAATTGTGGATCAATTATGATCTCTAACACAATTAAAGTTACTAACTTTAATTACCTAATCTAAGATTTCGCAAATCCTAGTTTTGGCAATTTAATGATTATAAACCACTAGGTAAACAAATTCATGC
The DNA here is from genome assembly GCF_052849685.1 of Lactuca virosa. Classification (NCBI taxonomy): domain Eukaryota; kingdom Viridiplantae; phylum Streptophyta; class Magnoliopsida; order Asterales; family Asteraceae; genus Lactuca; species Lactuca virosa. The sequence continues at coordinate 293,205,940 of NC_136434.1, forward strand.
AAATAGAATGATCATCCACTACACAAAACATGTATCAAGGCAATTAAAAACTAGAAATTAAACATGTAAGGTTTTGATTTATCAACACTAATAAATCAACACTAATTAGTCAAAAGATTGAAATCAACTCATAGTTCGAAGGGTTCATCATCACCAACGAAAGCAGAAGGGTTTTAGCCCATAATCATAGAAAAAAAACATAAAATCGAAACAAATAAGAATACACATAATTAAAGCTAGCAAACCGAAATATTTAATGTTGTTTTCTTCTAGATCTCTTCAACAATTTAGCTCCACTCGATTTCTGAGCTTCCAAGGCTTTTCCAGAAGGTTTTTTTATTCTTCAATAGTCGAGAATAACTTGAAGCATAAGGCAGGGTCTAAGGTAGAACCACAATATTTATAGTTTCCAAATACTCACTCCCACGTCGTGACAGATAAGCTCCACGGCATGGTAATATTTTATAACGCATATTCCCCAATTCGGTTTCTCTGATCACGAATATTCTCCTCACCATGGCGTGGCTAAGGATCTTCATGTCGTGGGCTTAAGAATTCTTGAGTTCTTTGACTTTAGTTGACTTGGGCCATTTTTTTCCTGCGTTCAGCTTCACAATTCGCTTCCTTTTTAGCCCAAGCATGTCTTTCCTGCTACAAAACAGATTTCAAACATATTAAGTAACTTTTGTCCAAAAATAAGTACAATTGTAGCTAAAAATATTAAGATAAAGAACAAAATATATGAATAAATATGCAAATATCAACATGCTATGTAACGTCCCAAAAATACTAAGTAAAAATTTTTATTTCGATTCAACCAAAATAGTCATTCATTCATTCCAAATTCCAAAACCATGTGTAAGGAAATTTTATCAAAGTTATCAAAGTACAAAACAAAATCATAGAATGCGGGACACTGGTGGTTGCTGTGCGATCATGTCAGGCCCTTCCCCTTCGAACTGGAAGTATCTGAAATCATAAACATAAAACCATAAGCACAAAGCTTAGTGAGTTCCCCAAAATACCACATATCATACATGTATCGGGCCCCATCCAAAATACATCAGGCTCCGCCCAGCATCGGGCACTGCCCGGTATACATACAAATACATGGAAAAGTCACAAAGACAACTAGAATCCTATAGACATAAACCATTGGGCATATATTGATGCCTTCGACCCACAAGTACAATGAAGAAACTTATATGTTAGATGATAATCAACTGTTACTGCTCTCACTACCGAATCACAGGTGCTATACCCCACCTAGAGATTCATACAAGGTAAACCCTTAGTCCACTTTTCCAAAAACTAAGAGTTGACAAAAAGTAAACTTAGGTCAAAGAGTCAACAGTCAAAGGAAAAGAAGTCAAAATGTCATGAGCACCCCTCCATGTCGTAGCCTTCAATGTCCACGGTGTGGGCACAATACGACGAAACAGTCGACCGGTCTCTAGTCGCCATATCGAGGCGACCTAGTGCCACGTCGTGGGGACCAGTCTGAATGGCTTATTTGAGTTAAGCTGCTCTTAACTCATTTTTAGGGGCTCAATAGCCGAGATCTACTCCTTCCCAACACCTTGATGGGTAAAGTTTACAACTTTATCCATTAAGACACTCTATTAAGACAAGATCTCGAAATCTAGGTTCTAAAGGTCATTTAAGAGGTATAACTCATCCATAAAGTCTTTAATCACAAGAGATAAAAGCCTAAAATTTCCAGAAATCTTTTAGAGGTCCTATTGATCCCTAAAAATGTGACTCAAATCTAGGTCAAAAAGAAGAAATGGGACATAAAGCCCATGCAAGATTTCCAAATCATAACCATTTCTCGGATTCTATGAGATATAATGTCCTTATGAATCCTGAGAGTCATAAAGTTACAAACTTTATCTCTTTGCTCCATTCAAAATCCAATAAAAGAGTTTATTAAGCAAAATAACTCTAGATCTCCGAGGAAAAGATAAAAGACTAGATCAAGAGCCTTACAAATGGTCCAATAAGATGCTTTTAGAGGTTGGGGAGTGTTGCTTGCTGGTCTCCTGCACAAAATCTTCTTCTACTTCCTTCAAAATTCCCAAAAGCTAGCAAATGAGCTCCAAAAGCTTCAAGGAAGATAAAGGTTAGGGTTTCTGGGGGTTTGAGAGTGATAGAGGCTGAGGATGAGTAAATCCTAGCCTCCTCATTCCTTTAAATAGGGCACAAAGCCCAAAAATTAGGGTTTCATTAAAATCAGATGCCACGCCGTGGTGGATCTTTAAACTCTGTGATTCATGAAAACATCGCCACGCTATGGACGCCCAAAATAAAGACTTAAAAATATAATGGATTAATTCATACTTGGAATAGGTGTTACATGCTACCACACCGTGGCAGAAACCAGACAACATAGTCACGATCAGACCAGTCTCCAAGTCGTGGCAAGCAAGTCACCACGCCGTGGAAACTGTATAGGGACATCTCAGTGGATTAATCTCTTAACTCCTAATCCCAAGATCTCCAACGCTCAATCTGAATTTCCACAAACTCTTGATAGATAAAGTTTCCAACTGTATCCATTAAGACACCCCAATAAGTCAAGATCTCTACTCCAAAGTTCTTAATGATTGCACCAAAGGCATAGACACCAAAATGATTCATGCAAGACCACTTTCCAACCAACACCATGGTCTAGAAGCCAAAGTATACACCCAAAGGCTCTTGAGTACAATTAAACTCTAATGACAAGAAGATTAGGACTAAAATGCTCATAAAAAACCTAGAACAAGATCTAGAGAAACAAAGAGCGATGTTGAGACTTTATACCTCCACAAGGTCTTAAATATGATGAAAATATTGGATCTAAGCTGGAACCAAGCTAACAAACCACAAGATGAGTTTCCTTTTCCTTCAAACTTCACAAAGATGACTTCACACACTCAAAATACACACAAATAGGTTAGGATTTGGGTGGGGATCGATTTAAGAGGATGGAGACTGCCAAATGAGGAAACCTAGGAGTCAGTTCCCTTAAATAGGGTACTAACACGAAGATCTAGGGTTTTCACCAAAATGGCCACCACACTGTGGCACTACATACCTCCATGTTCTTAATCGAACAATTGCCATGCCGTAGGGCCTTAGCCACCATGTCGTGGCCCACCTAAAACCTTCATAATTAATAATTAAAATAATTAACTTGGGAAAAACATTACTTGGAAATGGATGTTACAATATAACTCCAACTCCATAGATGAAACTCGAATTATACACTAAGGGAGGAAGAAAGTATACCTTGAGCCACATTATTTCTTCACAACTCACACCAAATGAAACATGAAGGTTTGAGATCGACTCCTAGGGTTTGTCTTGAACTTGAATCGCCATTTCACTTCCTCCTTCATGAAAAACACGACTATATGAGTGAGGGAAGAAAGTGTGCATCTTATTTCCTTTATTTTTCACATTTAATCCCTCTAGTTTGCTCATTTTTCCAATTCATATAAGCTCATATTTTGTGATTTTAATTTAATTTTTTCGATATTAAGTCCTTCTCCATCCATTATATAACTTTTTTAGTCCCTTCCATTAGTTGAGTTAACCCTTTGGTCAACTTACTTTGCCAACTTGACACTTTTGGCCCTTAGACTTTGAAGTGTTGTCATTTCCACTTTTAACTTTCTAAACTTATTATCAACTGCTCTTTATAAAAAAAATTAATATAAACTAATGATATGATTATCCCATAATAATTTATTTTCATAAATCATCCTTTATTTATTTGCTTAATTATTTTAAGAACCTAGTCTTAAAATTTAGGATGTTAGAAGCCTTAATAAAGTGCTTAATTCGAAATCAAGAATAAAGGAAATCAATAATATTTATAAAAGAATTGTAAGAAAACAAGAAGAAGAGAATCGAAAAATCAGATATTTATAAGGAAAAATTGCAAACCTTTCACGAGAACTGGAAGAATCGATACTGTGGTAGATGAATACGCTGACGATGGTGGATCATAAGGTAATGGTGGACAAATGTGATAGATACGATTTAATAGATATTGATGGCGCCGAAAAAGGGTGATGGAGAAGAATCAGAAATAAGATATTTACAGAGTAAAATGTAACACCCATGTTTCAAATTGGTTAAGCTTACTTTTATCAGAGACTGAAGATGAAATTTTGGAGGAAACTCTGTGCCACGACGTGACACAAGGATGCCCACAATGTGGCAATGGTTTGAAAGATCATGTGTTTATTTGGATCGCCACAGCGTGTCCAAGGGTTTCCACACCGTGGCAGTTGTTCTGGCCCAAGACCATGATTCTTTTAGGGTTTGCTTCGTATTTAAGCCTCTATAAGCCATTTCTAGGGTTCATCTCTTGCTTCCAACACCCTTATACCTCAGAGAAACCCTATCTATCTTTCCCTTAGTGATTTCTGGCCTTCTTGGAGCATTATTTGGCTTGGAGAAGAAGAGAAGAAGGTGTTCCATTGGTGGAACTTGCAAGGAACCAACATCATTAGCATCTCTCATAACTTATGGACCTTTGTAAGTGTTAAAGACTCTTACTTTATGGGTTATTGTGGTTAGATCTAGAATATTATCCCATATTCTTCATGTTTGAGAAAGTTTGGAGGAAAGGGACTCATAAAGTTGGCAACTTTATGACTCTCCTGAGTCCCATAAGCATCATATGTTGTATATCTAGATTTTGGTTGGAAGTTCTTATCATCGCATGAGTTTCTGTGCATTTTAGCTTATTATGACCTAAAATGGGTTCTAGACATGTTTTGGATATTCATGTCTATAAAGCTTACATCTTTCTAATAGATCTGGGATTATAAACCCTTTCTAGAGTGGTTGGGTTAAGGACTTTTTCAGATTAAGGGCTTAATGGTTAAGACATTATAGATTTTGGCTTTATTTGGACCTAGGGTTTGATATCTTGATCTCTTTGGGTGTCTTAATGGATAAAATTGGAAACTTTATTCATTTAGACCATAATTTGGACCAAATCTAAGCTTTGGAGCTCTTAGAATCGAAGAATAAAACTTAATCCATTAAGCCGTTGGAATCTCAGCTCCCACGGCATGGCCATAGGTCGCTACTGCGTGACGATTGGGAATTTCCCGTCTGTTTGATCGCATGATGGCCACGACGTGGCCAAGGAAGGCCACGACGTGGAGGTTGAATAAAGTCAACAATGGTCGTTGACTTTTGTCATGGGTTAACTTTTGGTCTAGATGGATGGTTTTAGTGTGTAGATTAAGGTTGGACCTTGTATGATGTGATGGGAGCGTTGTAGCAACGGTTAAGGCTTTGAGCTATGGTTTAGCTGATTCGTGAGTCACGTGAGTCTCCTTATAGTATTACGGGTCGAAGGAACCAATGCCGTCCCGTTGGATTATGTTATAATATGCTAGACCCATTGACATGCATGAGTGGGCTGGGCCCATTTGCATAAGTGGGTTGGGCACATTGTATGTTGGGTTGGGCCCATTATATTACGAGACAAGCCCATTGTATGTCGAGCTAGGCCCATTTGTATGTTGGGCTAGGCCCATTAAGTAGGAAGGGGCTAGACCCATTATTATGGGTTGGGTCCAATGTGCGGGCAAGGCCTAAAGATATGTATGGTATATGGTATTTTAGGGAACTCACTAAGCTTTATACTTATGGTTTCATGTTTATGGTTTCAGATACTTCTGGTACGAAAATGAAGGGCCTGACGTGACCGTACGGCATCCCCCAACGTTTTCCGCTTTGGTTATTTATGACTTTTATTCTGATGTTTAAATGATATAATCACTTTGATTGGTTTTGGAACAACTCATTTGTATGGTTTAAGTGTTTTTAAAATGAAAATTTCCCTATGAATTTTTGGGATGTTACATAAAAATTTCTAACCTTTCTCGTGAATGAGAAGAATCGCGACTATGGTGAATGAATGCGTCGGCAACGGTGGATTAGGCAGTGATTCCGATCGATGATTAGGTTGTAGGTAGTGCGAAGGCGTTCCAACAAAGAAGGGTTGTCGGTCTGGTCTCTCTTGTTAGTTGAAGAAGAAGTGAATGGTTATAGATTTAATGTGATATCATATTTATTAAATGTCTATAGCTCACAAATCCTATATATTAGGATTAAATTAAAACAAAATAAACTAACTATTATATTAATTTACCATTATGCCACTATCCAAGTTTTCTAAATGAGCGACTAAAATTGAGTTACACATTAACACAATAAATATTAGTTACATATGATCTTAGCTCTCTTTCTCTCTCTCTCTCTATATATATATATATATATATATACACACACACACACACACACACACTATAATAAATGAAGATCTATTTTGCCCCATGTCAATCTCACATGAGTTTTCACACTTGTTATTTTGTGATATTTTTGAAATAAATAACATCCTTATGTCAATTTTTGAGTTTTTTTAATTTTTAGAATTAAAAAGCCATATAATACGTTATATACTTATATATGTAAACTATTAAATGTAATAAATGTGATAGTAAATTACAATTAATTCTTTATTTTAAAATTTTATTTTAAAAAATATTTATTATTTGCACTTTGATATTTAATCTTTTTTAATCAACCCGTGTAATTAGGGGTGTTCGTTTGGATGGATCTGTTTGATCCGATCCAATCAAGTGAATCCAAATTGATTTCGGTTTTCAAAACATGGATCTGAATAATCCAAACTAAATTCATATCCGATCCGATCTAATTACAATTCGGTTGGATCGGTTTTTATAATTCAATTTTCAAAACATTTTAAAACGACGTATAATTATAATATTACCTAATTTTACACAAGTAACAAAAACAAATTATTTAGTTGTGATTTGAAATTTATAAACAACTACTAAGAAGATATATTTGAGTTAAATATTTTTTAGATAGAAAACTTTTGAGAGATAATGTCTATTAATGTTTTTTTTATCAGATTAAACGTTTTGAACCTATTTGAAAAAATTAATTACAAAATTAATAAATAACTATAGATATGTATTATAAATAATTAAATAATAAATGTTTATTCGGTTTTTTTTGGACTATTCGGTTCTCATTTTATATACCAAAACCAATCCGAAATCCAAAATAATAATTCGGTTTTGTTGAAAACCAAACCAAAAATCCGAATATCCGAACCAAATAGTCCAATCCAATGTTCCAATTGGACAATTCGGTTTTATCCAAATAGTGAACTGCCCTACGTGTAATACACGAGTTTTACACCTATTGTATGTATGTGTGTGTGTCTATATATATATATATATATATATATATATATATATATATATATATATATATATATATATATATATATATATATATATATATATATATATATATATATATATATAACGCCCGTGTTTCGGGGCTAAACATTAATGATAATATAATAGTCTAGGTCAACCATTGGAACTCGTTTTGAAGAAATAAGAATGAATTATGTGCTTTAAACTTAATTATTATGATTAAGGATAAAAATAAGCGTTGAAAATAAATATTAGATAAGCCGATATCTATGAAGGAAGTTGTAGTGGTCGTGACAAGGAGTCCGGATATATAAAGAATACCGAAATCCGAGTTATAATGAAGAAGTTATGACTTGTCGAAGTTTCGCGACAGAACCGGCACGACACTGCGCGACATATATAGTGAATTTACGATAGAGCGATATTTGGCCTTAGCGATCTAAACGAAAGTCGTAGAATATGTTAAACCGAGAGCGTGCATAAAAAGAACGTCTAAATCTGACTTCGTATGAGGAAGTTATGATTTTTCGAAGTTTCGACTTAGCGGTTTGCAGCCCAAAGTTCGAATATGAGATCGAGTGATTTCTAGCCAAAACAATCTAAACGAGGATCGAAGATCTCGTCGATAGTAGTCCAACGGTAAAAAGACAGACGAAAACGAACGTCAGATGAAGGAGTTATGAATTTCTAACGGAGTTTTCCTGTCCCGGCCTACTAAAAATAATATATTAAAAATTAATTCAAAATTAGCCGACGGAGTCTAAACGAGAGTTGTAGAACATAATCACACCTACGCGTGTATACAAAGAACATCGAAAACGGAGCTCGTATGCGAGAGATATGAATTTCTGAAGTTCGGGGCACGAACTTCCACCACTGTCAGAGTTCACGACGTGAACAGGGTGTTCACGACGTGAACAGGTGATGGACGTCTTCAATAGCCTGACAGACCCAAGTTGCGATGACGCACCTGATGACGACTGAAGTCACGACGTGAACTTGTGGTTCACGACGTGAATCCAGAAAATTGGCCCTATAAATAGAAACCGAAGGGCAGCCGGCCATGGTTGCTAATTCTCCACTCCCTCACTCTCTATACCCTCTCTAAGCCATCTTGAAGTACCCCCGAAGTCCCGATACCCGAAGCAAGTCCCGAAGCCCCGAAGATCCCGAGAAAAAGAGTTTCGAGCCGAAACTCTGCCCGCGAGAAGTCCGGTTTCATCGAAGAATATTGTTTTAAGGGACGAAGCGCTGTCCAATCGTCGTCTTATCAGGTGAGTGTATAGTCCCTTTCATCTTACACATAGATATGAAGTATTTTATAAAATACGTGCTGTGTGTGTGTATATATATATATATATATATATATTGTTTGTTTATTAAGATAGATCAGACATACCCGATCCGGGAATATGGATTAGGTAAGGAGGTAAATTTTAGATCCGGGAGTACGGATTATGTATTTTTGAACTATGTGTTCATCCGATAAGATATCATGTGCATAGTCTCTTTCATGAACATGGTTTTAATACAAGTATTGATTAAAGTATGAAACATATATGTGTGTGAAATATTTGCTATTGCCCGAAATATGTGTTAGATATATATTTGATGATATACAATGTGCGAACCAGTTATGGTTCAATATGTGTTAAGATATGTATATATGATATTATTACTTAAAGCTCTGTGTTAAGTATACACTAGTTAGCGTTGCCTAAACGGAGATAGTATCGAAAATTGATTATAAGCTTTGTAGGTTTGCCTAGTGATGGGTTAAGACTTAAAAAGGGATGTTTAGTTCAATTAAGTTTGGACATTGGGTAGCCTCTTATTAAGAGTGCGTGTGTGGTGAGATCGATGATCGGTGGAGTACGGCCTACGTACAGAAGTACATTTTATGTATGAAGCCCTTTTCAAAGCCCTGTGTCTTAGGTGCTGCTTGTGCCGGGGTATTATTATGTTCTCGGGTACGAGTCCTACGCATACCAGAGTACTATAATGTGCCAGAAGTACTATCATGTACTAAGTCTTTTTGACACTATTGTGTATCGGTTACGGGAGCGTACGGGAGTACTCTATTAGTATTTCCCTATACTTTTTATTTGGAAGAGCTTTGGAGTCATCATTTCTTTTATGAAGTGATCAGACGAGCTTCATATGTCAGCGTTTCCTTTCACGAAGTAATCGAGGGAACTTCGTAGACTGCCTAATAAAGTGTGTCGGTAATAGACCACTACTAGGTATGTCTGGTGTTATATTTTCGGATAAGGTGAGTCTAGGGGTAAAATATCTCACGATATTCAGACCACTACTAGGCAAAGTTCGATGTTGGATAGGGTGAGTCTGGGGGTAAAATACCTCACGATATTCGGACCACGGCTAGGCATTGTTATCTAGATAACTACCCCTGACTTAATTGTCTTGTGGTTCTTTCTTTTACGAACGAAGGTTCGTGGTGAAACTTATTTCATTCCCCTCATTTGATGTCTTTGTTGATCCTCGTTTGCTGCCAGGGAATTTCCGAAGCAGCTTCGTCTGTTTGTTGTTCATATCGATTCCTTAGGCTAGATCTCGTAAGATCATTGTATAGGGTCAGTATGTGGGGATCAACGGGATGGGATAGATTGTTTTAGAAATATGATATATATATATATATATATATATATATATATATATATATATATATATATATATATATATATATATGTGTGTGTGTGTTAATAATAATAGTGGTCTTGCAGGATTTAGATATATACATTATTATCACATTGTTTGAACTAGGTGTTCATTAAGTATTTTCAAACGGAGTGTTTACCGAGTATTTTGATTTAAGTGTTCACTAGTTTTAATCTAAATATCCTGGCAGCTGCGCCGAAAGGATTATATTGGCAGCTATAGATTTAGTGCCTTATAGATGTACGTTGGAAGCTATGGATTTAGTGCCTTATAGATGTACGTTGAGAGTATGGATTTAGTATTGTATAGATGAATATTGGTAGCTATGGAATTAGTGCCTGTTGTATAAACCCTGGCGACGATGTACTTCGTGCCTATTTGACATAAATTGCAGAGGAAAGCAATGTTGTCACCCCTTTGGTTGTCTATTCGACATAAATTGCTGGGGAAATCAATGTTGTCACTCCGATAGTTGCCCTATTTGACATAAATTGCTAAGGAAACCCTGAAGCAGTGTTGTCGCCCCATTGAAAAATCCTTAGACTAGGTCCCTTATAAATAGATACTTTAAGGACGTAAAGTGAGGAATACGGGAAAGGGTAATCACCTTAGGAGAATCCTTAGGAATGAATGAATGGAGGACAAATGATTATTAAGATCTTTAAGAATAAAGAAGATAATGGGGATGAGAAAATTTGGTTAGTTGTTTGATGTTTAAACATAATAAATTTGATTATTGTGGGTTGAAAACCCTATATGCTCACTAGGCTCCCAAGCCTGACCCACTCAGTTTTTCTGTATTACAGGTAGTTGAACAAGAGCATAGTTGGACAATGACAAGTGATTTTGGATTATAGGCCAGTAGATATGAATAAATGTTGTAAGGCCTATATGGTACTGTTTATGCTTTTGGTCTGTATCAGAACATGACATCCCGAGGTTTTGTTATGAAATGGAAAATATATTTCTTTAAGAAATGATTTGATAAAATTCTTATCATATTTTGTTTTGGGAACAAATTCCGCAATTATTTTAATCAAATGATTACTCTGATTTTATTTCAAAAATATATTTCTTCAACCATTGGAACTCGTTTTGAAGAAATAAGAAATAAGAATGAATTATTTTAAAATCTTTTTAATTCTCCATTATTGATCATCCATTAGCATGTATCGTACTAAAGTTCAAATCTTTTTGTAGCCAAATTGCCCATATAAATAATAGTGTACTTTTTAGTCATATTAGACCAAACTTTAAACAAATGGATGCCCCATTGCTCCCACCATTTGTTGTAATTAAAATTGTTGTATGTGCCCTACTTATGCATTTCAAATTTGCTTTAATTGCTTTTCTCACCCATTTAATCCACCAATAACTATAAAAAGATATAATTATAATCTTAATTAACATTAAAATAATCTACAGATCCACATGACATGACACGTTGCTATAATACTTTTTTTTTTTGATAAAACATATTGCTATCTCTCAATGAATGAGCATTTATTATTCAATCGACTTGTAGATGATTTGCAATTTTGTATTGACTTATTAAAGACCACAATAGAACTGGATCATACTAATTAATTCCAATATTTTTTACTTTTGATTGATATTTGTTGCAAATTACAAGTATTTTAAATAAAAACATCAAAATCTACAACACAAAGGGAATTCAAGCAACAAAACTTCCCATCAAAAACAAAATATGCCAACACACTAATTTCAAAACCCTAATAAACTAGACGCAAGTCCAAGTAAAGGGTCCAATGCACTCGGACTAAACTTCCTAGCAAACAAAAAACAAATGGACGTTTTTCCTTTATTATACGCACAATTCGTCCCATTATTCCTAATTGATCGTATCAAATTCTCCGTAACATCATCCGCCCCAAAAGTTGCCGGATGTGGGCCCCCCAATGACCAATCGACATAAGTAACCGTCCGATTTGCATTAAGATCACCGTAAAACATGTGCACGAATGTAGGCAAGTAATGCTCATCGGGGTAGCAAGAAGGTAAGCAATATGATTTGAAGAGGTTGTAGTATTTTGTATCGGAGATTATTTTGATGCCAATTGTACGGTGGATCTCGAACCATTGAGACCCTTTTCTCCAATCACGGAGCTTGATGTCGGGTTTCATCCGACGGCTGTAACGACCCCGTCCGTAACGGGATGGGTCATCGTAGGAGTCTAGGAAGCTGTGTGTTGACCCGATGAGGTAGTTGTAGATGGTTGGGAAGTTGTATATTGGAATGCAACTTTCGGATAGGAGGATAAATCGGTCATTTGAGAAGTCGAGTAACGCATTGCCTAGAAGTCGCCTTTCCGCATCGACTAGTGTCACTGTTCCCCATTTCACATCCTGAAAATGAAAGAAAAGAAATATAATGTGTTTGACATGTATTGGATTTTGAAAATAGCATTTGAAAACCTTTTTTTTTGTTTCATCTAATCATGTCACATGTAACAAACACAACCTAGGCCTAAGCCTAAAGCCTAAAACCCCATTTGTTGTGTAGGACAAGAGTGATATAACAAATTTGGTACAGTTGGGGTGCATCAACGAAAATTGCAATTTTGTACCATCGAAACAGATGGGTATACATGCAAAAGAATTGCATAACCTTTTCATCGTTATTATAAATTTATTTAGTACAACTCATGTGTACCATGTGACAAAGGCAACCTAAGAAAATTGACTAAAACCCTACAAAAATCATCGATTTCTTCTGGAAAGAGATTCAAAATTCTGAACTAATTATCATTATATGCAATCATATCAGCTAAGCAAGCATAAGAACAGAATCATATTCATACCTGGCTAGGAATCTGTCGCTGATAAAAAACCGAAGAATTCTCAAAATCCAAACGAACCCCAGGATTGCAATGAACATAAATCGAATACTTATTCTCATGTTGACCTCGAAAAAACCTCTCCCATAAAGGTAAGAATGGCAGAGGCCCTCTTGTCATGAACATAAACGCCAGCTTAGGCACTCGATCAAAAGGGTACTCAGGTTTATCAGGCACCATTGAAGCCCTCCAAAAGAGCTCGTTATCAGTCATTCGATGCGTCACATTCTTAGGCATTCGAAAGCTCTCCATACTTAAGCAATCGTCGTTCTTGCAATTTGAATTCGTACTACAGTTCTGATCGTAAGTAGCTGTTTTGGCATAACTTGGCGCAGGAGCAGCCGTTGTGTAATCTGTATAGAAATTATCGGGCCTTGAAGTGATGAAATACCTATCGACATGTGAACTTGAAGTCAAACCAATTATTATACCGATGACGAAAAGAATTAGAAAGCAAAGAAGTCTAATTAATCCGATTGACGAATCTTTGAACACAAACTCATCTTTTTCCCCTCTACCCCTCATCTTATAATTCATTATACACAGAAAATAATACTCTAAGTTAAATTAAATCGATGCTGATAAGTTGCAGAAATTTTGAGTTAGTGAGCAGAGTTGAATTTCGAGACTGGGATCGTGTTCATCCAATCTACATTGTGTTGATGGAATTGCAGTTTCAATCGAAGTACGAGATCTAGGAAACTAAATCGAGTTGTTGAGATCGGTGGGTAGTTTTGAAGGGGGAAACTAGGGTTTGATGAGGAAGTTGATTGGATCATCAAAATCAAATCTGCCCACAACACAAGAGTAGAAATCAAAGGCGACCCATGTTAGGGTTTATAAAGATTTAGAAAACCCACAAACACAAACATGCGAACTTGTGTTTATCGAGAAGTGAGCGATGGAAAATCGAACGAAGATTCGGGGAGTAAGCGAGTAACAAAGCATGAATATGTATGTGTTTTGTTGGAAGAGAGAGAGAGAGAGAGAGAGAGAGAGAGAGAGAGAGGTTAAAGCAGAAAACTATGGAGAATCCAACATCATCGTTGTTAAAGAATAAAAAACAGCAGAGTCGTACTGTTGTAAATGACTTCGCCCCTCGTTTCTTCCACTTTTTGATTTGTTTAGGATTAGATCTTTTACAAAAATTTGCCATTTTTTCCTTTCAATTAAATATTTCTTTTTCGGTTTTATTATTCTTAAAAAAACCTTTCTCTATTTTAATATTCTTCAAAAAAATAGATATACATATAATGAATTTCTCTATATTCATTTATTTTTATATTTAAGGGAGTTTTTTTGTGATATTTTGTGGTTTGTTAGAATTGGAATTCAATTCCAGTCATTTAATACGTTTTAATATTTAGATGGATTTCAAAATTATTTCCTAATACTTATGGAATTAAATTTTTATCATTTTTATTGTATATTAAAATTATTAAAAACCTTATTGATCATATTTAAATCACATAAATAACCGTTAACTCTAATTCTTATTAACATATATAGTATATATTAATATTTGTTTAGAAATTTGTTGTTTTGTAGCGGCGGACCTTAGTGGAGCATTGGGAGACCCGGGCCACTGCTCAATTTCCGGCACGTAGTGTAAATTTTTTTTTTCTATTAGGTGCACCGGCTTGAAGTACGATGGACACCCCTAGTAAAACAGTCTGCGTCCGCCACTGTTGTTTTGTGTAGACAAATATAATTCACTAGTTTATAACCCGTGAGAACCACAGTTATAAAATTAATTAAACTTTCATAGTAAAAAGTTAAAATTATTAATCAATTATTTCAAATAAATTGTTTTAAATAAATTATTAATTAAGAGATATTTTTTTAGTTATATAAAATTATAATCGTTAATTTAAATAAATACATGAAATTATATCACCTTATAATATATATTTATTTTATTTTATTTTTTATTCTAATGTTATTAATTTAATGTAATTAGAGTGTGAAATTTGAATTTGAATTTTGAAATGAAGAATCAATTATCAAATATTAATTTAATATAATTAGAGTGAGAAATTTAAATTTTAAAATTTAAAATGGAGAATTAATAGGTTGACATGTAGCATATAATATTAATGAGAATTTCTAATATTGTGCCACTTGTCAATATGAGAATAAACCTATTCATTTATTAGAATAGGGAGATTTGTTTTTATGTAAAAATAGTTTTAAACAATAAATTGTTAAACTTTAATTTTTATATTTTACAACTATTATAAAAATAGTTAACAAATGAAAAGTACTGTCATTTGTTAATTTATGTATCCCAAATCTTTTGATTAAATTACAATAAATAAAGTATAGCAATTCCAAAAAAGAAATAGATTTTTTTTTCTATTTTTTATCAACGAAAAACTTTAAAGATACTATAATGAATACGAATCAGTTATGATTAGTATATGTTTGATTGATATGAAATTGAAACTAATTATATCATACGATAAAAGAGAAATTAAATATTTTCCTATATTTTATTTCTATCTATCCTCTTACCATATCAAATGTTGACATGTGTCACATTTAATGACCCATTTAAATGAAATTGATAATATTTTAGTACACATGTCACCATTTAATGTGGATAGGAAGATAGTAGAAATTAAATGTAGGAGGATTTTTAATTTCTCATGATAAAAATATTTTTTTATTTATGTTTTGTAGCTTACTATTAATTTTAATAAAAACATAAAAATTTTATTTAATTAAAATTTTTATTTATTAAGTTCTTACCCACTTAACCCTATGATTTTCTTGAACTTGCACATACTTCTCTGTTCCAAATTAATAATTCATATTTCCTTTTTGGTTTGTCCCAAAATAATTGTTCACTTCTAAAAATAAATATTATTTTTACCAAAATACCATTCATTATTAGTAAAACTACAATGAAATAAAATACAACTACCATAGAATTAAATGCAATAAAAAGGTATAATTGTCATTTCATTTAATAAAGTTAATGGTAATTAATGTTTCCTTAATCTGTGTGTTTTTTTGTCTGTGGACAATAATTTTGGGACGAAGGGAGTAATATATAAAGAAAAAAAAGATAAATTTACAAAACAAAAATATATAATTACACTTTATGAAATTAAACAATTAATATTTTGCTTTGGGGCTAGGTTTACGGTTACTTAGTCAATAGTCATGTTTTTCTAGTAGTCATAGTAATTTTAGGTTTCTTTTTGGTGTTTTGGGGTGGGGAAAAGTTGTTATCAGTTGTTGAAGATAAACATGCAGTATTATGGTAATGGAATAGTCATTTGGCTACTTGACAAATTACAGAATAAGTTGTTATATGTCTACAGATTTGGATATTAAGCATATGCATGGTAATGGTTCAAACATTTGATAAGCATCTAGTAAGTTTCTATTTCCTGACAAAATATTTGGTTTAAATATTAACAAGCATATGGATAGAAGTGTTGGTGATTTTACATCACTAATATTATTTAAGTGTAATAGGATTAATTTGTTGATCAATGTCACCTTGATAAAAATTGAACAAGTTAGGATGGTGTGGAGTGCACATTTGTTTAAATTTGTCTTGGTTGAAAGTACACTGCTATTTAGGGGTAAAGCCCCTGAACGAACGGGGGTCCGGGGGCAGCACCCCTGGGAGCAGGGTCCAAGGGGCGGCAGCCGCTGGCGGGGGTCCAAGGGGCAGAGCCCCTGGCTATTTTATGATCGTTTTTGGTAAATGCACCCGATTAATACACCCGATTTTGTGATCCATACTTTAGACTCTGATTTAAGTTGGTTTATGACCGTTTTTTGACAGATTTAGGATAGAAAACTGTCATGTGGCAGTTTTAAGACAGTAAGTTTTTCTTGTTATATGATCATTTCGAAATCAGTTTTGGTTCTCTTCTTCTTTATAACATCTTTAACATTCTCTCTTCTGTTTCCCTCACTTTCTGAGTCTTATCCGATTAAAGATTAGGAGTACCACCCAAATACTTTAATCTGAAAGTGTTATACACGATTCTCAAAATTTCCAAGTGTTTTTACCCCTATTCTCTAACAAGAAGTTGCTATTTAAAAAAACATGTGGTAATACTTCAAAAAAGTTGATAACTATATGGAAGTGATGGCCATACTCAACAATTGACAACCATATACACCTAAGCTGATATTTGTCAACAACCGTTTGCAAAATAGACATGAATAATTACACACTTAATATTCATTTAAACCCGAAAATGCATACGATTATCAGTGGCGTAGCCAAAATTTTGTCTAAGTTTATATATGGATACATAAAGAGTTGGGCCACATGAACCATGGATCATAAAACCCATGGGTATGGATTTGGGTTATACCCATGACATCCTACATATAAATATATGCTCCATAACCTAAAAACGTGCACTTGTAGTTCTTGGAGTTCATGGAGGTGTTTTTGGTGCATGGAAATTCTCTCTCAAGAGTCACCTTTGTCCTAGGTGAGTTGTGATTCCATTTGAGGTGCAAAACTTGGGGCACTAAGTTCTTAAAGGCCAAAGTCTTTCTAGCAACATCAACAACATCAAGAGGTATGTCTAAAACTTGTTTTATTATACATATGTTATTTGCATGCTAGTTATAGGCTTAATGCTTTGGAAACACTATTACATGTATAATTAGAGAAAACATAGATCCAAGGCATTTAGGGTTGTATGTACACCATAGGATGTTGTACTATACAAAAACTCAACAGTGGTATCAGAGCCATGGGTTGTTTTCTATTATACTTGATGTTTTATTGGTATTCAAAGTGAAAAAATCGATTTTTCTGCACTCTGACAGCAGAACTCGCCGAGTCCAGTGGTTAACTCGACGAGTTGCATGGTTTTTGCCTTGGACTCGTCGAGTTGGATGAGTGACTCGCCGAGTCCACTCACAAAGTTAACCAACTCGACGAGTCAGCTCATTCACTCGACGAGTTAGCTGTCCTGAATGCAGATTTTCGAGTTTTTTTGGCCTGTTTTGGATTAGGATCATTACCACAAAATGTTTTTGTTCATAAAATTTGATTTTGATGCTATGGTAATAATTATCCTCATCCAAATAAATGATATGTAACACCCAAAAATTTCGAACCAATTTAAACTTTCAAAACATGTCAAGTTCATCAAAACATTACAACTTTGTTTTCAAAATACATTTTTATCAGAGTATTCCCAAAAACATAAACATAATAGGAGGAGCTGTACGATCATGCCTTCGCCTTGCCGCGATCCCCTGATGTACCTGAAACAATAAACTGAAACTGTAAGCCCAAGAGCTTAGTGAGTTACCCCCAAAATACCGATACACATACAGTCCACATAACCATGTCACACCATGACATATCATAACAAACTGAACAGAACAACATGCAATGGGTCCACAGCTTTACAAGCTGGATTACCCCTGGGTCCTCAGTACGAGTCTGGAATGCCTACCGGGCCCTCAGCTCGTATCTGGAATACCATCGAGCCCTCAGTACGAGTCTGGAATGCCTACCGGGCCCTCAGCTCGTATCTGGAATGCTCCTGAGTCCTCAGTATGAGTCTGGAATGCCTACCGGGCCCTCAGCTCATATCTGGAATACCCTAGGGTTTGTTGGCTACCGCACGGAGCAGTACAACCTCAACCCATCCCACATAACATATCAACATGTAACAGATAATGCACATACAGGTAATCAATCAGTATCACAGGTAGTCCTACAGACCTACCCTTTAGTATATCAAACTAGCATGCATAACCAACTTATACTCAACATAATACAACTACTAGCATATCATATCCAATGGGCCGACCTTGGTGCCTTAGACCCCTTAGTATAGTGAGGATAACTCACCTCGCAAATGTCGACCCGGAAGATAAAACCCAACTCTCGAATTACTTGGCACAGGCTCCACCACCTAATACTATAGCACAATATACTCATAAGTCCTTAACCTTATAAGGTACTCCATAACTCACTAGTCATACCCTGCTCAAAGTCAAAGTCCTCAGTCAAGGTCAACAGTCCATGTTGACCTTACTCGCCGAGTACCCTCGGCTACTCGTCGAGTTCCTTGAAGCACTATCCCACTCGCCGAGTCATCGAGGTGACTCGTCGAGTTTCTCCGATTCTCGACCAAACTCTAAGGCCACCCGTCGAGTTTTCCTTTTTGCACACGACGAACACACACACACATTCATAACTTGGGGAAAACTCATCCGACTCGCCGAGTTGTTCTTCAAATCGCCGAGTCTTATGGTGATCTTCATCGGACTCGCCTAGTTGTTCATCCAACTCGTCGAGTCCACGACCATCTTCATGTGACTCGCCGAGTCAACCTTGCGACTCGCCGAGTCCATTCAGTCATTTTCCCATACAGACTTGTTTTGAGCCATGCAGCGGCTCCAAATCACATGTCCAAGCTTCTAGGGCATGCTTATCACGTAAAGTTGCAAACTTTACGTGCATGCATGGCTATAAGGGCTCTAAATGCCTATTTTAAGTTCGTAATGGAACTTCATGCTCAAGAGGGACCTTAATCATGACCAAAACTGAAACTTTATGCATATAGAATCCAAGGAGGGTCCAGATCTGAAGTTACAACCTCAGATCTAGCCCATAGCTCATCTTTCCAACTTAATATCTCACCAAAAACCCTAAAACTCAACCAATAGAAGAGATTCACAAAGAAAAGGCAATTTGGTTACCTCTAGAAGATGATAACTGAGATAAGATTTGATTCCCACACTCTACTTGCTCCAATCTCCTTCTCCTCTAAGCCTTCTCCCTCCAAGGATCCTCTCTTCAAGCTTCAAACACACAATGGGCACACACACACACACGTATTAGGGTTTTAAGGGGCTCTCAAAGACTGTAAAGAGGCCATAGGAGGCTTATCATTCCTTAAATAGGGTGCAAAACCCCGAGATTTAGGGTTTCATCTGCCAGCTCCTACTCGTCGAGTCCCTTAGTGGACTCGTCGAGTAGGTCACTAAACACGCGTTCCAACCCCGCTGCTACTCGACGAGTAGGGCAACCAACTCGTCGAGTAGGACATTAAACCAATTAACCTTTTATTTAAATCCATACCTGGAATCGGGGCGTTACATGATAATTGTCAAAGTTTCAAAATTTGTATTAGTTTATATGATTAACTAATTTCTTGAAAATTGTTGATGTGAATTATCTTTACTTATGAGTTTGATCTAGATCATAGAAAAAATTATTTGATTATTGTGTTAATTGGAATAATTGATTTTAAAGGTTTTTATGAACTCCATAACTTGTCCTCAAGTTATGGAAAATGAAGAGTTTTTCCTTTTAAAAGATTCATTAAAGTTCATAGGTTATGAAAAATGAAAGGTCTTGTTTTTAAATGTCATCATAAAATAGTTTTATGCCTTCCATAACTTGTCCTCAAGTTATGGAACTTGAAAAGTCTTACATAAAAACCATATTAAACTCATAAGTTATGGAAACCAAAAGTTTTTGAATTGTTCAAAACTTACCCTCAAGTTTTGGAATTTGTAAAGTTACCCCCCCCCATGTATACTTTAATTCCAACCCTTATAATTTTAAAAGTTTAAAATTCAACCCTTATACTATTATAATATTATAGGTTTAATATTTATATATATGTATAAGAGTAAGTCAGTCTTACCGTTAGTAGGCCTCATTCACGAAGTCGGTCTATAAGGGGGGTATAAGGTTACTGCCTATAAAATGGCAGTTTAATGGGTGTCCATTCTCACCCACCGCTTCCTTGACTGGTGGAGGGTCGTTAGCCGAACGGGTAGGACAGGACATTAATTCTCCCTTCATTAAAAGTATAATGATAAATATAAAGTAACTAAACTTTATTAAATTCCCAATCTTAGTTACTTTAGGAAAATGTAAATTTGGTGCTAACCCATGAAATTGCACTTTGCACCTTGTTAAGTCGTTAGTGGAGCGTGTGTGGTTAACCGGCACACTAATCTGGGACTGACAATGTGTGGCAAAGGGTAGTTTGATTTTAATCATAGATCAATGGAGCGTGTGTGGTTAACCGACACATTGATTAGGTGGTTGTAACATTAAGTGTACCAAGTTAATTTGCATGGTTATTCACTCCTTGTTTGTGATCCTCGGCATCCCAGTCACAAACTTGAAGGGAACAATCGAGATTTAAATATGCCATTAAATAGTTCAATGAATCTCAAAAGATCTAGGAGTTTCAATTCATTTAAAACCTAATGTTAAATTTTGTTTTTCATGGTGGAAATTGGTAAATCGTCATTTACCTACCTTCAAATATTTTGTAGGTTGGATTATAACATCCCTCTTCCAAGTTATAAAATATTGTGTTGGGTCCTGGCCTTAATATTTCATATTGGGTGTTATATTAAGGACTTAAATCAACTAAACTTGAATTTCTCCCTCATAGATGTCTAGTTAAGACAACTATGGTCTTCCTTATCCTTTTGGATAAAGCTTTCCTAATGAAGATGATATCCCAAATGGCAATCAAGGTGAAAGATTAATCCCTTTGTTGTGCGTTAATGGGACTGGAAATCATACTTCACTTCCTCCACCTCCTCCAATTATTCTCCCTAACCCAAAAGTTCTTGAAAAGTTCAAGGTCACTCAATCCTTATTGGCAAGCAGTGTCTATATGTACTCACATCTTGGAGATGAAGTCTCATATTGACAAGCTGGGAGAGTTGGGTGTCGAAGTCTCAAGGAAGTTGACTGTTGACTGGGTTCTTCAATCACTTTCCAAGTCATATAGTGAGTTCATTAAGGACTGCTATGTGACAGACCACGACATAACCTTTAATGGTATTACCTATTTGCTTGTTGCTGCTGAATCAACAATGATTTGGAGCACTTGTAAAGCAAATTTGATTGGAAGATCTACTTCCCAAACTTTCATGGACATTGACAATGGGAACATTGGAAGTCCAGAAAAGTCTTCTCTTCCCAATGGAAATGGATCAGCCATAGTCAACCCGGTTAACCAAGTGGTAAAGAGAAAGGCTAAGTCTGAGATAGTCCCATGTACCGTTACTAAAGAGTCCATATGTTTCTATTTCCAAAAGAAGGGGTATTGGTTGCGAAGCTGCCTTATTTACCTGAAAGTTCAACAGGATGGTAAAAGTCAAAAATTTGACTATGCTTCAGGTAAAGTCCACTATCTAACTCTATTAAGTTCCTATTTGGAGATTCTTATTACATGATGTGACTAGGTCACATTTTGATGTTTTGTAGAATCGAAGCTTAAAGGAAGAATAAGCTAATTATGATCGTGAAGAGATGGATTTCAATCGCATGATCTGAAGATCAGAATTTAGAGCTGCTGCTAAGAGTTATGATAGATTGCTTAGGAATGGATAACAACATAGTTTTCATATGTATTTGCATTGTAAGGATAAGTTTTTCCGCAATTTTAAAATAAAAGGAAAATTTTGATTTTATTTATTTTAAGTATCCTTACAATGGAATTTGTGAAAAATTGTTGTTTATATGATTCCATTGATAGCAATTTTGGAAAATGGATTTGATTCTTTCATTTGTGGTAGTGTCATAATTTACCAAATAAGGAAAGATTCTCAATACCCAAGTTTCAGTTGGATAAAAACTTGGAATCATGCAACCTGTATTGTATGATGAATGAGAATTTTCATCTTTGGGAAATTAAGACCAATTCCTTGTTCACATGTATATGTGAGTCAACTGAAGGACTAGGAGATCGGGTACACTTGGTTGTGAGCTGATCAGGTCCACCGCAAAGAACGATAAGGCTATTCGTCATGATTTACTAAAGTTTAGTAAATATGGTTATGCTTACAAGTTTAAGTGTAATTCTGAAACATTGGAAAAGTGTCAATGTATGACTGGACGAATGAGTAGAATCATATTAGGCAGAAAGATAAAAGTTTCTCCAATCTGAAAAGATGGGAGAGTACTTCAGTATCATGTTTTATGATCATCTTAATGATTATGAAAAACCATATCACAATCGATCCTCTAAGGACATCTTGGTGCATTTGTTTGGCTAAGAAGAGGAATCGTGAATTGTTGAAATGGTTAAATCAAGAAGATGAGTCATACTTCGTTCCAAAACAAGTCATAGAGTCATACTCCAAGATTGTAACTCGAGTGACGTAATCTTAAGAAAGGTTTATAACACTTTTCAAATGTAGAGTAAAATTCTTTCTACTCTTGTACATTTGAAATTGGTAAGTTGTGATGTTTGGATAAAACAAAGACCAACTAAGGCCAATTGTGTGAAGTGTTTGTCTTGATAAGAATCCGCACTAACTCATGAATATTTGTTTTGTCAAGGAATGGTTCTTGACTAGAGAATCTTATATGTCAAGAGGTCAGTGGGAGTCTTAAAAATCTTGAAAGTTTCAAGAACTAATCAAGAGTAAACCTATTGTTTATCACTAGCACACGACTTGAGGTTTATAACCTATCGTGTTGACATATTCTTGTTTTTGTGCCCATTCCAGTTAAAAGTTGACTATGCATGTGAGTTCTATGAGTTCTCAATTGTTTGCATGACAACTTGGAAGTCATGGTAGGCCCCTGTGCTACCAGGTGGCAAGAAGTTAATATTGAACAAGTTCATTCCATATGAGTTTGGATTTGTCACTAACCTCCTATTGTGGTTATGTTTTTGGCAAATTCGCATGGATAGGAACACATACACCATAAAATCTAAGTGTCATAAGGTTTCTCTTCGATTCATGAAAACGATGGTGAGGAAACGCTTTCACTAAGTAGATTTTAAGAAGATAGCAGTTGTGATATTTGCATTCTCAAATTCGATTATGATTACGACATCCCTTTTCATAATTCGAATTGTGAGAAATGGCAAAGGTCTAAACATTTGAGACTATGATTAAGGCATCCCTTTTCGTAGTTCTAAAATTGTTTAGACACACATGTGAGCTATCTAAGGAAAGGTGTATGATTTTGATAAAGTCTTATCAAAGAACTTCGTATCAGAAATCTGAACTTTGGTAAGAAAGTCAATAAAGTATTGATTTCTAGAAGTTCAGCTGATTTCTGGGTACATGTCAAAGCTAGTTGGAGCATAAGTGTTATGCTAGTAAAGTAATTATTATGCTAGTGGGAGCATAATTAATTATGGTAAGTGTTGCAAGTTAGCAATGTTAATTATAGAAAACAAAGGTTTCAATTTGCCAAGTTGCAGGGTTTGAAAAGTTGTTTTTGCTATAATTAAGGGAGAGGAATTCATACTTCATTCCAATTCTAAAAGCTTAGATTGAGATTTTAATCAAATTTAGTCAGATATATATATGAATGTTATGTTGGAATGGTTCAACATAAGGAAATTCAGTATATTGAAATATTACTTGCGTTCTAAAATTCGATTATGATTTCGACATCCCTTTTCATTATTCAAATCATGAGAACATGGCAAATAGAAATATTATAGCAAAAGACTGGTCTAGTATCATGTCTTTATGTGAGACATCATGAATCGTGTCCCATATGCTTCGGATATAGGATCGATTATATGTGCTGTAATATTCATCCGTTCTAAATTTTCCAAATGCCTAGGGCATTAAGAGGGAAAAGGACTAGAATTTGATATGACTAAAATGGTTAAGAAATTGTCGAGGACAATCTAAGGTTTACCAAAGATTGGTTGCTCATTGACAGTTGGAAGTATGGTGTAAATTTTGGAAGGACCATATTGACATATTCTGAAAAGAGGCAACTCTTGTTCAGAAGTGTTAGTCAAAATGGGAATATGGAAATGTTTTTGTAGGTGGAAGTTATTCATTAAATCTGTGTAAGATTAGAAAACTTAATGCAAGAAGGATGTTCAAAGGAATGTACTTTGAATACTTTGTAATATCTGTTGCCAAGTCTTTGTGACTTTTGTGCATAATCATTACAAGAGGATCATTGCATTTAAGTTTAGAATCTAACAAGATTTCAGTAAATGGCAAAGAACCTTGTATTATTACATTTATCATAAGGATTTGGAATTATGAAATGAGTATCATTGAAATGTTTTCAATTGATCCATTCCACAAAGAAAGGACCATAAGTAAACATAGTGTGCATGCTTGTAGCATGAGACAACTATTGTTTTAGTTCAAGTATTAAGTTGATTATTTGAAACATTATACAATGAATAATGAGTAATCAATATGACTCAAAGTTTTGGGGCCATATAGGATTAGTATTAGTCTTGTGTTTCATTTTGCATGTTTTGACTTCCCGAATAACTAGGTTATTCAAACCATCCACAGTCGATCATACTTTGGAAGTAGGTATTTAGGCAAGACTGTCATGAATGGGTCTGTAGTATGTCTAGGTGTTCTAGACATAGCTGCAGTATTCATGAGTGCTCCTGGAATAAGATCAAATATTGGATTAAACCACGCTCATTTGAATCACTTCACGGATTTTATCACGAGTGATCAAGAAAACGATAATATCTTATATTCTTCAAACAGAGAGATATGAGTTGCAGTCTACAAGTCGTTTGCACATTGATAATGTGAAAACGCACCGGTAACTTGGTGTTATAAAACACATTGTTGTGTGTGATTTGATAAGTAAATAGAGCAATCATATGAGTCGATGCTTATCCATTCCTTTTACCCCATGTGGATAAAAGTGTCACACCCCCGGACCAGACGGCGGAAACGTCCGGAGGCGGGTGACTTCATTGTGCAGTATCATAACAATTGAATATAAATGAAACAGAGCAATCCAAACATCATACATTGAGATAACAAACTTACATTGTTTACATATTGTATTTGTTCTTCGAGTTACACAAAAGAGACATAAGTAGAAAATTCCAAGCTACAGCTAAATAATCCTGCATCCGCGTCCCTTGTTACCTGCTTACTAGATCCCTGAGAATACAAGTCGTTTTGAAAAGCGTCAACTAAAAAGTTGGTGAGTTCATAAGCAATTTTGTATAAAATCATTTACACTTGTTTAGAATAGTTCGTATCGTACTTTCAGAAAATCTGATATTTTCTATGAAATCGTTTGAAGTCTTGCCTTGAAAATCATGGATATATGTGTGCATGTCATTACTTTTATTCATCCTTATAAGGAATGATTTTGAAAAGTAGTGTGATTAGTAAAAGCGAGCTGTGTACGAGAATAGTTCTTTTGAATAGTAATAGTCAACCGTTTCCAGAAAAAAATCCCTTATTTTCAAAAAGAGAATATGGTTGAAAATCTTGTTCCTCTTATCGAGTAAAATTGAGTATGCGATCTATTTTATCATTATCAAAATCGTAGAAAATCGTTTTCTCCATAAAATCCTATATTTTCTGCTATAAAATATTCGTAAGTTCTAGTTCCAACTATGTATATGTGTGGGTTAGTTTATCATTTTCAAAATTGTTTACAAACGTTTTCCATAGAGTCCTACGCTTTTTAATTTGTAAAATAACAGTATCACGACTCTATACTTGTTAGGAGAAAGAATCAACATGGCAATTGCGGACGTACTATGTGATGAAAAAGGACAGTCAACACAACAAATGCGGACCATCACTTATCATGTGTAGGACAGTCAACACAACGTGCCAAAATTTATTTATGAGGTTTTCCTTACATAAATTTCTAGTTAATATAACATATTCTAGTGAGCCGTTATAACCATACTAATCTGACGGAGTGCCTGTTTTGGCGTTTCTCAGGCGCCCTCGGTTTGGAAAAGACATTTGTCACCCTAGACTGTCCTGTCTAGCTGTAGCGAACAGCGAAGGTGCGGGGTGTCAACCCCGTATATATCTATACACAAATTCCCGCTCTCCCTCCAGGAGACTCTGGCTATAACTCCTTACAGGACTTAGACGTACACTAATATTTTTATATTTAGGTACTTTTGAGTTTTGTCTGACTATAATATTAACAACCTTTTGAGCAATCGTTAGAGATCCATTATTTGTTAGATAAATAATGAAATTCGTACTTATTGAATAGAAATATCGTTCTCGTTCCATATCGTTGATTGTGCTCGTTAACTAGGTGCTCGTGTTCGTTCCTTTTCGTTTATTGAAAAAAAATAAGTCATTTTAGTCAAGAGAAAAAGTGTCAAGTTATAATTTGTATAAATTTATAACTGCCGGTTATGACACGCATTTTCTGTTTTATGACATACAGAATATTACTTATGTTGTTGGAGGTTTTACGACAGCAGTTTATGACATGCAAATATTTCTGTCATAAAGGCTCTATTTGTGTATTTTCTTGACGCAAAATTTTATATTGAATATTTATAAAATACTCCCTGATAGTTTGCAAAATAGTCACAAAGTTCCCATTTTCGAAAATCACTAGAAATAGTGTCAACTTATCAAGGTCCCTTTTTATAAGTTTTATCTCTAGACATGAAATCATAGATAAAGGGGTTAAGTTGGACACAACCAATAGTTGGGAGGCTCTTTTGTTCATAAAGTATCCTCTGTTCCTTATGAAGTTGTGAAATCTTACGTTAATGAGGATTTTACTAAAATAATAATTTAATAATATTTCACACACACATACAAACATACGTATACATGCAATTATTCAAGTATTTAGGCAAAGATTTGACTTGTACTCTCCCCCAAAAACAATAAAAACTTGGAAAAAGTGGGGTATGAAGCTCACCTTAGTTGACTTGCTGGGTGATTTGAGGAGCTGAGGAGGAGTTTCCAAGTTCCAACACTTGAGAGTTTCTTTGAACTTAAAAATATCCAAAGAAATCTGGGAATTTCTTTTGAAGAGATGAACTTGAACTTGAAGGAATTGAGAGCACTCTTAGAAGTTTGCTGGAGATGAAAATGAGAAGTGGGGAAAAGGAAGAAGAGGAGTTCACGTATTCTAAGTGGAGGGATAAGAGTGATATGACACTTGCTTGGAGGACTGGTGTACAAGACTTATATCCATGGGTATTTCTGTGTTTAACTGGGATTTGCTTGGGGAAATGAGGAATTTGCATCACATCATAAAGCCAAACTCTTTGTCCTCATCTTGATTTAGGATAAGATCTTCCTAAATCCCAAACATTTATTTTATGTGAATATGTTTAAAATAATTAATTTTGGCATAAAATAGGGGTTTAGGATAGGAAAAATACGAGTTTGGTGTGATTCTCGGCGTCAAAATGCCTTAAAATGATAAAATAGTCCGGAAATGATGAAAATCTAGAGTGAAATGTTGTTCCTGCAAGGGTCCGAAATCAAACTCATCATTCCGGAGTCATTCTTCCATTTCCGGAGCAAAGGGGTAATTTCCGAAGCAAACAGTGAAGGTCCGGAGCAAATCTCGCAATTCCGGAGTGCATTCTCGGATTCCGAAGCTGCTGGGTGAGTTCCGAAATCAATCCTCACTTCCGGAGTTAGGTTCGAAACGGGTAAGTCTGGACCGAGGCATTTCGAGATGCGAAGTTGTCCGGTGCAAGGTCCTTCCGGAGCAAGCCTTAGTCTTACGGAGTCACTTCAGAGGTTCCGAAGGTGCTTCCTCTTGGCCCTTAGAAGGCATTCCGGACCAGGAGGGTTCCAGACCAAGAGGGTTCCGGACCAAGAGGTTTCCGACCAAGAGGTTCAGGACCAAGAGGGTTCCGGACCAAGAGGGTTCCGGCCAAGAGGTTTGTAACATCCCAAGTTCGGAAGCTAGAAGTTGGAGGGTGCTAAGTGTAAAATTAGGAAAGGGACTCGACGATTAGGTCTGTCTACTCGCCGAGTCGGAACAGGATTGATCGCGGTATTAAGTGGCCAACTCGCCGAGTCGGCGGCTTGGACTCGACGAGTTGGTACTAGAATGAGAAAACCCTAATCCCGAGGGTTGCACCCTATTTAAAGGACTTTATGTCCTTCTCCCAGCCTCCTATTCCCCCAAAGAGTTCCAGAAACCCTAATTTTCGTGTGAGGCTTCATTATTGAGGAGGTTGGAGCTTGGAAGAGGAAATTGGTGAAAAGAGCTTGAGGAATTAAAGGCTAACATCAAGGGGCTTGTGTAGATCTGGAATCTACATCTGTTTGGGCACATTTCAGAGGTAAAAAGCCATAATCTTATGCTGATTTCCTTTTTGGTTCTTCCTTGGTGGTTGATGTGGAATTCCATAGCTTGTTTGTGAGCTATTTCGAGTTAGAAGCTTAGATCTGAGGTTGCTACTTCAGATCTAGGCTTGTGATGGTCCATAATGTCATAAAGATTATGTTTAAGAGTTGTTGGTGAAGCCCCTTAGTCCTTAATCCTAGCCATAGTGTGTTTTGGGCCTATATCTCCTTGGTTTCACGTAAAGTTTGCAACTTTATGTGAGGGTTAGGCTGTAGAAGAGTGGATCTATGGATTGGAGCCTCAGCATGGCTCGAAAAGCCTCTGTATGGATTGAGAACTGAAGGGACTCGACGACTCACATGGGTGTACTCGACGAGTTGTATGAACATGTGCATGGACTCGACGAGTTGAAGAACAACTCGGCGAGTCTGTTGAAGATTGCCTTGGACTCGACGAGTCTGTTCTGGACTCGGCGAGTCTGGTCGCAAAACCCCAATCTCCTCTGGTTAAACCTTGAAGCATTGAGTCGGGAGGTGACTCGGTGAGTTGAGTAGGATGGGACTCGGAGATCGTTGGACTCGACGAGTCTTGGGGTGACTCGGCGAGTAGAGTCGTGTCATGGGAGTTTCTGAGTATAGGGACTCGACGAGTCGACGGGTCGACTCGGCGAGTAGAGTCAGTCAGGGAGGTTGACTTTGACTGAGGACTTTGACTTTGACCAAGAGTTGACCAGTTTGTCTACCAAGGGTAATTTGGTAATATTAGACTTATGAATCTGGTTCTTGGTAGTGTACGGTGGTGGAGTTCGTGTCGGTGGTCGGAGCAGCTGATCTTATCCTTCCAGTCGGTAATTGCGAGGTGAGTTATCCTCACTATATCGACAGGGTCTACGGCACCAAGGCCGGCCCTTTATCGGATGGAAATCCGGGTATTGTTTGTTATGTTATTGTTTTGCTAGAATTGCATCCTGGTACTTAGGATGGTATTATGTTAGTGACCTGGTTAAGGTCGGTACCCAGGACATAGGGTAATGTTATGCTAGTGAGCGGTTAGGTCGGAATCCTGATTAGGATGTTGATATGCTATGTGGTCTGTTAGACTGTTTGTCTGGTTGAGGATTGTTATGCGATTAAATGTTTTATGTGCACATGATTGTTTGACGGGGGTTGGGTTGAGGAGGGTCCTGCTTTGTGCTGTAGGCCAACATACCCAGGGCGGACCGGATGTTCCGAAGGCCCAGCGAGCGGTCCGGATAGGCTGAAGGCCCCGAGAGGGCGGACCAGACGTGCCGAGGCTCGGAGAATGGAACAGGCCGACTGAAGGCCCGGTGTGGGCGGACCAGTCATACTGTAGACTCAGAGAGTGGACCAGGTGGATTGAAGGCCCGGTGCGGGCGGACCAATCACACTGTAGACTCGATGTACATGGCTAGACTCGGAGGGTGGACCAGGTGGACTGAAGGCCCGATGCGGGCGGACCAGTCACACAAGTAGACCCGATGTGCGTGGCTGTTCTATTTATGATATGTTATGAGTATGATATGTGTGGTTGGTATTTTGGGGGTAACTCACTAAGCTTTCGGGCTTACAGTTTCAGTGTATTGTTTCAGGTACTTCAGGAGATCGTGGCAAGGCGAAGGCGTGATCGTACCGCTCCTCATGTTTTGTGATTTATATGATATGGCTCTGGGGGATACTCTGATGTTTAAACTATTTTGAAAATGAGTTGTATGAACGTAATGGTTTTTGAATGATTAAAATGTTTTAATTTGGCTCAAATTTTATGGGTGTTACAAGTTGGTATCAGAGCCTTGGTTTGAGTGAATTGGAGGAACATTCGTGTGAATCCAGTCTCAAATCAAGGAGGGATTTTCAAAATGGTTTTCAAAAAGGTTTTCGAAATAAGTAAAGGAGGATGCAGAGGGTACGATCAGCCAGAGCCAGTAAGCAGACCCCAAAATACCATACAAGTTATTTTATTATGTGATATGTTAGAACAACATGCTAGTACTAGGCTAGGGATCTTCAGGAATTGCATGATAGAATTGCCTGATTATGTGATGCCTATTAGCCTAGGGTTTTCCTTATTGAGATATGCAGCTTTTCCTCTAGGAGTGAGGATTGAGCGGGTGTGTGTATATATGGTTAGAGTGTTGTGGTGATACTTGAGACAAATATGGGTAGGTGTGGAAGGTAGTATGGGCCCGTACTACTGCAAGCACATGACCCATACGCTTATCAAGGAAGTCACAACTCTCTAGGGTAACGGTTATGAGATAGTTCCCCGGGTGAATATGTGATGTGTCTAAGGGTCTCGTTGGTGTATTGCAGTTTGGCGATTACGAGACGTTTCGGGGCAGGATCCGGTTCGGGATCAGGATCGGGAGAGGGTGGTCAGGATGGGTCAGTACCACCCGAGGTCATTGGTCAGATGAGCACGGACGAGTTGGATGCCAGGATTCGTGAGATCCTGCATGATGAGGTTGCTGCTATGTTCCGGGCCGAGTTGCCAGAGATGTTTGGGTCGATCAAGACCGCCATGGTCGAGTACTTTGATGAGCGCTATGCAGCTCTTGCGGAGGCGGCTGCCGCGGCAGCTACATCGGCTGTAGCAGTGGCAGGGGGAGGAACCGGTCGAGGTTTTCAGTATCGGGACTTCGATAATACGAAGCCCCCTACTTTCAACGGAGTTCAGGATCCGATCGTTGCTATGAGGTGGTTGTCAGACGTGGAGGGAGGTTTCTTCACGTGTTCATGCCCTGCTGATCAGAGGGTGAGGTGTGCTCTGAACCTTTTGAGGCTCGGAGCGAAGGATTGGTGGAGGTTGACTACAGGATCTTATTCTGACGCGCAGCGGGCTGCGGTTACATGGGATCAGTTCCGGGAAATGTTCAGTACTCTTTATGTTCCGCAGGTTGAGAGAGAGAGGTTGGCTCAGGAGTTCCTGGAGCTGAAGCAGGATTCAGAGTCGGTGACGGAGATCACCAGGATGTTTACTGAGAGGGCGATGTTTTGCCCAGAGTTTGCTTCAGAGCAGGCTCAGATGTCCTGATATCTGAGTATGCTCAAGAGGGACATCAGGCAGTTTGTGTCCACGCAGAGGTGTGATACCTTGTTAGAGTTGCAGGAGGCCGCCAGGCGGCGTGAGTTGGAGATTGAGTTGCAATTGCGAGAGCAGAGGCAGGCCCCAGTGCAGTCGCAGCCGGCGCCGAAACGGTTCAAAACCGTTGACTCCAGGATTGGGAGTCAGAGCAGCCACACTTGCGAAAAGTGTGGGAAGGGTCATACCGGAGTTTGTAGGTCCGGTGGTGCGTGCCGCAAGTGCGGAAGAGAGGGGCATTATGCGAGGGATTGCCGTCAGTCAGCCCCGGTACAGGATATGAGGATTTGTTATCATTGCCATCAGGTTGGGCACTTGAGGGACAACTGTCCCCAGCTTGTTGCAAGACCGGTGCAGGCTCCAGCACCGGCCACTCTGAGGATTACTAGCGGAGGTCAGGGTGGATCGGAGCCTCCGGGGGCTCAGGGACGCGCTTTTCAGCTTACAACAGAGGAGGTCAGGGCAGAGCCGGATGCAACTGCAGGTATGTTTCCTTTTTGATATCTTGTTATCTTGTCATTGGTGTGGTATAGTAAATCTGTCTGCATTGTTCCGCATGTTTCATAGTATGATTGAGGATCTTAGTAGTTAGGAGTGGTAGTTAGTGTTCAGGAGGATTCTTGGTCGAAAGATAAGGTATATGATCTCGTTGCTTGGAATAGCGACTGCGTTGAGAGGAGTGTTCAGTTGAGATTCGAACTTCCTTGGAGTTCAGGTGTGCGATGGCGGAAGGGTTATACGGTGAAGGCTACTCACCCTCGAGGGAGTCAGTTCATGGATAAGAAGGAATATATGGAGTAAGGGCGATTGAGCCATGCCGGTTTTGGGAACGGTGGTTAGTAGTCGATGCACTAAGTGGGGGAGAATTGGAAATTCTCCGGTGGAACAACATGCATCCAGGGATGGTTAGCTGTTGGATTTCAGCGTTGTGTTAGCCGAGAATGTGGAGATAGACACGTGGGGCAGGGAACAGACCATGGTTTTCAGAGAAAGTGATTGTTGAGAGGCCTGGGATCAGGCTGGGGTAAAAGATTCATAGAACGAATGTGGAGTTCGGAACCCCTAGAGGGCTAGAACAGACTGCGTGGGAGAGATTCCCAGGAAGAATGGATCAGGGTGATGTGCGACAGTCTTTAAGCGGTCCGGATAGACTGAAGGCCGGTAGGCGTACCAGTCAAGCCGAAGGCTCGGGGAACGGTCCAGATAGGCTGAAGGCCAGGAGGGCGGTCCAGACATGCTGAAGGTTCTGAGAGTGGTCCAGATAGGCTGAAGGCATGGAAAGGCGGTCCAGTCATGCTGAAGACTCTGTATGTGATAGTGGATCGATGTGAGGAGAATGAGTAAATATGTCGCCATGCAATAGTAATCGATATGGTCTGGCCCCAAGTATTGATCATGATGATGGAGATGGCTGGAGGCCGTGCGTGGGCCTTGTTAGTTATGTGATCGGATTCAGAGTATATGGGAGTTAGAGAATAACGGTTGCTCTACATGGATAGTGTAGAGTGGAGTTTAGCTCTGTGGCACTTATAGGTGTGGTAAGGGTTGTTGAGTAGACTTCCTCGAAAAGGAAGGGTATGTAGCTCCGGAAGGAGTGTGGGTCCTCTAAGGGGAAGGCAGCAGAGTAAAAGGATGATCAAAAGTGCTTCGGTTATTGGTAGTAAGCACTGGGATTGTACCAGATATATGGAAGCACATACGGGTTGGATGTCCGTTGAGGTTGTGGCAATGTTGGATAATGCGCACGCATGTTTTCGGTCTCCTTGGAATAGGAGAAGGAAAGGGATTCCCGATTGGAGATTGGGACAGAGGAAGGTGAGACAGCAGGTTAACAGACTCGGGAGTAGTCTGGACCGGTGCTGAGGACTGTATAAGGATATTACAGTCAGAGGTCAAGGACCTAGAAATCGTGATAGGGATGTGTGAGTGGGTTGCACTCCGTTGTGTCGAACCGAAGGGTTCGAGGGTGACGCAAGGACAAGGTCCTTGGTTCCGAGTATGGTCGTAGGCTTGAGTTGTGTATGAGGAGGTATTTCAATCTGGGGTATTCCATCATGAGGATGACCGGACCCTATGATTGATTGGGCCTGGTGTGTTGGTATTCCATCCCGAGGCTGATTAGGCCAGGTACGAGTGGTTACGCTATATGATTGGTTGATGGGTTACGGGAGCTGAAGGATGCGGCATCCTATCAGAGCGTAAGGGATAAAACCCGAGGGTGGAACAGGATTCGTTCCAGGTTGCAGTTATCAGGGTTATCGCCAATTTTTGGGCGAAGGAAGATGGATTTGTGTCTTGGCAGGAGCTCAGTGGGTGTTGTGGTATCCAGTTTCGCAAGTTGCGAATGAATGCGTAGGACGAAAGTAAGGTAGTGTCTTCAGGTGGCACTTAGTTGATGATTATTGTCATCAGAGAAAAGAAGCCGGTGGCCAGCTTAAAGCGGTTGATCGGGACCCTGCAAGGGAGGATATGGATTTTAGAGATTCGATATCTGTGTTTGAGGGAATCTGGGTCGGTTCGAGATCAGTGGATGCATTGTAGGAGTATCATCCGGAAGTTGTGTTGCCGCAGGCTTCGAGGACGAAGCCTAATTTAAGTGGAGGAGAATTGTAACATCCCAAGTTCGGAAGCTAGAAGTTGGAGGGTGCTAAGTGTAAAATTAGGAAAGGGACTCGACGAGTAGGTCCGTCTACTCGCCGAGTCGGAACGGGATTGATCGCGGTATTAAGTGGCCAACTCGCCGAGTCGGCGGCTTGGACTCGACGAGTTGGTACTGGAATGAGAAAACCCTAATCCCGAGGGTTGCACCCTATTTAAAGGACTTTATGTCCTTCTCCCAGCCTCCTATTCCCCCAAAGAGTTCCAAAAACCCTAATTTTCGTGTGAGGCTTCATTATTGAGGAGGTTGGAGCTTGGAAGAGGAAATTGGTGAAAATAGCTTGAGGAATTAAAGGCTAACATCAAGGGGCTTGTGTAGATCTGGAATCTACATCTGTTTGGGCACATTTTAGAGGTAAAAAGCCATAATCTTATGCTGATTTCCTTTTTGGTTCTTCCTTGGTGGTTGATCTGGAATTCCATAGCTTGTTTGTGAGCTATTTCGAGTTAGAAGCTTAGATCTGAGGTTGCTACTTCAGATCTAGGCTTGTGATGGTCCATAATGTCATAAAGATTCTGTTTAAGAGTTGTTGGTGAAGCCCCTTAGTCCTTAATCCTAGCCATAGTGTGTTTTGGGCCTATATCTCCTTGGTTTCACGTAAAGTTTGCAACTTTATGTGAGGGTTAGGCTGTAGAAGAGTGGATCTATGGATTGGAGCCTCAGCATGGCTCGAAAAGCCTCTATATGGATTGAGAACTGAAGGGACTCGGCGAGTCACATGGGTGTACTCGACGAGTTGTATGAACATGTGCATGGACTCGGCGAGTTGAAGAACAACTCGGCGAGTCTGTTGAAAATTGCCTTGGACTCGGCGAGTCTGTTCTGGAATCGGCGAGTCTGGTCGCAAAACCCCAATCTCCTCTGGTTAAACCTTGAAGCAGTGAGTCGAGAGGTGACTCGGTGAGTTGAGTAGGATGGGACTCGGAGATCGTTGGACTCGACGGGTCTTGGGGTGACTCGGCGAGTAGAGTCGTGTCATGGGAGTTTCTGAGTATAGGGACTCGACAAGTCGACGGGCCAACTCGGAGAGTAGAGTCAGTCAGGGAGGTTGAGTTTGACTGAGGACTTTGACTTTGACCAAGAGTTGACCAGTTTGTCTACCAAGGGTATTTTGGTAATATTGGGCTTATGAATCTGGTTCTTGGTAGTGTACGGTGGTGGAGTTCGTGTCGGTGGTCGGAGCAGCTGATCTTATCCTTCCAGTCGGCAATTGCAAGGTGAGTTATCCTCACTATATTGAAAGGGTCTACGACACCAAGGCCGGCCCTTTATCGGATGGAAATCCGGGTATTGTTTGTTATGTTATTGTTTTGCTAGAATTGCATCCTGGTACTTAGGATGGTATTATGTTAGTGACCTGGTTAAGGGCGGTACCCGGGACATAGGGTAATGTTATGCTAGTGACCGGTTAGGTCGGAATCCTGATTAGGATGTTGATATGCTATGTGGTCTGTTAGACTGTTTGTCTGGTTGAGGATTGTTATGCGATTAAATGTTTTATGTGCACATGATTGTTTGACGGGGGTTGGGTTGAGGCGGGTCCTGCTTTGTGCTGTAGGCCAACATACCCAGGGCGGACCGGATGTTCTGAAGGCCCAACGAGTGGTCCGGATAGGCTGAAGGCCCCGAGAGGGCGGACCAGACGTGCCGAGGCTCGGAGAGTGGAACAGGCCGACTGAAGGCCCGGTGTGGGCGGACCAGTCATACTGTAGACTCAGAGAGTGGACCAGGTGGATTGAAGGCCCGGTGCGGGCGGACCAATCACACTGTAGACTCGATGTACATGGCTAGACTCGGAGGGTGGACCAGGTGGACTGAAGGCCCGGTGCGGGCGGACCAGTCACACAAGTAGACCCGATGTGCGTGGCTGTTCTATTTATGATATGTTATGAGGATGATATGTGTGGTTGGTATTTTGGGGGTAACTCACTAAGCTTTCGGGCTTACAGTTTCAGTGTATTGTTTCAGGTACTTCAGGAGATCGTGACAAGGCGAAGGCGTGATCGTACCGCTCCTCATGTTTTATGATTTATATGATATGGTTCTGGGGGATACTCTGATGTTTAAACTATTTTGAAAACGAGTTGTATGAACGTAATGGTTTTTGAATGATTAAAATGTTTTAATTTGGCTCAAATTTTATGGGTGTTACAAGGTTCCGGACCAAGAGGGTTTCGGACCAAGAGGGTTCCGGCCAAGAGGGTTCCGGACCAAGAGGGTTCCGGCCAAGAGGGTTCCGGCCAAGAGGGTCCTTTTGGGTTTCCTCTTCTGGTTTTGAGCTGTTTTCGACTAAGGAAGGTGCTTAGAGAGATTTGAGAGAGATTTGAGATACGTGGAGAGATTTGGGAGAGATTTCACATTCTTGGAGAGATTTGGGAGAGATTTCACATTCTTGGAGAGATTTGGGAGAGATTTCACATACTTGGAGAGATTTTGCATATGGGAGAGATTTAGGAGAGATTTCACATACTTGGAGAGATTTGGGAGAGATTTCACATTCGTGGAGAGATTTTGGAGAGATTCGACATACTTGGAGAGATTTCACATACTTTGAGAGATTTGGGAGAGATTTCACATACTTGGAGAGATTTGGGAGAGATTTGGGAGAGATTTCTCACACTTGGAGAAATTTGTATTCTAACACTACATGGCTCATTAGGAACTCATATTGTACACTTAGAAGTGTTAGCACAAGTGTCACACCCCCGGACGAGACGGCGGAAACGTCCGGAGGCGGGTGACTTCATTGTGCAGTATCGTAACAATTGAATATAAATGAAACAGAGCAATCCAAACATCATACATTGAGATAACAAACTTACATTGTTTACATATTGTATTTGTTCTTCGAATTACACAAAAGAGACATAAGCAGAAAAATCCAAACTACAACTAATTAGTCCTGCATCCGCGCCTCTTGTTACCTGCTTACTAGATACCTGAGAATACAAGTCGTTTTGAAAAGCGTCAACTAAAAAGTTGGTGAGTTCATTAGCAGTTTTGTGTATAAAATCGTTTACACTTGTTTAGAATCGTTCTTATTGTACTTTCAGAAAATCCGATATTTTCTATGAAATCGTTTGAAGTCTTGCCTTGAAAATCATGGATATATGTGTGCATGTCATTACTTTTATTCATCCTTATAAGGAGTGATTTGAAAAGTAGTGTGATTTGTAAAAGCGAGCTGTGTATGAGAATAGTTCTTTTTAATAGTAGTAGTCAACCGTTTCCAGAAAAATCCCTTAATTTCAAAAAGAGAATATGGTTGAAAATCTTGTTCCCCTTATCGAGTAAAATTGAGTGTGCGTTCTAGTTTATCGTTATCGAAATCGTAGAAAATCGTTTTCTCCAGAAAATCCTATATTTTCTGCTATAAAATATTCGTAAGTTCTAGTTCCAACTATGTAAATGTGTGGGTTAGATTATCGTTTTCAAAATCATTTACAAACGTTTCCATAGAGTCCTACGCTTTTTAATTTGTAAAATAGCAGTATTACGACTCTATACTTGTTCGGAGAAAGAATCAACATGGCTATTGTGGACATTCTACGCGATGAAGAAGGACAGTCAACACAAGAAATGCGGACCATCACCTATCACGTGTAGGACAGTCAACACAACGTGCCAAAATTTATTTATGAGGTTTTCCTTACATAAATTTCTAGTTAATATAACATATTCTAGTGAGCCGTTATAACCATACTAATCTGACGGAGTGCCTGTTTTGGCGTTTCTCAGGCGCCCTCGGTTTGGAAAAGACATTTGTCACCCTAGACTGTCCTGTCTAGCTGTAGCGAACAGCAAAGGTGCGGGGTGTCAACCATGTATAGATCTATACACAAATTCCCGCTCTCCCTCCAGGAGACTCTGGCTATAACTCCTTACAGGACTTAGACGTACACTAATATTTTTATATTTAGGTAGTTTTGAGATTTGTCTGACTAGAATATTAACAACCTTTTGAGCAATCGTTAGAGATCCATTATTTGTTAGATAAATAATGAAATTCTTACTCATTGAATAGAAATATCGTTCTCGTTCCATATCGTTGATTGTGCTCGTTAACTAGGTGCTTGTGTTTGTTCTTTTCGT
This sequence comes from Lactuca virosa, assembly GCF_052849685.1. NCBI lineage: Eukaryota > Viridiplantae > Streptophyta > Magnoliopsida > Asterales > Asteraceae > Lactuca > Lactuca virosa. The sequence continues at coordinate 293,244,625 of NC_136434.1, forward strand.
TTATTGAAAAATAAGTCATTTTAGTCAAGAGAGAAAAAGATTCAAGTTATAATTTGTATAAATTTATAACTGCCGGTTATGACACACATTTTCTGTTTTATGACATATAGAACATTACTTATGTTCTTGGAGGTTTTACGACAGCAGTTTATGACATGCAAATATTTCTGTCATAAAGGCTCTACTTGGGTATTTTCTTGACGCAAACTTTTATATTGAATATTTATAAAATACCCCCTGACAGTTTGCAAAATAGTCACAAAGTTTCCATTTTCGAAAATTTACTAGATATGGTGTCCACTTATCAAGATCCCTATTATAACTTTTATCTTTATACATGAAAGCGTAGATAAAGGGGTTAAGTTGGACATACCCAATAGTTGGGAGGCTCTTTTGTACAAAGTATCCTCTGTTCGTTATGAAATTGAGAATTTCTACGTTCTTGAGTATATTACTAAAATATTAATTTAATAATATTTCACACACACATACAAACATACGTATATATGCAATCATTTAAGAATTTAGACAAGATTTGACTTGTACTCTCCCCCAAAAACATTAAAAAATTGAAAAGGTGGGGTATGAAGCTCACCTTGGTTTGTTTGCTGGATGATTTGGAGAGTGATGAGGAAGTTTCCAAGCTCCAAACTTGAAAGATTCTTAAATCTCTCGAGTATTGTAAGAATAAGTTTTTTTATGTGTAAATATAATGGAATCTTAGAATAATGTGAAGAATAATTGTTTTAAAGAGGATAAAATACTTACCCAAGAATTCTAGGAATTTCCCTTGAAGAGATGAACTTGGTGTTTGAAGGAGCTAGAGTATTTCTTGAGAGTTTTCTGGAAGTGAAAAGTGAGGAGTGAGATGTGGAATAGGGGGGGGGGGGAAGAGTTCACGTATTCTAGATGGAGGGATAAGGAGTGACTTGACATTTTCTTGGAGGACTGGTGGGTAAAGCTTATTTCCTAAGGTTAATGTGTGTTTATTTGGGATTTGCATGGGAAATGGGGAATTTCATCAAATCACAAAGTTAAACTTCATTGTCCTTTTCTTGATTTAGGATAAGGTCTTCCTAAATCCCAAACATTTATTTTTGTGTAAATATACTTAAAATAATTAATTTTAGCATAAAATAGGGGTTTAAGGGGTTTAGGATAGGAAAAATACGAGTTTGGTGTGATTTTCGGCGTCAAAATGCCTTAAAATGGTGAAAAAGTCCGAAAATGATGAAAATCCGGAGTGGGATCAAGCTCCTGCGAAGGTCCGAAGGGCTTGAGAAGGATTCCGGAGTCATTCTTCAAGATCCGGAGTAAAGGAGTGCATTTCCGAGGCCCTCTATCAACTTCCGGAGGCAGATGCGAAGTTGGTCGGATCCGGACCGAGGATGCGAGGTGGTGTCTTCCGAAGCAAGCCTTAAGCGAGACTATCCAGAGCTACCTTCCGGAGCAGAACTGAAGGGTCCGAACAGAGGGGGGGGGGGGTTCCGAAGATGTACCTTCTCTTGGCTCCTTAGGAGGCATTCCGGACTAAGAAGGTTTAGGACTAAGAGGTTCCGAAGATGCTTCCTCTTGGCTCCTTAGAAGGCATTCCGGACCAAGAGGGTTCCGGACCAAGAGGTTCAGGAGCAAGAGGTTCAGGACCAAAAGGATTTCGAACCAAGAGGGTTCCGGACCAAGAGGGTCCTTTTGGGTTTCCTCTTCCGGTTTTGAGCTGTTTTCGACTAAGGAAGGTGCTTAGAGAGATTTGGGAGAGATTCCACATACTTGGCGAGATTTGGGAGAGATTTCATATTCTCGGAGAGATTTGGGAGAAATTTCACACACTTGGAGAGATTTCACATGTGGGAGAGATTTCTCATACTTGGAGAGATTTGAGAGAGATTTTACATACTTGGAGAGAATTGGGAGAGATTTCACATACTTGGAGAGATTTCACATATGGGAGAGATTTCACATACTTGGAGAGATTTAGGAGAGATTTCACATACTTGGAGAGATTTGGGAGAGATTCACTATTCTTGGAGAGATTTCGCATACTTAGAGAGATTTGGGAGAGATTTCACATACTTGGAGAGATTTGGGAGAGATTTCACCTACTTGGAGAGATTTGGGAGAGATTCACTATACTTGGAGAGATTTGCATTCTAACACTTTATGGCTCCTTAGGAACTCATATTGAACACTTAGGAGTGTTAGCACAAATCTCATAATAGTCCTTACTTACCTGAGGACGGAATTTCCTAGCCAAAAGTGCTAGTTGTGACATCATCCCCTCGTTAGAGGGAATTTCGTCCCGAAATTCTTTCGAAAGATAGAGTCATGAATATGGGAATAGATGAAGGTACTTTCGATTCATTTGGTTTTCGCGCTCCCAAGTGAATTCCGGATCACACCTAGCGTTCTCTCGAACCTTCACAATCGGGATGCGGTTTTGTTTTGTGTACTTAACTTTTCCGTTTATTGTCTCGATAGGCGGATCAATGAATAGGAGGTTCTAGTTCGCCTTAGTCTTGTCTAGTGGGACTGGGAGAGTTGTCCGATAGACACTTTCTAGGTTCGATACATGCAATACAGGGTGTGCGTTACCGAATTCGGAGGGTAATTGGAGTTTGTAGGTGTAACGCCTGTAGATCAGGGCTAGTCAATTAAGAGACGATAAGCATCAAAAATGACTTTTTGATGGAAGATTATTTAAAAGGATTAATCTTAACTAAGTTGTAGTATATGTTACAAGGATTCCGTACATATAAAGAACGTCGAAATCCGAGTTATAACGAAGAAGTTATGACCTGTCGAAGTTTCGCGACAAAACCGGCACGGTGCCGAATGTCGTAAAAAGTGAGTTTTTGATAAACTACTTTTTAGCCTTAGTGATCTAAATGAAATTCGTAGTGCTCGTTAAACCGAGAGTATGTATAAAAATAACGCCCAAATCTGACTTCGTATGAGGAAGTTATGATTTTTCGAAGTTTCAGCTTAGCAGTAGACAGCTAAAAACTCGAATTTTAGATCGAGTGATTTTTAGCCGACACGACCTAAACGAGAATCGAAGGTCTCGTCAATAGTACCACAACGGTAAAAAGACAGACGAAAACGGACGTCAGATGAAGAAGTTATGAATTTTTAACGGATTACCTGTCCCGGTCTGTTAAAAATAATAACATAAAAATTAAACTCAAAATTAGCCGACGAAGTCTAAACGAACGTTGTAGAGCATAATTTTCCCTACGTGTGCATATAAAGAACGTCAAAAGCGGAGCCCGTATGAGAAAGTTATGGATTTTACAAGAATGGGCACAATTTTCGAGAAAATTCGCAAGGAATGGTGCTGGTCACGTGATCCTCGCATGCTTGCCTCGTGCCCGACTCGCGTGTCGCGTGCTGATTCGACCGAGGGTGCGGTCCAATGAACTTCCGACGCGCATCACTGCTGTTGCCCCGTGTCCGAGGTGTTGGCCCAATCCGAAGCCGGCACGTAGCCTCCTCGCATCCGAGCCTCGCCGAAGCAGCCAGCTGGTCCGAGCCTCGCAGACACCTACCTCTCCCTCCTTGCTTCAGATCCAACCCTCGCTGCTATATATAGTGGTGGGTGCGAGATCTCCTGGGTAGAATTCGGAAATTTGTCACTTTTCACCCATTTTTCATCTTTTATTATTATTTTGACTTCCCCCGAAGCCCCGGTATCATTTTTAAAGCCCGAAATACGTTCCGAAGTTCCCAAGAAGCCCCAGAAAATTTATCTTTTCGGTTTCAAATCCCGACCCTCGCAGAGCCCGGTTTCTGAATAAAACTCCCGGTTTTATTAGAAACGATCGTTTTAGGCAACGAAGTGCTGCCCGGTTATCGTTAAATCAAGTGAGTGTATAGTCACTTTCATCTTACACATAGATATGAAGTATTTTATATAAAATACGTGATATGTGTATATATGTTGTTTGTTTATTTGAGATGGATGTTGAATGAATGTTTTATACATGTTTAAAATGATTTAAAATGTATATATATTTTATCTTGAAATATGTTGGGTAAAACATGGGTAGATAAAGTATGAGGGATAAAAGTACAGTATAGATGTACGTTGGTAGCTATGAATTTAGTACAGTATAGATGTACGTTGGTAGATATGTATTTAGTACGTTGGCAGCTATGAGACGTAATGCCTATTGTATAAACCCTAGCGACTATGAGACGTAGTGCATATTGTATAAACCTTGGCGACTATGAGACGTAGTGCCTATTGTATAAACCCTGGCGACTATGAGACGTAGTGCCTATTGTATAAACCTTGGCGACTATGAGACGTAGTGCCTATTGTATAAACCCTGGCGACGATGTGAGGAGTGCCTGTTGTATGAACCTTGGTAGCAATGGACTTTGAATAAATTCCTTAGGTCAATCCTGAGGAATGATTGGATGAAGGATAGTCGATTCTTGATCGACGTTTGTTAGTGCTTGTAGTATAAACCTTGGGCAGCGATGGACTTCGTGTCTATTCCTTAGGATGAATCCTTAGGAATGAGTGAGATTTGATTTTTAGGGTAAATCCTTAAGAAATAAATAAGATAATGGGGATTTGGTAATTGGGTTGATTGTTTGATGTTTAAGCATAATAAATTATTTATTGTGGGTTGAAAACCCTATATGCTCACCAGGCTCCCAAGCCTGACCCACTCAGTTTGTTTGTATCACAGGTATCGATACGAAGTTACTTTACACTGAGAGATTAAAAGAGATGTAGATCACTAGTATAAGTGAGTGTAAGTTCTGTTTATGATTATGTTTCTGTATTGACGATGACATCCCAATGGTTTAAGTGAATAAAATACAATTCTTCATATATGATTTGATAATATAATTATCATGTTTTTATGGGAACAAATTCCGCAACACCTTTTAAAAGGATTACTCTGATTTTATTTTAAAAAGCATAAACGAAATCGGTCTTTTCTGGCCGAGAAATTAGGGGATGTCACAGTTGGTATCATAGCATTAGTTTAAGCGAACTAAGAAATTGTAGGATTTCTAGACTTAAACTTAGAATGCTAAGTGATGATTGTGAGATGAGTGTCTACCATATTTTAGACACGAGCACTAGTTTATTTTAGGAAGGATGCCTAAAATGCTTTTATGTGCTAAATGTTTTGTGTTATAGCTATAATGATGCTATTATTTGTTCGGATCTATGGTCTGTTGCCGATCGGATCTGGAAACCTTATGTGTGTAGGATTCTAAGCGTATGATTACGAGATTAGAACTAACATGTAAACATTTCGAAGTGATAAGGAGATTTATACGTCTATCGTAAATAAAGCTTTCCTATCTTAAATTCTCGCCCGGTATACCGCACGTTTGTTTGGGTGTACAAAATATTAGGGTGAAGACTCGTAGAGAATTGAGTAGATGGAGGAAATGAAAAGCTTATGATAGTGAATGATACCTATCAGAAGATATCATAAGAGTGGTATCTTGTCTTTAGAATATGTCTAATAAAATAATGGAACGGTTAGAGGGGTACGGTACGTCTGAAGTACACCTTCGATTGGCAGGATGATGGAATGATTGGTGTAATTCTTGAAGTTGTCCCATCATTTGGAATTTCCATCACCAACCAAGTTGAAGTAGAATTGATGATTGAAGATACGCATGGAAGAAGTCCTAGTAGAGTCTAGGAAAATTTTATGATTAATTGGACACATTCGTATGTGTTAAATTGTTTTGTGATTTTAGGACTTGGGGACTGCGAGACAATACTTGGGACGAGTATGAGTAGGTGTGAATAGTAGTAGAGATCTATACTGTGAAATCCCATAAATTCTCGGCCAGAAAAGACCGATTTATTTTATGCTTTTCAAAACAAAATCAGAGAAATCTTTTTAAAAGATGTTGCGGAATTGGTCCCCAAAACAATATATGATAAAAGTTTATCAAAACCCTTCTTTAAGAAGGTATATATTTCTCATATATATATATCAAAACCTGGGGATGTCATGTTCCGATACAGATCAAAAGCATAAACAAGACATTATAAGCCTTTCAACAGTTATTTACAACTACTGGCCTATAATCCAAAAATCTCTCATCGTCCTCCGACTATGCTCGGGGTCCACTACCTGTAATCATAAAAAGCTGAGCGGGTCAGGCTTGGGAGCCTGGTGAGCATATAGGGTTTTCAACCCACAATAATAATAACTTATTAAGTTCACCAATCAACAATAACCCTGATTACCCATTCCCATTGTCCTCACTTTACGTCCCTAAACACCTAACACAAGGGACTTAGCCTAAGGAATATCATCGGGTTGGACACTACTGCTAAGGGGACTCCTCAGCCATACATGTCCCAAAGGCAACCATGAGGGGGATTGGAGTACACCAATGAACATTTAGTTCATCAACACCTACAAGTTGCGAACTTGCTAGTGTACCACTGGATTGTCTAGAAAGGTCCGTGATTGTCATCTATACTCCGCTAGACGACTACAATGATAACACCAACAACAACACCGACACCGAGGCCTCTCATCATTTTAACACCCACCGACTATTTTGTCTACCCATGTTCTACCCAACATATTTGTAGATAAAATACATATACAGTTTAAAACTTATATAAAACATCTATTCAACAATCACCTCAAATAAACAATTAACATATTTACACATAGCACGTATTTTAAGCTAAATACTTCATATCTATGTGTAAAGTGAAAGTAACTACACACTCACATGATTCGATGATAATCGGACAGCAATTTGTTTCCTAAAACGTTCGTTTCTAATAAAACCGGAAGTTTTATTGAGAAATCGGGCTCTGCAAAGGTCGGGCTTCGAAACCGAAAAGATAAATTTTCCGGGCTTCACGGGCACTTCGTGGCGTATTCCGGGGGTTATAATCGATACCGGGGCTTCGGGGGATGTTAATATGGAAGAAATATGAGTTTAGGGGCTAAAAGTGACAATTTTCCAAAGTATACCCGGGAGGTCTCGCACCCTCCTATTTATAGGAGCGAGCCTCCTGATCCAACGGCTCAGAAGCCTCCAGGTGGCGAAGATCCGAAGCTCGCAGGGGGATGGCTCGCACGAGGGATGCATGTGCGAAGGGGCTGCTGGCCTCTTGTGATTAGACCGAAGTCCGGATCTGAGGAGGGGGTGTCCGTGACAGCTTGCGAGGGCTCGGTCACGTGAAGGAGGGTACGTGTCGCACCGCTACTGGACCGCTTCGGACCAGCTCTACGGTTCGGATGACTCAGCAACCTTCTTGGACACGCGTCGGATGCGAGGCGAGGACACGTATCCGGAGTCCACCTTGCGAAATGTCTCGGTTTTAGCAATTTTTCTCGTTTTTCGCGCCAAAACTTCTAAAATCCATAACTTTCGCATACGAGCTCCGTTTTTGACGTTTTTTATATGCACGCGTAGGGAAAATTATGCTCTACAACTCTCGTTTAGACTTCGTCGGCTAATTTTGAATTTAATTTTTATATTATTATTTTTAACAGACCGGGACAGGTAATCCGTTAAAAATTCATAACTTCTTCATCCGACGTCCGTTTTCGTCTGTCTTTTTACCGTTGTGCTACTATTGACGAGACCTTCGATTCTCGTTTAGGTCGTGTCGGCTAAAAATCACTCGATCTAAAATTCGAGTTTTTAGCTGTCTACTGCTAAGCTGAAACTTCGAAAAATCATAACTTCCTCATACGAAGTCAGATTTGGGCGTTATTTTTATACATACTCTCGGTTTAACGAGCACTACGACTTTCGTTTAGATCACTAAGGCTAAAAAGTAGTTTATCAAAAACTCACTTTTTACGACATTCGGCACCGTGCCGGTTTTGTCGCGAAACTTCGACAGGTCATAACTTCTTCGTTATAACTCGGATTTCGGCATTCTTTATATATCCGTAATCCTTGTCACGACCACTACAACTTTCTTAATAGATATCGGCTTTATCTAAAATTTATTTTCGACGCTCATTTTTATTCTTAATTAATTAACTCCTAATAATTAAGCATAAAACACATAAAACACATAGAATTCACATAATTCCTTTTTCATTTCTTCAAAATGAGTTACAAAGGTTAACCTAGACTATCATATCAAGATTAATGCCTAGGCTAGAAACACGAGTGTTACAATTCTCTCCCCCTTAGGATGATTCCGTCCCCGGAATCACACACCAACAAACAACTGCGGGTAGCTACTCATCATGTCACTCTCCGTTTCCTAGGTGAGATTTGGTCCATTCGTATGTTTCCAGCGCACAAGCACTAAATCAACCATCTTGCGTCGCAACTTCATAGTCTTACGGTCAACGATCGCCTCAGGTTCTTCTATCAACCTCTTGTTTTCATCCAACCTTAACTCAGAAATCGGAATTATGTCGGGCACATCTCCCGTGAACTTCCTCAAATAACACACATGAAATGTGTTATGAATACCCTCCAGTTCTTCCGGTAATTCTAGCTTGTAAGCTTGATTCCCGATCCTCTGAAGAACTTTAAATGGTCCAAGAAACCTTGGACTCAACTTTCCCCTTTTACCAAATCTTATAAGTCCCTTCCACGGCGAGACTTTATGTAAAACCGAATCTCCAACTTCGAAGGATATCGGTTGTCTTTTCTTGTCAGCATAGCTCTTTTGTCGATCTTGAGCAGCTAACATCCTTTCTCTTATCACCTTCAACTTTTCAGCAGTCTGATGGACTATTTCAGGTACCATAAACTGCTTTTCCTCAGCTTCCAGCCAACATGATGGCGTTTGACACTTTTCCCCATACAAAGCGTGATAAGGTGCCATCTTAGTTCTTGAGTGGAAACTATTATTATAGGAAAATTCTACTAGAGGTAAGTGTTCATCCCAGTTACCTTGGAATTCTAGGGTACATGCTCTCAGCATATCCTCCAATGTTTGAATCGTTCGTTCGCTTTGACCATCAGTTTGCGGATGGTAAGCTGTACTCAAACACAACTTGGTACCTAATACCTCTTATAGACTCCTCCAAAACCTTGAGGTAAAACGGCTGTCACGATCGGATACAATCGTTAACAGAACACCGTGTTGCCTCACAATTTCCTTCACGTAAGAATTTGCAAGTTTATCCATATACCATTTCTCGTTAGCGGCTATGAAATGCGCACTCTTAGTGAAGCGATCAACGACCACCCAAATCATGTCGTGACCGTTCCTTGTTCTGGGTAGTTACAAAATCCATGGTAATGTCCTCCCATTTACCCATGGGTACAGGTAAAGGTTCTAAACTCCCATACGGTTTCTGATGTTGTGCCTTAACCCTAGCACAAGTTACACACTCAGCCACATACTTAGCAACGTCGAGCTTCATCGTCGGCCACCAGTAATAGGGTTTTAGATCCCTATACATTTTCGTACTGCCGGGATGAATCGAGTACATGGTTTTGTGAGCTTCTTCCATCAGAAGACCTCTTACTCCTCTCGTCTTAGGTACCCAAATCCTATCTTTGAATACCTTCAATCCTTGACCGTTTGTATCAAACACCAACGTTTTTCCTAAACGTTCCTCCTTCCGGTCATTTTTCTCCAAAGCTTCCTCCTGAGCTTTCTTTATACTTTCCACAATTGTCGAGACGACTTCAATTTTCAGCGCTCTTGGCCTTCTCTTTTCAAGATTTACCTTCCGACTGAGAGCATCAGCAACAACATTTGCTTTAACAGGGTGGTAAAGTATCTCACAGTCGTAGTCCTTGAGTAGTTCCAGCCAGCGCCGCTGCCTCATGTTCAATTCCTTCTGATTAAAGAGATATTGAAGACTCTTATGATCAGTGAAAAGTTTACACTTAGTACCATAAAGATAATGCCTCCATATCTTTAAGGCGAATACTACCGCTGCCAACTCCAGATCATGAGTTGGGTAGTTCTTGTCATGTTCTTTCAACTGGCTCGATGCATACGCTATCACTTTATCCCTTTGGGTCAGAACACATCCTAACCCAACTCCAAAGGCATCACTATAAACTGCGAAGTCATCAACTCCTTCAGGTAACGAAAGAATCGGTGCTTCACACAGTCTCTTCTTCAACTTTTCAAAGGCTTCCTTATGCTTTTCATTCCAAGCATAAGTAGCTCCTTTGTGGGTCAAAGCTGTTAATGGAGTAGCGATCGAAGAAAAGCCTTGGATAAATCGGCGATAATATCCTGCTAATCCTAAAAAGCTTCGAATCTCCGTGGGACTTTTTGGTTGTTCCCACTTCATCACAACTTCAATCTTTGCTGGGTCAACCATTATTCCATCTTGGTTAACCACATGACCTAAAAATTGTTCTTGAATCCAAAATTCACATTTAGAGAACTTTGCATACAGCTTCTCCTCTTTCAGAACTTCTAACACTTCACACAGATGCTTTTCATGTTCCTGCTTGCTTTTCGAATAGATCAAGATATCGTCTATGAATACTATCACGGATTTATCAAGGTATGGTTTACAAACCCTGTTCATCAAATCCATGAAAGCTGCTGGGGCATTGGTTAATCCGAACGACATAACCAAAAATTCATAGTGTCCATATCTTGTTCTGAACGCCGTCTTCTCGATATCCTGCTCTCTCACCTTTAGTTGATGGTATCCAGACCTAAGATCGATCTTCGAGAAATAGCTCGAGCCTTGCAACTGGTCAAACAGGTCATCGATCCTCGGCAACGGATACTTGTTCTTTATGGTCGCTTTATTCAGATCTCTGTAATCGATGCACATTCTCATGCTCCCGTCTTTCTTCTTTACAAATAACACAGGGGCTCCGCAGGGTGATGAACTAGGTCGAATGAAACCTTTGTCCAATAACTCCTGAAGTTGTGTCATAAGTTCTTTCATTTCGGTTGGTGCTAATCGATAAGGTGCTTTGGCTATCGGCGTCGTTCCTGGTAACAAGTCGATACGGAACTCCACTTGTCGATCATGGGGCAATCCGGGAAGATCTTCGCGAAAGACTTCCGGATAATCACACACCACCGGAATATCCTGCACTTCCTTCTTTTCCTTCTTAGCATCGATCACGAACGCTAAATATGATGTACACCCCCTGGCCAAACACTTTCTGGCTTTCATTAGGGAAATGATTCCAGAATTTACTCTGCGTTTGTCTCCATACACCATAAACGACTCTTTCCCTGGCAGGTTTACTTTTACTATCTTCTTCCTACACATTATTTCGGCATCATTGGCGCTAAGCCAATCCATTCCTAAAACTATGTCGAATCCATTTAACTCGATAGGCAATAATTCCTCGTGGAACTTATTCCCATCCAAGTCAATGACGATGTTTTTCATACGATGGCTAACAGGTACAAACTTGCCACTAGCAATTTCGACTAATAAAGCATTAACTAGTCTATCAACAGGCAAAGCTAGTTTTCTACCAAATTCATGCGATATAAAGGAGTAATTGGCTCCAGAATCAAACAAAATTTGGGCAGGCAATTCGTTTACGAGAAAGGTACCTGAAGCGACATTGGCTTCTTCTTTCGTAGCTTCGAGTGTCATCTGAAAGGCTCTCGCCTTCGGCTTTGGTGGTAGATTGGGTTTTGCTGCGTCTTTCTTCTTCGGGCAATCCCTCAAAATATGCCCTTCTTCATGGCACCCATGACAGACGTTATTAGTGAAGGTGCATTCATTGGCATAATGCCCTGGATTTCCACACTTGTAACAAGTGACTCCCACGCTGCATTTCTCAGCATGTTTCTTCTTACACTTGTCACACCACTTGGCTTCGGCTCCTCCTCCAAATTTTCTCGAACTAGACTTCGAGAATTTGTTCTTTTTATTGGAACCTGATGTTCCTTCAAACTTTCTCTTTTCGCCAACTTCAACCTGGCTGGCGGCTCTCCCCTTGATCATATCTTCAACAGACTTGGCAGCCCAAATAGCTGCCTCCAAAGTAAGTGCCTGACGCACTGGCACCGCATACTCCCATGGAACTCCCTTTGCGTACCTGTCAATTTTCGCCAGCTCATTTGGGACAATACGCAAAGCAAATTCCATTTTGTCTGTGAAGTTATTCGTATACTCGTCAACGGTCATACTCCCCTTCTGCAACGTTAGAAATTGGTTTTCTAACTCAAGTACGTTTTGGGCCGAGCAGTACTTGCGCTTAAAGTGCACCAAGAACTCTGCCCAAGTCATTTGCAGTGGCTCATTAGGGCTTAGGGTTTTCCCAAATGTGTTCCACCAACGAGCAGCACTACCCCTGAACTGACGTACTGCAAAAGTGGTTTGTAACTTGCCTTAGCAATCACAAGTCATGAAAGCCAACTCCATTTCTAAGATCCAGTCTATTACTCCGACAGGATCTTCTTTCCCAGTGAAGGTCGATGGTTTGCAAGTCATAAAGTCCTTATACTTGCACCCATTTCTCTCCATTCTACCCCCGTGGTTATTTCTCCCAACCACAAGCGGTTCACTATGACCAACCGATCTGCTATTGTTCCCTTCTTCATATCGATCGTCATTCAATTCACGTCGTTCAATAGGAACTGAAGGTTCATCCCTGTTGTTCAACAACATTTGCCTCAACTCCTCCCTCTGTTCAGCCATCATGGTCTGAATCACAGCTCGTACTCCAGCCATGGTGATGGGTTCGGGTGCAGCTCCTACTATAGGCACCTGTTCCACAACTTGAGGTTGAGGTTGTTGGTTTCTGTTTGCATTTCCTGCTCCACTTCGAGTTCTTGCCATTACAATCTATATACCGAATAAGGCGAATTTAGGTCTTTATCCTTGTTAGACGTGTCAATTCCCTTATCACTCCGAAACGTTTACATGTTAGTTCTAATCTCGTAATCATACGCTTAGAATCCTATACACATAAGGTTTCCAGATCCGGTCGGCAACAGACCATAGATCCGAACAAATAATGGAATATATGGCAACATATAGCATTTAGCACATAAAGGCATTTTAGGCACCTTTCCTAAAATAAACTAGTGCTCGTGTCTAAAATATGGTAGACACTCATCTCACAATCATCACTTAGCATTCTAAGTTCAAGTCTAGAAATTCTACAATTTCTTAGTTCGCTTAAACTAATGCTCTGATACCAACTGTGACATCCCCTAAATTCTCGGCCAGAAAAGACCGATTTATTTTATGCTTTTCAAAACAAAATCAGAGAAATCTTTTTAAAAGATGTTGCGGAATTGGTCCCCAAAACAACATATGATAAAAGTTTATCAAAACCCTTCTTTAAGAAGGTATATATTTCTCATATATATATCAAAACCTCGGGATGTCATGTTCTGATACAGATCAAAAGCATAAACAAGACATTATAAGCCTTTCAACAGTTATTTACAACTACTGGCCTATAATCCAAAAATCTCTCATCGTCCTCCGACTATGCTCAGGGTCTACTACCTGTAATCATAAAAAGCTGAGCGGGTCAGGCTTGGGAGCCTGGTGAGCATATAGGGTTTTCAACCCACAATAATAATAACTTATTAAGTTCACCAATCAACAATAACCCTGATTACCCATTCCCATTGTCCTCACTTTACGTCCCTAAACACCTAACACAAGGGAATTAGCCTAAGGAATATCATCGGGTTGGACACTACTGCTAAGGGGACTCCTCAGCCATACATGTCCTAAAGGCAACCATGAGGGGGATTGGAGTACACCAATGAACATTTAGTTCATCAACACCTACAAGTTACGAACTTTCTAGTGTACCACTGGACTGTCTAGAAAGGTCCGTGATCGTCATCTATACTCCGCTAGACGACTACAACGATAACACCAACAACAACACCGACACCGAGGCCTCTCATCATTTTAACACCCACCGACTATTTTGTCTACCCATGTTCTACCCAACATATTTGTAGATAAAATAGATATACAGCTTAAAACTTGTATAAAACATCTAATAATTAACAGACCGGGACAGGAAATCCGGGACAGGAAATCCGTTAAAAATTCATAACTTCTTCATCCGAAGTCCGTTTTCGTCAGACTTTTTACCGTTGTGCTACTATTTACGAGACCTTCGATTCTAGTTTAGGTCGTGTCGGCTAAAAATCACTCAATCTAAAATTCGAGTTTTTAGCTGTCTACTGCTAAGCTGAAACTTCGAAAAATCATAACTTCCTCATACGAAGTCAGATTTGGGTGTTCTTTTTATACCTACTCTCGGTTTAATGAACACTACGAGTTTCGTTTAGATCACTAAGGCTAAAAAGTAGTTTATCGAAAACTCACTTTTTACGACATTCAGCACCGTGCCGGTTTTGTCGTGAAACTTCGACAGGTCATAACTTCTTCGTTATAACTCGGATTTCGACATTCTTTATATAATCGTAATCCTTGTCACGACCACTAAAACTTTCTTAATAGATATCGGCTTTATCTAAAATTTATTTTCGACGCTCATTTTTATTCTTAATTAATTAACTCCTAATAATTAAGCATAAAACACATAAAACGCATAGAATTCACATAAGTCCTTTTTCATTTCTTCAAAATGAGTTACAAAGGTTAACCTAGAATATCATATCAAGATTAATGCCTAGGCTAGAAACACGAGTGTTACATATACTACTGGAAGCACAGGACTCATGCTTGGATCAGGGAAAGTCACAAGGTTACCAAGAAGCTATTAATTGGTCTCGTTTTATTCAAGTATGTCGTTACCATCGTTTCGGTAATGACTAATGAGATGATTGATATTCTGACCCAAGTGGTCATATCAAATTGAGTCCGACTATGATGAGTTTGTTACGTGGTTCAGAGAACCAAGTTCGATGTAACATCTGAATTAAGTCAAAAGATTGAAATCAATGCGATCAATAGCATCGCGCTCGTTGTGAATGAAGCTTGTAGCCAGAAATGTTATATGATAAAATGTGATTATATCACATTAGAATATGAAGGAAGGTATATTCCATTCTGGAATTTGACTCAAAGAGACTTAAGTCTAGGCGTTGCATCATCCGATGAAAGGTCATTAGAACATGACCCATTGATCTGTTACAATAGATAAGGGGAAGTACTTATCCTAAAAAGAAGAAGGAGTCCTCAATAAGGATTTATTTTGTAACTTGAAGGTTACAAATGAAAGTCCAACATTGTATGAAGAACAGGTGCAAGATTTAGCATCACGGTTATTACTTAGGATGGAAAGATAACGTATGGAATCATTATACAAGCCCTATTTTCGTTGATGATTCCTGGACGTAATCATCCTAAGGGGGAGATAGTTGTAACGCCCGTAGATCAGGTCTAGTCAATTAAGAGACGATAAGCATCAAAAATGACTTTTTGATGGAAAATTATTTAAAAGGATTAATCTTAACTAAGTTGTAGTATATGTTACAAGGATTCCGTACACCGAGTTATAACGAAGAAGTTATGACATGTCGAAGTTTCGCGACAAAACCGGCACGGTGCCGAATGTCGTAAAAAGTGAGTTTTTGATAAACTAATTTTTAGCCTTAGTGATCTAAACGAAAGTCGTAGTGCTCGTTAAACCGAGAGTATGTATAAAAATAACGCCCAAATCTGACTTCGTATGAGGAAGTTATGATTTTTCGAAGTTTCAGCTTAGCAGTAGACAGCTAAAAACTCGAATTTTAGATCGAGTGATTTTTAGCCGACACGACCTAAACGAGAATCGAAGGTCTCGTCAATAGTAGCACAACGGTAAAAAGACAGACGAAAACGGACGTCGGATGAAGAAGTTATGAATTTTTAACGGATTACCTGTCCCGGTCTGTTAAAAATAATAATATAAAAATTAAATTCAAAACTAGCCGACGAAGTCTAAACGAAAGTTGTAGAGCATAATTTTCCCTACGCGTTCAAATAAAGAACGTAAAAAACGGAGCCCGTATGAGAAAGTTATGGATTTTACAAGAATGGGCACAATTTTCGAGAAAATTCGCAAGGAATGGTGCTGGTCACGTGATCCTCGCATGCTTGCCTCGTGCCCGAATCGCGTGTCGTGTGCTGATTCGACCGAGGGTGCGGTCCAATGAACTTCCGACGCGCATCGCTGTTGTTGCCCCGTGTCCGAGGTGTTGGCCCAATCCGAAGCCGGCACGTAGCCTCCTCGCATCCGAGCCTCGCCGAAGCAGCCAGCTGGTCCGAGCCTCGCAGACACCTACCTCTCCCTCCTTGCTTCAGATCCAACCCTCGCTGCTATATATAGTGGTGGGTGCGAGATCTTCCGGGTAGAATTCCGAAATTTGTCACTTTTCACCCATTTTTCATCTTTTTTTATTATTTTGACTTCCCCCGAAGCCCCTGTATCATTTTTAAAGCCCGAAATACGTTCTGAAGTTCCCAAGAAGCCCGGAAAATTTATCTTTTCGGTTTCAAATCCCGACCCTCGCAGAGCCCGGTTTCTGAATAAAACTCCCGGTTTTATTAGAAACGATCGTTTTAGGCAACAAAGTGCTACCCAGTTATCGTTAAATCAAGTGAGTGTATAGTCACTTTCATCTTACACATAGATATGAAGTATTTTATATAAAATACGTGATATGTGTATATATGTTGTTTGTTTATTTGAGATGGATGTTGAATGAATGTTTTATACATGTTTAAAATGATTTAAAATGTATATATATTTTATCTTGAAATATATTGGGTAAAACATGGGTAGATAAAGTATGAGGGATAAAAGTACAGTATAGATGTACGTTGGTAGCTATGAATTTAGTACAGTATAGATGTACGTTGGTAGCTATGTATTTAGTACGTTGGCAGCTATGAGACGTAGTGCCTATTGTATAAACCCTAGCGACTATGAGACGTAGTGCATATTGTATAAACCTTGGCGACTATGAGACGTAGTGCCTATTGTATAAACCCTGGCGACTATGAGACGTAGTGCCTATTGTATAAACCTTGGCGACTATGAGACGTAGTGCCTATTGTATAAACCCTGGCGACGATGTGACGTAGTGCCTGTTGTATGAACCTTGGTAGCAATGGACTTTGGATAAATTCCTTAGGTCAATCCTGAGGAATGATTGGATGAAGGATAGTCGATTCTTGATCGACGTTTATTAGTGCTTGTAGTATAAACCTTGGGCAGCGATGGACTTCGTGCCTATTCCTTAGGATGAATCCTTTGGAATGAGTGAGATTTGATTTTTAGGGTAAATCCTTAAGAAATAAATAAGATAATGGGGATTGGGTAATTGGGTTGATTGTTTGATGTTTAAGCATAATAAATTATTTATTGTGGGTTGAAAACCCTATATGCTCACCAGGCTCCCAAGCCTGACCCACTCGGTTTGTTTGTATCACATGTATCGATACGAAGTTACTTTACACTGAGAGATTAAAAGAGATGTAGATCACTAGTGTAAGTGAGTGTAAGTTTTGTTTATGCTTATGTTTCTGTATTGACGATGACATCCCAATGGTTTAAGTGAATAAAATACAATTCTTCAGAAATGATTTGATAATATAATTATCATGTTTTTATGGGAATAAATTCTGCAACACCTTTTAAAAGGATTACTCTGATTTTATTTTAAAAAGCATAAATGAAATCGGTCTTTTCTGGCCGAGAAATTAGGGGATGTCACAGTTGGCTACCGGGCTGATCCGTGCGAGGATCTCGAAGGGTCTGGTGCATCGGGAATTTAGTTTATTTTTCCTTTTGATTCGAGTCACTCTTCCCCGAGGGAAGTTCTTAACTAATACCCCGATCTCCTACTTGGGATTTCAAGGTTTTAAGATGCTATCTGCATAGTTCCTTTGTCGGTGTTACGATGTTTGAGGTCGTGTTTAGGTTTAGACTATCCTTTCCGTGGTGTTTGGAATAATCTCGGGTCTAGTGAGTGTGCTATTGGGCATTTGTCATCTTGTCGGCTGGGTATTTTCCACCTTAGCCCAACAGAGGATGATCTGCACCTCTGGCCACATAGGGCCCTAAGGGGTGCAACTCCTATGCTCGAGTGGTAGTTGTTGTCATATGAATACTCGATTAGAAGCAAGTGGGCATCCAAACTTTGTCAATGTCCACTACACATGCTTCTCTTCGGGATGTGGGTTCGTGTTTACCTTGATCTCGACATGTGGAATTTCTAGAGTTTCGGTGGTCTGACACTTATGAGTGCTGAGCACATGAAAGGAGAAATGTCCTAACCTGGGTCCTTTGGTTAATCGGAGACTATGAGTTATCGGGCCCTTTCTTGGCGAGACCTTTTGAATGGTCTTCTAGGGATCGGAATCCTGGTGTCTTAGAAGTAGAGTTTTCTGGGTCTTAGGAGTTGGTACTATGGTCACCAAGGTTGCGTTTGCGAGTGGTGTAGTTAACCTTATGAGTCTTAGATTATCTTGGGGGTTTTCTTCTTATAGTTTTCCCGAGCTAATGGTAGGTCGGCCTCTGCCAGTCCTCGTTGTTGGTTGAACATGTCTCCGATTCGGGGGTAGGGAGTATCGATCCTTGAGGATGGGTTTGTTTGGCTTATTCGTAGTCGGTGGTGCCTATGGTAATTTCGTCTTTCTCCCTTATAAGTTAGACAGATGCTTCCTGTGGTTAGGGACTGGGTCTGATGTTTCCCTTATCTATTATGTCGATCTTGCGATCAGACACTATCTGTTCTTGTGACTGTGCTAAGTGGTATCGGGTGTTTGGTTATTGGGGTGGTTCCAGGATTCGGGGTGATTCTATCTCCGCTTAGCACATGGTTAAGATTTCCAAAGGGATTATAGGACCCTCTGGAGGAAGGTTGGAAGCCTTTCGAATTCCCTTTGATGCCCTTTGCTTCATGGTTTTTAATCTTTATTGGGGCTAGGGAAAGGTGTGTGGTATTTCTTACACCAGGACTTAGGTGTCTGGTTGCTAGGGATTTGTCGTTACCGGCTGAACGAGTTTCGTCACTCGGTGGAGTAGGGCGAAAGTCTATTTCTAGTGCTCGGGGTTTGTAAGGTGAGGATCAAGCCTGTCCGTGCCAATTGGTGGCATTGGACTTCTTGTTGTTACGTCGATTGAGGAGTATTGGTTGCTAGTAATGACAGGGTGTTCTATGTTCATGTTCTTATCATTGCTAGTTTTGTTTTTCGTTGTTACCATTGGGTCTATCTTATTTATGTTTATTAGGTGTTCCAATGTTCGTGTTCTTGTCGTTGCTAGTTTCGTTTTCGTTGTTACCATCGGATCTATCTCATTTCTGCTTGTTAGGTGTTCTAGTGTTTGTGTTCTTATCGTTGCTGGTTTCTTTTTCGTTGTTACCATTGGGTCTATCTCGTTTCTGCTTGTTAGGTGTTCTAGTGTTCGTGTTCTTATCGTTGCTAGTTTCGTTTTCGTTGTTACCATTGGGTCTATCTCGTTTCTGCTTGTTAGGTGTTCTAGTGTTCGTGTTCTTATCGTTGCTAGTTTCGTTTTCGTTGTTACCATTGGGTCTATCTCGTTTCTGCTTGTTAGGTGTTCTAGTGTACGTGATCTTATCGTTGCTAGTTTCGTTTTCGTTGTTACCATTGGGTCTATCTCATTTCTGCTTGTTAGGTGTTCTAGTGTTCGTGTTCTTATCGTTGCTAGTTTCGTTTTCGTTACTACCATTGGGTCTATCTCATTTCTGCTTGTTAGGTGTTCTAGTGACACGAAGGTGTTGTTATAAGGCAAGGGAATTCGTAATCCGAATTCTGCCAGGTCCTTCCGCTATAGATGGATGTGACCTAACCGTACATACTTAGGATCTTTAGAGATGGTTGACTGTAGGGTTCTGTCCTAATCGCTATTCAGCCCAGGGACAGAAAGTAAGGCGGAATCGCACGTTCTTAGTTTGCGGAATCCTAACCATGTGTGATACTAACGTTCATATGCGACCATCATGGTCCATTCGTAAGGATCTATAGCTTCCCATAATTTACAGGATTTGCTTTAACGAGACGATAGTTTTTAGATTATGTTTTCAATTGACAAATTTTTTTTGTGATAATTCGATGCTTAAGTTTATCGTGGAACGTACCAAAAGCTGCGGTAGGGTTCCTTGTCGTCTCCTCCTGTCTAGCTGTCGACTCCTTCGTTAGTCATCTCTGTTGGACAATCTCTCTTGAAATGTCCTGTTGCACCGCAATTGTGACAAACTGGACTTACTTCTGGGTTGAGGGGCGGAGTGACGTATGGGGCCGGGGACCTACAGTAGTGGGAGGTGTGCCCCATCTTGTTGCACCCCTTGCAACAAGATGTCTGGCAGGCTCCCCAATGATGGTATTTGCACTTGTTTCAGGGTGGGTTGTTCCCAAGGTATGATTGTCTCGATGGGGGAGGAGTAGGGTTAATGGGGGGTAGGGACTGATTCCACTTGTTGTCTTTTAGTAGACCTCTGAGTCGAACTGCCTCCTTTCTCGTTCCCGCATTTTCGTTTCTTGAGCTTAGGTTTAGGTTTTAGGGTGCATTGGCGAGTTGTTATTCGTTGGTTTCCCTGGTTGTTGTTACGATTGAATTTATCGATACTGTTTCTATTTTCGTTCGTGCTGTTGGCATTGAAGTATGCCATGACAGCTGCCACGACAGCTGTTACAGTGGCTTGGAATGTGGTGGAGTCTATTTGTAGGACCGGTGCATTGTCAGGGTACTGGTTATTTCCATGGTAAGACATGACCCTGTCGCACACGAAAAGTGAGCTCGTAAGTACTTGTAGCTAGTTTCAAGGGAGTTTACTCGTATAATCGTGTCAACCTACATCCCCATGATGCAGTTACGATAGAGAGTGGAAACATATATTGCATGACGTTAAGTCTGTCAAAATAGCACATAGTTAGCAATATAGTTAACGGATTTGGTTGTATGGATTCTTGGAGGATGTACTCCTCTTGGTTTACTACTACTGGTTGCGATTAAGGGCATTATGAACCTAAGGCGAGTAGTGTGGTGGTCCTCTTTTACCGACATGGCGCACAGAGTGCTTGGCCATTTCACTTATATTATGAGTGCCATTTTTTTGTTCCTTACGCTGCTAAGGCTGTCCTAGCCTTGATTGCTATGAGTTGTGGTCTCCAAATGATCATTTCCTCTTTTAAAGAGTGCACATGGTCTACATAGTTTTCTGGTCCTACTGGTGGGTTTCGTAAGGCATTTGGAATGGTGTTCTTGTTTCTTGTGGGGGATTGGATTCACAGTGTTATATATCGGGCCTTGTCTACGGTTTCCATTACTCTAAGACAGAGAGTTGGAAACCAGGAGTCAATTCGGGTTACTTGTGGTTCAAGCGGATGTTTGATTCGTGCGGGTGTTGGCTATCGGAGTTCGGTGCACATCGATTGTGGATCGGGTGTCTCTCGTGAAGGTGCGCCCTAAATTGGATAGGAGCCAATTTCTCAACTTGTTTTTGCGTGGGTATCGTTTTGTTTCTAGGTATGTCTATTCCAGGAGTACCTATATGGGGTGTTTATGTATCTGGAAAGAGAAAGGTGAAAGGGTCTTCTGCCAATAGGAATAAGCTTGCTATGAGTTCCCTCGGCGCTTTCATCCTTGTCTGGCCCTTAGTTGAAATTCTCCGTTTCACGATTCATCCCTTGGTATTCCTTAGGATCCACTCCTGGGTTTTCCTCATGGACTTCTTCTGGTCTCTCCTTGCCCCTTCTGTAATTTACCATGACAGGGTAGTAGAAGTCTTGGCGAGGAATTTCAACTACTTGTTTGTGCGAGAATCGAGGTACGAGATATAAGGGGAAAATTTTGGTGTGGGAGGGATTTATAGTATCCTAAAATACTCCTATAGTATTTTAAACTTGATGTTCGATTCTAGTATGCTCTTGTACTCATAGTTGGTAGGTTTTAGGTTTGTTGCAACACCACCATCACTCCCAAGCACATGTTGGTCATATCTCAAATAAATATAGCTGGTCAGACTATATTTATCCCAGATATGATTACGTACTGCCTAGGTTTGACTGTAGCGTTCAACCTTTAGTTACTTTTGTTTTCTTCTCGTTATGATACTGTGTTAGTAGATATGTATACTTTCATAAAATACTTATCTTTTTAAAGTATACTTTCAGGCAGAGTGTGTTTTAGTCCCATTGTATTTATAGTTGTATATCTTGTATGGCTAGATATACCAGTTCACTATAAACAATGCTCTGATACCAATCTGTCACACCTCCGGACTAGACGGCGGAAACGTCCGGAGGCGGGTGACTTCATTGTGCAGTATCGTAACAATTGAATATAAATGAAACAGAGCAATCCAAACATCATACATTGAGATAACAAACTTACATTGTTTACATATTGTATTTGTTCTTCGAATTACACAAAAGAGACATAAGCATAAAAATCCAAACTACAACTAATTAGTCCTGCATCCGCGCCTCTTGTTACCTGCTTACTAGATACCTGAGAATACAAGTCGTTTTGAAAAGCGTCAACTAAAAAGTTGGTGAGTTCATAAGCAGTTTTGTGTATAAAATCGTTTAGACTTGTTTAGAATCGTTCTTATTGTACTTTCAGAAAATCCGATATTTTCTATGAAATCGTTTGAAGTCTTGCCTTGAAAATCATGGATATATGTGTGCATGTCATTACTTTTATTCATCCTTATAAGGAGTGATTTGAAAAGTAGTGTGATTTGTAAAAGCGAGCTGTGTATGAGAATAGTTCTTTTTAATAGTAGTAGTCAACCGTTTCCAGAAAAATCCCTTAATTTCAAAAAGAGAATATGGTTGAAAATCTTGTTCCCCTTCTCGAGTAAAATTGAGTGTGCGTTCTAGTTTATCGTTATCGAAATCGTAGAAAATCGTTTTCTCCAGAAAATCCTATATTTTCTGCTATAAAATATTCGTAAGTTCTAGTTCCAACTATGTACATGTGTGGGTTAGATTGTCGTTTTCAAAATCATTTACAAACGTTTCCATAGAGTCCTACGCTTTTTAATTTGTAAAATAGCAGTATTACGACTCTATATTTGTTCGGAGAAAGAATCAACATGGCTATTGTGGACATTCTACGCGATGAAGAAGGACAGTCAACACAAGAAATGCGGACCATCACCTATCACGTGTAGGACAGTCAACACAACGTGCCAAAATTTATTTATGAGGTTTTCCTTACATAAATTTCTAGTTAATAGAACATATTCTAGTGAGTCGTTATAACCATACTAATTTGACGGAGTGCCTGTTTTGGCGTTTCTCAGGCGCCCTCGGTTTGGAAAAGACATTTGTCACCCTAGAATGGCCTGTCTAGCTGTAGCGAACAGCGAAGGTGCGGGGTGTCAACCCCGTATAGATCTATACACAAATTCCCGCTCTCCCTCCAGGAGACTCTGGCTATAACTCCTTACAGGACTTAGACGTACACTAATATTTTTATATTTAGGTACTTTTGAGATTTGTCTGACTAGAATATTAACAACCTTTTGAGCAATCGTTAAAGATCCATTATTTGTTAGATAAATAATGAAATTCGTACTCATTGAATAGAAATATCGTTCTCGTTCCATATCGTTGATTGTGCTCGTTAACTAGGTGCTCGTGTTCGTTCTTTTCGTTTATTGAAAAATAAGTCATTTTAGTCAAGAGAGAAAAAGTGTCAAGTTATAATTTGTATAAATTTATAACTGCCGGTTATGACACACATTTTCTGTTTTATGACATATAGAACATTACTTATGTTCTTGGAGGTTTTACGACAGCAGTTTATGACATGCAAATATTTCTGTCATAAAGGCTCTACTTGGGTATTTTCTTGACGCAAACTTTTATATTGAATATTTATAAAATACCCCCTGACAGTTTGCAAAATAGTCACAAAGTTTCCATTTTCGAAAATTTACTAGATATGGTGTCCACTTATCAAGATCCCTATTATAACTTTTATCTTTATACATGAAAGCGTAGATAAAGGGGTTAAGTTGGACACACCCAATAGTTGGGAGGCTCTTTTGTGTTTCTTGAGAATTTTCTGGAAGTGAAAAGAGAGGAGTGAGATGTGGAATAAGGGGGGGGGGGAGAGTTCACGTATTCTAGATGGAGGGATAAGGAGTGACTTGACATTTGCTTGGAGGACTGGTAGGTAAAGCTTATTTCCTAAGGTTAATGTGTGTTTATTTGGGATTTGCATGAGAAATGGGGAATTTCATCAAATCACAAAGTCAAACTTCCTTGTCCTTTTCTTGATTTAGGATAAGGTCTTCCTAAATCCCAAACATTTATTTTTGTGTAAATATACTTAAAATAAATAATTTTAGCATAAAATAGGGGTTTAAGGGGTTTAGGATAGGAAAAATACGAGTTTGGTGTGATTTCCGGCGTCAAAATGCCTTAAAATGGTGAAAAAGTCCGAAAATGATGAAAATCCGGAGTGGGATCATGCTCCTGCGAAGGTCCGAAGGGCTTGAGAAGGATTCCGGAGTCATTCTTCAAGATCCGGAGTAAAGGAGTGCATTTCCGAGGCCCTCTATCAACTTCCGGAGGCAGATGCGAAGTTGGTCGGATCCGGACCGAGGATGCGAGGTGGTGTCTTCCGAAGCAAGCCTTAAGCGAGACTATCCGGAGCTACCTTCCGGAGCAGAACTGAAGGGTCCGAACAGAGGGGGGGGGGGGTTCCGAAGATGTACCTTCTCTTGGCTCCTTAGGAGGCATTCCGGACTAAGAAGGTTTAGGACTAAGAGGTTCCGAAGATGCTTCCTCTTGGCTCCTTAGAAGGCATTCCGGACCAAGAGGGTTCCGGACCAAGAGGTTCAGGAGCAAGAGGTTCAGGACCAAAAGGATTCCGAACCAAGAGGGTTCCGGACCAAGAGGGTCCTTTTGGGTTTCCTCTTCCGGTTTTGAGCTGTTTTCGACTAAGGAAGGTGCTTAGAGAGATTTGGGAGAGATTCCACATACTTGGCGAGATTTGGGAGAGATTTCATATTCTTGGAGAGATTTGGGAGAAATTTCACACACTTGGAGAGATTTCACATGTGGGAGAGATTTCTCATACTTGGAGAGATTTGAGAGAGATTTCACATACTTGGAGAGAATTGGGAGAGATTTCACATACTTGGAGAGATTTCACATATGGGAGAGATTTCACATACTTGGAGAGATTTGGGAGAGATTTCACATACTTGGAGAGATTTGGGAGAGATTCACTATTCTTGGAGAGATTTCGCATACTTAGAGAGATTTGGGAGAGATTTCACATACTTGGAGAGATTTGGGAGAGATTTCACCTACTTGGAGAGATTTGGGAGAGATTCACTATACTTGGAGAGATTTGCATTCTAACACTTTATGGCTCCTTAGGAACTCATATTGAACACTTAGGAGTGTTAGCACAAATCTCACAATAGTCCTTACTTACCTGAGGACGGAATTTCCTAGCCAAAAGTGCTAGTTGTGACAACAAGTCTCACAATAGTCCTTGCTTACTTGAGGACGGAATTTCCTAGCCAAAAAGGCTAGTTGTGACAAAAAGCGATATCTGTGGGCCCCTCGATGATTTAGTGATGACAACCCTAAGTGCTCGGCCGGGCCTGGACTGATTTCATTTGTTCAATTAGTCGGTCGTCATAAATCCGAAATCGGGAAACAATAGATGGACAGAGAGAATGATTATAATCCATGTCTCAGTACATATGATATTTAGAATGGAGGAATATATTATCCCTTATCTAATGGACACGTCATTGACTAGGTCAGAGTTCGACAGCGGCTTTTAAGAGCTACGATTGCTAGTCGGGATTTGAGAGTCGTATTTGCATAAATAGTTTTAAACTTATCCAAGTGGGAGACTGTTGGATTAGATGTCTAAGCCCATAACTATTATTGGTATGTACTCGACCCGAGAGTAGTACGGTCCATTTGGGTTGCATAACATCAGGACAATTTGTTAGGGTGGACTTTTGAGAAGAGGTTATATATGATTTATTAATATATTATAATTTCTAATTTATTAATATGAAATCATATGATTTAATTAGTATTGATCAAGAATTAGTTTGGAATTAATTTAGTGATCAAAAGATACTAAGTAAATCTATGGGGACTAATTATGGTAATTGGTTATATTTATATATATTGGGCTTATGATCCATATTGGACTAAGTTTATGTATGGATACATAAAGAGTTGGGCCACATGAACCATGGATCATAAAACCCATGGGTATGGATTTGGGTAATACCCATGACTCTTGGAATCCTACATATAAATATATGCTCCATAACCTAAAAGCGTGCACTTGTAGTTCTTGGAGTTCATGGAGGTGTTTTTGGTGCATGGAAATTCTCTCTCAAGAGTCACCTTTGTCCTAGGTGAGTTGTGATTCCATTTGAGGTGCAAAACTTGGGGCACTAAGTTCTTAAAGGCCAAAGTCTTTCTAGAAACATCAACAACATCAAGAGGTATGTTTAAAACTTGTTTTATTATACATATGTTATTTGCATGCTAGTTATAGGCTTAATGATTTGGAAACACTATTACATGTATAATTAGAGAAAACATAGATCCAAGGCATTTAGGGTTGTATATGCACCATAGGATGTTGTAGTATACAAAAACCCAACAGTGGTATCAGAGCCATGGGTTGTTTTCTATTATACTTGATGTTTTATTGGTTTTCAAAGTGAAAAAATCGAATTTTCTGCACTCTGACAGCAGAACTCGCAGAGTCCAGTGCTTAACTCGACGAGTTGCATGGTTTTTGCCTTGGACTCGCCGAGTTGGATGAGTGACTCGCCGAGTCCACTCACAAAGTTGACCAACTCGACGAATCAGCTCATGCACTCGACGAGTTTGCTGTCCTGGATGCAGATTTTCGAGTTTTTTGGCCTGTTTTGGATTAGGATCATTACCACAAAATATTTTTGTTCATAAAATTTGATTTTGATGCTATGGTAATGATTATCCTCATCCAAATAAATGATAATTGTCAAAGTTTCAAGATTTGTATTAGTTTATGTGATTAGCTAATTTCTTGAAAATTGTTGATGTGAATTATCTTTACTTATGAGTTTGATCTAGATCAGGGCGAAAACCACAGCCCCCAGCTCTAAACCATGTGTCGGATAGTTAGCCTCGTGAGGCTTCAGTTGCCTCGACGCGTAAGCTATCACATTGTAACATCCTAATTTTCAAGGCCAAAAATTTCATTTTTTTTTAAATTAAGTACCTCATGAAATAGTATACCAAAACATTGTCAAGTTACATCAACTTATAAAAACCATAACGTCATGTTTCAAAATCTCAATATCAAGAGTTATGAAAATCAGAGTACAATCCCAGAAACTCCATGCAGAAATCATGTGTGTGTGTGATGCGCTGCTACACCGCCGGCTCCTTCCCCTTGGACGAAGAGGTACCTGAAACCAATATTGAAACTGTAAGCACAAAGCTTAGTGAGTTCCCCCATCATACCACATACCAAAACCACATACATATTGCCGGGCAATTCTGGGGTGCCCGACCTACCCATGTCAAGCCATTCTGGGGTGCTGACCTACCCGTGTCAGGCTATTCTGGGGTGCCGACCAACCCTCCGGTTTATCTCAACCGAATACGGGGACTATTTCACCCCCTACCGCTAGCATATAATATCATATCATAATCGTGATGTCAGACATATCTGGGGTGTCCGACCTACCCATTGGTCCAAGCCACCGAATCGGGGACTAGTCCCCTCCTACTGATACTATCTCACATAAAATAGCATACTAGCATACACATGTATCAAGCACAAGCAACCCAGATGATTATCACAATGATAATCATCACAACTAAACAATTACTAGTGGGCCGGCCTTGGTGCCTTAGACCCACTTCTACTGGAAGGTAACTCATCTCGATGTCGTGTAGTGTCTGAAATGTCCTCGGCGTTAAATTCGACTCCCCTCGACTCCTCAATTCCTAGACGACAACCCTTCTAAGTTATCACTTCGAACATGCAACTCAAACCAGGGTCAACTCAATTCAGTTAAAGTCAACATTGGTCAAAGTCAACATCCAGTTGACCTGACTCGCCGAGTTGGTCTACCAACTTGTCGACTCCATACTCCTCTAACTCGAACCAATCCCCGTCTCTACTCGTCGAGTCTAGCAAGAACTCGATGGGTTCTTCTTCAATCATACCATTGGGGCCATCTTCATACGACTCGCCGAGTTCGACCTTGAACTCGTCGAGTTCATCTCCCTCATAAGAATGTGTCCAGTCTATGACTTGACGAGTTGTATGAACAACTTGTCGAGTCCATCCTCAAAGATTGGGAGATTGTCTTGGACTCGCCGAGTCTGTTAATACACTCGCTGAGTCCTATGATTTCCAGTTCCAGAACAAACCTCTAGCAGGCTGAGTGTTCCTTCCACTAAACCAAAACCGTTTCCAGAAGTCGTTTTTGGGGAAAAAGCGTCCCGACTCGCCGAGTCCCTCTTTGTCCAACATTATACAGTCGATTATAATGGTTCTTAACGCGTCAAAACCATAGATATGGCCTCCTAGGGTCCAATTTATACGTAAAGCTTCAAACTTGATGCACATGCATGGGGCCTTTGGCTCAAAAAGCCATAAAAGGAGGTCTACAAGATGCATGGGGTGTTTATGCCAACAAAGTTGGCACCTTTATGCCATAAAGACCCCCAATAGCCCCAGATCCGAAGTGTAACTCTAAGCACATCCACAAAATTCGATTTTTGCTTCTCTATACTCATTAAAAGGGTAAAAACAACCCCAAAACAAAATCTAAGAGATAGATGGTCAAGGTTCCAGCTTTTTACCTCAAATGAGCTGAGAATGGAGTAAAACTTCTGGATCTCCTTGCTTCTACTTGAACTTCCAAACTTCCTTCTCCTTCTCCAACCTCAAACACACAAAAGGATACACAAAATGGCTTGAGAGCACTCACACAAAGCTATGGTTTCGAGTTAGGGTATTCTGGAAGTGAGAGGGACGATGGAGGCTGATTTGGGGCGAATTAAGCTGTTTAAATAGGGTGCAAACCCTAAATATTAGGGTTCTGTCCAGACAGCTCCTATTCGTCGAGTCGGTCTTCCGACTCGTCGAGTAGGTCACTTAAACCCCCGATCAACAGTCGAACCTACTTGACGAGTTGGGTCTCCAACTCGCCGAGTCCCAGAGTAAATTGCAATGTTTCTTGAATTTAAATACGTACCACGAATCGGGTGCTACAAATATCCTCCACTTATTTTAGACTTCGTCCTCGAAGTCTGCTGGTGAATCTGGAAAGAGCTCGGGGTAGTGCTCCCTTATCTCTTCCTCCGGCTCCCAAGTCCATTCCGACCCCTTGCAGTGCTACCATTGCACCTTCACCAACTCCACCCTCTTGTTCCTCAGATCCTTCGACTTCCTGTCAAGGATCGCCACTGGCCGCTCGATGTAGTTCAGGCTGTCATCCACCTGAATATCCTCCAAGGGCACCACTGCCGAATCGTCCACCAGGCACTTGCGTAACTGGGAGACGTGAAACGTGCTATGAATTTGACTGAGTTCGGCTGGCAGGTCCAGCCTATACGCCACCTTGCCCACCCGGGCGACAACCCTGAAGGGTCCAATATACCTGGGGCCCAACTTGCCCCGCTTCCTGAATCGAATGATGCCTTTCCAAGGCGACCCCTTCAGGAGGACCATATCCCCGACCTGGTGTAACATCCCAAAAATTCAAGCCAATTTAAAACTTTTTAGAACATTTCAAAACACATGATTATTACAAAACTTGTTTTCAAAATAGTAAATTGTCAGAGTATCCCAGAATCAAATCATAAAATATGAGGAGCGGTACGATCACGCCTTCGCCTTCCCGCGATCATCGGAAGTACCTGAAACAATAATCGATAAATGTAAACTCGAAGGCTTAGTGAGTTACCCCCACAATACCAACGCCATACAGATATATCCATATCATATAAACATATAAGCAAACTATACAGCATGCATAATGAGCCATCAGTATGACTGGACCGAATCCCGGTCCTCAGTCTATCTGGACTGCTCTCCGAGCCCTCGGCACGTCTGGACCGCCCTCCTCGGGGCCTTCAGCCTATCTGGACCGCTCGTTGGGCCTTCGGCCTGACTAGATTTGCTTGGCCCGGGCCTGCAGTCTACCCGGTCCGCCTAGGGTGTCTTGGCCTACTGCACACAGCAGGACCTGCCTCAACCCTTTCCCCAAACCATCAAACATGTGCACATATATATAAACAAGTAAACATGCAGATCTAACAGATCACTAATCATGGCAACCATCCTATAACCAGGATACCGATCTAACCGATCTCTAGCATATCAACCATCCTAAACCAGGATGAAACCTAACATAGCAACCTTCCTAAACCAGGATGAAATCTAACATAGCAGTAACATAACGACCATCCTAACCCAGGATGTAAATCATAAAGGGTCGGCCTTGGTGCCGTAGACCCTGTTGATATAGTGAGGAGAACTCACCTCGCAAGTAGCTCGGAAGGTAGTGTCAAACTCTTCCAAAAGTAGCTCCAACTCCAACACCTATATTCACCAATGTCCTTTTCTATCAATATTCAAACTACCCTCAGAAGTCAACTGGTCAACCCTCGGTCAAGGTCAAAGCCAACTATCAAGGCCAACAGTCCATGTTGACCTCAACTCGTCGAGTACCCTTGGCTACTCGCCGAGTTCCTGTCATGACTCGCTAACTCGCCGAGTCACTTGAGTGACTCGTCGAGTTCCTAGTGTTAGTGGCTGTAACTCCGTGGCTACCTCGCCGAGTTTTCCCCTTACAACTCGTCGCGTTCATACGTGTCCAAAGGTTGGGAAAACCCTAGTCGACTCGCCGAGTCATTCGACTGACTCGCCGAGTCATTCGACTGACTCGCCGAGTCCAAGGCAATCTTCATCGGACTCGCCGAGTTGTTCATCCAACTCGTCGAGTACATGACCATCTTCATGTGGCTCGTCGAGTTGACTATGCAACTCGCCGAGTCTCTTCATACCTTCATCCATACAGGTACTTTTTAAGCCATGCAGCGGCTCCATATTGCAGATCCAAGCTTCTAATGCATGTTTATCACGTAAAGTTGCAAACTTTACGTGCATGCATGGCCCTAGAGACTCTAAATGACCAATCTAAGCTTCTAATGGAGCTTTACACCTTAGGAGAGTCTCATTCTTGAAAAATCTGGAAACTTTATGGACTTAGAGACCCAAGAGAGTTCAGATCCGAGGTTGCAACCTCAGATCTTAACTCAAACATAAGAAAGGCTTCCTAATTAGTTAGAAAAGCCCCAAAATCCACCCAAAATAGATCTAGAACGAAAAGAGGTCAAGGTAACAACTTGATACCTTCCAAAAGATGCTAACTGAGGTAGATATCAGATCCCCACACGTTCCTTTCTTCTAGCCTCTTGACCTCCAAGCGCTTCTTACAAAGATCCACTTTCCAAAGCTTAAAACAGACAAGAATGAAGCACCACACGGAATAGGGTTTTCTGGACTCTCAAGAGACTGTAAAGAGGCTGAGGGAGGCTTATGATTCTTTAAATAGGGTTCAAAACCCCGAGATTTAGGGTTTCATCTGCCAGCTCCTACTCGTCGAGTCCCTTCTTGGACTCGGTGAGTAAGTCACTAAAATACGTGGACCAACCCGGTGCTACTCGACGAGTAGGGCAACCAACTCGTCGAGTAGACCTTGAAATCAAAGAAATTATTATTTAAATCAATACCTGAGAATCGGGGCGTTACACCTGGAATTCCAAGTCCGAACGGCGCTTGTCGGCATAACTTTTCTGCCGACTCTGAGCAGTATGAAGCCTACTCCTAACCTGCTGAATCCTCTCTGTCGTCTTGAGCACCACTTCGGTGCTCCCCGTGACCCTCTGTCCGACTTCACCCCAACATATCGGGGTCCGGCACTTCCTCCCGTACAACATCTCAAAGGAAGGACGATCGATACTTGCATGATAGCTGTTATTATAGGAAAACTCAGCCAAAGGAAGGTAAGTATCCCAACTACCTCCGAAGTCTAAAACACACACCCGCAACATATCCTCCAGAGTCTGGATGGTCCGCTCACTCTGACCATCCGTCTGCGGGTGAAAGGCGGTGCTAAAGTGCAGACTAGTACCCAATTCGTCGTGAAACTTCTTCCAGAATCTGGAAGTAAACCGCACGTCTCGGTCCGAAATCACCGAAACTGGCACCCCGTGCCGAGCCACCACCTCTCGGATGTAGATATCGGCCAACTTCTCGGCCGAAATGCTCTCCTGGATCGGAATGAAATGGGTGTTCTTGGTCAATCGATCAACGATGACCCAAATCGAATCTACCCCTCGCGCGGTCCTAGGAAGCTTTGTGATGAAATCCATAGTAATATCTTCCCATTTTCACATAGGGATATCCAACGGCCGCATCTTGCCGTAAGGCCTTTGGTGCTCGGCCTTGACCTTCCTACAGGTCAGGCATCTCTCAACATACCAGGCTACATCCCGCTTCATGCAGGGCCACCAATAATCGGGACGAAGATCTCTGTACATCTTCGTCGCCCCAGGATGAATCGAGAATCGGGGCTTGTGCGCCTCCTCTATCAGAACCTGGCGCACACCCCCATGATATGGAACCCACACCCTGCGGTGTAGCGTCAATACCCCACGACTATCATAGTCGAAAGAGGAAATCTGTCCCACAATACGCTCGCTCTTACGGTGTTCCTCCTTTATGGCCTCCTGCTGGGCCTCCCGAATCCGCTCCAACAGCGGAGTCACAATCATCATCCTCATACAGATATCCCTGATCGACGCTGCCTTGCGGCTAAGCGCGTTGGCCACGACATTGGCCTTCCCCGGGTGGTAGAGGATCTCGCAATCATAATCCTTCACCACATCAAGCCACCGACGTTGCCTCATATTTAGATTTGGATGATCCATGAGATACCTCAGGCTATTGTGATCCGTGTAAATGGTACAACGAACCCCACAGAGGTAATGACGCCAAATCTTGAGGGAGAAAACAACAGCCCCCAGCTCCAAATCATGCGTCGGATAGTTCGCTCGTGAGGCTTCAGCTGTCTCGAAGTGTAAGTGTGACAACCCGAAATTTCTAACTTGTACAAACCATTCATTTCAATCAAAGTCAGACTCGTTTCTGCTAACTTTTAGCACTGCTTAGAGTCTATTCTGAGTATTCTGAGACTAGTGCATCAAAGGAATCAGTGTTTGGATGTATCAGTTAATGTTCCAAACCATCTAGCAAACCGTAAACCTCCTCAAAAGGAGTTTACGGTCAGGAAGCTTAGAGCTTATGGTCATGGTGACCGTAAACTTCCTATATATACACAATTCATGATCATTTTGATCCTTTCTTTCCTTTACAAGCCTAGTAAACCGAATTCTCTCTCAAGTATCATAAGATCTTCATCTTGATCCTCCAAAAATGTAAGAATTCTTTCCTTGATTTGTTGTTACACCTCTTTATCTAGTGATTATACATGATTTCATCCATGAAATCTCTTCATTTTGATAGATCTTCAAGTGTTCTTCATTTCACCAAGAACACCAAGAACACACACTAGTGTTATTGGATCCTAATCATCCTTACAAGCTTCTAATCAGTAAGTACACTACCCCTAGCTTGATATATGCTTGAATCACTAGTTAATCACCTTGAAAACATCATTTTTAGCCAAGAACAAGGTGTTTACGGTCTAAGTGTATCTCCTTAGACCGTAAACCCTTATAAATGGTGCATTGTGACCATTAAACCCTCCTAAAGCCTAGAATGGAACTTAGAACCCTTCGAAATATTTGGAAATCATCCTATGCACAAAAGGATGTGAGTTTACGGTGGTAAAACTCACTAGACCGTAAACCTTATGGTCGTAAGGTCATAGGACCGTAAACCCATTTGAACCGTTAACTCCTTGACCGTAAGGTCATTAGACCATAAACCCACTTGGACCGTGAACTCCAATGGTCATACCATTTTGACCGTAAACTCACTTGGTCATGTCATTTAGACCGTAAACTCTTTAGGGTGGCCATACGCCCTAGTTATGCAATCATATGTGATTGTATCCCTTCAATCTAAGAGTTCCTAGTCTATTAGGGTGTTATCCCTTATAATTAGTTGTTTAAACACTAATTGTAAATATATATGTGTCATTATATGCTAAATAGCATCCGTGTGTGCTCAAGCCTTCACTTGACACCTAGCATCCTTTATCGATCTTACATTCGAGTTACTCACTACAGGTGAGTTCATACCCCTTAATCAACCTTTTAAATGATTTTAAATGCTTTTATGGGGGGGGGGGGAATACAAGTTGAACTATGATAGTTATTATATCAATCACATGTGATTAATAACTACCAAACAAGTGTATTTCTTACTTTTCAAACTATGTTATCAAACAAACTACTTCAAATCGTTTTATAAACTCTTTTACATGTTAAATACTTTCTATTAAACTCTTTTAAACTTATATTTTGTTAAATGCATATCTATATAGATGTAGTTATATAAGTAGGATTGAAAGGACTTAGGACTGATAGCTCGCCTTACTTCCTGTTCTTTGTTTGGTTGTGGACTTAGGGTATCGATTGTTTGTCCGAAGGTCGTTTGAATCTTAATTATATATTATGTATATGTGTATAGATATAAAAGTTCCTTCATTCAGTACAATACCTTTGGATAGCAAAGGTATACAAACATGTTCATTCATACAAACAACATTGCTAGTAAACTATAATAGGTATAGTTTAGGAAGTTACTAATACTATTACTAGAACAATGAAACATACAAAGAGTCAGTTCATACATGAGTCAATACATACTATTATGAGAAACTAAGAGAACATACTATTATGAGAATCTAAGAGAACATACTATTATGAGAAACTAAGAGAACATACTATTATGAGAAACTAAGAGAACATACTATTATGAGAAACAGTACATACTATACACTATACAAGAGAACATACTATGATGAGAAACAAAGAGAACATACTACATACTAGACAGAGAGAACATACATTACACTAGTACATACAATACATATACAAGAATACTATAACATAAATGTGAGCCACGGTTTCGGGGCATGGCATCACCTGTCATGGCTCGTTTTGTATCCAGAGTCTCCTAGAAGGAGAGCATGAATTTGTGTATAGATCTATACTGGATTGACTATCCTACACCTTTTTGTTCGCTACAGTGGGACTTGCAAGTCTACGGGTGCCAAATGTCATTTCTTTTGACGTCTTTCATCGTCGTGTTTTTAGTCGATAGTATGGTACAATCATAGCACATTATACCTTAAATAACAATTGGTTTAAGGTAGTTGGTACAGCAGTAGTTACTATAATACAACACTACAGTACTTTATTATTTCCCTATTGCATTCACATTGTGATCTTTTCACATAAAAGGTAATGTAATAGTCACACTTGGGAAAATACACACTCTTACAAGAAACAAACATACAGAACATTTGATGCCTTGGTAGAAGGCTACGTTTAGTAGAAAATATAGGATTTTTTAGGAGATACAAACATTTACTACAAACATTTACAAACTTATACATCAAACACTTACAAACATTTTCATACAAACAATGACACTAAAATGCTTATGAACTCACCCGCTTTAAAGCTGATAAACTCTTTCAAAATAACTTGTATCCTCAGGTCATCAGTAGACAGGTACCGATGCCAGGTTTTGTGAAGATGGAGCTCGTTCAAGACTCATCTCTTATTTTGATTTACATTTTTGGTGTCTTATAAACTTCACAGAACACACTTGTATTAAATTATATTATTAATGCAATGCATGATGTTGTTGCTTGTTTACTATTATGCTTTGTTGTGATACTGTACATGACGTCCTCCACCCCCGAACGTTTCCGCCATTCCGGTTTTGGGGTGTGACAGTAAGCGATGGCATGCCCTCTCTGCATCAATACCGCACCCAAACCCGAGATGGACGCATCGCAATATACTACAAA
The DNA here is from genome assembly GCF_052849685.1 of Lactuca virosa. NCBI lineage: Eukaryota > Viridiplantae > Streptophyta > Magnoliopsida > Asterales > Asteraceae > Lactuca > Lactuca virosa. Next base: position 293,280,524 of record NC_136434.1, read on the forward strand.
ATCCTCCATGCCCTCCGGCAGGGCTAAGATTGGCGCCTCGCACAATCTTTGTCTCAACGTCTCAAATGCGGCCTGCTGCTCAGGCCCCCAGTGAAAGACCATGACTTTCCTCGTCAACCGGGTTAGGGGCACAACTATCTTGGAGAAGTCCTGAATGAATCTCCGATAATAGCCTGCCAGTCCCAGAAAGCTCCGAATCTCAGATGGAGACCTCGGAACCTCCCATCTCATCACGGCCTCCACCTTGACTGGGTCGACCGAAATCTCGTTCTGGTTGACAAGGTGCCCAAGAAACTGCACCTCGCGCAACCAGAACTCACACTTGGAGAACTTAGCATACAAGCTCTCCCTCCTCAAAGTATCCAGAACCTCTCACAAGTGCTCCTAATGTTGCTCTCGTGTCTTGGAATAAACCAAGATGTCATCGATGAAAACTATCACAGACCGATCCAACATCGGTCTGCACATGCGATTCATGAGATCTATGAATGCGGCAGGAGCATTGGTGAGCCCGAAGGGCATCACCACAAACTCATAGTGACCATAACGCGTCCGAAAGGCAGTCTTCTGCACATCCTCCTCTCTGACCCTCATCTGATGATAGCCAGACCGCAAATCAATCTTGGAGAACCAAGATGCTCCTTGCAGCTGGTCAAAGAGGTTATCAATCCTCGGGAGTGGGTAACGGTTCTTTACTGTTACCTTATTCAGCTCCCGTCAATCTATACACATCCGATGCGACCCGTCCTTCTTCTTCACAAACAAAATCGGGGCTCCCCAGGGTGAACTGCTCGGTCTAATAAATCCCTTGTCTAACAGCTCCTGCAGCTGTGTCGACAACTCCTGCATCTCAGGAGGAGCCAACCGATACGGTGCCTTAGCTATCGGAGCCGCACCAGGGACTAGGTCGATCCTGAACTCCACTTGCCTCTCCGGAGGTATCCCAGGCAGCTCCTTTGGGAATACATCCGCGAACTCTCGTACTACTGGCACATCGCCCACCGCCACCTTACCCGCCTCTCGGGTATCCATAATATAGGTGACATATCCTGTGCAACCCTGCTGAAGGTAGCGCCTAGCCCTCGCTGCTGAACATAAAGCTGGCCCTCGCTGTCGCCTCTCGCCCTGAATCACCAGCTCTCCCCCACTTGGGGTCCTGATCTGCACCAACTGCTGCGCGCAGTCGATCACCGCCCCATTGGGGCTTATCCAATCCATACCTATAATAACCTTGTTCCCCCTCAAAGGTATGGGAACCAAGTCTACCAGGTAACGCTCCTCGAACAATCTCAAACCACAGTCCCTGAAGACCTCTGATGCTCGCACTGACCGGTCGTCCGCGATCTCGACCTCTAGAAGGCAATCCAACATGCCTGAGGACTCAGGAAAACCTCTTGCTAAGCGCAAGAGAGACAAATGATCGGGTAGCACCCGAATAATACAACACCTGAACTGGGATACCATTCACATGGAACGATCATAAACAGAGCATACATATAACATATCAAAATCACAGCGACATAAAATAAGAACATAAGGAAGAAATCATACCCGTCACCACATCGGGTGCGGCGCGTGCCTCCTCGGCTGTCAACTGAAATGCTCGGCTCCGCACCACTGGAGCCTCTGCCTTGACCTTCCGGCCATCCGCAACTCGTGTTGTCGCTGGAGTTGGCGCCACCACTGGCGCTGCTGCTGACACTGCTGACAATCTAGGGCAGTTGGCCTTTTTATGGCCCCTCTGATTGCAATGAAAGCAAATCATGTCTGATGTCTGAACTGTGGGGGCGGGGCAGTACAATCCCCGCCAAAGTGCCCCGTCTTTCCGCACTTGTAGCAGCCTGACAATCCCGCTCAACAAGCTCCCTCATGCGGCCTGCAGCATTTCCTGCAGCGGCTCTGGCCCGAATGGCCCTTCGACCTAACGTCAGATCCCTTAGGTTTCTTCCCCGAAACCCCTGTAACCTGCTCAGTCTCTGCCTTCCTCTTCTTAAGGTGCTCCAAATCAATCTCCCTCACCCGCGCCCTGGAAATCATGGACTCCAAGGTCGGGCAGGCTGAATAGCTGACATGCTTCCGGATATCATCCCTCAACATATCGTGGTAGCGAGTCTTCTGCATCTCCTTGTCCCCCGCATACTGAGGTACCATCAAGGCCCTCTCCCTGAACTTGGCGGTGATCTCCGCCACTGTCTCAGTCGTCTGTCTCATATCAAGAAACTCTCGGGCAAGCTGCTGAAGCTCCACAGCTGGCGCGAACTCAGCCCTGAATCTAGTCACCTTGCCCACCCGGGCGACAACCCTGAAGGGTCCAATATACCTGGGGCCCAACTTGCCCTGCTTCCTGAATCGAATGACGCCTTTCCAAGGCGACACCTTCAGGAGGACCATATCCCCGACCTGGTGTAATATCCCAAAAATTCAAGCCAATTTAAAACTTTTTAGAACATTTCAAAACACATGATTATTACAAAACTTGTTTTCAAAATAGTAAATTGTCAGAGTATCCCAGAATCAAATCATAAAATCATAAAATGTGAGGAGCGGTACGATCACGCCTTCGCCTTCCCGCGATCATCGGAAGTAGCTGAAACAATAATCGATAAATGTAAGCTCGAAGGCTTAGTGAGTTACCCCCAAAATACCAACGCCATACAGATATATCCATATCATATAAACATATAAGCAAACAATACAGCATGCATAATGAGCCATCAGTCTGACTGGACCGAATCCTGGTCCTCAGTCTATCTGGACCGCTCTCTGAGCCCTCGGCACGTCTGGACCTCCCTCATCATGGCCTTCAGCCTATCCGGACCGCTCGCTGGGCCTTCTGCCTGACTAGATTTGCCCGGCCTGGGCCTGCAGTCTACCCGGTCCGCCCAGGGTGTCTTGGCCTACTGCACACAGCAGGACCTGCCTCAACCCTTTCCCCAAACCATCAAACATGTGCACATATATATAAACAAGTAAACATGCAGATCTAACAGATCACTAATCATGGCAACCATCCTATAACTAGGATACCGATCTAACCGATCTCTATCATAGCAACCATCCTAAACCAGGATGAAACCTAACATAGCAACCATCCTAAACCAGGATGAAATCTAACATAGCAGTAACATAACGACCATCCTAACCCAGGATCTAAATCATAAAGAGCTGGCCTTGGTGCCGTAGACCCTGTTGATATAGTGAGGAGAACTCACCTCGCAAGTAGCTCGGAAGGTAGTGTCAAACTCTTCCAAAAGTAGCTCCAACTCCAACACCTATATTCACCAATGTCCTTTGCTATCAATATTCAAACTACCCTAAGAATTCAACTGGTCAACCCTCGGTCAAGGTCAAAGACAACTATAAAGGTCAACAGTCCATGTTGACCACAACTCGTCGAGTACCCTTGGCTACTCGCCGAGTTCCTGTCATGACTCGCCAACTCGCCGAGTCACTTGAGTGACTCGTCAAGTTCCTAGTGTTAGTGGCCGTAACTCCGTGTCTACCTCGCCGAGTTTTCCCCTTACAACTCGTTGCGTTCATACGTGTCCAAAGGTTGGGAAAACCCTATCCGACTCGCCGAGTCATTCGAATGACTCGCCGAGTCCAAGGCAATCTTCATCGGACTCGCCGAGTTGTTCATCCAACTCATCGAGTACAGGACCATCTTCATGTAGCTCGTCGAGTTGACTATGCAACTCGCCGAGTCTCTTCAGACCTTCATCTTCATGTAGAATCGGGGCGTTACAATTCTCCCCCACTTGAACTAGACTTCGTCCTCGAAGTCTGCCGCGGGGAACAACTCCGAGTAGTGCTCCCGCATCTCCGCCTCTGGCTCCCACGTCCACTCGGACCCCCTCCAATTGTTCCCACTGTACCTTTACCAAAGGTATCTCTTTGTTCCGCAGGACTTTTATCTTCCTTTCCAGAATGGCCACAGGCCTCTCCACGTAATTCAGGCGCTCATCGACCTGGATATCATCTAACGACACCACTGCCTCCTGATCCATAATGCACTTTCGCAACTGCGAAACGTGGAAAGTGTTGTGGATCCGGCTAAGCTCCTCCGGTAGCTCTAGCCTGTAAGCCACCTTGCCAACCCTGGAAATGATCCTGAACGACCCAATATAACGGGGACCAAATTTCCCCCTCTTCTTGAAGCGGATCACACCCTTCCAGGGCGAGACCTTTAGGAGAACCATATCACCCACCTGAAATTCTAACTCAGATCGACGCCTGTCGGCGTAACTCTTTTGCCGACTTTGAGCGGTCTGCAATCGCTGCCTTATCTGCTGAATCTTCTCAGTAGTCTGCAAGACTACTTTCGTCCGCCCCATCACCCTGTGTCCCACCTCTCCCCAACAAACCGGGGTGCGACATCTCCGTCCTTACAACAGCTCGATAGGCGGAGCGCCAATGCTGGAATGATAGCTGTTGTTGTAGGCAAACTCTGCAAACGGTAGGTGGGAATCCCAGCTTCCACCAAAATCAATGACACGCGCCCTCAACATATCCTCGAGGGTCTGAATGGTGCGCTCGCTCTGACTGTCAGTCTGCGAATGGAATGCTGTGCTGAAGTGCAACCGCGTGCCCAGCTCCTCGTGGAACTTCTGCCAGAAACGGGAGGTAAACCTGACATCCCGATCGGAGACAAGGGAGACGGGAACCCCATGGCGAGACACGATCTCGCGAAACGTACATGTCGGCCAACTTCTCGGCTGACGAACTCTCCCGAATCGCCAAGAAATGGGCACTCTTGGTCAATCGATCCACGATGACCCATATAGCATCAAATCCTTTCGCCGTCCTCAGCAACTTGGTAATGAAATCCATAGTGATCTGTTCCCATTTCCACATGGGAATCTCTAGAGGCTGTAGTTTACCATGCGGCCTCTGATGTTCGGCCTTGACCATCCTGCAGGTCAAGCACCTCTCGACATACCAAGTGATTTCTCACTTCATACATGGCCACCTGTAACTCAAACTCAGGTCTCTATACATCTTGGTGGCCCCCGGGTGAATAGAAAAATGAGACTTGTGAGCCTCTTCCATGACCGTCTGCCTGACCCCACCAGACATCGGAACCCAAACCCGACCGCATCGGGTCAATAATCCCCGACTATCCTGCACAAACCGGGTATTCTCACCCTTGATCCTCTCCAGCTTCCAATTCTCCGGTCGCATGCCTTCAACCTGGGCATCTCTGATCAAGCTCACAAGCGGAGAATCCACCGCTATCCTCATACATACCGCTGGGGTGGAAGACCCAGCTGACTTGCGGCTCAAAGCATCCACAACCATATTCGCTTTACCAGGGTGGTAAAGGATCTCACAATCGTAGTCCTTGACTACATCCAGCCACCTACGCTGCCTCATGTTCAGGTTCGGCTGATCCATGATATGTCTAAAGCTCTTGTGATCCGTGTAAATGGTACAACGGACCCCATGAAGGTAATGTCTCCATATCTTGAGAGCGAACACCACTGCTCCCAGCTCCAAATCATGCGTAGGGTATCTCGTCTCATGCAGCTTCAACTGTCGCGACGCATAAGCTATCACTCGTCCCCTCTGCATGAGGACCGCCCCTAAACTTGTGATGGATGCATCACAGAACACCACGAAATCCTCAACTCCCTCCAGGAGTGTCAAAACTGGAGCCTCACACAACCGCTGACGGAGGGTCTCAAACGCCCTCTGCTGCTCAGGGCCCCACCGGAAATCCACCCCCTTCCTCGTCAGACGAGTGAGGGGCACTGCAATCTTGGAGAAATCCTGTATGAATCTCCGGTAGTACCCTGCCAATCCCAGAAAGCTCCTAATATCTGAGGGAGATTTCGGAACCTCCCAATGCATGACTGCCTCGGTTTTGGCCGGGTCGACCAAAATCCCATCCTGGTTGACGAGGTGCCCCAGGAACTGGACCTCTTGTAACCAAAACTCGCATTTCGAGAACTTGACATAAAGCCGTTCTCGCCTCAGAACTCCCAATAACTCCCGCAGATGCTCCTCATGTTGCTCTCGGGTCTTGGAATACACCAAGATATCGTCAATAAACACTATGACCGAGCGATCGAGCATCGGTCTGCAGACCCAATTCATCAGGTCCATGAATATTGCTGGCGTGTTGGTGAGCCCAAACGGAATCACCACAAACTCGTAATGTCCATAACGAGTTCGGAACGCGGTCTTCTCCACGTCCTCCTCTCTGACCCTGACCTGATGATACCCAGACCTCAAGTCTATCTTGGAAAACCAAGACGCACCCTGCAATTGATCGAAAAGATCATCTATCATCGGGAGTGGATAACGGGTTTTTACCGTTAACTTGTTCAACTCCCGATAATCAATGCACATCCGGTGCGAACCATCCTTCTTCATGACGAAGAGTATCGGTGCTCCCCATGGGGAACTGCTCGGACGAATGAACTTCTTTCCCAGCAGCTCCTGCAGCTGTGATGACAACTCCTGCATCTCTGGTGGTTCCAATCGGTACGACGCTTTGGCGATAGGGGCCGCACCTGGCACTAGGTCGATCCTGAACTCGACCTGCCTCACCGGAGGTACTCCGGGTAATTCCTCAAGAAACACATCGGTAAACTCTCTGACCACCGGAACCTCCGAGACTGAAACCTGCCCCCTGGCACGCGTATCCACCATGTACGCTAGATAACCTCGCATACCCGTGCAGAATGTACTGCCGAGCCCTGACAACTGAACAAAACCCTGAACCCACTCTGGTGCCCTCGCCATAAACAATCAGTTCTCCCCCACTTGGGGTTCGAACTACTACTCTATGTCCCTCTCAGTCTATCATGACACCAAAACGGCTAAGCCAGTCCATCCCTATGATCACGCACACCTCCGCCATGGGAATCGGTATCAAATCAATCGAAAAGGACACTCTAAAGATCTCCAACTCGCACCCTTGATATACCGAAGAAGCAGAAACTTCGTGTTTGTTGGCGATAGAGACTCGCAACGGACACTCTAGCTCGCCCACTGGCACACCAAACTCCCTACTGAAAGTCTGAGATACAAAAGACCGACTCCCCCCGAGTCAAATAAAACCAAAGCAGGCAAGGAGTTCACTAAGAACGTACCTAACCATAGGTACAACGGATAAGCATAAACAGATATAATAAATGAGATAAAGGATAGAAACATACCAGCAACCACATCTGGTGCTGCCCTGGCCTCCTCCGATGTAAGCTGGAAAGCACGCCCGTAGGCCCTCGGGGGCACTGCTCGACCCTGACTCCCGTCAGTAATCCTCAATGTAGCCGGCGCTGGAGCCTGTACCGGCCTGGCTGCGAGCTATGGATAGTTGGTCTTCACGTGACCAACCTGATGACAGTGGTAGCAGATCCTCATATCCTGAACCGGGGCCGTCTAACGACAATCCCTCGCAAAATGCCCCTCCTGGCCGTATTTGTGGCATCCGTACCGGACCTACAAACCCCCGTGTGCCCCTTTTCGCACTTGCCACAAGTGCGGCCCTGATGTCCCCCTGTCCTAGAATCAGCGGTCTTAGACCGTTTTGGCGCCGGCTGCGTCTGTGTCGGGGCCCGACCCTGCTCTCTCAGCTGTAACTCAATCTCAAGCTCCCGCCGCCTGACGGCCTCCGATAACGCCAGAAGTGTATCACAACAATGAGTTGCCACAAACTGTCGAATATCTGTCTTGAGCATGCTCAGATAACGAGTCATCTGAGCTTGCTCAGAAGCAAACTCCGGGCAGAACATCGCCCTCTCAGTGAACATACGGGTGATCTCCGTCACCATCTCCCGATCCTGTCTCAACTCCAAAAACTCCTGAGCTAACCGTTCCCGCTCGACTCGAGGAATGTAGCGAGCGCGGAACATATCCCTGAACTGCTCCCAAGTAACAGCAGCTCTCTGCTCGTCTGAATACGACCCTATCATCAACCTCCACCAGTCCTTTGCCCCGGACCTTAGCAAGCTCAGGGCACATCTGACCTTCTGGTCTGTAGGACATAAGCATGTGAAGAAACATACCTCCACATCAGACAGCCACCTCATGGCTTTGATGGGGTCCTGAGTCCCATCAAAAGTAGGGGGCTTCGTGTTGTCGAAGTCCCGATACTGAAAATCCCGACCGGCTCCCATCCCTGCCGCCGATACAGTTGTTGTGGCAGCCGCCTCAGTGAGGGCTGCATAGCGATCATCGAAATACTCCACCATAGCGGTCTTAATAGACCCGAACATCTCTGGCAACTCGGCCTGGAACAAATCAGCAACCTCATCATGCAGGATCTCCCGGATCCTGTCATCCATCTCATCTGGCCTCATTTGGCCGATAGTCTCGGGCGCTGTCGGCGCCCCCTGTTTGCCCTCTCCTGATCCTGATCCTGATCCCGAACCGGATCCAGTCACAAGGCGCCTGGTCATCACCATTCTGAAACATAACACAAGGTATCAGATAATCCATACAAAGAACTGGGAACCATCTCCTGACAAAACCCTAGGGGTTGTGACTTCCTTGCTACGTGTATGGGTCCTGTGCTTTCAGCAGTACGAGCTCATACTACCTTCCACACCTACCCATATTTGTCTCAAGTATCATCACAACGCCCCAACAATATACATAATCATAGCGAGCACTCAAGCCTCACTCCTAGAGGAAGGCTAAATATCTCGTAGTCGGCAGACTTATCCCAAACAACCCATCCATCCATGAAACTTCCATCAACCCTGCAGCCCTCGTGTATGCTAACCATACATAACGCTGGACCCTATAGACTTTCGAATAATCGGGCCTACTCTAAGCCCACAACAAGACAAGGAACAGGAAATAAAGCCAAACCAAACATTCTCAGGCTATAAGATCTTAACTATGTACAGTCGTGATGCATACACTAAGCAACTACAGTAATGATGTTAATTTCATATGAGGAAAACCCTAGGCTATCAGGCATCATATAATCAGGAAATTCTATCATGCAATTCCTGAAGATCCCTAGCCTAGTACTAGCATGCTGTTCTAATCATATCTCATAACTCAAATAATCCGTAAGGTATTTTGGGGTCTATCCGCGAGCTCCGGCTGATCGTACACTTGCATCCTCCTTTTATTATTTTGAAAACATTTTAAGAAAATCATTTTAAAATCATGTCCTCAGTTTGAGACTGGAGACACGCGAGTGTTCCCTCCAATTCACTCAAACCAAGGCTCTGATACCAACTTGTAACATCCCAAAAATTCAAGCCAATTTAAAACTTTTTAGAACATTTCAAAACACATGATTATTACAAAACTTGTTTTCAAAATAGTAAATTGTCAGAGTATCCCAGAATCAAATCATAAAATCATAAAATGTGAGGAGCGGTACGATCACGCCTTCACCTTCCCGCGATCATCGGAAGTACCTGAAACAATAATCGATAAATGTAAACTCGAAGGCTTAGTGAGTTACCCCCACAATACCAACGCCATACAGATATATCCATATCATATAAACATATAAGCAAACTATACAGCATGCATAATGAGCCATCAGTATGACTGGACCGAATCCTGGTCCTCAGTCTATCTGGACTGCTCTCCGAGCCCTCGGCACATCTGGACCGCCCTTCTCGGGGCCTTCAGCCTATCTGGACCGCTCGTTGGGCCTTCGGCCTGACTAGATTTGCCCGGCCCGGGCCTGCAGTCTACCCGGTCCGCCTAGGGTGTCTTGGCCTACTGCACACAGCAGGACCTGCCTCAACCCTTTACCCAAACCATCAAACATGTGCACATATATATAAACAAGTAAACATGCAGATCTAACAGATCACTAATCATGGCAACCATCCTATAACCAGGATACCGATCTAACCGATCTCTAGCATATCAACCATCCTAAACCAAGATGAAACCTAACATAGCAACCTTCCTAAACCAGGATGAAATCTAACATAGCAGTAACATAACGACCATCCTAACCCAGGATGTAAATCATAAAGGGTCGGCCTTGGTGCCGTAGACCCTGTTGATATAGTGAGGAGAACTCACCTCGCAAGTAGCTCGGAAGGTAGTGTCAAACTCTTCCAAAAGTAGCTCCAACTCCAACTCCTATATTCACCAATGTCCTTTTCTATCAATATTCAAACTACCCTCAGAAGTCAACTGGTCAACCCTCGGTCAAGGTCAAAGCCAACTATCAAGGTCAACAGTCCATGTTGACCTCAACTCGTCGAGTACCCTTGGCTACTCGCCGAGTTCCTGTCATGACTCGCCAACTCGCCGAGTCACTTGAGTGACTCGTCGAGTTCCTAGTGTTAGTGGCCGTAACTCCGTGGCTACCTCGCCGAGTTTTCCCCTTACAACTCGTCGCGTTCATACGTGTCCAAAGGTTGGGAAAACCCTAGACGACTCGCCGAGTCATTCGACTGACTCGCCGAGTCCAAGGCAATCTTCATCGGACTCGCGGAGTTGTTCATCCAACTCGTCGAGTACATGACCATCTTCATGTGGCTCGTCGAGTTGACTATGCAACTCGCCGAGTCTCTTCATACCTTCATCCATACAGGTACTTTTTAAGCCATGCAGCGGCTCCATATTGCAGATCCAAGCTTCTAATGCATCTTTATCATGTAAAGTTGCAAACTTTACGTGCATGCAAGGCCCTAGAGACTCTAAATGACCAATCTAAGCTTCTAATGGAGCTTTACACCTTAGGAGAGTCTCATTCCTGCACTTCCTCCCGTAAAACATCTCAAAGGGAGGACGATCGATACTTGCATGATAGCTGTTATTATAGGAAAACTCAGCCAAAGGAAGGTAAGTATCCCAACTACCTCCGAAGTCTAAAACCACGCCCGCAACATATCCTCCAGAGTCTGGATGGTCCGCTCACTCTGACCATCCGTCTGCGGGTGAAAGGCGGTGCTAAAGTGCAGACGAGTACCCAATTCGTCGTGAAACTTCTTCCAGAATCTGGAAGTAAACCGCACGTCCCGGTCCGAAATCACCAAAACTAGCACCCCGTGCCGAGCCACCACCTCTCGTGTAACATCCCAAAACTGAAACTCTTTCAATCAACTCAGAATTATACTCAATCTTATAAGTATAACCATATTTACTAAACTTTAGTAAATCATGATGAATATCTTTATTACTCTTGTGGTGGACTTGATCGACGCACAACCTAGTGTACTCGATCTCTTAGTCCTTCACTTGACACTTTGTCAAGGAATTAGTCTAATTTTCAAATATGAAGTTTCTCATTCATCACACAATGCAGGTTGCATGATTCCAAGTTTATGTCCAATTGAAACTTGGGTGATGAGAAACTCTCCCTATTTGGTAAATTCTTGACATTTCCACAAATAACACAATTAAGAATCAAATCCATTATTGCTAATAGAAGAAACATTCAAAAATCAATTTTTTCATACATGCCATTGCGAGGATAAATAAATAAGACAAAAACAAATTTTATTTTATTGCAGAAAAACTTTGTCCTTACAATGCAATTCAACTGAAAAACTATGCTATTACATATTTCTTAGAAATCTACCCTAACACTAAAGTAGCAGCTCAAAAATCCGATCTTTGAATCCGTGCGATCGAAATCCATTTCTTCGTGATCAGATTCAGCACGCTTCTTCTTTAAGTTTCCTTTCTTTTCTTCAATCCTGCAAAAACATCAAAATGTAATCTTATTACATCATGTATTAAGAACCAAAAATAGGAACTTATAGAGTTAGTTAATGGATTTTACCTGAAGTAGAGCCATACGTCTTGACTCTCCCATCTCTTAGATCTCTCAGGTAAACAGGGCAGCTTCGTCTCCAATGCCCCTTCTCTTGGCAGTAGAAGCAGATGGACTCTTTTGGAATGGCACAAGGAACTATCTCAGAATTTACCTTTTCTGGATTTCCAATGTCACCATTTTCAATGTCCATTGAAGTTTGGGAGTTTGATTTGCCAGACAAATTTGCTCGATCAGCACGCCAAATCATTTCTGATTCAGCAGCTATAAGCAAATAGGTCAAATCAATGAGGGTCACGTCATGGTCCATCATATAGTACTCTCTAACGAACTCACTATATGATTCAGGAAGTGACTGAAGAACCCAGTCAACAGCCAACATTTCTGAGATATCGACACCCATCATCTTTAACCTATCAATGTGTGACTTCATCTCTAAGATGTGTGCACACACAGGTTTTCCATCTTCGTGTTTATTGCCAAAAGGGCTTGAGTGAGCTTGAACTTTTCAAGCCTTTGAACTTGTGGGTTAGGGAGATTAATTGGAGGAGGTGGAGGAAGTGAAGCATGACTCTCATTTCCTTGATCGTATCGTGGAACGTCATCTTCATTTGGAAAGCTTGTTCCAATGGATTTAGGAAGACCATTGTTAGATTCAGACATCTACAAAACGGGAGAAAATTCAAGTTAGTTGATAAGAATCCTTGATGTAACACCCAAATGAAACATCAAGGCTAGGATCCAACACAACATTCTACAACCTAGAAGAGGGATGCCGTAATCTAGTTGCAGAATATTTGAAGGTAGGTAAATGACGATTTACCAATTCCCACCATGAAAAACAAAATGAAGTTTAAGTTTTAAATGAATTGAAACTCCTAGATCTTTTGAGATTCATTGAACTTTTCAATGGCATGTTTAATCTCGATTATGCCCTTCTATTTGTGACTGGGATACAGAGGATCACAAATAAGGTGTGAATAACCATACGAATCTACGTGATGCACTCAATGATATTATCACCTAATCAATGTGCCGGTTAACCACACACGCTCCATTGATCTATGATAAACATCGAGCCACCCTTCGCCACCAATGTCAATCCCAAATTAGTGTGCCGGTTAACCACACACGCTCCACTAACGTTTGACAGGGGTACGAAGTGTAATTCCATGGATTAGCATACAATTTCACATTTTGCCTAAAGTAACTAGAATTTGGGAATTTGTAAAAGCATGTAGTTACTTTGTACTTCATTATACTTATAATGGAAGGTTTCGTCCTATCCTACCCGTTCGGCTAACGACCGTCCACTAGTCAAGAGTGCGGTGGGTAAGAGTGGATACCCATTCAATCGCCATTTTATAGGCAACTTCCTTAAACACCCCTTATAGACCAGCTTCGTGAATGAGGCCTACTAACGGTAAGACTGACTGTTTACTTATACATATATAATATTAGACTTTTAATGTCATATATACATAGTGTAGGGTGTATTTTAAACTTTTTAAAATACTAGGTGGTCTAATTTAATTAATTATACTTTTAATTTAATTAAATGTAAACCAAAACTTTATGGATTTATTAACTCTCTTTTAATTATACACTTTAATTAATTAACAAAACCATAAGGGTGTAATTTGAACTTTTCAAAATGCGAGAGTTTTAGAATTTAACATTTCAAAATTAAACTTTTAATCAACTTTTAAATTCCAAAACTTGAGGGCAAGTTTTGAAACATTTCAAAACATTAGGGTTTAGAATTTAAATATTTCAAAATTAAACTTTTAATCAAAAATTTAAATTCCAAAACTTGAGGGCAAGTTTTGAAACTTTTCAAAACATTTGGGTTTAACTATATTTCAAAAACAAAACTTTTAAGTTCAAATTTAAACTATAAAACCTAAAGGGGAAAATTGAAACTTTTTCACAAGATAATTCAAATCTAAATTACAAATAATCAATCTTTATCTAATAACACAAAAGATTATCTAAATTTTGACAATTATCTTCTATTTTGGCAAGGATAATCACCCTATATACATAAAATTCGGATTTTATTGATAAAAACTGTTTTGGTAATTATCCCACAGCAAAATAGGCAAGAAAATCACAAAAACAGGCTGCCAGATCCATGGACTCGCCGAGTCAGGGACTGGACTCGCCGAGTCGGTCTGACTCGCCGAGTTCATCCACTGACTCGCCGAGTCGGAGATGCAGAGGGCAAAAAAACTTCGTTTTTTCATGCAAAAATCGATCAAACAAGCATCAAATTCACTAACAAACAGCCCTAGGCTTTGATACCACTGATAGGTTTCAAGCAATACATCAATCCTATGGTGTACATGCAAACCCTAATAGTTTTGGATCTAGTTTGTCTAATGAACATGCAATTGATAATCCAAAGCCATAAACCCTAGATCTATCATATAAGAACTGAAATAAGGGTTTAGTAATTACCTTTGATTGTTATATAGTAATAACAATCAATTCCTTGCTTTGATTAGCTTCAGAAAGCTTAGTGCCTCAAGTGTTGCACCTCTAATGGAGTCACAAACACCACTAAGCAACTTGGATGAAGAGGGAGGAGAGAGGAGGCACCAAAAACGGCTGGAAACCCTAAAGGAACACTTAGCCACGTTTTTGGGGCATAGGGGGCCTTTATATACATGTAGGCTATTAGGGTTTACAACTAGGAAACCCTAATCTGGCTGCTTAAGCCCTAAGCAGCCCATGGACTCCTTTAACATATCCCTTGGACGAATTCCTTATGGGCTTCCCATAGAATTCGTCCAACCTATATTATTTAGGTAATCCATAGCCCAATTGCAATTATCTTATAATTACAAATCCAGTCCCCTAAGTTTAATTAATCTCTTTTAGCCACTAAATTAATTCTTGACAAATATTAATTAAACAATATGATTTCTCCTTTAATATATTATTCTTATAATATATTAATAAATCATAATTAAACCTTTCTCTCCTTAATTCATCCTACATATTGCTATGGTGAAGGCAACCCAAAAGGACCATGCTCATAACCGGGTCAAGTACATACCAAAATAGTTATGGACTTAGACACTAATCCAACACTTCATACCTTCAATTGATCTGAAATGCTTCCCAAACTCTGGATCTACTGCCTCTTCTTGAATCCTCAAGGTTTTCCTTCTTCCTTCTAGCTTTAAATCACTCAAAAATGGCAAGAGAAGCTTAAGGACACTCAATGGCTGCTTAGGGTTTCGAGAGTAGGTGAGGGGAGTGATGGAGGCTGGGGTGGAGGCCTGAAATGATGCTTAAATAGGGTACCAAGTCCGGAAATTAGGGTTTCCCAACCCAGACTTGACTCGCCGAGTCCACTCGCCGACTCGTTGAGTCGGTCACTTACTCTTCTACCCGGATCCCGCTTCGACTCGTCGAGTTCTTCCTTGGACTCGACGATTTGACCCCTTTGACTTAGGGTTTTCCTTTCCTTTCTTGGCCTTTCTGATTCTGGGTGTTACAACTCTCCCCCACTTAAACTGGATTTCGTCCTCGAAGTCCACCATGGTTAACTTCCTTACAAACCGTATACCACTACCACTACTTCCGAGTATAACACTTTCACCCAACCGGTAACCCTACCGGTACTCCTAGTACACTTGCACTGATACACAAGGGGTTCACCCCCTTTTCCCGCACTGACACTGGCCTTTCCAAGGCACTTCCCACAAGCAAACAACCTTTCCG
Organism: Lactuca virosa; assembly: GCF_052849685.1. Taxonomy (NCBI): domain Eukaryota; kingdom Viridiplantae; phylum Streptophyta; class Magnoliopsida; order Asterales; family Asteraceae; genus Lactuca; species Lactuca virosa. The sequence continues at coordinate 293,295,966 of NC_136434.1, forward strand.
GTCACGATCAATGAAAAACCTTCTGCTGAAACCGCAATCCCGACCACTCCCAGTGTTGGCCACCACACCAACACTCACGGCTTACTTCCTTCGAGTAGCAGATCCCTCTCTGCTACCGATAAGACTCAACCGGGAACTATACCACAGAGTCCATACAATTGCTCTGAGATTACCTGATCTCCCCGTGAGCAACTTAGCATTACCCGATCAGCTCACTGCTCTCCGCCCTAAGTCCCTTAACATCATTCTTGACTGAAGTCCTCCTGACTTCCATCCACCTACCGGATGAACCGAGACCATCCTGGTCCCAATCGATCTACCATTACCAAAAATAAAATATCGGTTACCGAACGCGAGAACATGCGCACAGCCGCTCTCAGCGACTTAAGAAGATACCGCAACAACCTGAACTGCTCTACCAACCTATCCACTCTGTCTCTAGAAGATCTGGGATCCTCGATCCCCTACCTTACCCTAAGGTCTCTACCAGGTCCCACCTGCTGCTATAAAAACATGGGCCTCGCCCACGGGTCTCACCCAACTACACTTAGGAGTGGCCTCTCCCAAAGGTCTCACCTATCCAGGGCTATGCAGGCCCACTCCTCCTCTAGTCTCATCTTGCTAAACTTTCCTAACTCTTATCATACTAACTCGGAGATACGGGCCCCTGCCCACACTCCGCTAACTCAGCTGCTAATGAACGCTACGGCTTACCCGCAGTCTTACGACACTTTCCTCACGACTCGCTGCTGGGGAATGCTGCGGCTACCCCGCAGTCTTATATCCCGCCTAAACTCGCACCTGGCGAAGGCTCTACGACCTGGTTTCCCCGAACCAGTCATCAGCTAAACATGAATACACAAACTCAAGGTTGGAAAGTTTCTCCAACTCCCAACTAACCTGATCCTCAATCCAAACAGCCACTTGAGCTGCTTCCTTCCTTACCAAGACTGCGAAACCACTCCAGTCTTGTACTTACTTCCATCCTTGGCCACACAGATGGCTCTCCCCCAATTCAACTTGACTAGCTCCTCACAGCTCACAGCTCAGAAGAATTTCCAATTCTTCTTACCATCCCCTGGTCACTCCGCTGAAAACCCGACTTACCACAACTGGGGATCTAACCGATCCATTTCCAATCGACACCTTCCCGAACTAGCGAGGCACTACCAAGCCCCTCACAGGCATGCTACAGATAATGCATCATAAGTAACCCGCTCTAAAGGAGATGACCTCCAACTATCGTTCAAACTTCCAAGGTATGCAGATGGCATATAAATCAATCACAAGCAGGCCGCAAAATTCCGAAATATCATTATCAATACCGATGCAGAACCATAACAATAAGACCACAACATAAGCTGATAGAGAAATGAAAGAAGATATGTACCTGACACATCGGGCTGCTCACACCTCATCTGAAACCAACTGATATGCCCTGCTCCTTGCTGCAGGCGTCTCTGCCCGGCCCTGACGACCGTCGGTGATCCTAATGGTTGCAGGGGCAGGTGCTATCACCTGTCCTGCTGAATGCAAACTCGGACATTGGGCCTTCTTGTGGCCCCTCTGACTGCAATGGAAACATAACAGGTCTGATCCCTGGGTGGTGGTAGCAGTACAATCTCTGCTGAAATGACCAATCCGGCTGCACTTGAAGCAACCATAATCACCACCGCTGCCTCTCCTACACGTACCCTCGTGCGTCCTGCCGCACTTGCCACATCAGCCCCGGTCCTGAGGACCTCTCGATCTAGAGTCTGATGCCTTGGGCCTCTTGCCCGATCCCGTAGATACCTGAACCTCCTCCGGCTTCCTCTTCCCGAGGTGCTCCAGATCAATCTCCCTTTCCCTGGCCCGAGCAATCATATCCTCCAGCGTCTTGCAGCTGGACCGACTCACAAACTCTCTGATGTCGTCTCTCAACATATCGTGATATCGGGCCTTCTTCATCTCCTCATCCGCGACATACTACGGAACAAGAAGAGCCCTCTCCCTGAACTTGGCGGTGATCTCCACCACCGTCTCTGTCGTCTGCTGTAGATCCTGGAACTCCCGGGCTAACTGTTGCACCTCAATAATCGGTGCAAACTCGGCCTTGAACCTGGCCGAGAAATCACTCCATGTTATCGCGTCCAACGCGGCATCATCCCCGATAGCATGACCAACCTCCTCCCACCAATCCCGTGCTCTGTCCTTCAGAAGACAGGAGGCGAGTCGAACCTTGTCCCTCTCGGGACACCAGCTAGAACGAAAAGCGTTGGCGACATCAGCTAACCATCTGCCACTAGCAATGGGGTCCCTAGCCCCATGATAATCTGGAGCTCCACAAGCCCTGAACTCCCGAAATGTCAAAGTACGCGCTCCTAACATAGCCATCATCTCTGTGCGAAAGGCTCCAAGCCTCTCATCCAAAATCTCCAGCAAACCCTCCTTGACCGTGCCAAAGATCACATGAGTCTGATCATGAATACCGCGCGTAATCTCAGCTGATACAAACTCTCTCATCCGCTCCTCGAGATGCTCGATCCCTGAACCCGAGCCCGATCCCTCTCTGACACCCGACCCATCCACTGGTCCATCTTGCAATGTCGCCATACTGAAAACATGCAATAACAATCATCAAAATTCACATCACTGACGAGGGATCACACACACTCTACAAGCTCCCTGGTTTCATCTCGGCCCCTCTTGAATCGAGTACGGATCCTCTGCTTTCAGTAGTACGGGCCCATACTACATTCCACATCTATCCGTACTTTCCTCAAGAGTTACCTGAACTCCACCAAGTCCCTTTTACTACCACTGCTGCTCCCAACACTAAACTCATCCTAGGCTTGCCCTAGGGAAATCTCTGACCCAAACCAGTCCTCAGCTGCTCAAAGATTTCCAGTAATATCAACTAGCTACCTCATGAATATAGCCACATGCAACAGAGATTAGATAATCCTTCGAGTAATAGACCCATCCCTAGAACGGTTGGACTCAGACAAGAGCTGCGCAATAGGGTCAAATCTGTCACTCTGAGATTATCCAGCTTGTGCTACATGTGACCTAGCATATTCACTTAATAGCTAGCTCACATTACTAAGAGTCCCACAAAGCACAAAGCAAGCAGCATTCAGATAAAAAGGGAAATCTAACCAGAACATAATCAAGCAATTCTATCCAAATAACAAGAATTTGCACTACCATGCGATATAAGCTCATATAATCAAGCATAACCTAAACAGGCTATCCTACCACTGTCTAACCAATACTAGTATATAGCTCAATAAGCACATATAACGGGCACATAAGGCATCCTCCTAGATCCTTAGCCCAAAATCTAGCATGTTGATCACATAATCATATCATAACATAAAACTTGTATGGGTACTTTGGGAGAACTTACTTAAGCTCGGCTGATTGCATGCACCACACCCTTTTCTATTTTCAAAGTTCCTTTTGCTTTTTCTAAAACCCTTTTCTTTCCTCAAAATCCTTTTATAAATATGGTTTTTCTTTTGAAAATTTTATACCACTTCCTCAATTTGAGTTCAGACACACCCGAGAGTGTGCCCGAATCCCTCAAACCAAGGCTCTGATACCAACTTGTAACATCCCAAAATCGGGTCCAAAAATTTATTTTAAAAACATTACTAATTCATAGCGTTAAGTCATTCAAACATACTAAAAGGGATTTATATAACAAAGCATAGTTTCATTTCCAAAACACTTGTTTAATTATCAGAGTAAACATCCCAGACTAACTTGTCATGGTGTGTGCACTGCAACCCTCCCGAGCTCCTCTTCTGAAAACTGAATACCTGAAACCAAAACTGAAAACCGTAAGAACGAAGCTTAGTGAGTTCCCCAACCTACTGCATACCATACATATCTACTGATCCATACATGCCATACATAATACTAAGCACATAACCACATATTGGGCTCCCGCCCGCTGCATTGGGCCTCGCCCGCTATCGGACCCCATCCGCCACCAGGCCCTGCCTGGCTTCGAGCCCCGCTCGGCATACAGATCTATTTTCCTTAGGCCCCGCCTATCTCCGGGCCCCTCCCGCTAACATATACTAGCATACAATCATATCACAGCACATAACTAACATACTCTACTGGATTACTGTACTAAGGCCTCGCCTATCTTGGGCCTCGCCCCTGTCCTGCTACTGATGAATCATGGAACCCCGTCCACGCTCCTACTGATAGTGAGATACGGGCCCAACCCACACTCACTCTTTCCCTAACTTGGGCCTCGCCCCTGCTCTGCTGCTAATGAGGTATGGAACACCGTCCACACTCTGCTATTGGTGAGATACGGGACCTCGCCCACACTCATCTCCCTACCAGGCACATACATGTATCACACAGACAACAAGTATAACTATCATACAAACCATTCCTTGGGCACCCGCCCGCTAACAATGGACCTTAGTCCCGAATGTCATACTAGCATACTGTGCCTAGGGCTAACCCCCGGGTCTTCCTACTCATAACTACATGGGCCGGCATTGTAGCCGTAGACCCATTCACACAAAGGGAAACTCACCTTGCACTGCTGAAGACTTGCTGAACACTTCTGACTGCTAACCGACACTTCTGAACCGCTGACCCCTCGGCTTCCCGAACTATCAATACCCAAAACAACATTCAGACCACAATAGTCCAAAAGTCAACCCTGGTCAAACTTGCTCAAAGTCAACCCTGGTCAAACTTGGTCAAAGTCAACTTCCAGTTGACTCGACTCGCCGAGTTGTTATACCAACTCGTCGAGTCCTTAGTCCTCCAATTCGAAAACAACCCCGACTCCACACGTCGAGTCTAGCAACAACTCAACGAGTCCTCCTTCAACCATACACTCGGGACTAACTTCAACCGACTCGCCGAGTTCATCCTTGAACTCGTCGAGTTCATCATCATCCCATGAATGTCTAGACCATGACTCGCCGAGTTGTATGAACAACTCGTCGATTCCACCTTCACAACTAAGGAGATTGCCCCGGACTCGCCGAGTTCCTCCTTGAACTCGTCGAGTACGATGATCATCAAGACCATTATGGACTCAGGCTGGCTGAGTCCCTAACCAACTCAACTCACACCCTTAGCAGAAGGGTTTCGGGGCAAGAAACTGGTCCGACTCGTCGAGTCCCAGAATGGACTCGCCGAGTCCCTCTATGTCCAACCCTATTCAGACGATTACAGTCCATTCCAATGCTTCCCACTTGTAGATCTGGACTCCTGGGGCTAGCATTACACGTAAAGTTGCCAACTTTACGTGCATGCAAAGAGCTATGAAGCTTGAACATCAAATCTAAGCTAAAATGAAGGTCCATAACAAGAAATGAGGCTATGGCTGAGTAAAGCTTCTCACTCAGAGCTCCTAAGGCTCATAAATGCACAGATCTAAAGTCCTCTTCGTCCACAAAGGCTCAATACTCGGATTGACCTTGGAAATGGCCCAAAAATGACAAAATCTAGGTTAAGAAGAGGATCTAGATGACTATCAGTCAAGGTATGAGCTTCATGATGGGTTTCAAGCAATACATCAATCCTATGGTGTACATGCAAACCCTAATAGCTTTGGATCTAGTTTGTCTAATGAACATGCAATTGATAATCCAAAGCCATAAACCCTAGATCTATCATATAAGAACTGAAATAAGGGTTTAGTAATTACCTTTGATTGTTATATAGTAATAACAATCAATTCCTTGCTTTGATTAGCTTCAGAAAGCTTAGTGCCTCAAGTGTTGCACCTCTAATGGAGTCACAAACACCACTAAGCAACTTGGATGAAGAGGGAGGAGAGAGGAGGTACCAAAAAAGGTTGGAAACCCTAAAGGAACACTTAGCCACGTTTTTGGGGCATAGGGGGTTTTTATATACATGTAGGCTATTAGGGTTTACAACTAGGAAACCCTAATCTGGCTGCTTAAGCCCTAAGAAGCCCATGGACTCCTTTAACATATCCCTTGGACGAATTCCTTATGGGCTTCCCATAGAATTCATCCAACCTATATAATTTAGGTAATCCATAGCCCAATTGTAATTATCTTATAATTACAAATCCAGTCCCCTAAGTTTAATTAATCTCTTTTAGCCACTAAATTAATTCTTAATTAATTCTTGACTAATATTAATTAAACAATATGATTTCTCCTTTAATATATTATTCTTATAATATATTAATAAATCATAATTAAACCTTTCTCTCCTTAATTCATCCTACATATTGCTATGGTGAAGGCAACCCAAAAGGACCATGCTCATAATCCTGCTTCGACTCGTCGAGTTCTTCCTTGGACTCGACGAGTTGACCCCTTTGACTTAGGGGTTTCCTTTCCTTTCTTGGCCTTTCTGATTTTGGGTGTTACATCTCGGATGTAGATATCGGCCAACTTCTCGACCGAAATGCTCTCCTGAATCGGAATGAAATGGGCGCTCTTGGTCAATCGATCAACGATGACCTAAATCGAATCTACCCCTCGCGCGGTCCTGGGAAGCTTTGTGATGAAATCCATAGTAATATCTTCCCATTTCCACATAGGGATATCCAACGGTTGCATCTTGCCGTAAGGCCTCTGGTGCTCGGCCTTGACCTTCCTACAAGTCAGGCATCTCTCAACATACCAGGCTACATCCCGCTTCATGCAGGGCCACCAATAATCGGGACGAAGATCTCTGTACATCTTCGTTGCCCCGGGATGAATCGAGAATCAGGACTTGTGCGCCTCCTCCATCAAAACCTGGCGCACACCCCCGTGGTATGGAACCCACACCCTGTAGTGTAGCGTCAATAACCCACGGCTATCATAGTCGAAAGAGGAAATCTGTCCCACAATACGCTCGCTCTTACGGTGTTCCTCCTTCATGGCCTCCTGCTGGGCCTCCCGAATCCGTTCCAACAGCGGAGTCACAATCATCATCCTCATACAGATCCCTGATCGGCGCTGCCTTGCGGCTAAGCGCGTTGGCCACGACATTGGCCTTCCCCGGGTGGTAGAGGATCTCGCAATCATAATCCTTCACCACATCAAGCCACCGACGCTGCCTCATATTCAGATTTGGCTGATCCATGAGATACCTGAGGCTCTTGTGATCCGTGTAAATGGTACAACGAACCCCATAGAGGTAATGACGCCAAATCTTGAGGTCGAAAACAACAGCCCCCAGCTCCAAATCATGCGTCCAATAGTTCGCTCGTGAGGCTTCAGCTGCCTCGAAGCGTAAGCGATGACATGCCCTCTTTGCATCAATACCGCGCCCAAAACCGAGATGGACGCATCGCAATATACTACAAAATCCTCCATGCCCTCCGGCAGGGCTAAGATTGGCGCCTCGCACAATCTCTGTCTCAACGACTCAAATGCGGCCTGCTGCTCAGGCCCCCAGCGAAAGACCACGGCTTTCCTCGTCAATCGGGTCAGGGGCACATCTATCTTGGAGAATTCCTGAATGAATCTCCAATAATAGCCTGCCAGTCCCAGAAAGCTCTGAATCTCAGATGGAGACCTCGGAACCTCCCATCTCATCACGGCCTCCACCTTGGCTGGGTCGACCGAAATCCCGTTCTAGTTGACAAGGTGCCCAAGAAACTGCACCTCGCGCAACCAGAACTCACACTTGGAGAACTTAGCATACAAGCTCTCCCTCCTCAAAATATCCAGAACCTCTCGCAAGTGCGCCTCATGTTGCTCTCGTGTCTTGGAATAAACCAAGATGTCATCGATGAAAACTATCACAGACCGATCCAACATCGGTCTGCACACGCGGTTCATGAGATCCATGAATGCGGCAGGAGCATTGGTGAGCCCGAAAGGCATCACCACAAACTCATAGTGACCATAACGCGTCCGAAAGGCAGTCTTCTGCACATCTTCCTCTCTGACCCTCATCTGATGATAGCCAGAACGCAAATCAATCTTGGAGAACCAAGATGCTCCCTGCAGCTGGTCAAAGAGGTCATCAATCCTCGGGAGTGGGTAACGGTTCTTTACTGTTACCTTATTCAGCTCCCGTTAATCTATACACATCTGATGCGACCCGTCATTCTTCTTCACAAACAGAATCGGGGCTCCCCAGGGTGAACTGCTCGGTCTAATGAATCCCTTGTCTAACAACTCCTGCAGCTGTGTAGACAACTCCTGCATCTCAGGAGCAGCCAACCGATACGGTGCCTTAGCTATCGGAGCCGCACCAGGGACTAGGTCGATCCTAAACTCCACTTGCCTCTCCGGAGGTATCCCAGGTAGATCCTATGGGAATACATCCACGAACTCTCGTACTACTGGCACATCGCCCACTGCCACCTTACCCGCCTCTCAGGTATCCATATTATAGGCGACATATCCTGCACAACCCTGCTGAAGGTAGCGCCTAGCCCTCGCTGCTGAACATAAAGCTGGCCCTCGATGTGGCCTCTCGCCCTGAATCACCAGCTCTCCCCCACTTGGGGTCCTGATCCGCACCAACTGCTGCGCGCAGTCGATCACCGCCCCATTGGGGCTTAGCCAATCCATACCTATAATAACCTTGTTCCCCCGCAACGGTATGGGAACCAAGTCTACCAGGTAACGCTCCTCGAACAATCTCAAACCAGAGTCCCTGAAGACCTCTGATGCTCGCACTGACCGGTCGTCCGCGATCTCGACCTCTAGAGGGCAATCCAACATGCCTGAGGACTCAGAAAACCTCTTGCTAAGCGCAAGAGAGACAAATGATCGGGTAGCACCCGAATCAAACAACACCTGAACTGGGATACCGTTCACATGGAACGATCATAAACAAAGTATACATATAACATATCAAAATCACAGCGACATAAAATAAGAACATAAGGAAGAAATCATACCCGTCACCACATCGGGTGCGGCACGTGCCTCCTCGGCTGTCAACTGAAATGCTCGGCTCCGCACCACTGGAACCTCTGCCTTGACCTTCCGGCCATCCGCAACTCGTGTTGTCGCTGGAATCGGCGCCACCACTGGCGCTACTGCTGACAATCTAGGGCAGTTGGCCTTTTTATGGCCCCTCTGATTGCAATGAAAGCAAATCAGGTCTGATGTCTGAACTGTGGGGGCGGGGCAGTACAATCCCTGCCAAAGTGCCCCTTCTTGCCGCACTTGTAGCAGCCTGACGATCCCGCTCTACAAGCTCCCTCATTCGGCCTGCCGCATTTCCTGCAGCGGCTCTGGCCCGGCTGGCCCTTCGACCTAACGTCAGATCCCTTAGGTTTCTTCCCCGAAACCCATGTAACCTGCTCAGTCTCTGCCTTCCTCTTCTTAAGGTGCTCCAAATCAATCTCCCTCTCCCGCGTCCTGGCAATCATGGACTCCAAGGTCGGGCAGGCTGAATAGCTGACATGCTCCTGGATATCAGCCCTCAACATATCATGGTAGCGGGTCTTCCGCATCTCCTTGTCCCCCGCATACTGAGGTACCATCAAGGCCCTCTCCCTAAACTTGGCGGTGATCTCTGCCACTGTCTCAGTCGTCTGTCTCATATCAAGAAACTCTCGGGCAAGCTGCTGAAGCTCCACAGCTGGCGCGAAATCAACCCTGAATCTAGTCACAAAATCTGACCAAGTCATAGCCTCGATGGCTGGGGCTCCCAACGAGTCACCAACTGACTCCCACCAATCTCTAGCTCTATCCCTCAAACATCCCGCAGCAAAGCGGACCTTCGACCCTTCCGGGCAGAAGCCTGTCAACTGTGCAGACTCAATGTCTGCGATCCATCTATTGGCAGCAATGGGGTCCTTCACCTCATGAAAGTCCGGCGTACCACTCCCCCTGAAGTCCTTGAAGGACAGTACGCGCGTACCCGACTGGCTGGCCACTGAGTCCCTCCTGAACGCCTGGAGGCGGTCCTCCATCAACTCGATAATCCCCTCCTTGATCGACTCGAAAATGATAGGGGTAGACTCAAGGATACCTCTAGTGATCTCAGACGCGATGAACTCGCGTAGTCCGCCATCGACTTGCTCGGACCCTGCACCCGAGCCTGATCCTGATCCTGATCCAGATCCTGCTCCATGTCGTGTAATCGCCATACTGAAAATGAACGCATAAATGTGATTCTTGAGAGGTCTCTCACACTCTCCAAGTTTTCCGGTTCTGTCTCAGCCTTCCTTGATTCGAGCACGGATCCTCTATTTCCAGTAGTACGGGCCCATACTACCTTCCACATATATCCGTACTTTCCTCAAGAACTGCCTTGACTTCACCAAGTCCCTTTTTACTAATTCAAATTCCTAACTAAGCTCATCCTAGGCTTTCCTAGGACACTCTCCGACCTACTCTCCGTCGTCAGTTGCACTAGGAGTCCCTACCACCTCTCCCTAACTCGCTTGCGAATACTGTTACATATCCGCTCACTAGTTAGTTAAAGTTAGCCAGAACCCCTATAGAACAAAGCAAGCAGCATTCGTGCATCGAGTAACCACAACAAGCATAACCTGATCATGTCATCCTACCGCTGACTAAATAGTCCTAGCATACAGCTCATACTACAGGCATTCAAGGCATTCTTCCTAGATCCTTAGCCCTATTCTAGCATGCAGTTCTCTGAATCATACATCAGGCATACAAGGCATCCTCCTAGATCCGTAGCCCTAATCTAGCATGCAGTTCTCCGAATCATACATCATATAGCATAACATAACAAATATGGGTATCTTGGGGAAAAATTACTTGAGCTCGGTTGGTCGCACGCATCACACACCTTGTTCTTTCTCAAAATTCTTTACTTCAATTTTAGAAATCTGTTTTCCTTGTGAAAAAACTTTTAATCCCTCGGTTTGAGTCCAGACACCCCCGAGGGTGTGCCCGAATCCCTCAAACCAAGGCTCTGATACCAACTTGTAACATCCCAATTTTCAAGGCCAAAAATTTCATTTTTTTTAAATTAAGTACCTCATGAAATAGTATACCAAAACATTGTCAAATTACATCAACTTATAAAAACCATAACGTCATGTTTCAAAATCACAATATCAAGAGTTATGAAAATCAGAGTACAATCCCAGAAACTCCATGCGGAAATCATGTGTGTGTGTGATGCGCTGCTACACCACCGGCTCCTTCCCCTTGGACGAAGAGGTACCTGAAACCAAAACTGAAACTGTAAGCACAAAGCTTAGTGAGTTCCCCCATCATACCACATACCAAAACCACATACATATTGTCGGACAATTCTGGGGTGCCCGACCTACCCATGTCAATCCATTCTGGGGTGCTGACCTACCCATGTCAAGCCATTCTGGGGTGCTGACCTACCCGTGTCAGGCTATTCTGGGTTGCCGACCTACCCTCCGGTCTATCTCAACCGAATACGGGGACTATTTCACCCCCTACCGCTAGCATATAATATCATATCATAATCGTGATGTCAGACATATCTGGGGTGTCCGACCTACCCATTGGTCCTAGCGACCGAATCGAGGACTAGTCCCCTCCTACTGATACTAGCTCATATAACATAGCATACTAGCATACACATGTGTCAAGCACAAGCAACCCAGATGATTATCACAAAGACAATCATCACAACTAAACAATTACCAGTGGGCCGGCCTTGGTGCCTTAGACCCACTTCTACTGGAAGGTAACTCATCTCGATGTCGTGTAGTGTCTGAAATGTCCTCGGCGTTAAAGTCGACTCCCCTCGACTCCTCAATCCCTACACGACAACCCTTCTAAGTTATCACTTCGAACATGCAACCCAAACCAGAGTCAACTCAATTCAGTCAAAGTCAACATTGGTCAAAGTCAACATCCAGTTGACCTGACTCGCCGAGTTGGTCTACCAAGTCGTCGAGTCCATACTCCTCTAACTCGAACCAATCCCCGTCTCTACTCGTCGAGTCTAGCAAGAACTCGACGGGTTCTTCTTCAATCATACCATTGGGGCCATCTTCATCTGACTCGCCGAGTTCGACCTTGAACTCGTCGAGTTCATCTCCCTCATAAGAATGTGTCCAGTCTATGACTTGCTGAGTTGTATGAACAACTCGTCGTGTCCATCCTCAAAGATTGGGAGATTGTCTTGGACTCGCCGAGTCTGTTCATACACTCGCCGAGTCCTATGATTTCCAGTTCCAGAACAAACCCCTAGCAGGCTGAGTGTTCCTTCCACTCAACCAAAACCGTTTCCAGAAGTCGTTTTTGGGGAAAAAGCGTCCCGACTCGCCGAGTCCCTCTTTGTCCAACATTATACAGTCGATTATAATGGGTCTTAACGCGTCAAAACCATAGATCTGGCCTCCTAGGGTCCAGTTTATACGTAAAGCTTCAAACTTGATGCACATGCATGGGGCCTTTGGCTCAAAAATCCATAAAAGGAGGTCTAAAATATGCATGGGGTGTTTATGGCAACAAAGTTGGCACCTTTATGCCATAAAGACCCCCAATAGCCCCAGATCCGAAGTGCAACTCTAAGCACATCCACAAAATTCGATTTTTGCTTCTCTATACTCATTAAAAGGGTAAAAACAACCCCAAAACAAAATCTAAGAGATAGATGGTCAAGGTTCCAGCTTTTTACCTCAAATGAGCTGAGAATGGAGTAAAACTTCTGGATCTCCTTGCTTCTACTTGAACTTCCAAACTTCCTTCTCCTTCTCCAACCTCAAACACACAAAAGGATACACAAAATGGCTTGAGAGCACTCACACAAAGCTAGGGTTTAGAGTTAGGGTATTCTGGAAGTGAGAGGGACGATGGACGCTGATTTGGGGCGAGTTAAGTTGTTTAAATAGGGTGCAAACCCTAAATATTAGGTTTTTGTCCAGACAGCTCCTACTCGTCGAGTCGGTATTCCGACTCGTCGAGTAGGTTACTTAAACCCCCGATCAACATTCGAGCCTACTCGACGAGTTTGGCCTCCAACTCGCCGAGTCCCAGAGTAAATTGCAATGTTTCTTGAATTTAAATACGTACCAGGAATCGGGTGCTACACACATGACCCCGATGCATCAAAACTGCACCCATGCCCGTAATCGACGCGTCACAATAAACCACGAAGTCATCAACTCCCTCGGGCAGAGTCAAAATCGGTGCCTCACATAACCGCTGTCTAAGAGTCTCGAAGGCTGCCTGCTGCTCAGGACCCCAGCGGAATGTCACCGACTTCTTGGTCAGTCGGGTCAAAGGAACAACGATCTTGGAGAAATCGTGGATGAATCTCCGGTAGTAACCCGCTAGACCAAGAAAGTTCTGAATCTCAGTTGGAGACCTCGGAACCTCCCACTGCATCACGACCTCTATCTTGGCCGGATCGAACAGAATACCCTTCTGGTTGACGAGATGCCCAAGAAACTGCACCTCACGCAACCAGAAATCACACTTGGAGAACTTCGCAAAAAGTCTCTCCCTCCTCATTGTCTCCAACACCTCCCTCAGGTGCTCCTCATGCTGCTCCTGAGTCTTGGAATAGACCAAGATATCATCAATGAAAATGATCACAGACGGATCCAACATCGGTCTGCACACTCGGTTCATGAGGTCCATGAACACGGCTGGAGCATTGGTGAGCCCAAACGGCAGCACCACAAACTTATAGTGACCATAGCGAGTCCTAAAAGCCGTCTTCTGCATATCCTCCTCTCTGACTCGCATCTGGTGATAACCCGATCGTAGATCAATCTTGGAAAACCAAGATGCACCCTGTAGTTGGTCAAACAAATCATCAATCCTCAGGAGGGGATAACGGTTCTTCACCGTTACCTTGTTCAGCTCCCGGTAGTCTATGCACATCTGATGCGACCCATCCTTCTTCTTCACAAATAGGATCGGGGCTCCCCATGGTGAAATACTCGGCCTGATAAATCCCTTGTCTAGCAGCTATTGCAGCTGCGCAGACAACTCTTGCATCTCGGCAGGAGCCAACCGATATGGTGCCTTGGCTATCAGATCCGCACCAGGGACTAGGTCAATCCTGAACTCGACCTGTCTCTCCGGAAGTATCCCACGTAAATCCTCAGGAGGAGCCAACCGATATGGTGCCTTGGCTACAAACAAGTTTGCTTATTTTTGTTAGTTTTTATATTAAAATATTTTCAAAGTTTATAATAATGATTTATAAACAAGTGTGATTGTTTCCTGATAGTTTTCAAATTTATTTCTGTTTATTCATAAATGAATACCAATATGATATATTCATTTACGTTTAATATGTAAATAGTAATGTCTTCGATCATAAATGAATACAAATATGATGTATTCATTTATGTTTAAGTTAGTAATAATATGTAAATTTAACAAAGTTCACATATGAATATAACTTGTTTATTAGTAAATTAATAGTCAAATATCATGAATACATCATATTTGTATTCATTTATAATGTATTCATTTCTGATAGTTTTCAATTTTATTTATGTTTATTCATAAATGAATACCAATACAATATAGCTATTTACGTTTAATATATAAATAATGTCTTTAATTATAAATGAATCAAATATGATATATTCATTTATGATCAAGTTAGTAAAAAACAAATATGATATATTCATTTATAATTAACATGTATCTCACATACGAATTTTCCATATCAATATAAATGCCTTAAGTAGTAGCTTCTGATAAATCCATAATGACACAAGAATATTGTATTATTCATTCATGAATATTATTGTTTATGATTATTATTTGCATATATTCATAAATGAATAGAACGAATAACATAAGAAAAACAAAAGGACTACATGTCTTTTGTTGATTGACCAGCTGCAATTCTTACTAGACATGTACGTAAATTGTGAGGAACTCGTTCTCCTCATCTTGAGCACATTTTATGTTCTTTTTTAGAATTAACATATATTGTTTCACCTGCACTTGAAATTCTTTTTCTGATTCCAGAACCTTTATTGCTTTGAACTTGCGGAACATGAATATTAATCTCTTCTGGAATAGGAATAGAAACACCCATAAGCTTGCATACGACTTCACCATCTGTCTTGCTTTTCAGTCGACCAGATGTATAATCACTCTCAAATTCCTTCAACAACATCAGTTGTTTCTCAGCAAATAAAGCCAATTTCTTTTTGTCATCTCTTACAATATCCAAACATGATTTAAAATTATAATATGAATCATTGACTAGCTTCACATTCTCACGATCCCCTGAATCGGATTGATGAGAACTAAAATGATAATTTCTTGATATCACATCATTTCTCCATCTTTTCAGAATGTACCTTTTAGGAATTTCTTTAACACCACATCTCATCATTATTGTGAAAGCATGTATGCATAACACACCCAAACAGTTGAAATGTTCACAAGTGCAATTTATTTCTTTCTCTTCAACTTTTATTCCAACCTGATATAAAAACATAATAAAAAATGAAAAAAGAATTTACACATAATTTACACATTTAAAATCATATATAAATACTCATATTCATATATGAACAATCATATGTAAGTGTTCATATATGAATATTACATTCCAATCATATATAATAATTCATATTCATATATGAATAATATATAAATATTCATATATGAATAATTACATTATAAATATTCATATAAAAAATTAAATTCATATATGAACATGTTCTAATTTTAAAATGATCAATATTCATATATGAATATTCTCATATTTATATATAAACATTACATTATTCATAAAAAAACTATTAAATTACATTGAATTCATTTTTAAATTGCTTTTACTGTTGTTGTGGTGCACACTGTAAACTTTCCACCCATCTTCAATACCAACATAGGAGTATGTACATAAAAAAGTTGCTTTATATATTTCCTTTTGCCCCTCAAAAAATAATGTATTTGTATAAACTTTTGATGCTTGTAGTTCATGATGCGTTCTTTGTTGCCTTATCAAGCTCTCATTCAGTATTCCTTTGCTTTTGAATGGCAGTGTCGTAATTCGTCATGAAATTCAAAAGTAAATTCACACTTTCTAAGTAGGTATTAAAGAATGAATTTATACTCTCGGAACTCGACGTAGTCTTCATCAACCCACACATTGAAATATCGTTAAAATATCCAGGTATCCATGAATCACGTTTTGTAAACATGTCTTTAAATCATCTCGTGTCTTCAAGATTGAATTCCTTCATAAGCAAATCTCACTTCAGCTCAAAGACATCAGGTTTTATATTCATGTCCCAAACAAGCTTCGAGAATCTTTTTCTAAAGTCTGTGTTCGTAAATAAATCATCTGATATCTGTATTAAAACAAAAATAAAATAAACTTCTATATTTATTCATAAATGAATAAATATTAATAACTAAAATAATAAAAAATTTCACAAATGAATATACTAATATTTGAAAAAATTACTATATTCATCTATGAATAACTAATACTATGTAACATATTGGAAATATATTAATATAATACCTTGTTTTTCAACTTCTTCATTATATGCCACATACATAATCAATGTTTTGAATTAGGAAACACATTCTCAATAGTTTGTTTTATTGCCGCATCTTGATCGGTTAAAACTAGTGTTGGTTCTTTCCCATGGGTTTTAAGAAACGCTTTAAACAACCAAGAGTAGGATTCAATGATTTCATTGCTTAGCAACCCCGCTCCAACAGTAACTGATTTTTTATAATGGTCAATAGCAGTAAATGGAACAAAAACAATTCGATACCTATAACAAAAAAAAGTGTTCATTAAAATCAGTTTTTGATGTATTTATAAGTGAATATAAAAATATTCATGTATGAATAGAGTTACAATATATAATAATAATAATAATAATAATAATAATAATAATAATAATAATAATAATAATAAAACATGAATATGTAATTATATTAAAATAATTTCAATATTCAAAACTGAACATTAAACATAAAGTTAAAATATTCATATATGAATAAGCTATAAAAAACTAGAGAAAATAACTTACTTGTTTGTTCGGAAATTCGCATCAAATGAGATAACATCACCAAATTCAGCATAATATGCATTCTCCATTTCATCAGCCCAAAACATAGAGTCTAAAACATCATCTTGACAATTAAACTCAAATGAGTAATTTAGATAGTGAGCTCGACGGTCATTCATTGTGTTTACTATCAACCGCACATCTTTATAAACTATAACCCTGTTGATATCTCTCCTTAAATTTTTATAGTCAACTACTTTGGGCTTTACAAACTCATACCCACCTCTCAGACTTGCCCTTAACTTATGGGCCATAGTTGGGTCTATTTTTGAAGTGGAAGCACGCACTATAAACTCTTTTTTTAAATATGACATTTGTCTCGCTTTTTTTAAATCACTTATCTTCTCAAGTGGATGGTTGTGAAGTTCTTCAAACTGAAAAACTTTATAATCTGGAGTTCCATACATATATTAAAAATTTAATCTTCACTTGACAACCAATAACTCTTGAATTTGCATTTTGTTTCCTCCTAACACCACTTGTACCCAATGTGTCACAAGATTTCTTTTTCTATTTTCCACCACGATTACATATAACATATTTCTTCTTTATAATCTTGTTATCAAACCGTGTATGTGTGCTTAGTCTCACATCATATATCTTGTTATCAAACTGAGACGACCTAATTTTGTGAGACCGTGAGATGCAATCCTAGCCATTCATTTGGTAGATAAAACAAAAAATATTTTTAAAATGCAAAATAATTGAAAACTTTCGAAATTTTTTTTT
Source organism: Lactuca virosa (assembly GCF_052849685.1). Lineage (NCBI taxonomy): Eukaryota > Viridiplantae > Streptophyta > Magnoliopsida > Asterales > Asteraceae > Lactuca > Lactuca virosa. The sequence goes on from NC_136434.1 coordinate 293,313,625, forward strand.
CAAATATTATTTTCGGAATTTATATTTTCCAAAAAAAAAAATAAAAAATAAATAAATAAATACTTTTTTTTACATATTCTAGTAGAATAATAGAATATTCTACATATCCGAGAAATCTAGTATAATATTCTAACATTCTAAAAATCACATTAGAATATTTACATTGTAATATTATATTAGAATATTTCACGTATTTTAAAAAAAAAACGGTAATTTTTTTATTTATTTTATTTATTTTTATTTATTTTATATTTTTTTAGGTAATTAAAGTTCCGAAAATAATAATTAAAAAAAGAATTTTTGGATTTTTCCTTTTATTTTGCATTTTGAAATTATTTTTAGATTTGGTCTCACGGTCTCACAAAATTAGCATGGTCTCAAATGAACCTGAACCTATATATGTGTATATATATATATATATATATATATATATATATATATATATATATATATATATATATATATATATATATATATAAATAAAAAACGATAAAGATTTTTATTTTTGACTCATCATATAAATGGATATTTAAATCCTATTTTAACCATATGCTTCCAAAGTCCGTGAATAACCATGTAGTCCATATACGACGAAAGAAGGGCTTTCATGGGCCAATTCGTTATTGGGCTCCACCTCAAGTTGCAACACATAAGGCCGTATTATATAACTAAAAAATTAATTGATAATTCGGTCAAGATAATGGATTTGGTTATATAAAAAAGACCATATTCTTTCCATCCCCGTGTGTGCGTATCATTGTAAAATTTAAAATTAGTTATTTGATTTCATTGTAAAATGATGTTTTTATTTCATGCATTATGCAAAAAAGTAATCTTTAGACAAATTCATGTTTTATCTTAAGGTGAAAGCGTATAAAACTGTAATTAAATGTTATTTACGCAAACAATGTCTAATATCTTACCAATCCATGTTTCATACTGTTATTAAATCAATAATATCTTACCTTTTACCAATTTTTTTCAGTAGGTATTAATCTTTTTACCGATTTATTCAACTGCTGCAAATTGTTCAGTTGAGTTGAGCGGATCACTTGGAGTTACAAGACAATCAGAAAAAAGCTCTGGAAGGCTAAGTAACTCGTAGATTTTGGTTCTAGTAAACCATGGAAACATTACTTTTTGATAAGATTATGACACAATCTTACTTTTGGTTATTTAATAGATCTCTAAGATTAAAGTGAATTGCGTTGGTTGGTTAGAAAACTCGATTTTAACTATTTCCTCTACGGAATTATATATATTTCTTTCTATCTATTTGCCAGCTGTGTAATAAATTTTTGTAGTCCAAGAAAAAAATGCAAATTATTAAGTCATATTTCAACTGATCAAACATGTTACCTAAAAATTGACATATTTTGTTCTTCAAATAAAACAAATGTGCATGTTTCATCCAAAAACTATTTTGTGCAACAAAATAGAAAAAACTGTAAAACATTATTATATAAACAAATATTTAACCATTTTCAAAAGTACATTACATAAAATTTTCTTTTCATCTAGGAATATATTTACATTTGTTTGGTATTGAAAACCTAATTGTATCTAACTCATCTTCTTTGTGGTCATGTTTTCCTTTTGAGATTATACTTATATATGGGTTTGGTGTTGTTAGGTTTTATTCGTTATCCATATCAAGAATGAAGAATGCAATCTCTAAATCATTATCCACGACAATATCTATACGATTTTTATAGATTGTCATCTTCTTTAATAACTCATGGGTGACCATAGGTGTAATGAAGGGATGCTTCCATATAAAAATCCGTTTGCATTCAGTGTTCGATTTTTGCATCACATTGTGGGGTCGATGTTGTCTCCTATTTGTGCTAACAACACTAGAATATATATATATATATATATATATATATATATATATATATATATATATATATATATATATATATATATATATATATATACAGAGAGAGAGGAAGGATCATTTGAGAACTCAAAGTTTCCCGAGAACCCGAGAACCGATTGTGAGCCGTTAGATCAAAATAATAAAAGGCTAGGATGCTCGGTGACGTTTTTGTAAATAAATGGGAAAATTAAACACGGGGGTATGGTTCTGAAATTAATCGAAGGGCATTTATGGTACTGAAGAGATTATCCCCCAAATCAATCGATGCCGCTCTCAAATCCCTCATCGTCTTTGTCCGTCATCCCTCTTTCTCTTACAACTTCATCGTCGATCCTTCCCCAATCCAGAACCATCGCCTGACAACTATGGTTTCCTCCGTCAAATGTCTCCGCTATTCATTGAATCAGGTGAGGTGAAGACTACTAATCCACGGTCCTTATCCTCCGTATCATCGATAGTGAATCCACAAGCTAAGAGATCGATGTCATCAGTTTTCATCTTCAATTGCGACAGTAGATTGCCAAATACCTGAATATTCTATGATGGATCTTTGATAGCCGAAGTATGTGTAATCACGTCGTACAGAAAGAGATCCCCACTGAAGATCAGACTCACACACATGCGCTGAAGATCGATGAAGGACCACAGTTATTGTCGATTTTCAACAAAATCATCGCCGATTTCAATGAAATCACCATCGATTGGGAGTTACAGAGCGTGTATTTGCTTTACTAGAAAGTTTAAGGTAATGGAAGTCGATCCTACGCCTGATGAAAAAGAAGCGTTTGAAAAATACTCTGATAATATCTATATGACTACAGATCAACTGTGATGGATTGATTATGACTGAGAAACAAAGTCATGTCGAGATTCATGAATTTGTGATCTGTTGATAATCAGAGCGACGCCTTCTCCGATCGAGTTTATGACACCTCCGTCTGATCGATTTTTTAACACCTCGTGTAAGTTTTCTAATTTGTGATCGAAACGTTCTGATCTACATCGCCTTATTTGATCAGTTTTAAGATCTCTAGATTTATCTCCTTCTTCTCGCCGTGTAATAGCAGGTTCAAACAAAGCCTTTTTCTATAATATTCATCTCTCCCTGTGGTGAGCACAACTCTAAGCATCCATCTTTGCTCTTTTTATCACCACTAACGACACTGTTGCAGTCCCATACTTGTAAGTTTCATTCAATTTTCTTATTTACTTTTTGTTTTGCTTTGATTTTGTTTCCATTTTATGAATGGATTATGTGATGTTTCTTGAACAATTTTGTTTCTTATTATTGATTAGGTATGTGGTTTATCATATTGCTAATTTGCTATGCTTAAGCTTTATTGACGAAGTACAATTTAACTTGATGAAAACAACAATATAAATCATTAGAGTGCTGATTAATATATGGATTAGTGGATTGCTAATTTGCATATATCTTTATTTGAAGCTTTCTTATATATTCTATGTTATTTTCCTACCCATTAGTTTGTTATTTAGCTACTGTAACTTGCATTCACAAACTTCACAAACCAAAGTTGACTCATTTTTTTGATATTATATATACTGAAAATTTAATACTCAACTCTACAGTATGAAGTATTCAACTATAATATCCAATAGTTGAGATGCACGAAAATTAGGACTAAAAATAACATGCTTTAACAGCTAGATATCTTCATCTTCTTGTGAACATAGTTTATTGTCCACAACTCAAACTCCACCAGATACTACTTTATGATCTCCTAACTATGTTTTACCTAATTTGTTATTAATTTTGATTAATTATTTGGGTAAAATTAGATTTATATCAAGAGAAACAATGAACCTGTTTATGAGATGCTATGTACAGACTCGGTGGTGACTCCAAGAAGAACAATCCATTGGTAAGTAATATTCTAATTATCCACTTCACATATTTTTTTAAAGCATTAATAGTTTTTCATTTTTTCATATTTTCATATTTCCCAGGTGCCAGTAGACCTTGTGATTGACCATCGGTTCAAGTTTATGTTTCAAGAAGTGCAAATGTTGTTCAAGCAAACATGGACCTTGAATTTCAACACAATGATGAACACTTTTCCTTTATAAAACGGGGATAACATGCTTTTCTAGTATTGTTCACTAGGTAAATATTTGCACATTCAAACCACATCACATATAAACCTTACAAATAGTCACTGTAATAAGCATAAAAAGTTAAAAAATACAATGAAATGAATAGTGAAAGTTTGATGAAGACCTCTTCAATTACTTGTTAGGTGGTATTCGACTATAAGTGTATAGTGATTCACTTGTAAAACACAAGTGAATCACATATGAATTACATGTGATTCACATATGAATTATATATGAGTCACATGTAAATCACACGTGAATCACATATGAATTACATGTGAGTCACATGTAGATCACAAGTGAATCCCATAAGAATTACATGTGATTCACATGTAAATAACATGTAATTCACATATGAATTACATGTGATTCACATGTAAATCACATGTAATTCACATATGATTCACTTGTAATTCACATGTAAATCACAAGTGAATCAGATATGAATTACATGTGGTTCACATGTAAATCACAAGTGGATCACATATGAATTACATGTGATTTACATGTAAATAACAAGGAATTCAGATATGAATTACATGTGATTCACATGTAATTCACATATGATTCACTTGTGATTGACATGTATATCACAAGTGAATCACATATGAATTACTGTGATTCACATGTAAATCACAAGTGAATCACATATGAATTACAAGTGATTCACATGTAAATAACATGCAATTCACATATGAATTACATGTGATTCACATGTAAATCACATGCGATTCACATGTAAATTACATGTAATTCACATATGATTCACTTGTGATTCACATGTAAATCACAAGTGAATGACATATGAATTATATGTGATTCACATGTAAATCACATGTAATTCGCATATTAATCACATGTAATTCACATATAAATCACAACTAAATCACATATCAATTACATGTGATTCACATGTAAATAATATATGAATTACACACAAGTGAATCACAAATGAATTACGTCTATATGCACACATGTATTTTGTGTGAGTGTTCTTCGTTAATTATTTTTTATAATTTTCTTGTGAATTTCTTATTTGAATCTTAAAAGATACAGTCACATTTGAATCTTACATGATATATACATGTGTATTTTTGTGAGTTTTCTTGTATTAATCAATTTTTTTAATTTTCTTGTAGATTTTGAAGAATTTGTGGAAAATATTGAAGATGTGAAAAGTGATAAATTGAAGAAAAATAAGGAAATGTTGATATGAAGAAATTATAACACTGTGAATCCTTGTAGCATTTTTTATTTTTATTTTGTTTTATTTTGTATCGAATAAAATACTTGTACTATTATATTTATAGAATGATTAATACAAATGAGATTTTTTTATGATTTATTTAGGAATATTATAGTATAAGAAATACACATATATGCATTTCAAGAAATATGCATATATGTACCTAAAACATTTATTTTTTGTTAAAAAAATTAGAGTTTTTTTTTTTAAATATTCTAGTTTTTTTTATATAAATTTACTGATTTTTAAAAATTATATTTTTTTAAAAAAATGCAGCTTTATTAAAAAAATTGCAGTTTTTTTTTTTAAAAATTACAGTTTATTTTTAAAAAAAAAATTGCAGTTTTTTTTTTTTTTTTGAGAAAGTTGCACTTTTTTTGAAAAAATTACAGTATTTTAGAAAAAAATACAGTTTTTTTGAAAAAATTACAGTTTTTTTTTTTAAATTACTGTTTTATTAAAAAATTTGCAGTTTTTTTAAATACAGTTTTTTTTTTTAAAAAATTGCAAATTTTTTTTTTGAAATAATTGCAGTTTTTACACAAAAATTCAAATTTTTTAAAAATTTATGCTTTCCAAAAAAGTTAAAAAAAATCTGCAATTTAAAAAAAAAACGAAAATTATTTTTTTTATAAATAAATCCAAAATTTTGTTTTATAATGTTAATTTGAGAGCTTTTTATTAATATTTCCAATAATACAAAAAATTAAGTGGGATTGGTATAATTACGATCATGCCCTTAATGATTTGATTTTGATTCAACGCTCCACCTTTAGTTTTTAGGTTGTCGGGAAACTATGAGTTCTCAACCAATCTCAACCACATATATATATATATATATATATATATATATATATATATATATATATATATATATATATATATATATATATATATATATATATATATACCTGATTATTTTAGAGTTTATAAAATTTTGAAATAACCAATACAAAGGTTATGACCATTGTAGTGTATAACTTTTTTTTTCTTTCTATAAATCATTTATTAAAATATTTTGTATTAAAATATAATGTGTATTTAGGTAATGAATATTAATTACTTGAGTTTTATAGAATATTTTAAACAAATAATGATAAGTTAGTTAATTTAGAAAAGAAAAAAAGAAAAAAAAAAACTTTGAAAGACGTTGATCATTAAAGAAGACAATTATAAATTTCTTTTGACGGTGATAATTTTTTGTAACGACAAATATATATTTTTTATCCTACTCTTAAACCATCCATTTTATGTCAAATGAGACTTGTTTTAACATATGGCTGAAAGATATATTTTCACCTACACTGGATACTATTAGGTGACAAGCTCTTTGATGGGACAATGATAATTGGCACGGAGATTGGAAACTAATTTTATATATAAACAGCTTTATTATCTTACATTAACCTATGAGTAATGTTTAAATATATAAAAAAAAAATCTAAAATTATAGATTTTAAGATAAGAAAATAGATGTCATGTTTTTGAGGTGTGGTCGGTGTGGAGGTGTGATCCCCTTTTGCATTAGAAGTATAGAAAGTCAAATAAAAACGTCAGATATATTAAGAGGCTTTGCCACATGTATCTCATTAACTGGGTTGGTTGGCATTGGCAATTAATGGATTTTTAAAGGCCAAGTATTAAAATGAGGTATTCGCTAACGTGACCTAAATGAGAGGAGAATGTTATGAAATAATCATTTTTTTCTAAGGGTAAACGGTACAAAAACTATTATAATTTTTTTGACATTAATTTATTAATTATTTTTTAAAATCGAATATTATATTTTTAATCCCTTTTCAATGTTGATCGTATAACCGATTATTCGGTTTTCTCCTAGTAAGCCCCATGACATGTACACTTTGCTTATTTAACCATCTCATACGTGGAATGGTCACATTTATGTGGATCAAACATCCAAAGAACTTTTATCTACAAATACAATCCACATAATCATTCAATACAGTAATTAATCAGGGTTCGCCTAGCACACGTGAAATTGAAACACTCAACATCGCTTAATGGACTCCGCAATATTGGTTGGTCCATGGGTGAAAGATAAAAATATGTTAATAGTTCATTACTTGGTTTAATTGTGATACTAACAAGGAGTTAGGCGTTCCTCTAAACTTTGGGGCATCATGGATGACCTAATAAATGTCTTTCCATATTAGAGAACTTGATGATATCATACCTGCAGTAAAGAGTTCAGACATGTTATTGGTACATTGGTGAATCATAATTGGATTGTGAAGCAATAGATTAAAGAATTGAGTTGCATGCCTAAAATGAAAAGTAGAGATATCAACAAAAATGTAAAGAATAGGTTTTTAGGTGAAGTATCGGTGGGGCAATGTTCATATGAGTTCAAACATATTTTGGGCGAGGCAAGAAGAAAAAAAAAATCCCCATCAAAGTCACAAATGTAATAAATATTTGAAAAAAACACACCAATTTACAAAAATCATTATAAATATTATCATAAACATATAGCCACAACATTTGTAAAAATAATTAATTTAAAGAAAAATAATTGTATATATATAACGATGTCAAATTATTCAACCTTTCTTGTAACATAAATGTCTCAAATTCGTGCCTTTATGGTTGCCTATTATCAAAGAAAGCTACAAAATAAAATTAGTAAGAAGTTATAAATCTGTAAAAAAAATCAAAATCAAAATTTGTTAACCAACAATTCTAATTCAATAATACCTTATCAAGTCTAAGATGAGAAATCTGATAGTTTGAAGATGAAACTCTGAAAAATCAAATAAAAAATAAACATTATAAAAGTTTTATAAAAAATAATACAAATATCTACAAACATATTACCATTTAAGGTCCCACTAGGTATGAGACCCATGTATTGCATGAGTTTATTTAAAGAAAAAACTAAATATAAAATTCTAAACATTTGAGAAGTTTGAATTTATGAGAAAAATGAGAAAAATATTGAATTATAAAAATTAAAGTGTTTTTTTCTCTAAGTTTAAACAAATAATTTAAATAAATAAATAAAAGAAATTAATGAAGCTTTAATATAGTAATTTTGAAATTAAAAGGAAAGTTCATTAAGGAAATTAATATGCATTTATTATTGCATTTAAATACTATGTGGAATTAATAAAATAAAAAAACCATAAAATGACATGTGGAATAAAAATTAATTCAAAATAACCACAAAATGACATTTGACAAATTGAATAAGAGTGTGACAAGTGGCAAAAAAACCTTCGTTTATTAGAGTAGATTTTAGAATAATTTTTTCATTTTTAAATTATGATAAATGCTCATTATCAATAAGTAATAAACAAGATAAAACCCTTTCTTCAATAACCATACACCAAAAGTAGAGTTATAAGAAAAACATTGCAGAATCTCAAATCATAAATTTGCTGATGTGTGTATAGTCACATTTTCGTCTTTCCACGATCTAATGAAGTATCTAAAAAACATATAATCCACAACTGTAAACACAAAGTTATATTTTTATAGACTTCGACTGTTAAAGTCCGTATAAAAATCATAACTCTCTCATACGATATCCGTTCTCGACTGTATTTATATCGACAAATAGGTATTGACGAGATCTTCAACTCTCATTTAGATTGTTTTACCTAACAATCAAACGATCTAAATTTCGATTTTTGTGTCGTACATTGCTATACTTCAACTTCTAAAAACCATAACTTCCTCCTATGAAGTCAGATTTATGCGTTCTTTATATTCACACTCTTGCTTTTACGATTACTACGAATTTCATCAAGACTATTTACCCTAAATAGTATTATATCAAAAACGACTATTTACGTAACTGGTCGTTTATATTGTAAGGCGAAAATGGGGTGTTACAACTCTCCCCAACTTACAAAAATTTCGTCCTCGAAATCATACTCCTAACGCACCTTAGAATAATGCCTACACACTATCCTACTAGGGTTTTATGAGATCAACCTAAGATCTAGCTAGCGTTCTCGCATCAAAATCGTCTATCTATACTTATTTAGCCGTAGAACTTTGTTTTCTATCTTAGACGTACTCCTGAATTTCTTGCGAAATCTTCAAAAACCGGGAATTCATTTGTCTGGACTTCTAGAATTTATACTCTACAACGGACGATCACCTTCAGACGTGAAATGTCGATTTGTTCCTTTGACTAGGAACACTACAGACTTTTAAAGAAAGTGAGTAACTAGGGGAAATCTTTATATGACAAGTCAACGAAATTCACCTTCCAGTTAATGCCCTTATAAAGGCTTATGGTATATCTCATAAAACACACACGAATCTAAATTGCAAGTGGTTTTTCTACCCAGTTCAGGTGAACCAACATTTTTTTGGATTTGAATTTATAAAAAACAGTCACAAAAACAATTCCTCTGGGATTTGAACTCCGTTATCAGGTGATCCTGATATTGAAGATGAACCTTCAGTTTTTGGGATTTGAATTCCCCCGTTGGGTCCTAGATTAAAGTCTAAGGGTGTAACCAACGTTATTGGAGTTTGTACTCCTGTCTGGATGTTTGGTAAATCCACAACCTTCAATGGATTTGTTGAGTCTTTACGTGGAGCTGTTTGCTCAGGACTAGACGTTTTTTTTAAAGGAAGTGAAACATTGACCTCTTATTGTTTTATGTTCTTTTGAACACTTACATTTTCTTCTCGACTCATATGAGAGGAAGGAGAAGAAAGTTCTTTTTGATGTTCAGACAAAAATAGTCTTACAATTTTTAATTGGTTTCTGACAAGTTCCAATTCTTGCTCAATAAGAGCTTGTTTGAGCATAAGCTCTTGTTCTTTCTCCATTTGAGAAAGGCTATGTACCTATAGTCCAAATTATGGACTGATGTTAAAACCTCTAGGGTCGTTAGACCACCAAAGTATAACGCCGAATGGCTTTGATTCATGAATGAAAAGAATACAAAACCTAATTAGTTTTTCTGTTGGAATTCTCGAGTTAAGAAGTTTGTGAAGATATTCTTTTCTCCTTTAATGTGCTCTACTTCGAAGCTATATCTGGAAAACCACATTTGCTATCGAACTAGTCGACCTTGTTTGTTATCTTCAGAAATGTTATTTCTTAAAAGATAAGCAAAGTTTTTGTTATTTGTTCTTATTGTAAAATTTACAGGTGTATGATTGAAAAATTTTCAATTACCCTTTTAACGACAATATATTATTTTTCGTTAGAATGGTAATTTCTTTCAGCATCCATAGTTGATCCTGAGGTGTATCTGCAAATTAATTCTTTGGATTGATCCTCCTAATTTATTTCTTTAAGGATTCCTCCCCAATAATTATCTGAAGTATTAGTTTCGATAATTAATTTATCATCTATATTAGGATGATATAGAGGTGGAAACTCTTTTAGGTTTATTTTTGCCATATTGCTAGAATCATTTTCAGACCATGACCAAAATACATATTTCTTAAGTTTTCATTGTAGGGGGCTTCTTATTTTTGCAAGTTTAGGAATGTAGTCTGAAGCATATGTTAAGATTCCTAAAAATCTTTGTAACTGTTTTTTATCTTCAATTTTATTAGGAAATTTATGAATATTTTCTAAAATATGATTTTTGACGACAATGACTTCCTTGTTCTATTTCTAACCCAAGAAAATTTATTTTACTTTTAAAAAGTTGTGCTTTTGTAACAACGTAAATTTCCAAAACAATTTTTCATTTTTAAAACATACTTTTATTCATAAGGTAATATCAAAATATAATGTATCCAATGTTATCATAACAAAACATATCCCATAATCTCAAGACATAAACTCCATGAGTGTATACGGATCATGCCGGCGCCTTCCCGCGATCCTCGCTAGTACCTGAAACACATAACACAACAACTGTAAGCATAAATGCTTAGTGAGTTCCCCAAAATACTACATACGCAGGTAGACCTTCCGGTCACTGTGTCTCAGAGGACTTCCGTCCCACAACCCAGGTAGACCTTCCGGTCCTACCCGTAATGACCTTCCGGTCCATATCATCATGACCTTCCGGTCCACATCATAATGACCTTCCGGTCCTTCTCATTCATAACATACATAACACATACATATCATATAACATCATACATCACATACATCTCATAGCATATAAGACCTTCCGGTCACACATAGGTACCATCCTAGGTACAGTATAGTGAGAAGACTCACCTCGTATGATGTCTAGTAACTCACGTGCTCGATATCCCTGAATCTCGAAACAACGACCTAGCCCCGCCTAATCACATAAAGTAATTATTTCAAATCATTAACGGCTCAAGGCTAGACTAATCCCTTCCTATGTCCTCTCAGAAGGCTAAAAGACCATTTTACCCCTCAATGGTCCCAAAAGTCCAATTGTTTGACCAAACCCTAAAAGTCAATGAAAGTCAACTGAAGGGTGGTACGCGGCGCGTACCAGATCTGTACGCGGGGCGTACTCCACGATCATCCAGAGTTGGGGAACTCGACCCCCTACGCGGCGCGTACGGGGATTACGCCCAGTGTAAGTCCCAGATTCATCCTTTCTTCATTTTTGGTCTGAATAGGTTAAGTCATGGGCTCATATCACAGATCTAGGCTCTCTACTGCCTCCTAAGTCATAAAGTCGAAACCTTTAAGCCTTGCATGGCTATAAAGGTCACCAACCACTTCAAACATATAACATCTTTCCCCATTAAGCCCTAATCTCATGCATGTCTTAATCTTATCGTCCAAGATTGGATTTTTATGAACCCACAACGCATATTACACTGAAATAAGGCAGATCTAAGCTTATGGAGGCCATTTGCTCATAAAGTCTCCATCTTGGGACCAAAAACCATAAAAGTTGGTCCATCAAGCACAAAACAAAAATGATAAGGAAATATTCGAGCTTTTTACCTCCAAGTGAAGCTCCACTCTCTATAGAACTCAGATCCAAGCTTGTACTCCAACTTCTAGCCTCCACAAGAACTTCCTCTTCTTCTTCACTACCACACCAAGACACTTTCTAGCTCAAAAACACACACACAAGCCTAGAACGATGGTATTGCTCTCTTAGGGTTTCTTTCTCTGTGAAATGGTGGCTGAGGATAAGACCATATCATTCCTTTTATAGTCCTCAAGTCTCATTAGTGTTTTGCATCTGGGCCGGTTACGCCCGACGTAACCTTGGTACGCCCAGCGTACCTAATCGAGTCCGCGTCCAACTTAAGCGCATGAGTACGCGCAACGTACTCTTCAGTATGCCCAACGTACTCATTTGCCATAACTTTCTTTTAAGGGCTAAACTTGACAACTTGGAAAAGAAGAAGGGTTTAAGAGATGCACCTGAATTTCGGGATGTTAAAATTCTCCCCCACTAGAACCAAACTTCGCCCTCGAAGTCTCATGCCGCGAACAACTCTGGATACTGCTCCCGCATCTCCAACTCCGGCACCCAAGTCAGCTAGGACCCTCTCCGATGTTGCCACTGGACCTGAACCAGAGGCACTTCCTTGTTCCTCAGAACCTTGATCTTTCGATCCACAATGGCGACTGGCCTCTCAACGTAATTCAGGCTCGCATCCACCTGAATATCCTCCAGTGGTACCACCGCCGACTCGTCGGCTATACACTTTCTCAACTGAGACACGTGGAAGGTATCATGAATCTGGCTCAACTCCGCAGGTAGCTCCAAACGATACGCTACCCTGCCCACCCTCGCGGTCACCCTGAACGGACCAATGTACCGGGGCCCCAGCTTGCCCCTCTTCCTGAATCGGATCACTCCCTTCCAAGGAGACACCTTCAGGAGTACGAAGTCTCCCACTTGAAACTCAAGCTCGGATCATCGCCTATCCGCATAACTCTTCTGGCGACTCTGAGCTGTCAACAACCTCTCCCTGACCTGCTGTATCTGCTCAGTCGTCTGAAGCACTATCTCAGTGCTACCCATCACACGCTGCCCTACCTCTCCCCAGAAAATGGGAGTCCGATATCTCCTCCCATACAACAACTCGAAGGGAGGCATACCAATACTCGAATGGTGGCTGTTGTTATAGGAAAACTCAGACAACAGAAAGTACGTGTCCCAACTTCCTCCGAAGTCTAACATACATGCTCGAAGCATGTCCTCGAGTGTGTGAATCATCCGTTCACTCTGTCCGTCCGTCTGTGGGTGGTAGGCGGTACTGAAATGCAACCTCGTACCCAACTCCTCATGGAACTTCTTCCAGAACCTGGAAGTGAAACGTACATCTCGATCTGACACAATCGAGATCGGTACTCCATGACGCGATACCACCTATCTCACATACAACTCGGCCAGCCTCCCTGCGGAAGAGCTCTCACTGATGGCAAGGAAGTGAGCGCTTTTCGTCAGCCGGTCAACGATCACCCAAATTGCATCGACGCCCCTCGCGGTCCTCGGCAATTTGGTGATAAAATCCATAGAAATCTGTTCCCACTTCCACAGGGGAACCTCAAGTGGCTGCAACTTGCCATGCAGACGCTGGTGCTCGGCCTTAACCCGACGACAGGTTAAGCACCTCTCAACGAACCACGCAACATCCCTCTTCATACAGGGCCACCAATAGTCTCTCTTCATATCCAAATACATCTTAGTGGCCCTGGGATGGATCGAGAACCTCGATCTGTGCGCCTCCTCCATCAGAATGGTACGTGCCCCGCCTGCATACGACACCCAAATCCGACCTTGAAAGGTCATCAGCCCTCGGCTATCGGTAACGAACTCAGACACCTGCCCGATCACCCGCTCCCTCTTACGGTTCTCTGGTATCACAGCCTCTGTCTGGGCCTCCCGAATGGTGTCCAACACGGGAGTCATCACCGTCAATCGCATACAAGTGTCTCGAATCGGGGCACTCTCTGCCCTACGGCTCAGAGCATCAGCTACAACATTAGCTTTGCCCGGGTGGTATAGGATCTCACAATCGTAATCCTTTACCACATCCAACCATCTCCTCTGGCGCATATTCAGGTTGGGCTGATCCATCAAATACTTCAAACTCTTGTGGTCCGTGTATATGGTACACCGAACCCCATACAGATAGTGACGCCAGATCTTGAGGGCGAACACCACTGCCCCCAACTCCAGATCGTGGGTGGGATACCTCGTCTCATGAGGCTTCAGCTGCCTCGATGCATACGCTATCACATGCCCTCTCTGCATAAGCACCGCACCCAACCCCGATATCGATGCGTCGCAGTACACCACAAAATCCTCCATTCCTTCTGGAAGGGATAACACCGGGGCTTCGCACAACCTCTGGCGAAGAGTCTCAAACGAGGTCTGCTGCTCCGGACCCCACGAAAAAGCAACGCCCTTCCGGGTCAACTTGGTGAGAGGCACGACAATCTTGGAGAAATCCTTGATAAATCTCCGATAGTAGCCGGCCAACCCCAGGAAACTCCTGATCTCGGTGGGTGATCTCGGTACCTCCCAACTCATCACAGCCTCAATCTTGGCCGGATCGACCAATATCCCATTCTGGTTAACGAGATGCCCCAAGAACTGGACCTCCCGTAACCAGAACTCGCACTTGGAGAATTTGGCATAGAGCCTCTCCGATCTCAAAACTCCGAGAATTCTCTCAGATGCTCCTCATGCTGCTCTCTAGATCTCGAATACACCAGAATATCGTCGATGAATACAATCATCGACCTGTCCAACATCTGTCTGCATACCCTGTTCATGAGATCCATGAATGCTGCTGGTGCATTGGTGAGCCCAAAAGGCATCACCACAAACTCGTAGTGCCCATAACGAGTCCTAAACGCCGTCTTCGGGATATCCTCATCTCGCACCCTCATCTAGTGATATCCAGACCTCAAATCTATCTTGGAGAACCAAGATGCTCCCTGCAACTGATCGAACACATCATCAATCCTCGGTAGTGGATAACGGTTCTTGACCGTCAACTTGTTCAACTCCAGGTAATCAATGCACATCCGGTGTGAACCATCCTTTTTCTTGACAAAAAGGATCGGTGCACCCCAAGGCGAGCTAGTCGTCCTGATAAATCCTTTCCCCAACAGCTCCTGAAGCTGTGAGGATAACTCCTGCATCTCTAGTGGCGCAAGGCGATAGGACGCCTTGGCGATAGGCGCCGCTCCCGGAACCAAATCGATGCGAAACTCCACTTGCCTCATGGGAGGCACACCCGACAACTTCTCAGGGAAAACATCCAGGAACTCACGCACTATCGGCACATCACTAACCGAACCCGACCCCTCTGCGGCCACCCGTGAATCCATCACATAAGCCACAAACCCGCTACAGCCCTGCTGTAGGCTCCGCCTCGCTCTAGCAGCCGAACAAAATGCTGACCCAGAACGGGTACCCTCGCCGTACACCGTAAGTACTCCCCCACTAGGGTCTCGTATCGTCACCAACTGTCGCTCGCAGTCTATAACAGCCCCAAATCGGCTCAACCAATCCATGCCCACTATGACACACACGTCCCCCATCGCAATCGGTCGCAGATCTATCGGGAACTCAACACCGAAGATCTCGAGTACACATCCTCGAATCACATCTGTAGCATACACCATTCGCTCGTCAGCTATGGAAACTCGTAGAGGTCGACTCAACGCCTCCCGCTGGATACTGATGTGCTGACTAAATGATAAAGACATAAATGACCGACTCGCACCCGAGTCAAATAACACCAAAGCAGGTACAGAACTCACAAGAAAAGTACCTACGCATATCATAATATAAGCACAATATCTCAAACTCAGCATAAATAAATGAAAGAATACATACCAGCCATGACATCGGGCACTGCGCGGACCTCCTCCGTTGTCAACTGGAACGCTCTCCCGCGAGCCTTTGGTGCCTCGGCCTTCACTGGCCGAACCTCAGTAGCTCGCACGGTAGCAGAGGCAGATCCCTGCGGTGCTCCCTGTGCTGTCCCCCGCAGCTGCGGACACTCGGCCTTCCGGTGTCCGGTTTGGTTGCAATGAAAGCAAACCATGAACCCCTTGGGGCAATCCTTGGCTATGTGCCCCTCCTTGCCACATTTGTAGCAAGCACCTGATCGACAAACCCCATCATGTCCCTTGCCGCACTTCCCACAAGTGCGGCCCTTCTGGCCTCCAGATCTCGAATCGGCGGGCTTTGCCCGCTTGGCTGCCGGCTGAGACTGTGTCGGCCGCCGATCCTTCCCCTGAGACTCGGCCTCCTCCCGGGCCTGAGTCTCCAGCTCGATCTCCCTCTTCCGGGCATTTGCCTGGAGCTCAGCAAATGTCCGGTATGACGAGTTCGCCACGAGCTCCCTGATATCCCTCCTCAAAATGCTCAAGTACCGACTCATGCGTTCCTGCTCAGACGACACGTGCTCAGGGAAAAACAACGCCCTATCATGGAACATCCGTGTGATTACAGTCACTAACTCCGTCCCCTGCTTGAGGGACAAAAACTCCTGTGCTAAACGTTCCCTCTCCACCGGGGGAACGTACTCATCTCTGAACATGATGGTGAACCTCTCCCAGGTCACCTCCGAAATCTCTGCAAGAGTGAAGTTCGCCGTCACAAACTTCCACCAGTCCTTCGCTCCCAAGCGAAGCTGGTTCAGTGCAAACCGAACCCTCAAATGCTCCGGACACGAACAGGTGTAGAAGCATACCTCGATATCAGAAATCCATCTCATCGCAGCAATCGGATCCTGCGTCCCATCAAACTCCGGTGGCTTCGTGTTGCTGAACTCCCGGAATAACATCGAGTCACCCCCCTGAGGTCTAGCAACAGCAATAGCTGCAGTAGCTGCAGCAGCCGCAGCCTCAGTAACCGCTGCGTACCGCTCATCAAAGGTCTCAATCAATGTGGTCTTGATAGACCCAAACATCTCCGGAATCTCGGCTTGGATCGCCGCAGCCACCTCATCGTGGATCATCTGACGAAGCTCCTTGTCACTCACGCCGCTCGTCTCAGGTGTGTGGCGTGTCCCAACCATGATGTCTCTGAAATACATCATACAATATCTGAGACTCGCTCGAGTATACTCGCACTCGATCACTCAAACCTACTTGTTCCCTAGTACCCTAAGGATTCTTACTTGGACTGCGTACTGATCCGGTGTCTTTAGTAGTACGGGCCCTATACTACCATCCACACCGCATCATTATTCACCCCAAGTCCTTCTCCTAGGATCCCAGATCACAAGTACTCTACATCTCGCTAGCATAGGCTACCCTTCGGTAGACCTCTCATAAGCTCCTCACTGCTACCTACTCACTCTCAAGCATCACATAGCAGCAGAAATCTTCCTAGGCTAAGGCATCATAAATCAGGCCACTCTAGTCCTAATATGAATACCTAGCCTACTCTAGCATGCATAACATATCATAACATATCTCATAACACATAATGTAAGGGTAATTTAGGAAATCACCGTTCGGGCGCTGACTGATCGTACACACTGCTTCCTTCTGCTTTTCTCAAATCCTTTTACTTTTTAGAAAAATTGTTTAGTTTATGAAAAACTTTCTTAAATCCTCAGTTTGAGTTCAAATACACCCGAAGGTGCATCCGAATCCCTCAAACCAAGGCTCTGATACCAACTTGTAACAACGTAAATTTCCAAAACAAATTTTCATTTTTAAAACATACTTTTATTCATAAGGTAATATCAAAACATAATGTATCCAATGTTATCATAACAAAACATATCCCAGAATCTCAAGATATAAACTCCATGAGTGTGTACGGATCATGCCGACGCCTTCCCGCGATCCTCGCTAGTACCTGAAACACATAACACAACAACTGTAAGCATAAATGCTTAGTGAGTTCCCCAAAATACCACATACGCACATACGCCACTCAAGGCTATAAGACCCTCCGGTCACTGTGTCTCAGAGGACTTCCGTCCCACAACCCTGGTAGACCTTCCGGTCCTACCCGTAATGACCTTCCGGTCCATATCATCACGATCTTCCGGTCCTCATCATAATGACCTTCCGGTCCTTCTCATTCATAACATACATAACACATACATATCATATAACAACATACAGCACATACATCTCATAGCATATAAGACCTTCCGGTCACACATAGGTACCATCCTAGGTACAATATAGTGAGAAGACTCACCTCGTATGATGTCTAGTAACTCACGTGCTCGATATCCCTGAATCTCGAAACAACGACCTAGCCCCTCCTAATCACATAAAGTAATTATTTTAAATCATTAACGGCTCAAGGCTAGACTAATCCCTTCCTATGTCCTCTCAGAAGGCTAAAAGACCATTTTACCCCTCAATGGTCCCAAAAGTCTAATTGTTTGACCAAACCCTAAAAGTCAACGAAAGTCAACTGAAGGGTGGTACGCGACGCGTACCAGATCTGTACGCGGGGCGTACTCCGCGATCATCCAGAGTCGGGGAACTCGACCCCCAACGCGGCGCGTACTGGGATTACGCCCAACGTAAGTCCCAGATTCATCCTTTCTTCATTTTTGGTATGAATAGGTTAAGTCATGGGCTCATATCACAGATCTAGGCTCTCTACTGCCTCCTAAGTCATAAAGTCGAAACCTTTAAGCCTTGCATAGCTATAAAGGTCACCAACCACTTCAAACATATAACATCTTTCCCCATTAAGCCCTAATCTCATGCATGTCTTAATCTTATCGTCCAAGATTGGATTTTTATGAACCCACAACGCATATTACACTGAAATAAGGCAGATCTAAGCTTATGGAGGCCATTTGCTCATAAAGTCTCCATCTTGGGACCAAAAACCCTAAAAGTTGGTCCATCAAGCACAAAACAAAAATGATAAGGAAAGATTCGAGCTTTTTACCTCCAAGTGAAGCTCCACTCTCTGTAGAACTCAGATCCAAGCTTGCACTCCAACTTCTAGCCTCCACAAGAACTTCCTCTTCTTCTTTACTACCACACCAAGACACTTTCTAGCTCAAAAACACACACACAAGCCTAGAACGATGGTATTGCTCTCTTAGGGTTTCTTTCTTTGTGAAATGGTGGCTATGGATAAGACCATATCATTCCTTTTATAGTCCTCAAGTCTCATTAGGGTTTTGCATCTGGGCCGGTTACGCCTGGCGTAACCTTGGTACGCCCAGCGTATCTAATCGAGTCCGCGTCCAACTTAAGCGCATGAGTACGCGCAACGTACTCTTCAGTACGCCCAACGTACTCAGTTGCCATAACTTTCTTTTAAGGGCTAAACTTGACAACTTGGAAAAGAAGAAGGGTTTAAGAGATGCACCTGAATTTCGGGATGTTACAGCTTTCTTTTTGGAAAGAATGATTCCAAGAAGATCACATTTTTTGAGAAAAGTTGCTATGTGTAACAAACGTTCATTTTCATTGTTGCTGAATATGAGGATATCATCTAGATAAACGCAATAAATTTTTTCAAAAGATATGAATGCATTTTGCATATGTCTTTGAAATATAAATAGAGCTTGTTTTAGACCTAAAGGTACGACAGTCGATTGGTAATGTCCTTGTGGACATGTGAAGGCTATTAAGAGTTGCGATTCAGTGTCAAGTAAAACTTGCCAAAAGCAAGATTTACAGTTGAAAGAATTGAATATTGTTTTTCGTCTAATAAGGGTGAGAATTCCATCTTTATTAGGGAGATTATGGTTGTTGCTTATAGTTGCTTTATTAATAGCTTTGTAGTTAACCACCTTGAGGACTGTATCTCATAGGTTTAACTGTGGTGATAGTGGTCAGGTCGATTAATAAGATGTTTGCTTTCATCCATTGTTTAGACTTTATTGGGTCTATAGGATTTTTAAGCAAACTTTTTCAAGTAAACTTCCAATTTTTGAAAAATTTTCCCAGTTAAGAATAAATTTAAACTCTTCCTCATTCTCCCCCGTTTTAAAAGGCAAAGTTTCTTCAAATTTGCTTTGAGAGATGTTGACAAGTTCTGGTTTTTTAAATTTTGAATTATTTTTCATTGATTCTAAAAATCCAGGTTTTCCATTTCTATAAGCGTTTGTGATTTTATCAACAATGATTTGAACACCATTGTTGTGGAAAGTAACTGTTTTGAGATTCTGTACAAATGGTCTATACAAAAGGCAGAAGTTATTTCCTAGGATGAAATCTATTCCACATTCTTGTTGGTATACAGAGGGAATATGGAAGACTTCTCCGGCAAGTCTTATCTGTAAATCAACACATTTTTTGTTGATAATTATAGGTCTTTTTGTTGTAGCAACCTTTATAGGTTTTGAAGTGTTAATCCAGTGTTCTTCTAGAATAATATATTTACTTGCGATACAAAGACTGGCTCTTGTATCAATATAACAATGTAAATCAATATGTTTATATCCGACGAATCTAAAGAGCCTTTAACGTAGATTGATTCAGATTTGTGATAGTTAGTATCACGTTTTAGCGTTCATGACTTTTGAATCAGTCTAAATCAGTGTCTGATTATGTAGATGAAGAAGATGATGTTTCAGTTAGAGGTTCTTCAATCAATGTGTAGACGATTTGTTCATCTTGAAATTGTTCTTCTATAGGCCTAAGGTCCATGGATGATGCTATTTCAAGGAGTTTAACCTTTTGTGGGTAATCTTTCCTATTAGGACACTCATTTAAAATATTTTTTTGTTCTTTTTTGAATATATATTATAAGATTTCTTTGAATAATTTTTTGTTTTATGGGTAATTTTGCATCCATACTCTAAGGGTTTTTCTTTTGTTAAATGATTACAACAATTTTTGTTAAAATGTTTTACTCTTTTTTGTATGTTTGATAGATTACAAATTTTTTGAATCTCATCAATAACAATTCTCTTAGCAAAATCAAGACTATAAATCGTGGCATTTGTAGATTCGGTTATAAATCTGTTATGAGATTGTTGTCCTACAATAGGAATTTTTAATTGATATTATTTAATCAACTCAGGATATAGAGTTGAATCATTTATTTTGTAAAGATTTGTTTCATAGTCACAAGTGTAATGATCTAGAAAGAAAATATCACATATGGTAAGATTCGTAAGTATGGATTTGGCTTTTTCGATCTCTCTTTTTTGTTCATTGGCTTTGTCTTCTATAAGATCTATGCCAAGGAATATCATGTAGATGGCATCAAGCATGTCTTGGAATACTGTCATTGGATTATGACTAATCCAGTTTGTATTTTTGATAAATTTTTGAAATGTTCCTGATGTTTTATGGTCAAACAATAAAAGGATAGATTCTTTTGTTGCATATTTTTCTTTGTTGGTCTGAATGATTTGACTTATTTCCGAAGTCCATATGTCGATAACTTCTTCTTTGTTTGTTTCAATGTTGTCAATATTGAGAACGTTTGTTCTGAACTGGTTTGGATTTCCAGTGGGAAGATCTGGCATAGAGCCAGTTCTATGACCTTGTTCAGTTTTA
The DNA here is from genome assembly GCF_052849685.1 of Lactuca virosa. Classification (NCBI taxonomy): domain Eukaryota; kingdom Viridiplantae; phylum Streptophyta; class Magnoliopsida; order Asterales; family Asteraceae; genus Lactuca; species Lactuca virosa. The sequence continues at coordinate 293,335,228 of NC_136434.1, forward strand.
GGTCTTTTTCTTCTTTCACCTTGAAAAGAGGATTCTCCAGGATGATCGAATTGTGGTTCGATCTTATTCATCCCGAAGTTAGGCTCTATATCAGAAGAAAGAGATTCTACTTCTTTTTCTGAAATATATACAAAAGTTTCTTTGTTAGAGGATTCTTCTATAACGTTAATCGTTTCATCAAAATGGAAAAGTTTTTTAAGTTCCTCAGATGTAAAGATTTCTAAGTTTAATGTATCCTTTCCTTTAGATTTAGCAAGATTTAATAACCTAAGAGCTTGATCAAGAATCGAGACATTTGATCCATTGATTATTAATTCTTCATCTTCATAGTTATCCCAGAAGAAATTTACTACTCTAAATAAATAGTCTATCATGTTGACTTAAAATAGTCTTTGGGCCATGACATAGAACTGGGATTCCTTGATGGTCTTAGTTCTTCATTTCCTGCATTATAATTAGGGTATGAGTACTTACCAGTGAATGACTTTTTACCTTCAGTTTTAGGATCTAAAACTGTAGTAGTTTTATTAGTTTTATTGATTATTTCAATAATTTCTTCGTTGTAAGAACATTTTTGAAGTTCTTTTTGTGTTTCATTAATAATTTTAGTAGCGATGGCTTCTAATTGGTTTGTAGTTACTAAGCCTTGTGTTAAATGTGACTCGAGCATTTGGATCGTGTTCATGAAGCATTTGGAGCAATTGGACCTCAATGGAGCTTGCGGTTCATGGAGCATGTGACAAAGGAATATATCTTTTTAGAGAGGAATGTATGATCAGACAAAGGAACTGATCAGGTGCCAAAGGAACGGATTGTGTACAAGGGGGTTTGGAGCACCTGGAAGGAGTTTGGAGCACTTGGAAGAGGTTTGGAGCACTTGGAAGGGATATGGAGCAACAAGGGGTCCTTGTTGTGCCACATTATGAAGAGATGGGCTAAGAGGGGTGCTCTTGTGCCATCTTGTTCTCCTCTTGCACCATGATGCTTCCTGTTGCGCCATGCATGTGCCTATTGCTCCATGGTGATTTTTTTGCTCCAAGATTGATGTTGTGCGCCATACTTGATGCTCTTGCGCCATTTGTATCCATGTTGCACCATCTAGGGTTGATGGTGCACCATCATGGACCATCTTGGTACATGATGCACCATATTGATTCCTTTGTTGTACCAAGTTGATCCAAGTATGCCTAGAAGATGATACTACTCAAGTATGTTCCAGAAGATGCTGCATGGCGGAATATGATTGGTTGTCACCTTTCATGGGCCTCTGGGCTAATGGGCTTGGCCCATTAGGGTTTTAGGTCTGATCCCTCAAGTATAAATAGGGATGCATGCTAGGTCATTTTGTATCTTGAGTTCTAAAGTGATAGGCGAATCTCTGTGTAATTATACTTGTAACCTCTATGTTGAGAGATTTGAAAGAAAAGAATACTCCCCTCCTGCCCGTGGACGTAGGTCACCTTGACCGAACCACGTAAATACTATGTCTTGTGTGCTTTTGGTTTTGCTAGTTATCCGCTTTACTTCCTAACAAGTGGTATCAGAGCTGCGGTTTGTATTCCTGTGATTGAAGATGTCTACTCACAAGTTTTATTTGGAGAAGTTCAATGGCTCAAATGACTTCACTTTGTGGAAGGTGAAGATGAGGGCTCTTCTAGTTCAACAAGGATGTGCGGCGGCACTAGAAGGAGAGGCAAAACTGCCAAAATGACATGGCGGTTGAGAAGAAGGTGGATATTCTGATGAAGGCACATAGTGCCATTCTATTGAGCTTGACAAATGAAGTATCGAGGGAGGTTGTGGATCAAACAACTGCTTCTGGGCTCTGGGATAAACTTTGTGACAAGTACCATAACAACTCACTGACGAACATGTTGCAGCAGAAGCAAAGGTTGTACACTCTCAGAATGTCTGAAAGTACCCAAGTGAAAGATCATCTGGATAATTTCAATCACATCATCTTGGATCTACAAGGTGTTGATGGGAAGATTGAAGATGAAGATTAAGCGCTCATTATCTTATGTGCACTTCCTAACTCATATGAGAATTTCATTGATACCATGCTCTATGGTAGGACAACGATCACTGTAAATGATGTGAAGGAATCTCTGATGTCCAAGGAACTGAAAAGAAAAGTTTCATGTGGAGAGGAGGTGTCCAGTTCTGGTTTGTTTGCAGGGAGAGGAAGGACCGAAGAGAGGAAAGGGGGAAACAAAGGGAGACCACGTTCAAAATCGAAGTCTAAAGGTTCATCAAACATGAAATTTTATAACTGTAAGGAGAAGGGGCACTTCAAGCGAAATTGTCCACAACTGAAGAATGGGAAGTCCAAGAGTGAATAAAGCAACAATAACACTATTGCTATGGTTTAGGAAAGTTCTGATGAAGGGGACGATGGTGATGTACTGACTGTGTATACATCAAGTTCTGATGAGGCTTAGGTCTTGGATTCTGGAGCATCCTATCACATGACGTATAATCATGACTGGTTCGACTCCTTTAAAGAGTGGGATGGCACAATCAAGATGGGTGATGATTAGGTGAGCAGTATCAAAGGTAGTGGCACGGTGCAGATCAAGATGCATGATGGCATGGTCAGGAAGTTAGATTGCTGATACGTTCCAGAACTTCGGAAGAATCTAGTTTCTCTTGGCACATTGGCTAAGAATGGGATGAGGTACGCTGGTGAAGGTGACTGGGTCAAAGTCACCAAAGGCTCTCTGGTTATAATGAAAGGGAAGATGAAACGTGGAGGGATCTATATCCTAGAAGGCAGTACGATTATGGGAACGGTGACTATCTCCCAATCCTTGAATGAAGGTGATGACAAGACTGAGTTGTGGCATTGTAGGTTGGGGCAAATGAGTGAGAAGGGCATGAAAGTTCTTAGTTAACAAGGACTACTTGGTGGAGAGGCTATTGGAAAGATAAATTTTTGTGAAGCTTGCATTAAGGGAAATCATCGCAAAGTGAAGTTCGGTACCGGTCAACACACAAGCAAGGAAAGCCTGGAGCATGTTCACTCAGATCTGTGGGGTCCTGCACCAGTGAAGTCTCAAGAAGGATACTCATACTTTGTGACGTTCATTGATGACTATTATAGGAAGGTTTGGTTGTACTTTCTGAAGACAAAGGATGAGGTGTTTGGGAAGTTCAAGGAGTGGAAGACCATGGTTGAGAAAATGAATGGAACACAGGTCAAGACTCTGAGGACAGACAATGGGTTGGAGTTCTGCAATGCTCCATTTGACAATTTCTGCAAGGCAGAAGGTATAGTGAGGCACCGCACTATACGACACACACCACAACAAAATAGAGTGACAGAATGTATGAAGCAAACACTCATGCAACGTTCAAGGTGCATGCGGATATTTGCTAACTTATCCAAGCAATTCTAGGTGGAAGCAGTTAACACTGCATGCTATATGGTGAACAGATCACCATCAACTGCAATAGACTTGAAGAATCCTCAAGAGGTATGGCCCGGGAAACCCTCTGACTATTCTGGTTTCTGTATATTTGGATGCCCCGCATATGCTAATGTGAATGATGGTAAACTTGAGCCAAGGGAAATGAAGTGCATATTTCTAGGATATGCGAAAGGAGTAAAAGGTTATTGGTTGTGGTGTACAGAAGAAGGAAGAACTCCTAAATTTATCATGAGCAGAGATGTGACCTTTGATGAATCTGCCATGGGTAACCAGGGAGGAGGTGAAACAAGTCAAGCAGGGAACAAAGATCAGGGTGCTAGCCAGAAGGTGGAGTTTGCAACTCAAACTCCAGACAGAGTTGTGATAAGTGACAAAGAGCAAGGCGGCAACGAACAGCCTGTACAAGATGAAACCCAAGAGCAACACATGGAATCTTCATCCAGTGGTGCTGATGCCAGAAAAGATAATGGGCCTGAATCTATATCAAGAAGAAGATCGAAGAAGGTTATTCGACAACCTGATAGATATGTGGGATGTGTGAATTCAGGTGAACTTGACTTCATTGCTTTTGCATTAGCAACTGGAGAAGACATTGACACCAAGGAGCCTTAATCGTATAAAGAGTCTGTGGCGAGTAAAGAAGCAAATGACTGGTTGATGGTCGTGAATGAAGAAATGCAACCTTTAGAAAAGAATGAAACATGGGATCTTGTTCCATTACCAAAGGGAGAAAAACCATTGGGATGCAAGTGGATCTTTAAGAAGAAGGAAAGGATACCAGGAGTTGAACCTGATAGGTTTAAGGCAAGGTTGGTGGCAAAAGGGTTCTCTCAGAAAGAAGGAATTGATTATCATGAGGTGTTCTCACCGGTCGTGAAGCACAAGACAATTCAGGTTCTTTTGGCCATGGTGATTGCATTTTATTTGGAGCTTGAACAGCTTGATGTGAAAACTGCATTTCTGCATGGAAATTTAGAAGAAAAGATTTATATGTCCTAACCAGAAGGGTTCCTTGATGCTAAGAAGGACCATGTGTGTTTGCTGAAGAAATCCCTGTATGGTTTGAAGCAGTCTCCACGACAATGGTACAAGAGATTTGATTCATTCATGATCTCGAATGGCTACACTTAGAACCAGTTTGACAATTGTGTTTACTCAAAGGAATTGTCACCAGAGTCCTACATATATCTGTTGCTATATGTTGATGATATGCTCATCGCAACCAAATACATGGCTAGAATAAATGACTTGAAGGTGACCCTGAAGAATGAGTTTGAGATGAAGGATTTGGGAGCAACAAAGAAGATACTGGGGATGGAGATACAAAGGGATAGGAAAGCAGGGAGGTTGTGTGTTGGGTCATATTTTTGTGGTTTATGCTGGGCTTATATTGTTAATTGTTCTTGGGATTAGAATAGTATTTTATTGTTGGGTTTATTATGTTTTCTGTTGTAAGGACCGAAATCACTATGGTGATTTCGGTCATGATGGGCTTGGGCCTTTTGTGGTGTTTGTATTTGGCTCGTATATATTTAGTTGTATGCAGCCGCATATGAGTTGTTGTTCCATTCTTGGTATTCGGCTGCATTGAGTTCTTATGTACCAGACGGTTTTTCCTAATAGAATCGTGTGCATTTGAAGTGAATTTGTGTGTTCTTGAATCATTTCTTAATTAACATTCCGCATTCTTTAAGAAACTAAGACTGATATTGCATAAGATCCATAGTTTTGGGACTTACAATTGGTATCAGATCTTGGATCGGTATCAATCGGGTCATTGCAAACGGTTTTTCTTGGAGTTTCTTGGTGTTTTTGATTTATATTTTACGAAGTTTTTGCCTTTGTTCTTCGTGTTCTTGACTTTTTAGGGAGTTTGATAGATTTTGGCATTAAAAAGTTGAAAATTTTGTGTTTTTGGCAAGTTTTGGGGAGTTTTAGGTCAAAATCTGCGAGATTTCGGCGGCCAGCTTCGGATTCGGTCAAGCCCTATCAGATCCCAGAGGCACAGCAGCGATTTCGGTCGGTGTCGTAAATTCTCGGTCCGCAGTTCTTGGTCTCGCAAGCTCTCGGTCCGGGTTTTCGGTCTCGCCTTCTCGGTGCGAAGGTTCTCGGTTAGGACTTCTCGACCTCAGATTTCGGTGCAAGCTTTCAGTCAGGCCTTCTTCGGTTCGGATTTTCTGCCCCTCGCATCCTCGGCTGTAATTTCGGATTTTCAATATTTTGGCTTGTTTTTCAGTCCAAAAGCCATGTTTTCGATCAAATAACTTCGTTTTCTGTCCTAAAGCTTCGTGTTTGGTCAAAAAGCCACGTATTCGATCAAATACCCTCGTTTTTGGTCAAATACTCTCGTTTTTGGTCTTGAAATTTTGTTTTCGGTCTAAAAACTTTTGTTCTCGGTCAAGGTTATTTTTTTTGGACAAAAAGTTTGACTTTCAAATGTGACTTTTGACTTTGAAGTTTGTCTTTTGACTTTCAAATTTGACTTTTGACTTTCAAGTTTTCAAGTTTGACTTTTCAAGTTTGACTTTTAAGTTTGACTTTCAAGTTTGACTTTCGAGGTTTCAAGTCAAAGGGCATTTTTTTCTTGGCTTCACAATCAGTTCTATTGTTTGGTAAATTACTCTTTTTGGTGAATAATGAGTTCTTCAATCACCAAGGTCAATGAAGCTTCATGTTCTCAGTCATGTGAAGCTAAAATTAAACTTTATCGTGATCAACTTGATTTATCAATTAGGGAAATTGAGGACCTTAAATATGAATGATACACTTTCAGAAAGGCCCAATAAACCCTTAAAAAATCAATTAAAGGCCAAAACCAAGGACTTTAGAAAACTTCAAGAAGAATATAGTATTAAATGTGAGCATTATGATTATGCTCAAGTAAAAATTGCCAAATTAACCGCCGAACTTGATGCATTAAAAGCTAAATATAAAAATGCTGAATTTAATTTTAAGAAATTTGACATGTCAAGTGAGGTGGTTGTATCCATGATAGAAAAACAATTAAAATTTAAAGATAATCAAAATAAGGGTTTAGGGTATCACAATGTTCCACCTCCATTCAATGATAACTATATTCCGCCCCTTGAAACCAATGAGGTAGAGATACATGCTCAGTTTGGCCCGCCCCCTCTACCAGCTTCAGTTAAGATTGAACAATCTGGCCCAACTGAGAATATTGAGGTGAACGATTCTAATGCCTCTACTTCATGTGCAGGTAAAGTAGTGGAAGATTTGAAAAAGGAGAACAAAAATAATTCTAGTTTTGTTAATTCTGTTGATTGTCTAACCAATGTCTCCTTGAACTCTGAATTTGTTACTTCTAATTCTGTTACTTCTAATAAACCTGTTGTTGGTAAATACAGGCCACCAAAACAAGCGAAACAGACTGCTTGCTGTAAGTGTGCTTGTGGGAACAATCAGAGACAAGGCAAGGGCACACTACCAGGGACAGGCAGAAACAACTTCTACGTGAAGAAACATACATGTTTCCACTGTGGAACACCTGGACACATTGTTAGAAATTGTCCAAATCGTGTATATGTCCCCTACTTTGCACAAGGTTGGCAGAATATGCCAAGAGGGAGATTCTCCAAAAGAAATCCTTCAAGGTCACATTCACACAATGGTGACTGGAATGCTCGGAAGGGCAAGAATCAATCTCCCAAGGACAAGAAGGGAATGTCTGACAAGAAGCCAAATTCAAGAGATGGTTCTGTTAGACAAAGATCGGTCAGGTCGAAGTCATCCCGGCGGCCGGTTTCAAGTTCTAAAGCAAGTGCTGAGGCATCCATCCGATCAAACAAGAAATAGGTTAAACCCGACTACAGATGGGTTCTAAAGGTTTATACTCCCAAATCATCTAATGATTCTAACATTTCTTCATCTTCTATGTCTGATAAACAGGATATGTCATGGGAGAGAGTACCTTGTGTAGATGATAATGGTCAACCCAGCTTCAAAATGGATTGGGTTCCAAAGAACAACTAATCCCGCACACTGGTGCTGGGGCAGCTATGGAGGAATATCATCAGACTTCAGTTTGTTGATAGTGGCTGTTCCAGGTACATGATAGGATACATCTCTCATCTGTACAACATTCAGAATCTTCATTGAGAGTATGTGTCTTTTGCGGGAAAGGAAGAAAAAGAGGATCACGAATGGGGATTGTATTTAACAATGTGAAGAATTTTTGAATCTGTTCCGGAATTGAAACACAGCTAAGGTTGAATGTGTTGCTGCATATGCGTGTTGTTCTCAGATCATCTGGATGCAACTTAAATTTTTGAATTACGGTTTGAGTTTTCTTCTCGATACTTTTAAGTTTTTCTTAAAATGATTCGTTTTCAAGACAAATTTTAAATTTGCGCATTTATTTTGTTTCCTTTCTTCCCCATGCACAAATTAAGGGGGAGAAATCATGTAACATCCGGATTTCCAGGTACCATATTTAAATTATTTATTTTGAGTTATGAGGAGGGACTCGACAAGTTGATGCCTAGACTCGTCGAGTAGGATCACGATTTGCTGACTGGATTAATGAACGGACTCGACGAGTCGATGGGTGGACTCGACGAGTCCGCGCTGTGGGTGGAAACCCTAAATCCGCGGGCCTGTGCCCTATTTAAGGGACCTTATGGCCCTCATTTGCGACTACCAGTCCAGAGAGAGAAAACCTAGTGAGCTTGAGCGTGTGGTGTGAGGGGAAGGGCTATTTTAATCCTTGTTGGTGTGATTTTTGCAAAGAAGAAGGGGATTCCAGCAAAAGAAGGTCAAGGGGGTTGCTATTCTGTGGTTTCAAGCAAGGAAGCTCCATCTTTGAGGTATTAAATCGAACCCTTCTTCTGTTTTGGGGTAGAACCCTTGAATCTAGGGTTTTCTATATTCTTTATTGGCTTGGATATGATGCTTATGATGTCCCTTTGAGTGTTAAACTCTAGATCTGGACCTTGAGAGGTCCAGAGAGCCCCAACCTCCCTGCTTTATGCTATTCCATTAGATATATGAGCCTAGGTTGCCATTTTAGTGGCTATTTCACCCAAGGAAGCATATTAAGCATTGCATGAGTGTAAAGGTCGGACCTTTACGTGATTATTGAGTATGGTAAGGTCAGATCTGTAGGTTAGAGAAACAGATCTGACCTCAGAAGGTCATTTGAGTGTTGCCATGGAAGGAACTCGCCGAGTCCATAAGGGGACTCGACGAGGCGAGTCAGGTTGCCCCGCGATTCATGACCAGTGGTAACCTGTTGAGTGAAAGGTTAACTCGACGAGTCGAGTGAAGATCTATGAGGATTCGGAAGCCTCCTGGAGTCGCCGAGTCACACGAGTGCACTCGACGAGTCTGGTCAAAGTTTGACCGTTGACTTCAGTTGACTTCAGTTGACCTTAGGGTTTTGGTCAAGCTAGCTCTAGAGAAAGATCTGGGAGGGGTAGAATGGTCTTCTACCCACTCCTTAGAAATGAGGACAAGAGAAAATATTGATTAGAGATGTTATTATGTTGATAGGAGAAGGCTAGGTCGGGTTATCGAGCACGAGAAGTTATCCGACATCGTACGAGGTGAGTCTTCTCAGTATACTTTACCTAGAGTGGTAATATGTGTGACCAGAAGGTCTTATGTGCTATGAGGAGTATGTGATGTATGTTGTTATTTAATATGTATGTGCTATGTTATGTTATGAGTAGTATGTTATGAGTAGTATGTTATGAACCAGAATGTCTACCGGGATTGTGGGACGGAAGTCCCCTGAGACACATGGACCGGAAGGTCTTATAGAGCTATAGCCTTGAGTGGCGTAGGTGCGTATGTGGTATTTTGGGGAACTCACTAAGCATTTATGCTTATAGTGTTTGTGTGATGTGTTTCAGGTACCGGTGAGGATTGCGGGAAGGCGCCGGCATGATCTGTACACACTGATGGGATTTATGTATTAGAGATCTTGGGATTTGTTTTATTATGATGACATGTGATACAATGGATTCTTATGATATCTTATGAATGAAATTATGTTTTAAAAATGAAAAATTGTTTTGAAAATTTACGTTGTTACAAGTTGGTATCAGAGCCTTGGTTTGAGGGATTCGGATGCACCTCCGGGCGTATCTGAACTCAAACTTAGGATTTGAGAAAGTTTTTCATAAAAGAAACAATTTTTCTAAAAAGTAAAAGGATTTGAGAAAAGCGGAAAGAAGCAGTGTGTACGATCAGTCAGCGCCCGAACGATGATTTCCCAAAATACCCTTACATTATGTGTTATGTGATATGATATCATATGTTATGTATGCTAGAGTTGGCTAGGTATTCATGTTAGGACTAGAGTGGCCTGATTTGTGATGCCTTAGCCTAGGAGATTACTGCTGCTATGAGATGCTTGAGAGTGAGTAGGTAGCAGTGAGGAGCTTATGAGGGGCATACCGAAGGGTAGCCTGTGCTTAGCGAGAAGTAGAGTACTTGTGATCTGGGATCCTAGGAGGAGGACTAGGGGTGAATACTGATGCGGTGTGGACGGTAGTATAGGGCCCGTACTACTGAAAACACCGGATCAGTACGCAGTCTAAGAAAGAATCCTTAGGGTACTAAGGAACAAGTAGGGATGGGTTATCGAGTGCGTGCATACTCGAGCGAGTCTCTGATATTTTTATGTTGTATTTCAGAGACATCATGGTTGGGATACGCCACAGAGCAGAGACCAGCATCGTGAGTGACGAGGAGCTTCGTCAGATGATCCACGATGAGGTGGCTGCGGCTATCCGCGCAGAGATACCAGAGATGTTTGGGTCTATCAAGACCACCCTGATTGAGACGTTTGACGAGAGATACACAACGGTTACTGAGGCTGCAGCCGCTGCAGCTACTGCAGCTGTTGCTGCTGCTAGACCTCAGGGGGATGACTCGTTGCTGTTCCGGGAGTTCAGCAACACGAAGCCACCAGAGTTTGATGGGACACAGGATCCGATTGCTGCGATGAGATGGATTTCTGACATTGAGGGATGCTTCTACACTTGCTCGTGTCCGGAGCATCTGAGAGTACGGTTCGCGCTGAACCAGCTTCGCTTGGGGGCAAAGGACTGGTGGAAGTTTGTGTCGGCGGATTTCACCCTTGCTGAGCTTACTGTGGTGACCTGGGAGAGGTTCACCACTATGTTTCGTGATGAGTACGTTCCCCCGGTGGAAAGGGAACGGATGGCACAGGAGTTCTTGTCCCTCAAGCAGGGTACTGATTCTGTTACTGTGATCACCAGGAAGTTTCATGAGAGGGCGATGTTTTGCCCTGAGCATGTGTCTACCGAGCAGGCATGCATGAGTCGGTATCTGAGCATACTGAGGAGAGACATTCGCGAGTTCATGGTGAACTCGACTTACCGGACGTTTTCCGAGCTTCAGGAAAATGCCCGGAAGAGGGAGATTGAGCTAGAGACTCAGGCCAGGGAGGAGGCCGAGTCTCAGAGGAGTGACAGGCGACCGGTACAGGTACAGCCGGCAGCCAAGCGGGCTAAGCCCGCTGATACGAGATCTGAAGGCCAGAAGGGCCGCACTTGTGGGAAGTGCGGAAAGGGACATAATGGAGTGTGTCGGGCGGGTGCTTGCTACAAATGTGGCAAGGAGGGGCATATAGCCAAGGACTGCCCCAAGGGATTTATGGTTTGCTTTCATTGCAACCAGACGGGTCACCGGAGGGCCGAGTGCCCACAAATGTAACAGGGATCAGCACAGGGATCTGCCCCTGCTACTGCACGAGTTACTGAGGGTCGGCCAGTGAAGGCCGAGGCACCGAAGGCTCGCGGGAGAGCCTTCCAGTTGACAGCGGAGGAGGTACGCGCAGTGCCCGATGTCGTGGCTGATATGTATTCATTCATTTATTTATGCTGAGTTGAGATATTGTGCTTATATTATGATATGCGTAGGTACTTTTCTTGTGAGTTCTGTACCTACTTTGGTGTTATTTGACTCGGGTGCGAGTCGATCATTTGTGTCGTTAGCGTTTAGTCAGCACATCAGTATTCGACAAGAGGCGTTGAGTCGACCTCTACGAGTTTCCATAGCTGACGAGCGAGCGGTATATGCTACTGACGTGATTCGAGGATGTGTACTCGAGATCTTCGGTGTTGAGTTCCCGATAGATCTGGTCCCGATTGCGATGGGGGACGTTTGCGTTATAGTGGGTATGGATTGGTTGAGCCGATTTGGGGCGGTTATAGACTGCGAGCGGCAGACGGTGACGATACGAGACCCTAGTGGGGGAGTGCTGACTGTATATGGTGAGGATACCCGATGTGGGTCAACATTTTGTTCGGCTGCCAGAGCAAGACAGAGTTTACAGCAGGGCTGCAACGGGTTTGTAGCTTATGTGATGGATACACGAGTGGTCGCGGAGAGATTGAGTTCGATTGATGATGTTCCGATAGTGCGTGAGTTCCCGGATGTTTTTCCCGAGGAGTTGCCGGGTGTGCCTCCCGAGAGGCAGGTGGAGTTCCGTATCGATTTGGTTCCGGGGGCAGCGCCTATCGCCAAGGCGCCTTATCGCCTTGCGCCACCAGAGATGCAGGACTTATCCTCGCAGCTTCAGGAGCTGCTGGGGAAGGGGTTTATTCGACCGAGTAGCTCGTCGTGGGGAGCGCCGATCCTTTTTGTCAAGAAAAAGGATGGTTCACACCGGATGTGCATTGATTACCGGGAGCTGAACAAGTTGACGGTCAAGAACCGTTACCCCTTACCAAGGATCGATGATCTGTTCGATCAGTTACAGGGAGCGTCTTGGTTCTCGAAGATAGATTTGAGGTATGGATATCACCAGATGAGAGTGAGAGATGAGGATATCCAGAAGACGGCGTTTAGGACTCGTTATGGGCATTACGAGTTCGTGGTGATGCCTTTTGGGCTCACCAATGCACCGGCAGCGTTCATGGATCTCATGAACAGGGTGTGCAGGCCGATGTTGGATCGATCGGTGATCGTGTTCATCGACGATATTCTGGTGTATTCGAGATCCCGAGAGCAACATGAGGAGCATTTGAGGGAGATCCTCGGGGTTTTGAGATCGGAGAGGCTTTACGCCAAATTCTCCAAGTGTGATTTCTGGTTACGAGAGGTCCAGTTCTTGGGGCATCTCGTTAATCAGAATGGGATATTGGTCGATCCGGCCAAGATTGAGGCGGTGATGAGTTGGGAGGTGCCGAGATCCCCCACCGAGATCAAGAGTTTTCTGGGGTTGGCCGGCTACTATCGGAGATTTATCAAGGATTTCTCCAAGATTTTCGTGCCACTCACTAGGTTGACCTGGAAGGGCGTTGCTTTTACGTGGGGTCCAGAGCAACATACCTCGTTTGAGACTCTTCGCCAGAAGCTGTGCGAAGCCCCGGTGTTAGCCCTTCTAGAGGGAATGGAGGATTTCGTGATGTATTGTGACGCAACGATATCGGGGTTGGGTGCGGTGCTTCTGCCGAGAGGGCACGTGATAGCGTACGCATCGAGGCAGCTGAAGCCTCACGAGGTGAGGTATCCCACCCACGATTTGGAGTTGGGGGCCGTGGTGTTCGCCCTCAAGATATGGCGTCACTATTTGTATGGGGTTCGGTGTATCATATACACGGACCACAAGAGTTTGAAGTACTTGATGGATCAGCCCAACCTGAACATGCGCCAGATGAGATGGTTGGATGTGGTAAAGGATTATGACTGCGAGATCCTGTACCACCCGGGCAAGGCTAACGTTGTAGCCGATGCCCTGAGCCGTAGGGCGGAGAGTGCTCCAATACGAGATATTTGTATGAGGATGACGGTGATGACTCCGGTGTTGGATGCCATCCGAGAGGCCCAGGCAGAGGCTGTGAGACTGCAGAACCGCAAGAGAGAGCGGGTGATTGGGCAGGTATCTGAGTTTGTCAGGGTCGGATTTGGGTGCCGTTTACGGGCGGGGCACGTACCATCCTGATGGAGGAGGCGCACAGATCGAGGTTCTCGATCCATCCCGGGGCCACTAAGATGTATTTGGACCTGAAGAGAGAGTATTGGTGGCCCTGTATGAAGAGGGATGTGGCGTGGTTTGTTGAGAGGTGATTGACCTGTCGCGTGGTTAAGGCCGAGCACCAACGTCCGCGTGGCAAGTTGCAGCCACTCGAGGTTCCCTAGTGGAAGTGGGAACAAATTTCCATGGATTTTATCACCAAATTGCCGAGGACCGCGAGGGGTATCGATGCAATTTGGGTGATTGTTGACCGGCTGACGAAGAGCGTTCACTTCCTTGCGATCAGTGAGAACTCTTCCACAGAAAGACTGGCAGAGATGTATGTGAGAGAGGTGGTATCACGGCATGGAGTACCGATTTAGATTGTGTCAGATCGAGATGTACGTTTCACTTCCAGATTCTGGAAGAAATTCCATGAGGAGTTGGGTACGAGGTTGCATTTCAGCACCGCTTACCACCCACAGACGGATGGACAGAGTGAGCGGATGATTCAGACGCTCGAGGACATGCTCTGAGCATGTGTGTTGGACTTCGGAGGAAGTTGGGACACGTACTTACCATTGTCTGAGTTTTCCTATAACAACAGCCACCATTCGAGTATTGGTATGCCTCCCTTCGAGCTGTTGTATGGGAGGAGGTGTCAGACTCCCATCTGCTGGGGAGAGGTAGGGCAGCGAGTGATGGGTAGCACTGAGATAGTGCTTCAGACGACTGAGCAGATACAGCAGGTCAGACAGAGATTGCTGACAGCCCAGAGTCGCCAGAAGAATTATCCGGATAGGCGACGATCCGAGCTTGCGTTCCAGGTTGGAGACTTCGTACTCCTGAAGGTATCTCCTTGGAAAGGAGTGATCCGATTCAGGAAGAGGGGCAAGTTGGGGCCCCGGTACATTGGTCCTTTCAGAGTGACCGCGAGGGTAGGCAGGGTAGTATATCGTTTAGAGCTACCTGCGGAGTTGAGCCAGATACATGATACTTTCCACAGTCTCAGTTGAGGAAGTCTATAGCCGACGAGTCGGCAGTAGTGCCACTAGAGGATATTCATGTGGATGCGAGCCTGAATTATGTTGAGAATCCGATCGCGATCTTGGATCGGAAGATCAAGGTTCTGAGGAACAAGGAGGTGCCCCTGGTTCAGGTCCAGTGGCAACATCGGAGAGGGTCCGAGTTGACTTGGCAGCCGGAGGCGGAGATGCGGGTACAACATCTAGAGTTGTTTGCAGAGCGAGACTTCGAGGGCGAAGTCTGATTCTAGTGGGGAAGAATTGTAACATCCGGATTTCCAGGTACCATATTTAAATTATTTATTTTGAGTTATGTGGAGGGACTCGACGAGTTGACGCCTAGACTCGTCGAGTAGGATCGCGATTTGCTGACTGGATTAATGAACAGACTCGACGAGTCGATGGGTGGACTCGACGAGTCCGCGCTGTGGGTGGAAACCCTAAATCCGCGGGCCTGTGCCCTATTTAAGGGACCTTATGGCCCTCATTTGCGGCTACCAGTCCAGAGAGAGAAACCTTAGTGAGCTTGAGCGTGTGGTGTGAGGGGAAGGGCTATTTTAATCCTTGTTGGTGTGATTTTTGCAAAGAAGAAGGGGATTCCAGCAAAAGAAGGTCAAGGGGGTTGCTATTCTGTGGTTTCAAGCAAGTAAGCTCCATCTTTGAGGTATTAAATCGAACCCTTCTTCTGTTTTGGGGTAGAACCCTTGAATCTAGGGTTTTCTATATTCTTTATTGGCTTGGAGATGATGCTTATGATGTCCCTTTGAGTGTTAAACTCTGGATCTGGACCTTGAAAGGTCCAGAGAGCCCCAACCTCCCTGCTTTATGCTATTCCATTAGAGATATGAGCCTAGGTTGCCATTTTAGTGGCTATTTCACCCAAGGAAGCATATTAAGCGTTGCATGAGTGTAAAGGTCAGACCTTTACGTGATTATTGAGTATGGTAAGGTCAGATCTATAGGTTAGAGAAACAGATCTGACCTCAGAAGGTCATTTGAGTGTTGCCATGGAAGGAACTCGCCGAGTCCATAAGGGGACTCGACGAGTCGAGTCGGGTTGCCCCGCGATTCATGACCAGTGGTAACCCGTAGAGTGAAAGGTTAACTCGACGAGTCGAGTGAAGATCTATGAGGATTCGGAAGCCGCCTGGACTCGCCGAGTCACACGAGTGCACTCGACGAGTCTGGTCAAAGTTTGACCGTTGACTTGAGTTGACTTCAGTTGACCTTAGGGTTTTGGTCAAGCTAGCTCTAGAGAAAGATCTGGGAGGGGTAGAATGGTCTTCTACCCACTCCTTAGAAATGAGGACAAGAGAAAATATTGATTAGAGATGTTATTATGTTGATAGGAGAAGGCTAGGTCGGGTTATCGAGCATGAGAAGTTATCCGACATCGTACGAGGTGAGTCTTCTCAGTATACTTTACCTAGAGTGGTAATATGTGTGACCGGAAGGTCTTATGTGCTATGAGGAGTATGTGATGTATGTTGTTATTTAATATGTATGTGCTATGTTATGTTATGAGTAGTATGTTATGGACCGGAAGGTCATTATGATATGGACCGGAAGGTCATTATGATATGGACCGGAAGGTCTACCAGGATTGTGGGATTGAAGTCCCCTGAGACACATTGACATAAAGGTCTTATAGAGCCATAGCCTTGAGTGACGTATTTGCGTATGTGGTATTTTGGGGAACTCACTAAGCATTTATGCTTACAGTGTCTGTGTGATGTGTTTCAGGTACCAGTGAGGATCGCGGGAAGGCGTCGGCATGATCTGTACACACTGATGGGATTTATGTATTAGATATCTTGGGATTTGTTTTATTATGATGACATGTGATACAATGGATTCTTATGATATCTTATGAATGAAATTATGTTTTAAAAATGAAAAATTGTTTTGAAAATTTACGTTGTTACAAATCAAAATACAAAAAAAAAATTATAAAAATCAAAAATACAAAAATTATGTTTTCTTTCGTAAGTAATTTTGGGAAGTGATATGAAGTTTAGTGCTAAAGGGCAATATGAGATGCATGTAATGCACTGAAGCTAAATTGTTTAGACTCTATGTTCAATGTGCTGGTAGGCACGAAGGATTCCAAACTAAAGGACTAGACAAAACTAACAATGAAAGGACTAAACAATGTTGACTCATCTGGACTTAGATAGTTTCATTTGGACTGACCATACGACGCTTGGATAGATTGAGCAGTGAGATAAACAAGGGAGCCTACAAGATACATTAAAGTTACTTATCATCTAGAACTGTGGCTCAACATTTCTTCGATGTACAGACTAATGTCCTTAATTCTGGTGCTGATAGGGTGACTGGGGGGTTCTAATAAAGTAGGTATGTGTGAAATTGTTTTTATTTATTATCCTCTCTGTTAGTCATATGTTGCCCCCTTTGTGTGATCGGAAGATCCGACATGGGACGCAACATATGCACCTCTATTTCTATACATCGTTATCTATGCTTCTCTCTATCTATCTATGTCAGTCATATGCTGTCCCCTCTGCGTGATCGGAGGATCCGACCTGGTACACAACATATGCACCTTTCCATCTGTCTAACCCTCTATCTATGTTAGTCATATGTTGTCCCTCTGCGTGATTGGTAGAGATCCGACCTGGGATACAACATATGCATCTCTATATCTATCTTCTCTCTCAAATAATTGAGCACTCACCTAAATTAAAGAGCTCTTTTGAATTCCTTGATTGCTAGGGTATGTCGTGAACTGGGGAACACGTTCTAGTGAGCTTAAAATTGATTTGGTTCATGATTAAAGGTTGTCTGTAGATCTCGCTGCTGAATTTAAGTGGACAACAATATCCTTGGTCGTCGTCAGCAAAATGGTCTATTTAGGAATATAGTTGCAATGTCTTGTCATTTATAATCTGTCAAACTTGTTAATATCCTTTGTGTTTAAGTGGACCACAATATTGGTGATTGACCAGAGCTAAACATGCAGGTGTGTGTGCTGATAAACGATATTGAATTGCTTGACAACTTTGATCCCAAAAGTTTTTAAATTTAGTTATTATTTTTTTTTGTTAAATTTGTTTATATTTTTTTCTTCTATGCACAAATTTAGGGGGAGAAAAAAAAACAACAAAAATCAGAAAATTAAAAAAAAAAATCCAAAAATATGTTTATTTCTGTTTTTATTTCTTTTTCAGAAAATTGAAAATCCAAAAATATTTTATTTTGAGTGTATTTTATTTTTATTTTTATTTCTTAGTTATTTCTATTGTGTGGTAAGTTTATTTTTACTTTTTTTTATCTCAAAGTTTTGTTTGTCTTAAAAAGCGAATTCAAAAAGAAGAAGAGACTCAAGGAGACTGTATCAAAATTTTCTAAGCAAGGAGAAGAAACTTGGAAAGAAGTTGATGGTCATTACACTTCACTCTATTTTCAAAAGGAATTAAAGGATTGAAACTGTACAAAGTGTCAGTTAGGCAGTTTCTTTCAAAGAACTGTTGTAATTAAAAGTCTGAAACTGTACAGATGTCATGGCACCAAGGCGATACACCTCGCAAGGTACGATTATCACTGAACGTCTCGCCAAGGGCCAAGTTAACTTGTTTAACTTGAAAAACTGCATTGAGGTCTATGATGTAGGATATGCAGGGGCTAACATCAAAATAGCCATGAGTAGTTCTCCGATACTCAACAAATCGCAGTGCGTTCCTCCGTGTTCACACAGATACTGCGAGTAGTCTCCTTCTGATTATAGGCTGGGTCCTTGAATAACTGTGGTGAGAATGGTCTTTATGATTCTGTGATCCATAAGGACTTCTTAGTCATGGTTACTTTTCAAGGCGTAACGGTGATCATTAAATAAATTTCATTCGAAGGAACAAGAAGTGAAGATTATTTTTCAACATACAATCTTTCAACCCCAGAAGCAAGGTGAAGCTGTTGGATTAATGTCTAAGTCCATAACTATAATTGGTAAGACTTGACCCGACCCGGCATGGTCCATTTGGGTTGCATGGCATCATGCATTTGGATAGACTATAATGAGAGAAATAACACTTAAGGTTGGTTAATATATTATAAGTTCTAATATATTAATAAGGTTATTTAATTAGTATTGATCAAGAATTAATTTGGAATTAATTAAGTGATCAAAAGGAGACTAATTAAATATATGGGTTGATTGTGTAAATCATTCATTCTTATATATATGGGCTTGTGATCCAAGATTCCTTATGTTGGACTAAGTCCATGGGGTGACCCATGGATACTCCATGGAGGTTAAAATCCATGGAGCATAAGGAATGGGTAAAGTTATGAGTTACATGGTGTAACCCTAATAGCCACCATATAAAAGAATCCCATGGCTCAAGAAATCGTACACTAATGTGTGAGTGTGAGGGCTAGACGATTTCAAGGAGTGTTCAAGTTTCTCTCAAGTTATTCCAAGTGTATTTGGTGTTGTGTGAACCATTTGAGGTGTCACACTTGGGGCACTAGGCACTCAAGCTTCATGAAGACATTCTACATCAAAGAGGTATGTATTCTATCTTGTTATATTTATTATTTTGTATGCTAGATTAGGATAATACCTTGGAGTTCATAATTGTATGTATAATAGAGAAAACATAGATCCAAGGTATTTAGGGTTGCATGTACACTTAGGAGTGTTAGAATGCTCATAACCCAATAGTGGTATCAGAGACTAGGCTTGTTTTCTTGTTATACTTGCAAAAATAGCTGAAAAATCGAGTTGGATGCATATATTCGATTGTTTTGGCTGGAATTGGACTAGGAACATTACCCCAAGATGTTTTTGGACTTATAAACTTGTTTTTGATGTGGTAATGTTCATGCTAATCCAATTTCTAAGATAATTGTCATAATTTCAAGATTTGTATTAGTTTGTATGTTCATGCTAATTTCTTGAAGATTGATGATTTGAATTATCTTGTTCTTATGAGGTTCTTAGATTAATAGAAAAGTTGTGTGAAATAGTTGTTTTCAATCCATTTTAATCTAAGAGTTGATTCCAAAGTGTGTTTTTGTAACTTGTCCTCAAGTTATATGAAAAGTCACATTTAAGAATCATAAAACTCATAAAAGTTGGCAAAGGTTACAAAATGAAGAGTCTAGTTCTAATTAAATGGTTTTATGACTCCATAACTTGTCCTCAAGTTATGGAGGTTCAAGAGTCTCTTCATTAAATTAAAAAAAAAAGTGTAACCTTAATTAGTTCCATAAGTTACAATAAAAAAAAAGTTATTTTTTTATTAATTAGTTTAAAGTCTTCCATAACTTGTCCTCAAGTTATGGAACTTGAAGAGTTTTTTTTTTAATTAAAACTACTTTAAACTCATAAGTTATGGAATTAATTAGTTTTGAATAGTTTCAAAACTTGCCCTCAAGTTTTGGAATTTGAAAAGTTTTCACTTATGAATACTTTAATTCCAAGTTAGCCCTTAGAATTTTAAAAGTTAAAATTCAACCCTTATACTTTATAATATTATAAGTTAATAATATTTATATATATGTATAAGAGTAAAGTCAGTCTTACCGTTAGTAGGCCTCATTCACGAAGCCGGTCTATAAGGGGGGTATAAGGTTACTGCCTATAAAATGGCAGTTTAATGGGTGTCCACTCTCACCCACCGCTTCCTTGACTGGTGGAGGGTCGTTAGCCGAACGAGTAGTACAAGGACTATAATTCTCCTTTCATTAAAAGTATTAATGATAAATACTAAGTAACTAAACTCTTATTAATACCCAATCTTAGTTACTTAGGAAAATGTGAATTTGGTGCTAACCCATGAAATTACACTTTGCACTTTGCTTAAGTCGTTAGTGGAGCGTGTGTGGTTAACCGGCACACTAACCTGGACTTAACAAGGTAGGCAAAGGGTAACTTAATATTTATCATAGTATCGGTGGAGCGTGTGTGGTTAACCGGCACACTGATTAAGGGGTAAATATTAAGGGTACCAAGTATATTTGCATGGTTATTCACACCTTGTTTTGTGATCCTCGGCATCCCAGTCACAAAACCTGAAGGGCACACTCGAGATTGAAACATGCCTTTGAACAGTTCAATGAATCTCAAAGATCTAGGACTTTCAAATCCAATTAAAACCTAATAAATTATTTCATTTTTCATGGTGGAAATTGGTGAATCGTCATTCACCTACCTTCAAATATTTTATAGCTTGGATTACGGCATCCCTCTTCTAAGTTATAAAATAGTTTGTTGGGTCCTAGCCTTAATATTTCATATTGGGTGTCATATTAAGGAATTTAAATCAACTATCTTGAATATCTCCCAAAAAGATGTCTGGTCTAGACATTTATGATCTTCCCAAATCTCTTGAAACAAGCTTTCCTAAATGAAGATGATGTCCATGGATATCATACTTCTTTCACCTCCTTCAATTATTCTCCCTAACCCACAAGTTCCTAAAAAGTTTAAGGTCACTCAAGCCCTATTGGCAAGGCAAGGTCTAGGTGTGATCACATCTTGGAGATGTAGTCACATATTGACAAGCCGGGAGAGTTGGGTGTCAAAGTCTTGAGAAAGTTGGTGGCTCAACTACTTTCTAAGTCACATAGTGAGTTCTTTTGGGAATCCTATGAAACAGACTAAGACAAGACCCTTAATGATCTTATCTATTTGCTAAGATCAAATTCCTAAAACGCTATGGACATTGACAATGATGACATTGGATATCCAGTAAAGCTCTCTCTTCCCAATGGAAAGGGATCGGCCATAGTCAACTCGGTTGACCCAATGGTAAAGAGAGAGGCGAAGTCTGAGATAGTCCCATTATCAAGGGTCCATAGGTAACTATTGCCAAAGGAAGGGGCATTGGTTACGAAGCTGCCAAATTTACCTAAGGATGTTAAAGTCAATAAGTTTGGCTCTACTTCAGGTAAAGTCCATTGTCTAAGTCTATTAAGTACATGCTGATTCTGATCGCGAAGATGGATTTCAATCGCATGGTTCGGTGATCAGAATTTTGGGCTATTACTTAAGAGTTATGATATGTATATTGCTTAGGAATAGATAACAACAAGGTTTTCATATGGATTGTAAGGATAAGTTTTTCCGCAAAGTTTTAAAATAAAAGAAAAAGGTTTTGATTTTATTTATTTTAAGTATCCTTACAATGGCATTTGTGAAAAGTTGTTGCTTATAAGATTCCATTGATAACAATATTGGAAAAATGGATTTGATTCTTTCGGTTGTGGTAGTGTCTAATATTACCAAATAAGGAAAGATTCTCATCACCCAAGGTTCAATTGGACCGAAACTTGGAATCATGCAAGTTGTATAGTATGATGAATGAGAACTTTCAGCTTGGAAAATTAAGACTAATTCCTTATGTGAATAAGGAAAGGACTAAGGGATCGAGTACACATTCTTGTGCACTGGTCAAGTCCACCACAAAAGATCAAGAAGACTATTCGTCATGATTTACTTAAGTTCAGTAAATATGGTTATACTTATAAGTTTAAGTATAAGTCTGTAGCATTGGAGAAGTTTCAATGTGAGACAGAACGAATAAGAAGAATCAAAGTATGGCAGAAAGGTAAAAGTTTCTCAAATCTGAAAAGATGGGAGAGTACTTTAGTATCATGTTTATGATCATCTTAATTATTAAGATACCATATCACAATTGGTCCTCTAAAGTCATCTTAGTGCATTCTTATGAATAAGAAGAGGAGTCATGAATTGTTGAAATGGTTAAATCAAAAAGATGAGTCATACTTCGTTCCAAAACAATTCTTAGAGTCATACTCCAAGATTGTAACTTGAGTGACATATCTTAAAGAGGGTTTGTTAACACTAGTCAAATGTAAGAGTAAAAGGTTATCTACTCTTGTACATTTGAAATTGGTAAGTTGTGATGTTTTGGATAAAACAGAGACCAACTTAGGCCAATTGTGTAAAGTGTTAGTCTTGATAAAGAATCCGCACTATCTCTTGAATATTTGACAAGGGAGTCTTATATGTCAAGAGGACAGTGGGAGTCTTAAAGCTCTTGAAAGTTTCAAGACTTAATCAAGAATAAAACCTAAAGTCCTTCACTAGCACACGACTTGAGGTTTATAACCTATCGTGTTGAAATTTTTGTGCCTATTCAAGTTGGCTTTGCATAGGAGTTCTGAGAGTTCTCAATTGGTTGCCAACTACTTGGAAGCAATGGCAGCCACCTGAGCTGCCAAATGGCAAGAATTTAAGATTGCACAAGTTTAATCAATATGAGTTTGGATTTGTCACTAAACTTGTCTTGTGATTATGGTTTTGACAAATTCACATGGATAAGAACACATACACTATTAAATCTAAGTGTCATAAGGTTTCTCTCCTATTCATGAAAATGATGGTGAGGAAACACTTTCACTAAGTAGATTTTAGCTAGATAGCAATTGTGATATTTGCATTCTCAAAGTCGTTAGTGGAGCGTGTGTGGTTTACCGGCACACTAACATGGACTTGTGAGAAGTGGCAAAGGTCTAAACAATTGAGACTATGATTACGACATCCCTTTTCATAGTTCTAAAATTGTTTAGACACACATGTGAGCTATCTAAGAGAGGTGTATGATTTTGATAAAGTTTTATCAAAACAATCTAGCTAGTGGGAGCATAAGTGTTATGCTAATAATCATCATGTTAGTGGGAGCATGATAATTATGACAAAGGTTGCAAGTTAGCAATGTTAATTATAGAAAACAAAAGTTTCAATTCGTGAGGTTGCAGGGGTTGAAAAAGTTGTTTTGCTATAATTAAGGGAGAGGAAATTATACTTCATTTCAATTCTAAAAGCTTAGATTGAGATTTTAATCGTATTTAATCAAGGATATATATATGAATTTAATGGCTCAACATAAGGAAATTCTATATATGGGTCCATTATTTGCGTTCTAAAATTCGATTATGATTACGACATCCCTTTTCATAATCTGAATTTTGAGAACTTGGCAAATTGAAATGGAAAATATTATAGCAAAAGACTGGTTTAGTCTTTATGTGAGACATCATGAATCGTGTCCCATATGCTTCAGATATAGGATCGATTACATGTGCTATATTCATCCTTTCTAAAATTTTCCAAATGCCTGGGGCATTATGAAGGGAAAAGGTCTAGAATTGGATATGACTAAAATGATTAAGCAATTGTCGAGGACAATCTAAGGTTTACCAAAGATTGGTTGCTCAAGGACAGTTGGAAGTATAATGTTAATTCTTGAAGGACCATATTGACATAATCTATAAGGAGGCAACTCTTGTTCAGAAGTGATAGTCAAAATGGAATATGGAAATGTTTCAAAGTTAGAAATTATTCAATCTGTGTAAGATTAGGAAACTTAATGAAAGAAGGATGTTTCCAAGGAGCTGATCTCCTTTGGAATGCTCTGTAATGATTGTTGTCAAGTCTTTCTGACTTCGTGCATAATCATTAAGAGGATCAATGCATATAAGTTTAGAATCTAACAGATTTCAGTAAATGGCATGAATTTGGAATTCTTGCATTTGCAGTAAGGATTTGGGACTGTGAAAAGAGGATCATTGGAGTGATGTTCAATTGATTTATTTTACAAAGTAAAGATCATAGACAAACATAGTATGCATACTTGGTGTATGGCGTGACTAGTGTTTAGAAAACATAGTGTACATGCTTGGAGCATGGGACAACTATTGTTTTAAATTCAAGTATAAAGTTGATAAAACCGAAACAATGAATAATGAGTAATCAGTATGGTGATAAATAAAAGTGTTTATTTATATTCATAGGGTTTGATACCATATTTGATTCATTTATTCTTGTGTTTCACTTTGCATGTTTTGACTTCCAGAATAACTAAGTCGCTCTTCCTGAATGATTAAGTTATTCAAACCATCCATAGTCGGTCATATGTTGGAAGTAGATATGAATCAAGACTGTCATGGGTTGGTTTGTAGAGGTCCAAGTTGGTGGACAAAGTGGTGCTACAACACTCATGAGTGCTCATAAGTTCTGAGTATTGGATTCAACCCACGCTCATTTGAATCACTTCATGGATTTTATCACGAGTGATCATGAGACGATAATATCTTATATTCTTCAAACCTAGAGATATGAGTTGTTACTATGAGTTGGTTATACATTGATTGCACGAAAACGCATTGGTAACTCAATGTTATAAAACTTGCCTTTGTGTATGATTCAACAAGTAATAGAACAAGCCATATGAGTCGAAGTTTATCCATTCCTTTTACCTTCGGGATAAAAGCGATATCTGTGGGCCCCTCGATGATTTAAAGATGATACATGTGAGTGCTTGGCCAAGCCAGGACTGATTTGATTTGTTCAATCAGTCAGTCATCATGAATCGGAAATCGGGAAACAACAAATGGACAGAGAGAATGATTGATAATCCTTGTCTCAGTCCATATGATATCTAGAATGGAGGAATATATGATCCCTTATCTAATGGACAAGTCATTGAAAAAGGTCAGAGTTCATCGACAAGGTCAGAGTTCCACAGAAGCTTTTGAGAGCTACGATTGCTGATCGGTTCCTGAAGTCATACGCAATAATAGTTTTAGACTTATCCAAGTGGGAGACTGTTGGATTAATGTCTAAGTCCATAACTATAATTGGTAAGACTTGACCCGACCCGACATGGTCCATTTGGGTTACATGGCATCATGCATTTGGATAGACTATAATGAGAGAAATAACACTTAAGGTTGGTTAATATATTATAAGTTCTAATATATTAATAAGGTTATTTAATTAGTATTGATCAAGAATTAATTTGGAATTAATTAAGTGATCAAAAGGAGACTAATTAAATATATGGGTTGATTGTGTAAATCATTCATTCTTATATATGTGGGCTTGTGATCCAAGATTCCTTATGTTGGACTAAGTCCATGGGGTGACCCATGGATACTCCATGGAGGTTAAAATCCATGGAGCATAAGGAATGGGTAAAGTTATGAGTTACATGGTGTAACCCTAATAACCACCATATAAAAGAATCCCATGGCTCAAGAAATCGTACACTAATGTGTGAGTGTGAGGGCTAGACGATTTCAAGGAGTGTTCAAGTTTCTCTCAAGTTATTCCAAGTGTATTTGGTGTTGTGTGAACCATTTGAGGTGTCACACTTGGGGCACTAGGCACTCAAGCTTCATGAAGACATTCTACATCAAAGAGGTATGTATTCTATCTTGTTATATTTATTATTTTGTATGCTAGATTAGGATAATACCTTGGATGTTCATAATTTTATGTATAATAGAGAAAACATAGATCCAAGGTATTTAGGGTTGCATGTACACTTAGGAGTGTTAGAATGCTCATAACCCAATAGAAGCTGTATTTGAAGTTATGTGACAGATTGCATTGAAGCCTCCTCAATCAATTTGCTGCTATATATGAACTTGCTGAAGTGATCCAGAAGAATCGGTCTCTCTGTTATTTTCTCTGAAGTATTTCAAAGCTGCAAGTGCGTTCAAGGTCAAATCTTTGAAGGAAGTCCAACTGTTCAAGATAAAGTCATTCATGTAGAAATTCATATGTTCATCTTGAATTTATGAAGAAATCGAAGATTAAAGCTGAAGTCAAGAACCAAGAGAAGATTGAAAAGAAAAGAAAGCTATAAACCAAGGGGGAGATTGTTAGGACTAAATTATGGTTTATACTAAGTGAAAAGAAAGCTATAAACCAAGGGGGAGATTGTTAGGTCATAAATTGTGGTTTATACTTTGCTTTTCATAAGATATTAGAGTTCTATGTCTAGGACCGAAAACACCATGTTTTGGTGTTGTTTGGACCGAAATCACATGTGATTTCGGTTAGGCTTAATATTGTTTTGTTTGGGTTTTGGGCTGGGCCTTTGTTATTAGATCTAGGTATAAATAGTGTCATTTGAGCCTTGTAAAGAGTGTGGGACGTTTTTGGGATTGCCATAAGCTTAGAATGTGATTTTTCCTCCTTCTCCTCCCGCAAAGGAATCGTACCCTCCATTAAAATTTTGAATGTCATGCAGTTGAGAGATGTCTCCTGTCATGTGCCTGGAACAGCCACTATCAACATACCAAGGTCTGATGATATCCCTCCATAGCTGTTCCTGCACCATGTGCAAGATCAGTTAGATTTGGGAACCCAATCCATAGTGACACTGGGTTGATCATTTTCATTTATACACGAAACTTCTTGCCATACCATATCCTTTGAATCAAATAATGTACTTGACGAATTTAAAGGACGGTGAGGTGATTAGGCCGTAGGACCTTTGGGCACCCATCTATAATCAGGTTTCAGAATTTTATAGCTGACATAGATGGGGGCTTTGACATTTGATTTTGAAGTCTTTTTGTCCTTTGTGTTTGACCTTTTGGGTATCTATCTTTGGTTAGATGATGACCCATGAGATGAATTTGGAGACACCGATATCAGTTTGACCAATTTCGGTTTTGCCAAAGTATCTCTCGAATTTTGTTTCAAAATCTTCTTGTCTTTATTTTCTTTGATAGTCTGATTTCTGTCCTTATTTGCATTCCAATCGCCATCACTGGAACGTGACCTCGAGGAATTTCTTTTGAGAGATCTTCCTCGTGATACGTTCTGCCTACCTTGTGCATAGTATGGAACATATGCACGATTTGGGCAGTTTCTGGCAATATGTCCCGGTGTTCCACAGTGGAAACATGTCTGCTTCTTCATGAAAAAGTTGTTACTGCTTGTTCCTGGTTTCATGTCCAGATTGTGTCCACAAGTACACGAGCAGTTTGCAGTCTGTTTGACTTGTTTTGGTGGACTATATTTACTTACAGCAGGTCCATTAGTATTAGAATTCACAACCACATCATCACAAATATTTGAAACAAAAGAAGTATCAGTTTTTAAAGTAACATTGTTTGAACAATCAACCGAATTAACGAAAATAGCAGTATCAACTTTCAAAGCATTATTTTTAAAAGTAGTGTCATTTTTCAAAATAAAAACACTTTCTCCATCCTCTTTCCTGTCTTGCACTAGGGATTCATCCGCATGTGAGGTAGAAACGTTAGTATCGTTCGCCCTATTATTATTCACTGGCACAACTACAGTAGGTTTGGCATACTGTAGGTGTGCTTCTCTTTCTATTTCTTCCTCAGTTAGAGGATTAAAAGTGTAGTTGTCATTAAATGGAGGAGGAACACTATCATAACCAAGACCTACATTCTTTTTACCTTGCCATTTAAGTTGTTTTTCAATCATGGTCTCAACTTTCTTACTTTACACATCAAATTTTTTAAAATTAAAATCTACATTTTCAATCTTATTTTTTAATGTGTCAAGCTCGGCAGTCAGACTGGCAATCTTTTCTTGAGCATAATCGTAGCGTTCACATTTAGTGCTATATTCTTCTTGAAGTTTTCTAAAATCCTTGGTTTTGGCATCTAATTTTTCTTTTAAAGGTTTTTGGGCCTTTCTGAGAGTGTATCCTTCATATTTAAGGTCCTCAATTTCCCTAATTGATAAATGAAGTTGATCACGATAAAGTTTAATTTTAGCTTCACAGGACTGAGAACATGAAGCTTCATTGACCTTGGTGATTGAAGAACTCATTATTCACCAAAAAGGGTAATTTACCAAAAAAAAAATAGAACTGATTGTGAAGCCAAGAAAAAATTCCCTTTGACTTGAAACCTTGAAAGTCAAACTTGAAAAGTCAAACTTGAAAACTTGAAAGTCAAAATTCAAATTTGAAAGTCAAAAGACAAACTTGAAAGTCAAAAGTCAAATTTGAAAGTCAAAATTGAAAGTCAAACTTTTTGTCCAAAAAAAATAACCTTGACCGAGAACAAAAGTTTTTAGACCGAAAACGAAATTTCAAGACCAAAAACGAGAGTATTTTACCAAAAACGAGGGTATTTGACCGAATACTTGGCCTTTTGACCAAACACGAAGCTTAAGGACTGAAAACGAAGTTATTTGATCGAAAACGTGGCTTTTGGACTAAAAACAAGCCAAAATATTGAAAATCCGAAATTACAGCCGAGGATGCGAGGGGCTGAAAATCCAAACTGAAGAAGGCCTGACCGAAATCTCACACCGAAATCTGAGGCCGAGAAGTCCGAACCGAGAACCTTCGCACCGAGAAGCCGAGACCGAGAACCCGGACCGAGAGCTTGCGAGGCCGAGAACTGTGGACCGAGAACTTACGACGCCGACCGAAATCGTTGTTGTGCCTCCGAGATCTGCTAGGGCTTGACCGAATCCGAAGCTGGCTGCCGAAATCTCACAGATTTTGACCTAAAACTCCCCAAAACTTGCCAAAAACACAAAATTTTCAACTTTTTAATGCCAAAATCGATCATAGTCAAGAACACGAAGAACAAAGGCAAAAACTTCGTAAAATATAAATCAAAAACACCAAGAAACCCAAGAAAAACCGTTTGCAATAACCCGATTGATACGGATCCAATATCTGTTACCAACTGTAAAACCCAAAATGCTATGATGTATCAATCAGCTTCACTTGATGGTGCGGAATCCCACTCAAGTGAATTAGACAAGAGAAAATATAGAATAAGAACACAATGGTTAATCTTCAATGCACACTATTATTGAATAGTCGGGTACATAAGATTCTTGATTACACTTGATTCTCTCTTGTTTTCTCTCCAAATCATGTTCTAAGCTTATGGCATCCCCCAAAAACGTCCCACACTCTTTAGAAGGCTCAAATGACACCATTTGTACCTAGACCTAATAACCAAGGCCCAACCCAAAACCCAAACAAAACAATATTAAGCCTAACCAAAATCACATGTGATTTCGGTCCAAACAACACCAAAACATGGTGTTTTCGGTCCTAGACCGAGAACTCTAATATCTTATGAAAAGCAAAGTAAAAACCACAATTTATGACCTAACAATCTCCCCCTTGGTTTATAGCTTTCTTTTCACTTAGTATAAACCATAATTTAGTCCTAACAATCTCCGCCTTGGTTTATAGCTTTTTTTTTTCAGTCTTCTCTTCGTTCTTGACTTCAGCTTTAATCTTCGATTTCTTCACAAATTCAAGATGAACATATAAATTTCTACATGAATGACTTTATCTTGAACAGTTGCACTTCCTTCAAATATTTGACCTTGAACGCACATTGGGTATAGAGGCTTCTTGTAAAGGTTCTTGAAAAGCAACATTTGTAGGTTTGAAATACTTCAGAGAAAATAACAGAGAGACTGATTCTTCTGGATCACTTCAGCAAGTTCATATATAGCAGCAAATTGATTGAGGAGGCTTCAATACAATCTATCACATAACTTCAAATACAGCTTCACCTTGCTTCCTGGGTGGAAAGATTGTATGTTGAAAAATAATCTTCACTTCTTGTTCCTTCGAATGAAAGTTCTTTAATGATCACCGTTGCGCCTTGAAAAGTAACCATGACTAAGAAGTCCCATGTGGATCACAGAATCATAAAGACCATTCTCACCACAGTTGTTCAAGGACCCAACCTAGGATCAGAAGGAGACTACTCGCAGTATCTGTGTGAACACGGAGGAACGAACTGCGATTTGTTGTGTATCGGAGAACTACTCATGGCTATTTTGATGTTAGCCCATGCATATCCTAGATCATAGACCTCAATACAGGTTTTCAAGTTAAACAAGTTAACTTGGCCCTTGGCGAGACGTTCAACGATAATCGTGCCTTGCGAGGTGTATCGCCCTGGTGCCATGACATCTGTACAGTTTCAGACTTTTAATTCCTTAAATACGCCAATTCTTTGAAAGAAACTGCCTAACTGATAATTTGTACAGTTTCAATCCTTCAATTCCTTGTGAAAATAGAGTGAAGTGTAATGACCATCAACTCCTTTACAAGTTTCTTCTCCTTGCTCAGAAATTTCTGATACAGTCTCCTTGAGTCTCTTCTTCTTTTTGAATTCATTTTTTTTAAGACAAACGAAACTTTGAGATAAAAAATAAAAGTAAAAATAAACTTAGCACACAATAGAAATAACTAAGAAATAAAAATAAAAATAAAAATACACTCAAAATAAAATATTTTTGGATTTTCAATTTTATCAAAAAGAAATAAAAACAGAAATAAACATATTTTTGGATTTTTTTAATCATCATCATCATCAGAGACTTCAACCGAACTACTGATATTTGACCTTGACGGTGTCATATGTTCTTCTGCTACTATAGCAATAGGAGTACTTGAAGCTTGGACACCTTCTGTCTCTGCAAAATTTCCAAATTTAACCAACTCCTTCAATCCTTGAAAAGCGACTTTGGCTGATTTTCTTGACTGCTTCATGAGCCCAAAAGTGTGAGGACCCAAGGCTTTTATATCCAAAGTGTCAGATGATATCTCAATTTGGGAATATTTTTCATTGAAGATCATTTGAAGGAACCTAGGATACATCAAGAACAGGTCCTTCTTTCCTTGAAGAGTGCTTTTCATTTTTTAAAAGAAAAACTTCGAAAAGTTGTAATCACAATCCATTGCAAGAGCCACAATGGCAGAGGTTGCAGTCTGACTAATTTCATTAGCTCCTCCCTTCCTTCCAGAAATGTAGATCACAAAGCAATGTGCCAGAAACCTCCAAAAAGGTGGCAACAGTTTCTTGATGGTGGGAGGATAAGTTCCTTCATAACACATCTTTTCAAGGGCTCCCTTCACTTGATTAACGGTATACTCAATTGGAAATGCAGATACATCACCAAACTAAAGCACCTCTCGGATAATTTGCTCGGAAACAAATACTTGAGTTCCCTTCACCAATGATTCAACAGAACCAGCTCTATCTACTCCATGCTTGTTGATTGAGGCATTCTTCCAAAACTCAGTAACTAGGTCCTTGTAGATGACTGGATTAGAACGCAAGGCATGGGAAATCCTGCAATTGTTCAAACCCACGATCATGGATTTGAATTCATTATGCGTGACGGGTGGATCCAAAAGATATGCTGCGATGTTGTGAGTATCAACAAATCTCAACTGCTCCGCCAATTATCTACACCAAAAAATTAAGTGAGAACAATAAATTTTAATTAAAATTAAAATTAAAAATTTATTTAACTTTAATTTAAAAAAAAAATTTAAAGTTTGGTCAACTATCGTGATTTCGGTCAAGATCATTCCTTTATGAGTTTTCTTTTGTCTGTTCCATCGAAGGAGCCAGTCAATGAAGCTGTGATTACTCCAGCTGAGACTGAGACTGAAATCAATATTTTCAGGCAACCGAATATTCCAACGCCTGAACAGATGGAATAAATTATCAAAGAACTACAGTCTACTGCAAGGAAGCCTCCCCAAGAAGTTTCTGTTAATGTTGAATCTCCATCTGAGTGTGATAAAGATGAATCAAATGCCTCCATGGTGCCAAAGAAGCGAAGACGGAGAGATCCAAGGCCGGGAGTGCTTATTACTGAGCCAGTACAACAATCAGTTTCTATAGTTGAACCAACCCAGGTTCTAGAAGATGTTCAAAGCCCAATCGTTGAACCAATCCCAGGTTCAAGAAGATGTTCAAAGCCCAATCATTGAACCAGCCTCAGTTCAAGAAGATGTTCAAGGTCCAATTGTTGAATTAGCCTAGGTTCATCAAGACGCTTAGAGCCCCAATTTTGACGATGACTTTAATTTCGTAGCAAATGAGGAAACCTTTGCTTCAGGAAGTTCTTCTGCTCCACCACCTCCAGAGCACGATGCTACATCCATTAAGCTGGCCAAGATTCTTATTTTTCAAGACTCTATTCATCAGTCGAGAGGAAATGGTATATGTATTTGTTCTGGACAAGGAGGTGATGAGGACTTACAACACACTATCTCTGAGCTTAGACAAGAGATATTGATTTTGAAGCAGGAATCCATTGAAAATGATCTGCTAATCGGGAAGTTAGATGTGAGAGTTTTGGAGCTAGAAAAGGAAAATTCTCAAAAGAATAAATAGATCTCATAACTCCAAGGTAATCTTGGTGGACTAACAACTTTCTACTTTGATCTCAAAGACAAACTGATTGGAAAATTTGGTGATGAGTTCAAGTCATCTAGTTCTGAGAATGGAAAAGCACCTGAGACTTCTGAGAGGGTGGTGGTTAGACCTTCCCCAGATTCCAACATTGATCAATAGCTCAAATATCAGTATAACATGGCTAACATTTTGGGGAACTACTTACTTGGCTCGGCCGATCACGCGCATTGCACTCTCCTCTTTTCCATTTTAAGAAGTTTCTAACTTTTATTTTTGAAAACAATTTTACCATTTCCTTAGTTTGAGTCCCGACACACCCGAGAGTGTGCACGAATCCCTCAAACCAAGGCTCTGATACCAACTTGTAACGACCCAATTTTCAAAAGAAAATTTTTATTTTTAAATAGTCAAAAATATTTTCCATAAACCATAAAATCTCAAATACATTAGTTTTCAAATTCATAACAATAACACTATTTTTCCAATCATCAGAGTGTCACATAAAAACGCCTGAGAGAGAGTGCATGCCGCGTCATCAAGCCTTACCCTTGCCCTTAGGCTCAGATGTACCTGAAACAAATCCACAACCTGTAAGCTAATGCTTAGTGAGTTCCCCAGAGCATACCCCTCACAATCTACATAATCACATAAACATATTAGCTATAAAATCTACATAAACCACATAAGCCATGCATACAAACATATAGGATTGCCATGAGCTCCCCCACATGGTCTTATACCAAAGTGTCATGGGCTCCCCCATGGTCTTTAGCTAACAAGCCATGGGCTCCCCCACATGGTCTTTTATCCAAGTGTCATGGGCTCCCCCATGGTCTTTAACTGACAAGTCATGGGCTCCCCCACATGGTCTTATATCCAAGTGCCATGGTCTCCCCCATGGTCTTCCCTGCAAGTATCACATAATAACTAGCATACCACTTAGCATATAGCTAACTATCATACCACACATCTCTACATTAGCTAGTGTACCACATATCACAAAATGGGCCAGCCTTGGTGCCTTAGACCCATTGGTATGGTGAGGAGACTCACCTCTTGAGAATGCTGAACCGACGAGATAAGATCCAATAAGTCCCAACGTACAGCTCCAACTCAACTGCCTATAATCATCATGTGATTAACGTGTCACAATCCCGAAATACCATAAATACCCTCAAGGTCAACCCTGGTCAAAGTCAAGGTCAACAGTCCATGTTGACCTCAACTCGTCGAGTGTATCCAACAACTCGTCGAGTTCATTAAGAGTCCATACAATCAAAATCCCGAGTCAACTCGCCGAGTCACCTGAGTAACTCGTCGAGTTCCTTTAATGTCCATAAGACCGAAAACTCATGCAGACCAAAAACTCTAATCCTTCACTTAACTCACTCAGAATCTCGAAAACGGGTAAACCCTACCCAACTCGTTGAGTCCCTTCAGTCATTTTTGTATTCAGTCCTTTCCAGTGGAATCCAAGGCTCCAAATTACAGATCTAGCGTCCTAGGGCATGGTTTCCACGTAAAGTTGCAAACTTTATGTGCATGCAAGCTCTTAAATGCCAAAACCAAGCTAAGGGAGGGGTTAAAGCCAAAGAAAAGGACCAAAGCTTGATAAATTCAACAACTTCATAACTCTAAGGACTTAGAGGAGTCCAGATCTGAAGTTACGACTTCAAATCATGTACAGCACCCGAAATGCTCCACAAATATACTAAAAATGGCCTTAAACCCAAGAAAAGGGGATCTAATGCTAGAATGATCAAGGAAACAACTTGTTACCTTCAAATGGAAGCCCAAACGATGTAGATGCTGGATCTACAAGCTCATTCTCGTTCCAAGCTTCTCAACCTTCAACTTCTTCCACAAAATGCACCAAAAACACTCTCTTAGCCTCACAAGCACAAGGAAACAGCAAAGAACGGCTAGGATTTCTTCTCTGGGTAATGAAGTAGTAAGGGAGGCCACAAGAGGCGGATTAAGTCCTTTATATAGGGTGCAAACCCTAAAAATTAGGGTTCTCCTTTACAGCGCCTACTCGTCGAGTCGGGGCCTTCCGACTCATCGAGTAGGATGTACATCCTGCGTCCTAATAAATGACCTCTACTCGACGAGTTAGAGCTCCCCAACTCGTCGAGTTCCAGCACAAAACCGTAAAACTTAAGAAAATTTGTGATACCTGGAACAGGTGTTACATTACACGTGAAGTGCGCCACACGTATAAGCACTATAAATAGAGGTGCTCATTTTCTGATTTCCTGACACCCAAATCTCTCTCTCTCTCTCTCTATATATATACATATATATATATATATATATATATATATATATATATATATATATATATATATATATATATATATATATATATATCTTGACCTATTTCGAAAGTACTCCCCATGGCGCGAAGCTTCGGTTGCTGTAGTAAGGATGCTTTAGATCACACTACAAGGGTGAGCTCACAGACCCATTTTACTATTTTAAAAGTTTTACGGGGGGGAATACATGCTTATCAAAATATATTTATATCCACAAATATCAATCGTTATATAAAGCATGAAACCTTAGGATAATGTAGCTATGCATACAATACCTAGTTGTAAGCTATGATATTATGCCTAAGAGCTATGATGCCCAAAATCTCGGAAGAGATATAATCTAGATGTTATAATGGCCAATTTCCTATGATAACATAGTACCTAGAAGTAATGTTGGTCAAATATAGGGATATGCATTGTACCTAATCGTTACTCCGCCCAAATATCCAGTTTTCAAATTAACCATAATTAGGGTATATATGTATGGCAAATATATATATATATATATATATATATATATATATATATATATATATATATATATATATATATATATATACAGACACACTTAATAATTATGAGATCTAAAAGGTATATGTAACACCCGTTTATTTATTAGTTAAATAAATAAATTAATGAACCAATGGTAGCCTAAAATAAATAATTATATATGCAGGGTGTTGGGTTCGAGGAGTCAATTGCCACAGTTTTAGAAGTCGGGGGTTAAAAGTATGAGTTCGGGACTCATTTTATAAATATTCATGAAGATAGGGGCTTCGTGGTAATTATTTGGATTTAATTTAAAAAGGAAATGAGGTGGAAGGGCTGATTATGGCATAATTAAGATATTAGGGGCTGTTTCGTAAACTTTGTACCTAAGGTGTAAAGGATTTTAATGTTGGGGGTTTAAATGGTAATTTATGGGCTATGTTTGAAGAAATTGTGTATAGGAGGGACCGATGCTGCCACTTCTGTTATAATTTTGTATGGAAGCGGGATTTAACCCGAGAGCCCTTACCCTCCTGTTGCATTGGAAAACCCTAAACCTAGTTCTTTCTCACAGCCGCCATGTGAAACCTCCAGCCGCCCCTCCCACCTACTCGACCTCCGGCACCGCACTACCACCGGATACCGCCACATTGTGGTCGCTGAGGATGTTGAGCCGTCATCCGTGACCTCACCTGTCGTCAATATAGAGTCGCACAGCCACCAGGCGAACACCGAGCATCCATCAGCCTCCTTCTCTTTCTCATTCTTAGGCTGTCGCTGCTTCTTCGTGGTTCCGATCAGGCGACTCCGACGAGCCTTCCGTTTCTTAGCCTTACGTCATCAGTCACTGTTTGCATCATCAGCCCGGTTCCACCGCCGCCTCGTCGACAAACACTGCCGAACCGCCACCCATCACCATTGACGTTTCTTTTCTAGTAACGAAGAAGACCACCGGCGGGCTTCGTCCCTCTGTCGCTGCTGCCGGAGACGCTGGTGCGCCATTGGAGACACTGCTGTGTTCGTCGACGACAACCACCGCCTGCCGCCATTTCCTTCTACTTCTTTCCGTCGCTGCCTTGGCTCGTCACCATCAACCACCGTGGGAGGTGGTTGTGAGTTGTGTGGGTGTGTGATTTTTCTTTTATTTGGGTGTTGTGTGTGTTTTGTCTAGCCGGAAAGTCGGGAATAGCCACTGCCACCACCGTGAGGTGGTGGCTGCCGCCATGAGCCACCATTGTGTGTGTATGTGTTTAGCCTAGTGTGTGTGTGTGCGGTTTGGTTATTTCATTGTAATTTTGTATTAGTTGGAATAGTGAAGAAAATCCGTCATCACCACCGTTAGGTGGTGGCTGCCGCCTCCTGCCGCCACCGGCCGTCGTGTCGGGTGGCGGTGTGCTTGCCTTATTGAGTATGATTCGTTTGGGGTGCTTGAAACCCTAATGGGCCTTGTAAGCCCTAATGGACCCCATAAAGCCCTAATTGACCTAAAATCCCAACAAATTGATAAATGGGCTAATATTTGGATTGGAAACCCTAATTAGGGTTTGGAAAACCCTAATGCAATGAAACCCTAATTTTGAGAATTAATCGGGACACACACACGGGAATTAATTAATAGTTTGAAATATTAAATAATAATCATTGGCAAAGATTAACTAAGCAATATTGGACTTAATGGATTAAGTCCTTAGTGGATTAAGTCCTTAATGGGTTAAGTAGGAAACTTAACCCTAATCATCATTTTATGAGAAACCCTAGTTTCACTTGGGCTTTGTGTTGGGCCTTTCTTTTGGGTTTTAGTAATTGGGTTATTAATGGGCCATCCAAGAATAAGTAAATTGACTAAATAATTCTATGGGTTTTAGGATAAGGCCCATGTGAGGACTTGGGCCCAATTTGGAAAATTGGGCCATAGATGGGCCATAATTGGACCTTTATGATTATGTGATATTGGGCCATGGGAATTAGACTGGAATAATTGGATGGGCCTTAAGGAAAGACCATGTAGAGGTCTGGGCCCAATTTGGAAAATTGGGCCATATGTTGGGCCTTGGCCTATTACTTGACTTTTGGGCTTTTGGAGTGTGAGTTGGACTTTGAGCTTGGAACCCAGTTATTAATTGGGTATTGTTTGATGTTGACAGTTCGGGAATCTGTCAACCAGCAGTTGGAGTTTATTGTGCAGGATTTCAGGAGTGACAGGTGAGTTCTCCTCACTATATCGACAGGGTCTAAGGCACCAATGCCGGCCCTTATTGGATTGGTATCCGGGTTTATTGCATGTTATGCTTATTGATTTACATCTTGGTAGTTAGGATGGTGTTATGCTTAGTGACCTGGTTAGGTCGATATCCTGGTATATAGGATGATGCTATGTTAGTGACCGGTTAGGTCGGTATCCTGGTTATAGGATGTTGCTATGTTATTTGATCTGTTAGATCGGTTGACTATTTTATATGCTAGCGTATGATATGTATGTGCACATGTTTGTTTGATTGGGGGTTTGGGTTGAGGCGATCCTGCTTTGTGCTGAAGGCCAACATACCCAGGGCGGTCCGGATAGACTACAGACCCCGGAGGGTATGATAGTCAGACCGAAGGCCCGGCGAGCGGTCCGGATAGGCTGAAGGCCCGGCGAGGAGGTCTAGACGTGCCGAAGGCTCGGAGAGCGGTCCAGATAGACTGAAGGCCTGTGAGGCGGTCCAGTCAGGCTGAAGGCTCATTATGCATGCTGATCTGTGATTGTATTGATATGATATTTGTTCTGGTTAGTATGGGTTGGTATTTTGGGGGTAACTCACTAAGCCTTCGAGCTTACATTTATCGAATATTGTTTCAGGTACTTCTGATGATTGCGGAAGGTGAAGGTGTGATCGTACATCTCCTCATATTTCATGGTTTTATGATTTGATTCTGGGGATACTCTGATGTTTAAACTATTTTGAAAACAAACTGTAATAACTTAATGCTTTTTAAATGTTTTAAAAAGTTTTAAATTGGCTTGAATTTTTGGGATGTTACAAGTTGGTATCAGAGCCTTGGTTTGAGTGAATTGGAGGAACATTCGTGTGAATCCAGTCTCAAATCAAGGAAAGATTTTAAAATGATTTTTAAATGGTTTTCAAAATAAGTAAAGGAGGATGCAGGGTGTACGATCAGCCGGAGCCAGTAAGTAGACCCCAAAATACCATACAGTTATTTGAGTATGTGATATGTCAGAACAGCATGCTAGTGCTAGGCTAGGGATCTTCGGGAATTGCATGATAGAATTGCCAGATTACATGATACCTGCTAGCCTAGGGTTTCCTTTATATGAGATTGACATCATTACTATAGTTTCTTAGTGTATGTATCACGGTTATATATAATTAAGATCTTATAGCCTGAGAATGTTTGATTTGGCCTTATGTTCTGTTCTTGTTTGATTGGGAGCTTAGGGTAGGATTGGATATTCGAAAGTCTATAGGGTCCAGCGTTATGTATGGCTAGCGTACACTAGTGCTACAGGGTTGGTGGAAGTTTCATTGATGGGTGGGTAGTGAGAGGCCGGGAGGCCAGTTATGATATATTCAACATTCCTCTAGGAGTGAGGATTGAGCGCTCGCTATGTTTATGTATATTGCCAGGGTGTTGTGGTGATACTTGAGACAAATATGGGTAGGTGTGGAAGGTAGTAGGGGCCCATACTACTGAAAGCACAGGACCCATACGCGTAGCAAGGAAGTCACAACCCCTGGGGTTTAGTTGGGAGTTGGTTTCCTGTCATCATATAGGTTACCAGAGATCTTTCTGATGTATTATCAGAATGATGACTACGAGACGTTTTGCGACCGGATCCGGATCAGGATCGGGAGCTATGCAGCCATGGCTGAGACAGCTGCCGCAACAGCTTCAGCAGCTGTAACGATGGCAGGAGAGGAGCTGGTCGAGCTTCCCAGTATCGGGACTTGTTATTGGCACATATTCTGATGAGTAGAGGGCTGCAGTTATCTGGGACTAGGGAGATGTTCTATACTTGTTACATTCCGCGGGTTAAGCGGGAGAGTCTAGCACATGCGTTCTAGATTGAGGCTTCGGGGGTTTTGCTCGAGGTCGGGATGTGAGTCGCGGGGACTCCAGAAAGGAGTGATGATTATGTTCAGTTGGGGTTTTGCAACTGGAAGTAGAATAGTTAATTGATGGATTGGAATGTCGTTTTCCAGGGCAAGGATTGTGCTCTTTCAGTTTACGAGCTCGAAGGATTGAGCAGGCTTGTGACCCAGTATCAGGTTATATTCCAGCTCGGGGTCAGTTGGTCACCGGGATTGGCGATAGTAGTTCAGCGCTGGTGAGAGCGGGTGAGCCGAGGTGGCATAAGTATCTTGTGAAATCCGATTCGCCTTGGATCTCTTGTATCGGGCGGTAAGTATTGATTGAGCGATCTATTGCACTTTCGGGATTGGAGACTACGTCTTGGGAGTAGTTGTGGCCCGGTTTAGGGCAAAGGTTGTTTCAGCTACTGCATTTCATCTGTGGATGATTGAACTGGTGAGTGAGTCAGGGTGCGAGGCCCTGGATGATATGATTTCTAGAGCCGAGAGCGTGAGGATTGTTGGAACACTTTGGGAAGAAGGGTATTATGTGGGAGGTCTGCGGACAGGGTCCCACACGATGGTTATTCAGCATTGTCATGATTCAGTAGTCCAGTAACCGTCATTGGTTGGCGGAGGAAAACGCCAAGGGAAGTAGCTCGTTGCTGAGATGTTAGTTGGAGCATCTATCTTTTGGACTTCAAGATTTGAGTGTGGGATCATGCAAGTATTAGGGATTGTCAGTTTCACTGGGTTTCATGAAGTGTTCATCTAGTTATTAGAAGCATGTGATCATTTGGGGTTGGCTAGTAAAGGAGTACTAGTTGGAAAAGTCTGGTTGTCATCCGATCGATCGTTGGAAGTAAGAAGGATTGGGAATTCTCAAATCTCCATGTACTGGGAAAACTTAGTTGAATCTAAGTGGGGGAGAGACTTTTTATAAAGTTCTCCAACTGTGAGTTCTGGTTGCGCGAGGTGCAATCTCTTGGGCACCTTGTCAACCAGAAGGGTATTCTGGTCGATCCGACCAAGATAGAGGCCTTGATGCAGCGGGAGATTCCGAGGTCTCCGACCGAGATTCGGAGTTTCCTGGGTCTAGCGGGTTATTATCGGAGATTTATATTGGACTTCTCCGTGATCGCAGTTCCTTTGATCCGACTGACCAAGAAGTTGGTGGCCTTTCGCTGGGAGCCTGAGCAGCAGGCAACCTTCGAGACTCTCAGATAGCAGGTTTCGGGAACCAAGTTAGGGCTCCAGTTAGGACTCGAGTTCAGTTGTGTGTTAGGTCGAGTGTGTGTTCGACCGGTATGGGAAGTGTTGTAAGACTACGGGGGTAGCCGTAGTATTCACTAATAGTCAGATAGCATGGGAAGTGTTGTAAGACTGCGGGGGTAGCCGTAGCATTCACTAGTGGTCAGTTAGCATGGGAAGTGTGGTAAGACTGCGGGGGTAGCCGTAGCATTCACTAGTGGTCAGTTATCATGGGAAGTGTGGTAAGACTGCGGGGGTAGCCGTAGCATTCATTAGCGATCAGATAGTGTTAGCGTGTTGTAAGTCTGCGGGTGTAGCTGTAGCATTCACAAGGTTAGCAGATAGTGCTTGAGTGGTGTAAGTCTGTGAGTGTAGCCGCAGCCTTCACTTGGTTGGCAGATAGCATGAGCGCGTTGTTAGGGCGCGAAATGAACAGTAGTACGCACCAGTTTGGGTGCAACATTGAGGATATGGAAGTCCACGGATTGGATTTCGGATTTACCCAAATGGATTAGATCTGGTTAAGCCAGTAATGAAACCGTGGGGACGTCACTACAGTTATGAGATCAGGGAATCAATGGACTGCTTAAGGTCGTTGTGACAATAGGCTACCATTGGTCGGGTAGCAAACACTTTTAGCATTGGATGTGGTGACTCAGGATTCGACGCATGGACCCGATCGGTTGGGTCGGGAGATTGTTAGAGCCACAGTGGCATGATAGCTAGTGGCAAC
Organism: Lactuca virosa; assembly: GCF_052849685.1. Classification (NCBI taxonomy): domain Eukaryota; kingdom Viridiplantae; phylum Streptophyta; class Magnoliopsida; order Asterales; family Asteraceae; genus Lactuca; species Lactuca virosa. The sequence goes on from NC_136434.1 coordinate 293,376,452, forward strand.
TAGTTCCAGAGAAGTATTTCGTTCGAAAGTCGTGTGAGGCGACTAAGTGGGAGTCCTTTGGCCCCGCAGCCGGGCCGAAACCCGATATTTCAGATGATTGGCGAACAAATTGACACCAGGTAGGTCTCGGTGGATTTTGGAAAGCAGCCATGTGACATCATACTTCTTCAGGCAGTTCAGTGTTCGGGCGGTGACAGTGTTGGGCAGTATTAGTATTTATGTTTTGGGTTGCAAATACGGACGAAATAATAGATTGCTTGGGTTATGCTGAGTGACCAGCAGGGGTAATTAGGTTTGTGATCCTATTTTATAGTGGGAACCTCGAGCTATAAGAAGTTGAGTAGCCTGTTGAGGGATAAACAGACTGAACTCAACGATAATGATTCAGTATGAGTGGTCTGTCAGGGATTCGACCATCTCTAGACATCAGATTTCAGACGGAGTAGATGTGATCTGGTTGCGAGGAATTCGTTCATATGAGGATATTAGGGCTTTGCGAAGATTGGTCACAGCAACCCTGGGAAGGCTAGGGTGTTCCCAAGACGGTGATCATGTTACTAGAAGTGGTTTGGCATATAAGAAATAGTAAGGAGTGATTTCGAGGACGAAATCTAATTTAAGTGGGGGAGAGTTGTAACACCCGTTTATTTATTAGTTAAATAAATAAATTAATGAACGAATGGTAGCCTAAAATAAATAATTATATAAGCAGGGTGTTGGGTTCGAGGAGTCAATTGCCACATTTTTAAAAGTCGGGGGTTAAAAGTGTGAGTTCGGGACTCATTTTATAAATATTCATGAAGACAGGGGCTTCGTGGTAATTATTTGGATTTAATTTAAAAAGGAAATGAGGTGGAAGGGCGGATTATGGCATAATTAAGATATTGGGGGCTGTTTCGTAAACTTTGTACCTAAGGTGTAAAGGATTTTAATGTTGGGGGTTTAAATGGTAATTTATGGGCTATGTTTGAAGAAATTATGTATAGGAGGGACCGATGCTGCCACTTCTGTTATAATTTTGTATGGAAGCGGGATTTAACCCGAGAGCCCTTACCCTCCTGTTGCATTGGAAAACCCTAAACCTAGTTCTTTCTCACAGCCGCCATGTGAAACCTCCATCCGCCCCTCCCACCTACTCGACCTCCGGCACCGCACCACCACCGGATACCGCCACACTGTGGTCGCTGAGGATGTTGATCCGTCATCCGTGACCTCACCTGTCGTCAATATGGAGTCACTCAGCCACCAGGCTAACACCGAGCATCCATCAGCCTCCTTCTCTTTCTCCTTCTTAGGCTGTCGCTGCTTCTTCGTGGTTCCGATCAGGCGACTCCGGCGAGCCTTCCTTTTCTTAGCCTTACGCCATCAGTCGTTGTTTGCATCATCAGCCCGGTTCCGCTGCCGCCTCGTCGACAAACACTGCCGAACCGCCACCCAGCACCGTCGACGTTTCTTTTCTAGTAACGACGAAGACCACCGGCGGGCTTCGTCCCTCTGTCGCTGCTGTCGGAGACGCTGGTGCGCCATTGGAGCCGCTGCTGTGTTCGTCGACGACAACCACCGCCTGCCGTCATTTCCTTCTACTTCTTTCCGTCGCTGCCTTGGCTCATCACCATCAGTCACCGTGGGAGGTGGCTGTGAGTTGTGTGGGTGTGTGATTTTGCTTTTATTTGGGTGTTGTGTGTGTTTTGTCTAGCCGGAAAGTCGGGAATAGCCACTGCCACCACCGTGAGGTGGTGGCTGCCGCCATGAGCCACCATTGTGTGTGTATGTGTTTAGCCTAGTGTGTGTGTGTGTGCGGTTTGGTTATTTCGTTGTAATTTTGTATTAATTGGAATAGCGAAGAAAATCCGTCACCACCACTGTTAGGTGGTGGCTGCCGCCTCCTGCCGCCACCGGCCGCCGTGTTGGGTGGCGGTGTGCTTGCCTTATTGAGTATGATTCGTTTGGGGTGCTTGAAACCCTAATGGGCCTTGTAAGCCCTAATGGACCCCATAAAGTCCTAATTGACCTAAAAGCCCAACAAATTGATAAATGGGCTAATATTTTGATTGGAAACCCTAATTAGGGTTTGGAAAACCCTAATGCAATGAAACCCTAATTGTGAGAATTAATCGGGACACACACACACGAGAATTATTTAATAGCTTGAAATATTAAATAATAATCATTGGCAAAGATTAACTAAGCAATATTGGACTTAATGGATTAAGTCCTTAGTGGATTAAGTCCTTAATGGGTTAAGTAGGAAACTTAACCCTAATCATCATTTTATGAGAAACCCTAGTTTCACTTGGGCTTTGTGTTGGGCCTTTCTTTTGGGTGTTGGTAATTGGGTTATTAATGGGCCATCCAAGAATAAGTAAATGGACTAAATAATTGTATTGGTTTTAGGATAAGGCCCATGTGAGGACTTGGGCCCAATTTGGAAAATTGGGCCATAGATGGGCCATAATTGGACCTTTATAATTATGTGATATTGGGCCATGGGAATTGGACTGGAATAATTGGATGGGCCTTAAGGAAAGACCATGTAGAGGTCTGGGCACAATTTGGAAAATTGGGCCATATGTTGGGCCTTGGCCCATTACTTGACTTTTGGGCTTTTGGAGTGTGAGTTGGACTTTGAGCTTGGAACCCAATTATTAATTGGGTATTGTTTGATGTTGACAGTTCGGGAATGTGTCAACCAGCAGCTAGAGTTTATTGTGCGGGACTTCAGCAGTGACATGTGAGTTCTCCTCACTATATCGACAGGGTCTAAGGCACCAATGCCGGCCCTTATTGGATTGGTATCCGGGTTTATTGCATGTTATGCTTATTGATTTACATCCTGGTAGTTAGGATAGTGTTATGCTTAGTGACCTGGTTAGGTCGATATCCTGGTATATAGGATGATGCTATGTTAGTGACCGGTTAGGTCGGTATCCTAGTTATAGGATGTTGCTATGCTATTTGATCTGTTAGATCGGTTGACTGTTTTATATGCTAGCGTATGATATGTATGTGCACATGTTTGTTTGATTGGGGGTTTGGGTTGAGGCGGTCCTGCTTTGTGCTGAAGGCCAACATACCCAGGGCGGTCCGGATAGACTACAGACCTCGGAGGGTATGATAGTCAGACCGAAGGCCCGGCGAGCGGTCCGGATAGGCTGAAGGCCCGGCGAGGCGGTCCAGACGTGACGAAGGCTCGGAGAGCGGTTCAGATAGACTGAAGGCCTGTAAGGCGGTCCAGTCAGGCTGAAGGCTCATTATGCATGCTGATCTGTGATTGTATTGATATGATATTTGTTCTGGTTAGTATGGGTTGTATTTTGGGGGTAACTCACTAAGCCTTCGAGCTTACATTTATCGAATATTGTTTCAGGTACTTCTGATGATCGCGGAAGGCGAAGGCGTGATCGCACATCTCCTCATATTTCATGGTTTTTTGATTTGATTCTGGGGATACTCTGATGTTTAAACTATTTTGAAAACAAACTGTAATAACTTAATGCTTTTTAAATGTTTTAAAAAGTTTTAAATTGGCTTGAATTTTTGGGATGTTACAGTATAATTATCAAATATAAAAGTAAAAGGGTTTATATTGTGATAGTTATAAGAAATCACTAAGAAAAAAAGATAAAAGATAAAATACCTAAGGTTAATGCATTAGTGAGCTGTTATTATTCATCCTTAGCTTGATTAAATTTTGCGACCCTGAACTTGTAATCGTTAATTTTACGAGAAGCAGAAAGATATGTATAGATCTATGGGGTTTGACACCCCCACATTAGATTGCTAGCTACAATCCCGACATGATAACTTTCTTATCACTCACTATTTGACGTGCGATGAAGCGTCGTGCAGGGAAATCACTAGTCAAACAACGCCGATTAAGGGGGACTCATGGTAATACATTACAACCACCTTAAAGATCCGACTACCAAGAGGGAAGCCTTAAAGTGGTAGATAAAACATGTTAGGATTAATAAAATATCCTAAAAGATATTAAGATATGATCGGTAAATATTTTAAAAAGATAGCAAGTTAGGATTGGTAAAGCATTTTGTAAAGATAATAAAATAAGAATAATGGAATGTCCTAAAATATAAAGATAATAAGATAAGAGATAATATAATAAAGCATAGGAAACCAGGAATTTAAGAAAAATGAATATAATCATTGTAAAAATTTCTAGAAAGTTTTCAAAGAAAGTTTATCATATGTGTATCTCAAAATCGGTGAAGTCACCAACATCAAGTTGACATCAAGTTGATATATAATAGGCACATAAGGCATCCTCCCTAGATCCTTAGTCCTAATTCTAGCATGCTGTTCTCATAAAGCTGATAATCATCACATATCAATAACTTGTATGGGTAATTTGGGAGTACTTACTTGAGCTCGGCTGATCGCATGCACCACACCCTTCTCTCTTTTCAAAATTCTTTTCTTTTTCTCAACGTTCTTTTTATAAAAATGATTTTCTTTTGAAAATTTTCATACCAATTCCTTAGTTTGAGTTCAGACACACCCGCGAGTGTACCCGAATCCCTCAAACCAGGGCTCTGATACCAATTTGAAACAACCCAAAATTACAGTCCAAAAATTTCATTTTGAAAATTATTATAAAACCATAAACCATCCATAATCATAGAGAAAACCATGTATCATGTATCACAAAACATCATATCAAATACTGTGCCAAAAACATATGATAAAATATCAGAGTAATCTCCCAGGCCAGAAAGACTGTGGTGTGTGCCATGCTATCAACCCGAGCCCTTCCCTTTGCTAGCTGAAGTACTTGAAACTGTAAGCACGAAGCTTAGTGAGCTCCCCCAAACTACTACATACTAAACACATAACATATAACAAATATCATAACTTCGGGACTACTCCCAACTGCATCGAAACGAACCCGACATCGGGATTACCCCGACATCAGACTACGTCTGGCATCGGGCTCACCCCGACATCGGGCTTGCCCCGACATCGGGCTTACCCTGGCATATACACAACATAACATATATCATAAACACATAACATAACATATAAACTGCATCGGGCTTACCCCGACATCGGGCCGAAGCTCGGAACATATAACACATAACATGCATGAATCACAAGGACATCAAGCATAGATATACTCTTCTCCGGGCCGCCCCGACATCCGACCGAAGTCTGGAACTACTAACATCTAAACCGGTCGGCATTGTGGCCTTAGACCCGTTCTTACCGGAGAGAAACTCACCTCTCAATCTGGCTGCTGAAACGTCGTGCAAGGTAACTCTATCTGCTGCTCCAATTACTCTCCGGCTATTGTGACCAAATAACACTTAGTCAAAAACTGAGAATCCCACTAAGGGTAAAATGACCATTTTACCCCTGCTCTAACTTTGGGCCATATCCAAGACCCAATTTCAACTAGTCCTGATAAGTCCACTCATGGCCCACTAAGGCCCACTAATGGCCCAATTTTCAAAATTGGGCCCAACTTCTCAAATGGGCTTTTCCTCACAAGCCCAACAAGTCCTTGGGCCCTTGACTGACTTCTGAAGGCCCATCTCGGCCCAATTACTGCTAGATCCAAAGCCTGGCCCAAACCGAGGCCCAATAGCATAAAACCCATTGTCTGAGCGTACGCTGAGCGTACCCTTCCGTACGCTGCGCGTACTGCTTGAATGGCTTGTACGCGGCGCGTACTGGCGTGTACGCCCAGCGTACTCTCCTGTTAAGCCATTTCCTCCAAAACTGCTTAATCCCTTAAGACACTACGTCCAAACTACAGATCTGAGTCTAATACTTCATCCTGACCCATAAAGCCGATCACTTGATGGCTTGCAACCCACCAAATGAACCCAACTCTAAAAATAGCAATAAACCTCCATGGAGATGGCTAGATCTCATGCATGGCTACATCAAAGCTTCAAAGCTTGTAACTTTACTCCTTAAGGGACACTTTGAGCTTCAAGGGTGGCAACCCTGAGCTCAAAAACGAAGTTGCATGAACAAGATCCATTCTTTGGACCTAAAAAGGTCCAAAGCTTCAAAACCCTAGATCTATACTTCTAAGAGGAAATGTAGGAGCTTTATACCTCCTTTGGGTGCCAAAAGATGAACTTGTTCCAGATCCTTGAGCTCAAGATGCTCAAGTGCTTCTCCTCCAACTTCTCTTCACTTCTTCCAAGCCCTTCTTCACAAAAATAAACTCAAAAAGGTCAAGCACACACAACAATGGGGTAAGAGGCGAATTAGGGTTTTTCTGAGGGTGAGGGACTGGTGAGGAGGCTAGAGGGGAGGCTATAATGGGGTATTTATATGTCTTAAACCCCAAAAATTAGGGTTTGGCATCTGCCCGCGTACGTTGGGCGTACCTCTTGGTACGCTGTGCGTACGCCCCCGAGTCCCTCGAATCCAATGTGTCACTACCCCCGTCGTACGCCAGGTTACGCCCAACGTACAGCTTATGGGCAGCCCAACTTCTTGGCCCATCTTTGCTAAGGTCCACCCCTAAAGGTCCAAAGATAATATTAAGCTACATAATCTAAATAATACCTCGATAGACGGATGTTACAATTCACCCCCACTTGAATCAGACTTCGTCCTCAAAGTCTTCTGCTGCCGAATCCGGAAACAACTCCGGGTAGTGCTCCCTCATCTCTTCCTCGGACTCCCAAGTCCACTCTGAACCCTTCTGGTGCTGGTACTGTACCTTCACTAACTCGACTCTCTTATTTCTCAGCTCCTTCGTCTTGCGATCCAGAATCTCCACTGGCTTCTCAATGTAATTCAGCCTGTCATCAACCTGAATGTCCTCTAAGGGTACAACCGCTATCTTATCTACTAAGCACTTCCGAAGCTGAGAAACATGGAAAGTGCTGTGGATTTGACTGAGCTCGGCTAGAAGATCCAATCGGTATGCCACCTTGCCCACCCGGGCTACGACCCTGAAGGAGCCGATGTACCTGGGGCCCAGCTTGCCCCGCTTCCGAAACTGGATAACACCCTTCCAGAGTGACACTTTCAGGAGGACCATGTCATCCACCTGAAACTCCAAGTCCGAACGCCGTCTGTCGGTGTAACTCTTCTGCCGACTCTGGGCAGTCTGAAGCCTGCTTCAGACCTGCTGGATCCTCTCTGTAGTCTTGAGTACTACCTCCGTACTCCCCATGACCCTCTGACCGACCTCACCCCAACAGATTGGGGTCCTACACTTCCTCCCGTAAAGTATTTCGAAGGAAGGTCGGTGTATACTGGAGTGGTAACTATTGTTATACGAAAATTCCGCTAACGAAAGGTACGTATCCCAACTGCCACCGAAATCCAACACGCATGCTCGAAGTATTTCCTCGAGAGTCTGAATCGTCCTCACGTTCTGTCCATCCATCTGAGGGTGGAAAGCGGTGCTGAAGTGGAGACGAGTACCCATCTCGTTGTGAAACCGCTTCCAAAATCTGGAAGTAAAACGGACATCTCGGTCTGCCACTACTGAGACATGCACTCCATGCCATACCACCACCTCTCGTACGTAAATCTCGGCCAACTTCTCGGCTGAGATGCTCTCCTGGATCGGTATAAAGTGGGCGCTCTTGGTCAACCGATCCACGATGAACCATATCGAATCGACCCCACGTGCGGTCCTGGGAAGCTTAGTGATAAAGTCCATAGTAATGTCCTCCCACTTCCATACAGGGATGTCTAACGGCTGCATCTTGCCATGCGGCCTCTGGGGTTCCGCCTTGACCTTCCTGCAGGCCAGGCATCTCTCCACGTACCAAGCTACGTCCCGCTTCATGCAGGGCCATCAGTAATCAGGTCGAAGATCTCTGTACATCTTCGTCGCCCCTGGATGGATGGAGAATCTGGACTTGTGGGCCTCATCCATCAATACCTGTCGTACTCCGCCCCAGTACGGTACCCAGACCCTTCTATGCAGGGTCAACAACCCTCGCCTATTATAATCAAACGAGGCCACCTGACCCACAATCCTTTCGCACTTCTGACGCTCTTCCTTCAGGCCCTCAACATGCGCCTCTCTAATATGCTCCAATAGTGGAGTAATCACTGTCATCCTCAGACAGATATCCTGAATCGCAGCCGCTACCGCCTTGCGGCTCAAGGCGTCGGCCACTACGTTGGCCTTACCCGGGTGGTAAAGGATCTCACAATCGTAGTCCTTCACCACATCTAACCACCGACGCTGCCTCATGTTCAGATTCGACTGATCCATGAGGTACCTCAAACTCTTGTGGTCCGTGTAAATGGTACATCGGACCCCATAGAGGTAATGTCGCCAAATTTTGAGGGCAAACAGCACCGCCCCCAGCTCTAAATCGTGCGTCGGATAGTTAGACTCGTGAGGCTTCAACTGTCTCGAGGCATAAGCTATCACATGTCCTCGCTGCATCATCACTGCTTCCATGCCTGTGATCGATGCATCTCAGTAAACTATGAAGTCATCTACACCTTCTGGCAGGGTGAGAATCGGTGCCTCGCACAATCGTTGCCTGAGAGTCTCAAAGGCTGCCTGCTGCTCAGATCCCCATCGAAAAACCACCGACTTCTTGGTCAGTCGGGTGAACGGAACTGCAATCTTGGAGAAGTCCTGGATAAATCTCCTCTAATACCCTGCCAGACCCAGGAAACTCCGAATCTCAGATGGAGACGTCGGAATCTCCCACTGCATCACAGCCTCTATCTTGGCCGGATCAACCAGAATACCCTTCTGGTTGACAAGGTGCCCAAGGAACTGCACCTCGCGCAACCAGAACTCACACTTGGAGAACTTCGCATACAGTCTCTCCCTACTCAGTGTCTTAAGCACCTCCCTCAGGTGCTCCTCATGCTGCCCCTGAGTCTTGGAGTAAACCAAGATGTCATCAATGAATACTATTACAGACCGATCCAGCATCGGCCTGCACACGCGGTTCATGAGGTCCATGAACGCGGCTGGGGCATTGGTGAGCCCAAACGGCATCACCACAAACTCATAATGTCCATAGCGAGTCCTAAAAGTTGTCTTTTGCACGTCATCATCCCTGACTCACATCTGGTGATATCCTGACCGTAGATCAATCTTGAAGAACCAAGATGCTCCGTGCAGCTGATCAAACAAATGATCTATCCTCGGAAGTGGGTAATGGTTCTTCACCGTTACCTTGTTCAGCTCTCGGTAATTGATACACATGCTATGTGACCCGTCCTTCTTCTTCACAAACAGGATCGGGGCTCCCCATGTTGAACTGCTCGGCCTGATGAAACCCTTGTCTAGCAGCTCCTACAGCTGCGTAGACAACTCCTGCATCTCGGGAGGAGCCAACCGATATGGTGCCTTGGCTATCGGAGCCGCACCAGGGACCAGGTCAATCTGAAACTCAACCTGTCTCTCCGGAGGTATTCCAGGTAAATCCTCCGGGAATACGTCTGGGTACTCTCGCACTACCGGTATGTCATCCACCGTCGCCTTACCCTTATCCCGGGTATCCATGACATAAGCAACGTATCCTGCACAACCCTGTTGAATGTGGCACCTCACTCTCGCTGCTGAACAGAAAGTCGGTCCGAGCTGTGGCCTCACGTCCTGGATCACTAACTCTCTACCACTAGGAGTGCGAACCCTAACCAGCTGCTACTCGCAGTCTATCACTGCCCCATTGGGGCTCAACCAATCCATACCCACTATAACCTTATTCCCTCGCAGGGGAATAGGGATCAGATCTACTGAAAACTGCTGATCAAATAACTGAAGTGTACACCCTCTATGAACCCCCGTGACCCTGACAGTCCTGTTATCTGCTATCTCTACATCCAATGGACAACCCAGCTCCCCCGGAGCTCCTACAAACCGTGTGCTGAGCGCGAGAGACACAAAAGATCGAGTGGCACCCGAATCGAACAATACTAAAGATGATATACCGTTCACGAGGAACGATCCTATAATAAAACATGCAAAAATAAGCAACAAACAATATCAATAAAGAGATGAGAGAAAGATACATACCCGTCACCATGTCCGGAGCTGCTCGTGCCTCCTCTGCAGTAAGCTGAAAAGTCCTGCTTCGCGCCGTAGGTGCCTCAGCCCGGCCCTGACGGCCATCTGTAATCCTCAACGTGGAAGGAGAAGGCGCTGCCACCTTCCCTGCTGCTGTTAAACTCGAGCACTGGGACCGCTTGTGTCCCCTCTGATTGCACTGGAAGCAAATTAGATCTGATGCTGTCGTGGTGGTGGTAGTGGCTGTGCAATCCCGACTCATATGACCAGTTCGGTCGCACTTATAGCAGCCTGAACTCCCCGCCTTGCACGTCCCCTCGTGCATCCTGCCGCATTTTCCACAACGTCCGTGGCTCTGCTGGCTCCGAGATCTGTGATATGATACCTTGGGCTTCTTGCCCGAACCCCCTGATTGAACCCCCTGTGGTTTCCTCTTCCTCTCCATCTCTAAATCCAACTCCCTCTCTCGAGCCCTATCAATCATGTCCTCCAACGTCTTGCAGCTGGAGCGGCTCACAAACTGTCTAATGTCACTCCTCAGCATCTCATGGTAACTGGCTTTCTTCATCCCCTCGTCCGCCACATACTGCAGAACAAGTAGGGCCATCTCTCTAAACTTGGCGGTAATTTCCGCCACCGTCTCCGTCATCTGCTGGAGATCCTGAAACTCCCTAGCAAGCTGTTGCACCTTAATAATAGGTGTGAACTCGGCCCTGAACCTGGTCGTGAAGTCACCCCAGGTCATCGCATCCAACACTGTGTATCACCAATGGCTCTCCCAACCTCCTCCCACCAATCACGTGCCTTGTCCTTCAGAAGATAAGACGCAAGCCTAACCTTGTCCCCCTCGGGACATCGACTGGTGCGGAATGCGTTGGTGACATTTGCCAACCATCTGGTACTCATAATGGGGTCCCGAGCCCCATGGTAGTCGGGAGCTCCACAAGCTCTGAACTCCCTGAAAGTCAATGTGCGCGATCCCATCATGGCCACTATCTCAGTGCGGAAGGCACTCAACTTCTCATCCAGAAGCTCTAAGATACCCTCCTTGACCGATCCAAAAATTACCGGAGTCTGGTCTAGTATGCCGCGCGTAATCTCTAAGGAGATGAACTCCCTAGTCTGCTCATCTAGCTGATCGGCTCCAGAGCCTGAGCCCGATCCCTCTCCGGCACCTGAACTGCCAACCGCTGGTCTAGGTCGCAAAACCACCATTCTGAAAAACACATCATCAGAAACGTCAGAATACTATCATAACTCGAGGGATCACATACACTACAAGTTCCCTGATCTTATCTCAGCCTTCCTTGATTCGAGTACGGATCCTCTGCTTTTAGTAGTACGGGCCCATACTACCTTCCACATCAATCCATACTTTCCTCAAGAACTGCCTCGACTCAACCAAGTCCCTTCTACCACTACTACTACTGATCTCATACTAAACTCTTCCTAGGCTTGTCCAAGGGTAATCACCAAGCCACTCTCCGCTATCAGCTGCATAAGAAGTCCCTGCTACCTCCCCCTAACTAGCTCGTGAATATTATTACATATTACTAAGACTAGATAATTCTTCGAATGAGAGATCCTACCCTACAACGGTTGGACTCAAACAAGAGCTGTGCAATAGAGCTAGACCTAACCTTATGAAATTATTTAATCCTTGCAATATGTAACGTAACATATTCACTTACTATTTAGTAAAAGATAACTAGAACTCCTAAAAGCACAAAGCAAGCAGCATTCGAGCATCGAGTGAACATAATCAAGCATATCTCTCTCAGGCTACCCCTGACTAATATGTACTAGCATGCAGTTCATAAAGCTGAGATACATATAACAGGCACATCACGCATCCTTTCTAGATCCTTAGTCCTAAACTAGCATGCAATTCTCATAATGTTGATACTTATATAATAGGCACATAAGGCATCCTCCCTAGATCCTTAGTCCTAATTCTAGCATGCTGTTCTCATAAAGGTGATAATCATCACATATCAATAACTTGTATGGGTAATTTGGGAGTACTTACTTGAGCTCGGCTGATCGCATGCACCACACCCTTCTCTCTTTTCAAAATTCTTTTCTTTTTCTCAACGTTCTTTTTATAAAAACGATTTTCTTTTGAAAATTTTCATACCAATTCCTTAGTTTGAGTTCAGACACACTCGAGAGTGTACCCGAATCCCTCAAACCAGGGCTCTGATACCAACTTGAAACAATCCAAAATTACAGTCCAAAAATTTCATTTTGAAAATTATTATAAAACCATAAACCATCCATAATCATAGAGAAAACCATGTATCATGTATCACAAAACATCATATCAAATATTGTGCCAAAAACATATGATAAAATATCAGAGTAATCTCCCAGGCCAGAAAGACTGTGGTGTGTGCCATGCTATCAACCCGAGCCCTTCCCTTTGCTAGCTGAAGTACTTGAAACTGTAAGCACGAAGCTTAGTGAGCTCCCCCAAACTACCACATACTAAACACATAACATATAACAAATATCATAACTTCGGGACTACTCCCAACTGCATCGAAACGAACCCGACATCGGGCTTACCCCGACATCAGACTACATCTGGCATCGGGCTTACCCCGACATCAGACTACGTCTGGCATCGGGCTCACCCCGAAATCGGGCTTGCCCCGACATCGGGCTTACCCTGGCATATACACAACATAACATATATCATAAACACATAACATAACATATAAACTGCATCGGGCTTACCCCGACATCGGGCCGAAGCTCGGAACATATAACACATAACATGCATGAATCACAAGGACATCAAGCATAGATATACTCTTCTCCGGGCCGCCCCGGCATCCGACCGAAGTCTGGAACTACTAACATCTAAACGGGTCGGCATTGTGGCCTTAGACCCGTTCTTACCGGAGAGAAACTCACCTCTCAATCTGGCTGCTGAAACGTCGTGCAAGGTAACTCTGTCTGCTGCTCCAACTACTCTCCGGCTATTGTGACCAAATAACACTTAGTCAAAAACTGAGAATCCCACTAAGGGTAAAATGACCATTTTACCCCTGCTCTAACTTTGGGCCATATCCAAGACCCAATTTCAACTAGTCCTTATAAGTCCACTCATGGCCCACTAAGGCCCACTAATGGCCCAATTTTCAAAACACGACTAAGGACCCTTTCAGGGACTTAAAACAATCATAAACGAAGCATAACGGGGTTCACGAACCTTGCATTACGAGATTATAAGATAATAATGGCTAATGTGAAATCTCTCCCAAATCTCTCCAAGTATGTGAAATCTCTCCCAAATCTCTCCAACTATGTGAAATCTCTCCCAAATCTCTCCAAGTATGTGAAATCTCTCCCAAATCTCTCCAAGAATGTGAAATCTCTCCAAGTATGTGAAATCTCTCCTAAATCTCTCCAAGTATGTGAAATCTCTCCCAAATCTCTCCAAGTATGTGAAATCTCTCTCAACTTTTTATAGTCATCCCGACCCTTAACTTGGCCAAAAACCGCTCGAAACGGTGAGTTATATCGAAAAACAACTAAATAGAACCGAAACCCCTCTTAGGAACCGAACCTCTTAGGAGCCGAGCCTGTCAGAAGCGAACCTCCCATTCTCGGACCGAACCTACAACAGAGCCGAAACCCTCTCAACCGAAATGGACCGAGGGCTCGGTCTATTTCGGTTCTCTAGCTAGTTCGGACCGAGACCTGACCTTCGACCCTCCCCTTGCACCTTCGGCTTCCACACTTCGGACCTTCGGTCTTCCCTTCCTACTCTCGGTTCCCTCTCGGTTCTCACACTCCTAAGAGCCGAACCTCGCAGGTTCGGTCCTTAATGCCGGTTTTTGACTACTTTCGCCTCCTAAGCCCGTTTTTGACGTTTTTGACGGGATTTTGTCACCAAATTCATATTTTTACCAGTTTTAAACCCCCAAAACTCATATTTTATTTATTTTTCAAGGATTTTTAATTAAAAATCATTATTTTATTATAAGAGGAGTATTCTAGCCCACAAGTGGGTCAAGTGTGCCCACTTGCCCTCCATGTGTCACCCTCTCATTTGCCACCTTATCCACATCACACAAACCAATGCACACATCACTTCAAACTCACAAGTTGCTCCAGCAACCTTCTATATAAAGAAATCCCTGGAGGATTTCTTGATTTACTTGCTCATTTCAAACATACACACTTCTCATATCACCTCAAGAAAGCTTCTTTCTTTCTGCTTTCCACCACCTTCTGCAAGTGTTCTTGAGTTGCTACTGCACTTTTTGGTAAGTATTCCATCTAAACTCAAGTGTTATTCCATAATTTCATAACACACTTGGATCATTGACTCACATCTTAACGCCAAAAATTGTTCTTAGGATCATCCAAGTCTTCACGTGTCCACCAAGTGCTCTTGACTTGATATTCCTTAACTTCAGCCTCCCACTCTTCAAGCCATCACTCAAGGTGAGTTCATACCCCTACATTTTCTAGTTTTCTTCAGTTTTCAGGGGGGAATACAAGTTAAAACACCAAAACATATTCAAAACTCAACTTGATAGCTTACAACAGAAAAGTTGTGACCTGTTCACGAACTGTTTTACCCAACTTAAACTTAATGTTTTTCAAAACTGTATAATATGAAAATAGTCAGGTTTATACCTTTAAAATGACTACTTGCACATCTTCATACGATTTTTCTACAATTTATGGTGATTTTTACAAAACTGCCTATCACTGCAGCAACAAAATCAGACCAGGTTGCGAAAATGAACATTTTCACACTAGTTTGAGACCACCAAAAATTATGGGAAAATTTATGAACACAGTAGACACTTTTTCCAAATACTCAGAGTTTGTGGATTCATATTTCGACCTACGATGATTTTTATTTAATTACTCAAAAACAGTGACAGTTAAGGGTAAAACTATCAAATACATATTTAAGAGTTATTCACACCTTGTATCATGTTGAGCAAGGTGTGTAAGATTTACACTTAGTATTTCCAATGTCCTTTATTTGAAATACATATACATGCGTAACAAGGTTTCATACCATCATACGACACTTTTGATAAACTATAATAGGTATAGTTTTGAACACTTCATTTAACAAAGAAAAGAATAACATTATCGATTTACAAAACAAACCTTCACTGCACTCTACGTGAACTCGTTAATGAATATTTGTGAGACATTCTCCTTCGGGGTACTCCAATTACCACAGAAAAGTGATTTAGTTATAATCAGAATCTCCTGGAGTGAGAACGTGATATTGTGTATAGATCTATACCGGGTCCGACAAACCCGCACCTGAGCTGCTTGCAACAGCTAGACCGGCAGGTCTGTGGTGACAAGTGTCATAACTTTCCGACGCCTGAAGAACGTCGCATTCAAGGCCATCTAGTCTTTAGTATGATTATAACATCTCGCATGGAATATTAACACAGCATACAGTTCACAAAAATTCTAAGGCTTTATACCAAGGGGTATTATTTAAATATAAAACACACACATAAGTATGACGATTTACATGCACATTCTAAGCCTTGTTTCATTTCAGTTTACAACAAATCTTTTAGAAAATATTGGATTTTCTGGAAACAAACCCGTAACAAACATTAAGGAAGCCACATTCATTTTTATAAAATACTTATGAATTCACCAGCTTTGTGCTGATACTCTCTTTTCAAAATAACTTGTATTCTCAGGTAATCAGTAATACAGGTAATCGCAAGATTTCTGAAGTCAAGACGCTAAGGCGTAGATTCTTTTGCTACATTTTATCATCATATGTAATTTAAATTGGGAACATGTATTTTTGGAACATGTATTTTGGAAACAATGTAATCTTTTTAAATTATATCTATGATGGTTGTATTTTACTTTCTTCACTATGGTTATGATACTGAGCATGACGTCATCCGCCCCCGAACGTTTCCGCCGTTCTGGTTTGGGGGTGTGACATATGGGCTGCCCAACTTCTTGGCCCATCTTTGCTAAGGTCCACCCCTAAAGGTCCAAAGCTAATATTAAGCTACATAATCTAAATAATACATCGAGAGACAGATGTTGCAGTCTAGAAGTACATAATGATAATAATTGCCAACCCAGAACAATTAGATATACAAATCAAAAACGCAAACTATGTAAGTCAGTTATCTAAGCTGGTTTTGGTATCAGAGCTTTGTTTATAGTGAACTAAGTATATCGAACCGCATAAGGTATACAAACTATAAACACAACGGGACAAATTCTCTGACATAGCTTTTCAAAAGTACTTTTAAAAATAAAAATTTGTATTTATATAAAAAGTACACATACAACCGCACTCATCAAATAAGTATCATAAAAGTATCAAGACAAGTTGGACACCATGGTCCAGCTTCGGGGTATGTAGTCAGATCTTGGATGAATATAGCCTGATCAACTATATTTAGCCATGGTAGGACCAATGTATGCCGAAGAAGGATCATGGTGAGCAACAAGTCTGCAACTTACCAAAGATTTCAAGAATCAAACTTAAAAATACTATAGGAGTATTTTAACACAAAAAGCCGTAATCACAACTTCGAAAACTAACTTCTTGTTCCCAAAGTTTCTCGCGACATTCCTCCTTATCCCTATTCTTACATAGGTACGATGGCAGGATTTCATTTGCCGGGTGATCCCTATTTCCCCAACCAAGGGAATGTCGGCTGGATCGAAGAAGACCCAGAGGAGGATCCCGAAGAGGAACCCATGGAAGACGAGGAACCCATGGAAGAGGAGGAATCTATAGACGGTGAAGAGGAAGAAGACTCAGATGGAACCGACTCTGAACCTGGAGTTTACAATCCACCTCCTGCCCCTATTCCTCCGCAACACTTCCAGGGCCCGATGCCCCAATGGGCCGAGACTATCCATCGATGGAGCCGAGAGCAAGGCCAACGACCTCCCTATGGAATGCAACGAGGCTTCTACGATCTCAGCAGAGGAGGGTCAGCCGACCGATCCCTCCCTGTCATAGTTCACCGTGTCGCACGCCATGAGGAGCAAACAAGAGTAAGCCTCCGCCACCTCATGGAAGTTGGTGCAACCAGTCAAGTCAACTCCGTTCGCATTCGCCGTTTGGACGATGAACACGATCGGACTCGAGACCGCACCGAGCTCCTTCGACGGGAAATGGCCGCAACCCGAGCCGAAGTGAAAGAACTCCGAGAACACCGATCCACTTTTGACGGACGCCTGGCAGAAGCAGAGCGTCAAGCGGCGGAATCCAGGGCTGAAATGAGGAACTTCATGTCTACACTTCGTGATCCTCAGGGCTTTAAACACCGCAAGTAGTGTTTGCTCTACTCGCTTCAGCTTAGTCTAGTTGCGGACAATTATTGCTATTATTTTCTAGTATTTTGTGTCCGATCTCACAATGTGGGTGTTTACACTTCCGGGATCGGTTAGGCGGTCAAAATTTTTTCCGTACATTGATGTAACATAGACCCCTAGTAGGGTCAAATTTTCCCAAGTACTGTATACCAAGTTATAATCAATGATATTGACACGCCATTTGTTTATTTGGGAACACTACATCAGATTCATAACATGAACTATTTTTAGATTAAATTTACTGGTGCCTGATTTATGATGGTTTGGTGTATAAACCAAAATATATATAACTAAGACCATGTCGACCTAGAAATGGTGGTTCCGCTTTGGATCCTGTTCCTTGTTTGGTTGTGGGCCCAGGGCAGACCCATTAGATTCGAAAGTTTATTAAATTAATTGCATATAATTATTGTACATCAAGCGATTGTTGGATGGACCCAGTATTGATACTATTACAGACATTTCATGAGAATCAATACTATTGAAATTCATGAAGTCTATATTTCGTCGTTTATAGACTTCTGGTATGAATGAATTCTTACAACATTTTTACAAGTCGGAACCATGATGCACATAAGGAACTAATAATGTTTAGTTTAACACTCGACTTGTATCAAAGACTTATTGTCTTTTCATTCTTGATTATGGCAGAAAATGCCACCTCGTAGAAATCCCAGACGCGGCGAAGCAGCTGGGACTGCACCACCCCCACCACCTCCTCAGTTCGACCCAGCCATGTTCCAGGCTGCCGTAGCGGCCGCAGTGGCAGCCGTGATAGCCCAAATCAACCCAAGTAACTCAGGAGGTGCAGGCAGTGGTGCCTCGAATTCTAATAACGGGGACGGCCAGGGACGCTCGAGAGAGTGTACCTACAAAGACTTTACTAATGCCAAGCCCAAAACCTTCAACAGAAGCGGAGTTATCATAGCGTTGCTACAATGGTTCGAGAAAACCGAGACCATTTTTGAAATATACGCATGCCCTGAAGCCAGCAAGGTCAAATTTGCTTCATGCACATTCTCCGAAAGAGCCCTCACCTGGTGAAGGGTCACGTCAAGGCACTAACGCTCCCGGTGGCTAATGCGATAACATGGGAAGATATGAAAACCATGTTAATGAAGGAGTACTGCCCTAGGGGTGAGATACAGAAGCTGGAAGAAGAATTTTGGGGTCTTAAAATGACAGGCTCTGACATCCTGTCGTACACCTCAAGGTTCAGCGATCTAGCCATGCTGTGTCCCGGGATGGTTCCTACTGAAAGCAAGAAGGTGGAAAGATACTTATGGGGATTATCTCAACAACTCCAAGGACACGTATTGGCCTCAAAGCCAACTACCTTCGACAGTGCCAAGGAACTGGCACAGCAACTCATCGACCATAACGCCAGCCATGGCATTGTAACGACCACCTCCGAGCAAGCAAAAGGGGGAAACAACAAAAGAAAATTCTGGAATAAGAAAAAAGGCCAGCCTACTCAAGACCCTGCCAAGAAACAACAACTGGTTGCAGTGCACGCCGCCACAACCACTGCCAACCCCACTCCGATAAGGCAATACGTCGGGAACCTGCCCAAGTGCAACAAATGCAGCTACCACCACAACGGTGCATGCCGTGAAATGCATTGCACCAATTGTAACAAAAAGGAGCACACCGCCTGATTTTGTAGAACTCCAGCCCAGCCGAACGCACAAGCTGCCAACGCCGGAGCAAGCCGAACCTGCTATGGATGTGGAGAAGCAGGAAATCTCAAACGTAACTGCCCGAAGGCAAGAAACCCCAACCCCGGCGAAGTGGGCAGAGTTCTGGCGATAGGTCATGAGGGAGCCGTCACAGACCCAACTGTGGTTACCGGTACGTTTCCCCTCAACAATACCTACGCATGCATTCTTTTCGATAGTGGC
Organism: Lactuca virosa; assembly: GCF_052849685.1. Lineage (NCBI taxonomy): Eukaryota > Viridiplantae > Streptophyta > Magnoliopsida > Asterales > Asteraceae > Lactuca > Lactuca virosa. The sequence continues at coordinate 293,395,685 of NC_136434.1, forward strand.
GCGGAGAAAAGCTTCGTGATCCACCAATTTAAACACTTGCTTAATCAAACACCACAAACACTAAAAGACACATTCACCGTAGAAATGGCTAACGGAAAAACAGAGAACACTAACGATATTTACACCGGGTGTACCCTCACCTTAAACAATCACTCTTTCCAAATCGACCTTATGCCGGTCACCATAAAAAGTTTTGACGTTATCATTGGCATGGATTGGTTATGCCCTCACCATGCGGAAATCCTATGTCACGAAAAGGTCGTTCGCCTTAACCTGCCAAGTGGTGAAGCTCTCGTCGTTTATGGCGACAAACCTAGCTCAAACTTCCCGATCATCTCTTGTATCAAGGCTCAAAAGTATCTCCGCAAGGAGTACCACGCCTTCCTAGCCCATGTCGTAGATAAGGGTCAAGGAATGAAAGACATCAAGGACATTCCGGAGGTCTGCAATTTCCCCGATGTATTCCCGGAAGAACTTCCAGGAGTGCCCCCTCTTCGACAAGTCGAATTCCGAATCGACTTAATTCCCGGAGCTACCCTCGTAGCCAAATCGCCATACCGTCTAGCCCCAGCCAAGATGCAGGAACTGTCCAGTCAACTGAACGAACTACTAAGCAAAGGCTTCATTAGACCAAGCTTCTCGCCTTGGGGAGCACCGGTTTTGTTCGTTAAAAAGAAGGACGGATCGTTCCGTATGTGCATTGACTATCGCGAATTAAACAAACTCACCATCAATAAGTGATACCCTTTACCTCGAATCGATGACCTCTTCGACCAGCTCCAAGGAGCGAGTTTCTTCTCGAAGATTGACCTTAGATCTGGTTACCATCAACTGCGAGTTCAAGAGGATGATATTCCCAAGACAGCGTTCAGAACGCGCTATGGCCACTACGAATTTGTAGTGATGCCTTTCGGCTTAACAAATGCACCCGCAGCGTTTATGGACCTGATGAATCGGGTGTGTCGACCTTACTTAGACAAGTTCGTAATTGTTTTCATCGATGATATACTAGTCTACTCCCGAAGTAAGGAAGAACACAACCAGCATTTACGTCGAGTCCTGGAGACGCTGAGGGCGGAGATATTGTACGCAAAGTTTTCAAAGTGTGAGTTCTGGATTCGAGAGGTGAATTTCCTCGGGCATGTAGTCAGCAAGGAAGGAATCCATGTGGACCCTTAAAAGATCAAGGCGATTGAAAGTTGGGCAGCACCAAGAACACCCACGGAGATCCGATAATTTTTAGGACTCGCCGGCTACTACCGGAGATTCATTCAAAACTTCTCCAAAATCGCAAAACCACTCACCACCCTGACTCAAAAAGGGGTGACATTCGTCTGGGGAAATAAGCAAGAGGCTGCATTCCAAACACTAAAACGAACTCTATGCAGTGCTCCGATCTTGTCCCTACCAGATGGAATCTAAGACTTTGTGGTTTACTGCGATGCATCAAACCAAGGTCTAGGGTGTGTGTTAATGCAACAAGGAAAGGTCATTGCCTACGCCTCAAGACAACTGAAGACGCATGAGGTAAACTACACGACGCACGACCTTGAATTAGGAGCAGTGGTTTTCGCCCTAAAAATCTGGAGGCATTACCTTTACGGCACCAAGTGCACCATCTTCACCGATCACAAAAGCCTCCAGCATATCCTCAATCAGAAGGAACTCAACATGAGACAGAGGCGATGGGTGGAATTACTAAACGATTACGAATGCGAGATTCGTTATCACCCCGGAAAGGCCAATGTGGTTGCAGACGCTTTAAGCAGAAAGGAGTACTCGGGCCGCCGAGTAAAGGCATTAACCATGACCATCCACTCACACCTGTCCGCACAAATCAAGGAAGCTCAGGAGGAAGCCTTGAAGCCAGAGAACGTGACAGGTGAAGCATTGAGAGGAATGGACAAAAATCTTGAAGTCAGGGATGACGGAGTTCGTTGTCTCATAAACCGGATCTGGACACCAAAATTTGGTGGATTCAGGGACGTTGTCATGAACGAAGCTCATAAAACTCGCTACTCCGTGCATCCCGGCTCAGACAAGATGTACTTAGACCTCAAGAAGATGTATTGGTGGCCGAACATGAAAGCTGAAATAGCCACCTTTGTGGGCAAGTGCCTGACTTGCGCCAAAGTTAAGGTAGAATATCAAAAGCCCTCGGGACTACTCCAACAACCAGAGATACCCGAGTGGAAGTGGGAGCGGATTACGATGGATTTCATTACCAAGTTACCTAAGACCGCGGGTGGACTTGACACCATTTGGGTAATCGTCGACAGATTGACCAAATCCACACACTTCCTACCAATAAGGGAAACAGACAGAATGGAGAAGCTGACAAGGATCTACATTAGAGAAATAGCGCGCCTTCACGGAGTACCGATATCCATTATCTCCGACAGAGATAGTAGGTTCACATCACGATTCTGGCAGTCACTACAGAAAGCTATGGGAACTAGGCTGGACATGAGTACAACCTACCACCCACAGACTGACGGTCAGAGTGAAAGAACCATTCAGACGTTAGAGGACATGCTAAGGGCATGTGTGATAGACTTTGGTAAAGCTTGGGATGCTCATTTGCCTCTTATTGAGTTTTCCTACAATAATAGTTATCACACTAGCATCAAAGTTGCTCCGTTCGAAGCCCTCTATGGCCGTAAGTGCAGATCACCCCTGTGCTGGGCCGAGGTGGGCGATACGCAACTAGCAAAAGGTCAAGTCCCTAACAGCGCACTCACTGGCCCGGAGATCATAAGGGAAACGACCGAGAAGATCGTCCAAATTCGAGAGCGAATGAAGGCTTCGCAAGATCGACAAAAGAGCTACGCAGATAAGAGACGAAAACCTTTGGAGTTCCAAGTTGGAGATCGAGTACTTCTAAAAGTATCACCTTGGAAGGGATTAATACGTTTTGGGAAATGTGGGAAATTAAATCCAAGGTATATCGGGCCATTCGAAATCCTCGCCAGGATTGGCCCGGTGGCATACAAGCTACGATTACCACAGGAACTCAACCACGTCCATCCTACCTTTCGTGTGTCAAAACTGAAGAAATGTTTGTCTAATGAGACCCTCGTCATTCCTTTGGAAGAAATTGAGATCAACGAGAACCTCCACTTTGTAGAGGAACCTGTTGAAATCATGGATCGAGAGGTCAAATCGACGAAACAAAAGCCGCATTGCCATCGTAAAGGTCCGGTGGAACGCCAAGCGAGGACCCGAATTTACTTGGGAACGTGAGGACCAAATGAAACAAAAGTACCCACATCTATTCCCCAAACCTTGAAGTCCCACTCAAAATGCAAATTCCGGGACGAAATTCCTTCTAACGAGGGGATAATGTGACAACCGTCAAATTCAAGCCAAGGTCAACAAGTCAAACAGGTCAAACTTAATTTGTACTTGAATGTTAAAACTTATTCTATGTATGAAAATGTACATTTGTATGTCAAGGATTCAAATGTCTCGAAGAATCTATGTGTTATCAATGTAAAAACCCTAAAGAGGGAGTTAAACGCATCAAAACACGACTAAGGACCCTTTCGGGGACTTAAAACAATCATAAACGAAGCATAACGGGGTTCACGAACCTTGCATTACGAGATTATAAGATAATAATGGCTAATGTGAAATCTCTCCCAAATCTCTCCAAGTATGTGAAATCTCTCCCAAATCTCTCCAAGTATGTGAAATCTCTCCTAAATCTCTCCAAGAATGTGAAATCTCTCCAAGTATGTGAAATATCTCCCAAATCTCTCCAAGTATGTGAAATCTCTCCCAAATCTCTCCAAGTATGTGAAATCTCTCCCAAATCTCTCCAAGTATGTGAAATCTCTCACAAATCTCTCTCAACTTTTTATAGTCATCCCGACCCTTAACTTGGCCAAAAACCGCTCGAAACGGTGAGTTACATCGAAAAACAGCTAAATAGAACCGAAACCCCTCTTAGGAACCGAAACCCCTCTTAGGAACCGAAATCCCTCTTAGGAACCGAACCTCTTAGGAGCCGAGCCTGTCAGAAGCGAACCTCCCATTCTCGGACCGAACCTACAACATAGCCGAAACCCTCTCAACCGAAATGGACCGAGGGCTCGGTCTATTTCGGTTCCCTAGCTACTTCGGACCGAGACCTGACCTTCGGCCCTCCCCTCGCACCTTCGGCTTCCACACTTCGGACCTTCGGTCTTCCCTTCCTACTCTCGGTTCCCTCTCGGTTCTCACACTCCTAAGAGCCGAACCTCGCAGGTTCGGTCCCTAATGCCGGTTTTTGACTACTTTCGCCTCCTAAGCCCGTTTTTGACGGGATTTTTTCACCAAATTCATATTTTTACCATTTTTAAACCCCCAAAACTCATATTTTATTTATTTTCAAGGATTTTTAATTAAAAATCATTATTTTATTATAAGAGGAGTATTCTACCCCACAAGTGGGTCAAGTGTGCCCACTTGCCCTCCATGTGTCACCCTCTCATTTGCCACCTTATCCACATCATACAAACCAATGCACACATCACTTCAAACTCACAAGTTGCTCCAGCAACCTTCTATATAAAGAAATCCCTGGAGGATTTCTTGATTTACTTGCTCATTTCAAACATACACACTTCTCATATCACCTCAAGAAAGCTTCTCTCTCTCTACTTTCCACCACCTTGTGCAAGTGTTCTTGAGTTGCTACTGCACTTTTTGGTAAGTATTCCATCTAAACTCAAGTGTTATTCCATAATTTCATAACACACTTGGATCATTAACTCACATCTTAACACCAAAAATCGTTCTTAGGATCATCCAAGTCTTCACGTGTCCACCAAGTGCTCTTGACTTGATATTCCTTAACTTCAGCCTTCCACTCTTCAAGTCATCACTCAAAGTGAGTTCATACCCCTACATTTTCTAGTTTTCTTCAGTTTTCAGGGGGGAATACAAGTTAAAACACCAAAACATATTCAAAACTCAACTTGATAGCTTACAACAGAAAAGTTGTGACCTGTTCACGAACTGTTTTACCCAACTTAAACTTAATGTTTTTCAAAACTATATAATATGCAAATAGCTCAGGTTTATACCTTTAAAATGACTACTCGCACATCTTCATACGATTTTTCTACAATTTATGGTGATTTTTACAAAACTGCCTATCACTGCAGCAGCAAAATCAGACCATGTTGCGAAAATGAACATTTTCACACTAGTTTGAGACCACCAAAAGTTATGGGAAAATTTATGAACACAGTAGACACTTTTTCCAAATACTCAGAGTTTGCGGATTCAGTTTTCGACCTACGATGATTTTTCTATAATTACTCAAAAACAGTGACAGTTAAGGGTAAAACTATCAAATACATATTTAAGAGTTATTCACACCTTGTATCATGTTGAGCAAGGTGTGTAAGATTTACACTTAGTATTTCCAATGTCCTTTATTTGAAATACATATACATGTGTAACAAGGTTTCATACCATCATACGACACTTTTGATAAACTATAATAGGTATAGTTTTGAACACTTCATTTAACAAAGAAAAGAATAACATTATCGATTTACAAAACAAACCTTCACTGCACACTACGTGAACTCGTTAATGAATATTTGTGAGACATTCTCCTTCGGGGTACTCCAATTACCACAGAAAAGTGATTTAGTTATAATCAGAATCTCCTGGAGTGAGAACGTGATATTGTGTATAGATCTATACCGGGTCCGACAAACCCGCACCTGAGCTGCTTGCAACAGCTAGACCGGCAGGTCTGTGGTGACAAGTGTCATAACTTTCCGACGCCTGAACAACGTCGCATTCAAGGCCATCTAGTCTTTAGTATGATTATAACATCTCGCATGGAATATTAACACAGCATACAGTTCACAGAAATTCTAAGGCTTTATACCAAGGGGTATTATTTAAATATAAAACACACACATAAGTATGACTATTTACTTGCACATACTAAGCCTTGTTTCATTTCAGTTTACAACAAATCTTTTAGAAAATATTGGATTTTCTGGAAACAAACCCGTAACAAACATTAAGGAAGCCACATTCATTTTTATAAAATACTTATGAATTCACCAGCTTTGTGCTGATACTCTCTTTTCAAAATAACTTGTATTCTCAGGTAATCAGTAATACAGGTAATCGCAAGATTTCTGAAGTCAAGACGCTAAGGCGTAGATTCTTTTGCTACATTTTATCATCATATGTAATTTAAATTGGGAACATGTATTTTTGGAACATGTATTTTGGAAACAATGTAATCTTTTTAAATTATATCTATGATGGTTGTATTTTACTTTCTTCACTATGGTTATGATACTGAGCATGACGTCATCCGCCCCCGAACGTTTCCGCCGTTCTGGTTTGGGGGTGTGACATATGGGCTGCCCAACTTCTTGGCCCATCTTTGCTAAGGTCCACCCCTAAAGGTCCAAAGCTAATATTAAGCTACATAATCTAAATAATACATCGAGAGACGGATGTTTCAGTCTAGAAGTACATAATGATAATAATTGCCAACCCAGAACAATTAGATATACAAATCAAAAACGCAAACTATGTAAGTCAGTTATCTAAGCTGGTTTTGTATGTAGAGGTTGAGTCACTCCTAAACGTAGCCTAATCACCTATGTTTAGTCTTGACTTAACCAATACATCGACTGAATATGGGCTCAATAATTGATAAAACAGAAACCATATATATACATACACAAGTTAAAAGCGTATATAAGTGTATCAAAAATATTCCACAAAATAAGCAGAAATAAATATCAAAATACAACCCAAAAGCATCAACCCTCCCACCTACTTGTCATTTCTCTCATACTTACCCTCCTCGTCCTCTGTACCCTCCTTGCTGTCATCATCAGTATCCCCATGATGTGTGCCGGAAGGACCAACACCATCATGAACAGGCTGAGTAGGTTGTGGAACAGCAGGACCTGCCTGAGGAAAAGGTGGATGGTCCAGCCCCATATGCTGCCTTATCCCAACAATGATGTTGGTCCCAAACCCTTTGTAGATTCATAGATCAAATATAAACAAGCAAGAACAATGAAGGACACAAAAGTATCACAAGGATATCTTTCACCAAGAAAGGGGTTGTTTTCACCAAGAAAACAGGTTGTCACAAAGATGAATGACACCAAGCCGTCACAAAGACATACTAAGTGTTTTACCTTAATACATGAATATATACTAGTCTAATCTAGTGAATCCTTTCAATCAAGAGGTTGCATCTAATCTACAAATAAACTAATCTGGTATATAAGGAATGGATCTGATCAAACCTTCAGAATATATCTTCACCAAGTAAATCTGACCAGCTCCAGATTCGGGCATCAGCACCAGCACATCATACGCTGATCAGAGCACCAACTCCATATAAGGGTTCAACTTGGTTGATTTATTTAAAGACTTACAACCATAAAAGTTTTAAGTTTGACAAAATCGTTTGATTTTATCTTTTTATTTATTTAGTTGGAAGTTTGCAAAAAAGAAAGAAAATCAATTTTTACTTTTTTACATATTTCTTGTCCATTAGAGTCTGTAAGTTTGACATAAATGTTCGGTTTTATATTTTTTTTTTCTAGTTCATTAAAACTCTTAAAGTTTGAAAGAAATGTTCGGTTTAGCCGAATAAACCAAAAAAAAAATTAAAAAAGAAAAATTACAAACCTCAACTTTAATAAACTATAATGCTCAAAAAGTTAAACAAAATATTTTTGCCATATTTATCACTCGATTCTGATAGTTGACAAAGAATGTTGATGTCATGTTTTCTCTTATTTTCCATTTATAAAAATTATCTTGTTCCGATATCGTTTTCTATAAAATCAAATTTTAATGATGTTAAATAAATCGGATCATGTATTTTATTGTTCCGGATAATTTAGAAAAAGTTATATGTTTATTTAATTAGAAGTCAAACAGCAACTTTTTATGACATACAAAATTGTTAGAATATAAAATCCAATCAATATTAAATTCAATCTATTAGTGCTGGTTTCGCATTGTTTCCTTGAGAATACAGAGATTAGGGGTATTATAGAAATGATAAAATGTTATCGTGGAAGATTGATAAATGATATAACTTTTTAATTTTGTCAAAATTATCAGAGCACTTCCGAATTAAATTATATGTAATGTATTATTTTAGATCATTTGCATTATGCTACTTTTAAATCCGTGGAAATCATGGTTAAAAAGGAAAAACATTATTGAAAATTCCAATTCGTAATGACTAATCAAAGATTTGGAAATTAAAATAAAAGTTGGATGCTATGAATGACAAACATGAAAATAAAATGCTATAAGTCACAATAAATAAAAAAGTGTTATAATTGACATATAAATGCTATACTTTTCATTAAGATTTTCATTAAGATGAAAGTAAATGTTATAATCAATATTAACATGAAAGTTGAACGCTAGAATTGAAAAAAAATGTAAAATGCTATAATTGATATTAGCATGACAATTTATTGTGATAATTGAAAACAAATGAAGGTAAAGTAATATAATCAACATTAAAATGAAAGTTGCATGCTAGACTTGAAAAAAATAGAAGTAAAATGTTAGAATCAACATTAAAATGAAAGTTGAATATAATAAAAGATAAGAAAGTGAAATGTTTTAATCAACAATAACATGAAAGCTAATTGGTATAAATGAGAAAAGATGAAACTAAAACACTATAATAACATCAAAATAAAAGTTTAACGTTATGGTCAATTTAAATTTAAAATCAATGTGAAATTTTAAAATCGATATGAAATTTTACTTTAATGTCAATGAAACAACAAATTATTCGATTATATTCAACATTTTGTGGTTATCATGCATGGGTAAACATCACGGTCGGGAATCTGATTCTACAACCGAAATGGTTATTACCGATAATTACGAAATCGTAACCAATAAGAGTGGTTCCGGTTCTAGGTAATTACCGAAACCCACAATGAGGTAACCTTTAAATCATTATTGTTTTTTAATCTCCAAATCCAAACTCAAGGGACTTGGTTTGACTATTTTGGGTTCTCTAGGCTAGATTTGCTCTCTGTTTTCAAGGACGATAAAGAATACAAGTTCTATTAACTATAAAATTTATGCAAAACATTACCATGGCTAAATCCTATGTGGTAAGTCCTCGAAATAAGTCGGTATAAATTCAGCAGCTTTCTGTACGAATTTGTAAGAATGAAAACAGAAAACCTTCTAATAAAATGTTATAAATAATCTAATCTTCTTCTTGAGGCACGTCATTAATCAACACCACATTTTCTTAGATCTTAATTATATACCATGTAGATTCAATCATAGGACTTTAACATGTTTCAAAAATAATATACTAAGCATGGATATGTTTAAAGGATCCGATGAAAGACAAAGCAACTTCAATTGCAATAATAGGACGGTTGGAAGAGCATTTAGCCTAATTAAAGGCTAAATGCAAGAAATAGGCCAATCAATATACATTTATATTTCCTATAAGAAATTATACAATACTTAAAAGGATTTGATTTAATAGATTGTAGTCTCTTAACTATTTACAAATGTAGCTTTTGCTACTACACAAACCTAAAAAAGATATAACCAAATCAGCCAAAAATAACACCTTAAAGTACCTAATTATCCCTTGAAAGTTTCTAATATCTCCAATATATCTAGAAACATTGAAAATGTAATTTATTTGTTTCCTCGTATTTAGATCATGATTACTAATTTCTACTCCCTTGTTACACAATCACAATCTTTTTAGAACTGATTTGATGTTCTCAAGTTTCTCAGTGTAAGATTGGAGTGACCCGGTTACGATGACGAATGTGGAAATGTAAAGATTAAGGTGAATCAAACAATAACAAGGAACACAAAGAGTAAATAAGTCTGTTTAAGCTCCATTAGATCTAGTAAGCTATTACAAAATGGGTATGTAATAATTCTCTCACTAGTCTAATCTCTCAAAATGGGTTTCATACGTAAATGGGAGTCACTCACTTCCTATTTATAGGAAAGACTCAACCCCTTACACATCACAAGAGGGAAAGCCACATCCAAGGAGAACTTTGCACCCCAACATTCTCCCCCTCAAAGCTAGGATTGGATGTCCCGGCTTCAATTTCCAAATGAGCTCAAAGCGATCAATACCAACTCCCCCTCGAAGTAACACTGGTCTTCAAATACGCTTTAAAAAGGAATATCCAATAAGCTTTCGAATACTCATTTCAACATTCTCCCCCTTTTTATAATCAACAAGTGATGATAAAACCCACAAGAGTATGAGAAACGCTCGAGGAATAAACGTGACGAAACTCCCTCTAGATGTGTGACAAAAATGAAACCACAAAAATCTTCCATGAAAAACAATCACGAAAAATCGAGGAAAAATCTTCAAAAGTTGGAAAGATTTTGACTTTTGGGTGAGAGTTGCAAGAAATTCGCACATTGGGTAAAAACTGTCAATTTTGCAGATACTGCAGGGACCCGTTGCGAAAAATCAGCTTCAAATGCGAAACTTTACCCCAAATGCGAAAGTGGACATAAAGTGCCATTTCGCATAAGCTTCAGGGACCAGTTGAAACTTCTTCCCACTTCACTGAAATTGCGAATATACACCCCAATATCGAAATTGGGTATATTCTGCCAAAACTGTTAAACTATAAGGACTTGAACTAAAACAATGAATCTTCATCTCCCCCAATTGGTTGCAGATGCGAACGTAAAGAATATCAACATCAAACATCAGTCGAATTCGACTCCAAGCAACAATCAATATCGTCTAAAGTAAGCCTCTCGATTCGAACTACTCAAAACAATATCAATCGAACATACTTTGGATTCGATGGAAGAGCTTTTAACCATGAACCCCAAAATACTCTTTCAACTAATAACTCAAATCTCTTTTGACTCCTACTGCTCGACATCCGAAAACAACAATTGGCGTCCGACTATCATATCCAAAACACTTTCGATACGAATTCTTCAATCTCGATTCGGAAATTTTGTTTTTTCCTTAGTCTTTGAATTCGCTATTCACAGCCTCAATCATAAGCCTCTTCCCATCAATTTGGAATTTTCGACCATCCTATTTGTGTCGTAACTTCTCAAGTGTTCGAAATCATCCCGTCAATCATTCAATATCAAATTCGAAACTTTGTTTTCAGATTACTCAATCGAAAATCAACAATTCGAACATCAAAACCCGTTGTCATTAAAACTCATAAGAAAACAACTCAACAACATTCCAATTGTGATTCTTCAACAAATCCTGGTCTGTTGACTTTTTATTTCGATTTCGATAAACATCTGAATAATTCATCATCGAATCTTCAAAAACAAGGTATTGATTTCAACATGAATTTTTCGGAATCCATTTGAGAATTTGTGAAAGCTCTTTGAAAATTCTTTTTCCATTTGCAATACATGAATCCATCATGGAGGATCTCGGTTCCTTAGTTGGAACTAAGAAATCTCCAAATTGCACATTGTACCACCCACGATGCATGTTGTACAATCCATAGAGCTTCTTCTCATTTCTCCAGGATCTAACTTCATCTTCATAACAAACTTTAGAATCTTTAACAATTTTGGGTTTGGAATTCGAAATCATTGCAACATTTGATGATTGTTGCTTAGGAACCCAAATTTACTTCATTGATTTCGGTTTTAAGACGACATTTGAAGAATTTTGTTTAGAAACCCAAATTTTCTTGTTTTTGATCTTCTTCTTTTTCTTCTTCTTCATATTTTTGGATCCTAAAGATTTGAATTCAAGAACAACTTCATTCTTCACAACTTGAACTTGGCAACTTTGAATCAAATCTTTTGGAGTTTGATACATTTGAACTTCTTGGATTGAAGGCTTTCTATACGGCACCATTCCTTCAAACAAATCACAAGAATACAAACAATCATCAGTTTGAATTCCAATTAAACAAAAGACTTTTACAACTTCTTGAGAATCACATTGAATTTGTTTATCTTGAACTTCAAAAACATGATGAACATGATGAACTTCTTCAAGAACATCTTCAACAAACTCAAGAGCATGAAGATCATTTAGGTCTTCAATAAGAGAAACATATTCCTTTTTGAATAATTCTCTTTCTTTTCCTTCCTTTCGATTACCACACCAACATAACATATTCATGGAAATTTCAACCAAACTTTCATTCTTACAAAGAGGTTGAAATATCAATTTTCCAAAATCAACTTTCTTATTTCCATAAGAGATTAAAGAATCCCATGTAATAAACCCGCCTTTCAACATTAATCCATAAAATTGCATCTCATTGACTTTGTACTTGACATCTTCAATTATCACAATCCAATAATCATAAGCCAAATACACCATCTTTGATCAATTATCAAAAAGATCACAAGAACTTGGATATTTCTAGAGAGAGAAAGTGATTTTGAATGAAATCTCTAGAGAGAGAAAGCAAAATTTGAATGAGCTTCTAGAGAGAGAAAGCAAAATTGATCAAAAATCTAGAGAGAGAAAGTGATTTCGATATGAATTTTAGAGAGGGAAAATCGAATTTGAATGAAGATCAAAGAATAATTCAATTTCTAGAATAAAAAACACTCTAAAAAACGAGGAACTTACAACAGTTTGTGATTCACCAACTCATGTTGTCATCATGGATCAAATTCTTCAAAACTTCAAGCACACTTCAAGAACACCCGCTCTGATACCAATTATAGTGACTCGGTTATGATGATGAATGTGAAAATGTAAAGATTAAGGTGAATCAAACAATCACGAGGAACATAAAGAGTAAATAAATTTGTTTAATCTTCGTTAGATCTAGTAAACTATTACAAAGTGGATATGCAATAATTCTCTCACTAGTTTAATCTCTCAAATGGGTTCCATACATAAATGGGAGTCACTCACTTCCTATTTATAGGAAAGACTCAACCCATTACACATCACAAGAGGGCAAGCCACATCCAATAAGAGCTTTACACCCTAACAAAGATCATGTATATCTTTAACATTTTCCCTAAATTTGAAAAGTGGTGGGTAATGATGAAAAGAAGTAATTCAACTTATATGGTTTAAGTACATGACAATTAGTTAGTATAATTCCCCAACTCTTACCAACAACAAACCCCATATCATAGCTATCATCCGCAGATGGATGTAAACTGAAACTCAGCTTACCTAAAAAATCTTGAAATCTTTGGATTGAACCCCAACCAACACCCATCAACTCTAATATTAACCACCATATATTTGATTTATTGATTCTCTCAATTCTTTACGGTGTTTCACATCATGTTCAAGAGGATCAATGTATGAGAAACTATTTGATTTTTTAATCTTCTACCGGTTGTGCATCGGTGATCGGAGACCAACCCAATCGATAATGGTTTGCTCATCGAATACTCTTAAAATCGATAATGATTCGGTCAACATAGATTTACAGGAGATGGAATCTACAACACAACGATTGATGGAGAGGGAATAAGATGGTTTTCAGAGAGAAAATAAAGAAAACAGATGAATTTAGCGAGATTTATGGATCTATACCATCATAATTTGACAGATTTATGGAGATACATCGGATTTCAAGAAATTAAATCAGGAAGTAGTAGGACGTACTGAATGACAATGAATAAAAAGTATCAGAACGGGCATTTTAGGAAATCCACTTTGAGAGAATGGAGCTAAGGAGATGACACGTGCCAATATGGTATTCTTTTATTACAATAAGGGATATATATATATATATATATATATATATATATATATATATATAATCCAACTAAATCGGAAATATTTATTATCATGTTTTTTTTCATATAAAAGACACATTTTATCCGTTGTATCATAATATATTTAACTTTTTCTATGTTTCTTTAACTTTTGTTTTCGACCATTTTAACTTTTATGGGAAAAGTTAGCAAAAAGTTAACAAAAAATTACAATGGAGTATCCAAAATAGGGTTTAATAACCACAAGGCCCCAACTAACACTAATTTTCCTATTCCGACAACCAAAATCGTTTCATTCTGAAGTTCCAAAGAAGCCACCACATAATCATGACTATAGACTCCAATGTCATACGTATAACGATAGACATATGAAAAGAGCTTGTCTAGTGGACCACGTCTTTTATCTCCAAGAAGTTAGGATGATAAATATCACATAATCTTCCAATAAAACACCAAATCAACCGCCACGTTGAAAAAAACAAGAAATTGAACTAAATCTTCCACATCCAAGGTACAAACAATGCACACTAAGGAAGGGATATCAATGTCTTTAGCACAAATTGGTGCGGGTAGGAAGCCTGCTTAAGATAGCACGCCAATAGAAAAAATTTACTTTTGATGGAAGATACTTATTTCGTCTGGTAGGAATGTTACCATTCGGGAGAAAGGAATCGTCAATACACCTTCTAACTTCCACACCGTGAACTGATCACCACCTCCTAAATCCTAGGCGCATCAATCCTTGGACATCAAGAATGTGAAGCCAAGGATCATATCCATCATTTGTTGTAAGTGCACTAGGACCATACCTCCTAAAATTGTCGGTTCCAAGATCAAATCTAAGAGATTCGATTCCATCTACATTTGTATTATAGTATAATATCAAAATTCTATCTCTATTCTAGTGTTCATTCTAGAAATAAGTAAAAGTCCCATCACTAACCCTCCTTTGACTAAAATTATGATGAACTAGTTCAGATTCATGCAGTTTATTAATCGTGCCAATAATCTTGTACCTTCCATAGTTCCACCTATATTCATAATCGAACTACCATCAGTCCAAGCGAAATTGTAACGCTCAAAATTTTCAAACAAATCTGTCATTTTTAAAATTACATAAATCCCCAAATCACATTTCTCATAAAACCACAATGTATAAGTTATCAAACCACAAGTCAACGATTGTTTGATAATATCCCAGAATCCTCAAAAACATAAACTCCAACTCATGTGTAGAATCAAGCCGGCGCCTTCTCGCGATCCTGAGAGGTACCTGAAACACATATCACACAACACTGTAAGTGCGAAGCTTAGTGAGTTCCCCAAAATACCACACGCAAATCATTGGCCTCTTATGGCTATATCTTGAAAAAGGACCCTCCGGTTAATGTGTCTCCATGAAGACCCTCTGGTCTCACAACTCTGTTTGGACCCTCCGGTCCTGACTCATCAAGGCACAACAATAATTTACAATACATATCACAAAGACAAATGCGGAATATCAAATAACTCAGTATAAGCATATAAGACCATCCAGTCACACAATATCACTACTCAAGTAAGTATAGTGAGAAGAATCACCTCGTAAGTAAGCAAGTAGGTCTCGCACTCGATGATCGGTCTAGACTCCGCCTACATATCATAATCATCTCTAATTAACACTTAATAATAACAACCCTAAAATTTTAGGTTACCCCTTTTCCAACTCTTGGAAAGGGTGAAAGACCATTTTACCCCTCCATGGTCTCCATAACTCATGCCTTGACCAAACCCTACAAGTCAACGAAAGTCAACACTTGAGTCAACAATCCATGTTGACCCAACTCGTTGAGTGCATCTATGCGACTCGTCAAGTCCCTCATGTTCTCAAAAAATCGGGAAGACTCCAACTCAACTCGCCGAGTTGTCTCATCAACTCGTCGAGTCTGCACGTATCCAAACTATCGGGGAAAACCCTAACCGACTCTTCGAGTTAGCTCATGCACTCGTCGAGTCCCTCTAGTCAAATTCTCATTCAGACGATTCTAAGCAGATCTAAAGTCCCAAACTCTAGATCTAGCCTCCCAAGGCTGAACTACCACGTAAAGCTGCAAGCTTTATGTCCATGCATGGCACCTAGGGCTCAAAATGCCAAAACAAAGCTCTATAGAAGGTTTAATGCTTGGAACTTGGCCAATAGCTTAATAAAGCTTGGATCTTTATGCTTAAGGGACCTCATACAGTCCGGATCTGAAGTTTCAACTTCAGGGCATGCTCAAACAACCCAAAGGCTAAAAAAAGAATGCTAAAAATGGCCATAACTTCCTAGTGAAGAGATCTAACAACTAATTGATCAAGGTGGCAACTTTTTACCTCTAGATGGTTGCTACAACAGTGTAGATGTTGGATCCAAGGTCTCCTTCTTGTTCCAAGCCTCTTGCTCCTCAAGCTCTTTCAAGGATTCCACCAAGATACACTCTCTTAGCCTCTCTTTCTCTCTCTCTCTCTCTCTCTCTCTCTCTCTCACACAAATGACACTAGCTCGTTTAGGATTTCTCTCAGGGCGTTAAAGTGATAAGGGAGGCGGAAATGAAGGCTTAAGGTCCTTTAAATACGAAACAAACCCTGAAAATTAGGGTTTTCTCACTCAGCACCTACTCGTCGAGTTGGGTCCACCAACTCTTCGAGTAGACTCTAGAAATCACGCGGGCATCTCCATCTCTACTCGGCGAGTTAGGGCCTCCAACTCGTCTAGTTTCCCTAACAAAATGAATATAATATAATTAAATTTACCTTGGAGTCGGGATGTTACAATTTTCCCCTACTAGAATCAGACTTCGCCCATGAAGTCATCCTCAGGAAATAACTCTGGGTACTGCTCACGCATCTCGGACTCCGGCTCCCAAGTCCACTCGGATCCCTTCCGATGTTGCCACTGAACCTGAACCAAGGGCACCTCTTTATTCCTCAAGACCTTCACCTTCCTATCCAACATCGCTACCGACTTCACAATGTAGTTCAGTCGATCATTAACCTAAATGTCCTCTAAAGGGACCACTGCTGTCTCATCGGCTACACACTTCCTCAGCTGGGACACATGGAAGGTGTTACGAATTTGATTCAACTCTGCAGGTAGCTCTAATCGATAAGCTACCTTACCCACTCGAGCGACCACTCTGAAAGGACCGATGTATCTAGGGCCCAACTTACCCTGCTTCCTGAATCGGATCACCCCTTTCCATGGGGATACCTTCAGGAGGACATAATCCTCGACCTGGAACTCTAGCTCTGAATGTCGCCGGTCTGCATAACACTTTTGACGACTCTGGGCCGTCAGTAACCTCTGTCTGACCTACTGGATCTGCTTTGTCGTCTTGAGCACTATCTCAGTGCTCCCCATAACTCTCTGTCTTACCTCTCCCCAACAGATGGGAGTCCGACACCTCCTCCCGTATAAAAGCTCAAAGGGAGGCATACCGATACTGGAGTGATGGTTGTTGTTGTATGAAAACTCAGCTAAGGGCAAGTAAGTGTCCCAACTTCCACCGTAGTCCATAACACATGCGCGTAGCATATCCTCGGGCGTCTGAATCGTCCGCTCGCTCTGCCCGTCGGTCTGTGGGTGGTAAGCGGTGCTGAAATGCAACCGGGTACCCAACTCCTCATGAAATTTCTTCCAGGACCTGGAAGTAAAACGCACATCCCGATCTGACACTATCGATGTCGGCACCCCATGTCGTGCCACCACCTCTCGAACGTAGATCTCGGCCAATTTCTCCGCAGAAGAGCTCTCACTTATAGCTAGGAAGTGAGCACTCTTCGTCAACCGGTCTACAATCACCCATATCGCATCAACACCTGGCGCGGTCCTCGGTAACTTGGTAATGAAATCCATGGAAATATGCTCCCACTTCCATAGAGGAACCTCCAAAGGCTGCAACTTGCCATGAGGATGTTGGTGCTCTGCCTTGACCTGGCGACAGGTCAAGCATCTCTCGACTACCCATGCCACATCTCTCTTCATACAGGGCCACCAATAATCCCTTCTCAGGTCCAAATACATCTTTGTGGCCCCAGGGTGGATGGAAAACCTCGACTTATGGGCCTCCTCCATCAAAGTTTGTCGAGCTCCACCTGAATATGGAACCCATATCCACCCATGATAGGTCATAAGCCCACGACTATCAGTCTCAAACTCAGAAATCTGCCCGATCACCCGCTCTCTCTTACAGTTCTCTGGTCTCATGGCCACCTCTTGGGCCTCTCAGATGGTATCTAAGACCGGAGTCATCACCGTCATCCTCATGCACACGTCTCGGATCGGAGCACTCACTGCTCTACGACTCAGGGCATCGGCTACCACATTAGCCTTGCCAAGATGATACAAAATCTCACAGTCATAGTCTTTCACTACATCCAACCACCTATTCTGTCTCATATTCAGGTTGCGCTGATCCATAAGGTACTTCAGGCTCTTATGGTCCGTGTATATGGTACACCGGACACCATAAAGATAGTGGCACCAAATCTTGAGGGCGAACACCACCTCCCCCAACTCCAAATCGTAGGTGGGATATCTCGACTCGTGAGGCTTCAGCTGCCTCGATGCATATGCTATCACGTGCCCCCTCTGCATCAACACGGCACCCAACCCGGAAATGGATGCATCACAGTATACTACGAAGTCCTCTACTCCCTAATGAAGAGCTAACACTGGAGCTTCGCACAATCTATGGCGAAGAGTCTCAAATGAGGCCTGCTGCTCGGGCCCCCAGACAAAAGTAACACCCTTCCTAGTCAACCTGGTGAAAGGAATGAAAATCTTGGAGAAATCTCTGATAAACCCCCGATAGTAACCCGCCAGACCCAGAAAATTCCTGATCTCGGATGGGGATCTCGGCACCTCCCACCGCATAACTGCCTCAATCTTGGCTAGGTCAACCAAAATCCCATTTTGGTTAATGAGGTGTCCCAAGAATTGGACCTCTCGTAACCAGAAATCACACTTGGAGAATTTGGCATAAAGCCTCTCCATCCTCAATACTCCAAGAATCTCCCGCAGGTGCTCCTCATGCTGTTCCCTAGACCTCGAGTACACCAAAATGTCGTCGATAAACATGATCACCGACCTATCCAACATGGGTCTGCACACCCAGTTCATGAAGTCGATAAACGCTGCAGGTGCATTGGTGAGCCCGAAAGGCATCACCACAAACTCGTAATGCCCATAACGAGTTCGGAAAGCTGTCTTCTGAATATCCTCCTCACAGACCCTCATCTGATGATACCCAGATCTCAAATCAATCTTGGAAAACCAAGACGTCCCCTCAAACTGATCAAACAAGTCGTCGATCCTCGGTAGTGGGTAACGGTTCTTGACCGTCAGCTTGCTCAACTCCCTGTAATCGATGCACATCTGGTGTGAACCATCCTTTTTCTTGACAAAGAGGATCGACGCTCCCAACAAATCACATAAAACCCCAAATCACATTTCTGATATGAAACATCCCAAAAATATAGACCAAAATTTCGTTTTAAATCGGTAATAAAAACCATCATTATCATCAATCACATAAAAATCATAGTCATGTATCTCAAAAACATCGTCAAATCTATCAATGTATCAAAATCATATATCATAAATCAGAGTGAATCCTCCCAGGCTAAAAACAATGGTGTGTGCCATGCAGTCATCCCGAGCTCTTCCCCTTACTAGCGGAAGTACCTGAAACCAAAACTGAAAACTGTAAGCATGAAGCTTAGCGAGTCTCCCCAACTACCACATACCATACACATAACACATACACATATCTTGGGCCCCGCCCCTACTACATCGAGTCAAGATCGGCATCGGCTTTCCCGGCATCGAACTCTATTCGGCATCGGGCCCCGCCCGACATCGAGCCTCGCCCGACATCGAGCACATCTCGGAATACATAAGAGCATAATCACTAATACACATAAACCTAAGCACATAACATTAGCACTTAAACGTTCCTCGGGCCTCGCCCGACAACGGACCGTAGACCGGTAACATACTAACATTCCTCGGGACCGCCTCGGCATCGAACCGAAGTCCGGAAACATACAATACAAACACATGCAATAATCACAAAGACATCAAGCATACAAGCATTCCTCGGGACCGCCCTGACATCAGATCGAAATTTCGAAAAGCATATAAACCTACATCGTGCCCCGCCCGACATCGGACCATAGTCCAGAACTACTACTAGCTAAACGGGCCGGCCTTGGTGCCTTAGACCCGTTTCTACTGGAGGAAATTCACCTCAAATGCTAGCTGTGAAATTTTGTGTGAGGAATCTCTGACGGCTGCTCCAACGACTCCCCGGCTATCAATTTCACAATAACACTTAATCAAAACGTGATAATCCTTCTTAGGGTAAAATGACCATTTTACCCCTGGTCAAAGTCAACATCCTGGTCAAAGTCAAAATCAAGGTCAACTCCTAGTCTACCTAACTCGTCGAGTTCCTATACTACTCAGACTTGTGATCAACCGAGTCAACTCGTCGAGTTCTACCTGGCAGCTCTTGACCACAGGTGCATCCGTCTTGTCCTGACGGCCGTCAGTAATCCGTTAAGTTGCAGGAGCAGGTGCTGACATCGGTCCTGCTGTAGTTAAACTCGGACAATGGGCCTTATTGTGGTCCCTCTGATTGCAATGAAAGCAAATCAAATCAGATAACAGGGTAGTGGTGGTAGCAGCAGTACAATCCTTGCTGATATGACCCATCCGGCCGCACTTGAAGCAGCTAGAACCACCCACCATGCACGCCCCATTGTGCGTCCTGCCGCACTTTCCACAGCGGCCGTGGCCCTGCTGGCCCTTTGCTCTCGTATCAACAACCTTGGGCCTCTTGCCCTAACCCTCTTTCCCCTGCATATAATTTGGCTTCCTCTTCTTCTCCATCTCCAGATTAATCTCTCTCTCCCTCGTTCTCACTATCATATCCTCCAGCATCCTGCAGCTGGATCAGCTCATAAACTGTCGAATATCACTCATCAACATCTCATGGTACCTCGCCTTCTTTATCTCCTCATCCGCCACATACTGAGGAACCAATAGTTCCCTCTCACGAAACATCGCAGTAATCTCAGCCACTGTCTCAGTAGTCTGGCGGAGATCTGAAAAGAATAAAACTTGTAAGATCGATTAGATTCAAACAGGTAAAAGAATCAAAACACAAGAATGAAGAACGGAGTTGTGCCGATTGATTAATAATCTCTTCCTTAGAAGAACTCAATAAAGAATTGTTACTGTAAAGGCAGAGTAGGGTTACAAGAGAATTGATTTCAAAACACGGTGCATGCAAGCACTATAAATACTCTAACCCTAACACAATAAATAAACTAGGTGTACATGCCTAACCCGTCACTAATGGACTATAATAATACAAAATTGACACAACAAAATATAGCCCCAACAATCTCCCCCTTTGTGTCAATTAGGAAGGCAGATTCTTCATTGCCGTTGACGTTTTTTCACTTTGAACAGTTTCAGCATAATACGCAACAAGGACTTGCGAACTAATACATACCAGTTGATCATGTTCGAATAGCACATCTTGTCCGCAACATTGTTCGCTTTATTCGAACATACGAAGTTCACGATGTATTCGAGACAAGAGGTGGAGTACAGATGCTTGTCTGGCAAGTAGAAGCAAGTTCTGTGAAAGTTCGCATCTGGCCTCTCTCTTATCTGAAATGCAACACTCCAGTCCTTCTTTTGTATCCTCCCCAACTTCATTGTTTCAAGGTTCTTCGGAGGTTCCTTGGGGAGAACAGTGGGTTTCTTGTGCAGAACATCAGCAATATCCACATCCATCTTCGCAATCTCGTGGATGTAGCTGGCCAACATTTACTTTAGATGTCCAATGATAGGCTCGAAGTTCTATGGATCCTTCATCAGTAGAAGTAACAGAGAATTCCAATCGAATGGGTTGAGGCAGGGCAGATCTGCGAGAGTAAATTCGTGAGTTGAACTCACAGCCCCACGAGCAACCTTGAAACGAGCATTGACAAAGCTCTCAGTTTCAATTGGTCCGAACACCTTAACAACTGTGATCTTCTTTGAGCTCCACGTTTCGTATTGTGGACGCATGTGCTTTAAGTAAAACGAACATAGAGCCTGACATGCACTTTTATCAGCTGGAGAAGCGTTCGCAATTAAGTCAAAGTTGCGAAAGAGAAAAGCCTTCGGGGTAATAGGCAAATCAAGTTATAGGTCCGAAGAATTCTCCAAGTTGAATGACCCAACGGGCTCTAGCCAGTAGAAGTTAGGATTTTCAACGACTTCTTTCAAAATTCGCTCAAGTGTCAACAGAGGAAAGATAGTTTTCTGAGCTTTCAAAGTGTTCTCTGCTTCACGAGCAAGCCTTGCTTTCTCTTCAGCTTCTCTAACTATATGATTGTGTTCATCAATCTCAACTTCACGAGCCTTCCTTCGTTTCAACTCATGCTCATCAGGTTCATCCTCTTCACTGTCATCAATAATCATCTCTTTGTCTCTCGAACTCGAAGCTGCCTTAACCTTCGGTTCATTTATTTTGGGCTTTTGTTCTTGATGATCATCACCACCAGATGGTTTCTTGACACTTTTCATTGTCACTTTCTGTGCCTCTTTCATTGCTTCTCCCCTTGTTTTGGAATGGAAGATTTTGAAACACCCTGAATCCTGTCTAACATAGAAAAGATAGGCTGTAGTTTCTCTGCGAGATGTTGATGGACGGAAACAATAAGGAGAGAGTTACGAGTCTCTATCAGATTGTGCAACTCAGCATTCTCATCAGCTACATAGCTACGAATGACAGTGTTTTATGACTTGAGATTAGCAACCTGGTTGTTGGCATTTGTTAACTTCACAGTAAGAACCTTCACACACTCAGTTTTCACAGCAAGCTCATCCATGATCTTGTTTTCATAAGCTTGATCAACCAGAAGCATGTCGATTTTTGAATAGATGGAAGTGTGAAACTCAGCATTATCTGATTGAATGGTGGTGCGAACCTTCTCAAGAGCATCCTTTTCTTTGTGAAGTGAAGCTGCAAGATTGGAAATCACCCGATTCACTTTTGCAGTGTTTGACTCAAAGGATGTCTGGAATGTACCCATAAAGGTTTGAGCATAAGATATTAGTTTTGCGACTTTTGCGGTCGTTTCCTTGCAAGTCTGTGCAGAATCAACAACAACTTTATTGGTGAGAGAAAGGTTGGAAGCATGTTCTTTTGTAAGCATCTCCAAGAAGGCGTTGACAGAGGCCTGTGAGTATTCATCGCTTGACGAGGCTTTGGAGGACTCAATCAAGGAATCCAGCTTGGAGTTCGGTTCCTTGAATTGCTTCGCAATCATGGGAGCATCGTCTTCATCACTTTTTGGTTGTACATTGAAAGGAATAAAGTGAAAATCTTCAAACGTATCGCGGTCATCACCAAAGACGGTGTTTGGATCATCTTGACGCAATGGTGAGATGGGAGAGGATTCTGGACCAACAGATAAACCAGAAGCCCTTATCCCCGTATCAGATACGTTGGTAGTGACTGGTGGCGAAGTTGTGGTTGTTGTTGTGGTTGTTGTGGGGTCCGTGAACAGTGGAGTCGATGATGGAATTAAAACTTGAGGATGCAAAACACCCAAAGAAACGTTTGGGTAGGGAGCAATTGAGATTGGTGTTGTTGAACTTGTTGTTGTAGCAGTTGGTGATGGAGGAGAAAAGTCGTGAAAGTAATAATCGGAAATAGGAACTGAAGTTGATATTGTGAAGGTTACCTCATGATTCGTAGTTGTAGCCTCTGAAACCATAGGATGCGAAGTCGCAGAGGTATCATCTTCGTGCTGGACTCGCTCAGGACTGCGAATGTCTGAGATGGTGTTGGACTGCGAATCCTCCTCAACGCTTGGAGTAGGAGTCCTTGTCCTGCGAGCTTCTTTCTTAACCTTCTTCTTCTTTGGAGTCGGAGCAGTTTCGGAGGGTCCAGCCTTCGCCTTTCGCTAGCGCCCTTTCTTAGTTTTATTAGCCTCTGTTAGAATTTGTAGTATTTCAGAGATCATCGGACGAGGACTGGAAGCCAGTAGACTGCGATAGGCTCGGAGGACATCACTCGTAGCTTGGACATTGCAAAGCATCTTCTCTGGGATTGAACCGATGAAGGCAAATCATGAAGTATCTGACAAGATGATGTTCGTGGTGTGGAAAATCTGAATGGTAGCCATACTTGAACAACGATGGTCCAAAATCGTGTTGAGGAAATCTCGTTGTGACGTGTTGAAGAAAGTGCACTCTGGACAAGTTGAGCGCAAAGCACAGTCCCGTAGTCGAGATTAACTCTGGAGAAAACACCATACATGATCATCATGAACAAATTACTAGCACATTCGGAACCTGTTACCCTTTCAGAGAAGCTTTTGAAAATAAGGGTAAACAACCCATTCCATACTGGCGGTAAGTTAGGCTTGTTGAATATGGAGACAACTACAAGGTTTTCACGATATCCCATATTGTAGAACATCTCCAGGATTGCAGAGTTGGAGATGGATTCTGGATCAACTAGGTCACGACCTTGAGGAAGACCCAGCAAGCTACATAATCTGGACTTATAGATGTGGGTTTTCTGGTTACCGATTTCAAAGGTAATCTTCTCTTCCTCCTTGAGATAGCTAGCAGTCGAGTACGCCTTGGACAGATGAACCAATGGTACATTCTCAGATTTCGTCAAAGCGATAACCAGTGGAGAATAGCGCATGCACTCAATTAGCGGTTGGAGAAAGGATGGTACTTGAATGGATCAAGATCCAGAATGAGATTCTGGTTAGCCTTGATGTTGAGTAGTGTTGAGTGTGCCATTTGTTCAGCGACTAAAGGGGTTTCAGATGAGGTGGCCATTGTTGCTTGGTGAAGAAGAAGATGACCAGTAGATAGAGAAATTGTCGGAGAATTTCGAGTGCTTTTTGAAAGTGGTAATGAAATAATGAAGCATCGAAATCTTTATATACCGTTTGATAAGTGAGAGAAATCCAGTGGTTGCTTAATCAAGTCACTGAAAAGTCACCTAAAAAGACGTGAGTGACAACTGTTTCAGATGGCGTGTGTCAGGCGGCGTGACAGCTGGCGTCGTTTCAATTTTCACGCGCCTAAATTCAAATCTTATCCACAAATACCGTCGTTTTAGTTGCTAGCTTTCGCAGTTTCATACTTTCACAATTTTATACTTTCGCAATTTCATACTTTCGCAATTGATTACCATTTATTGTACTCCGAACCTGAAAGTAACCATTAGGACAACGAACCAAATTTTTGAAAATCATAAAGATCTTCGTGCAAGAGTGGGCCAAAGATAAAGAAATAAAACAAATTCTCTAAGGGATTCTAGTGATGTCATTAAAGACATAAAGCACATGGATCCCGAGCAACGATCTCTTCCTTCCCAGTCAATAGAGACTTTGAAGTGCTTGTGTGGTGTCCCGTTGAATTACGATCATCTGTTTGTGGAGAAACAGTGAAAGGCTTCTTTTAATAAGGCGAAAGGGGTGGCTTCTTCTTCAACTAAGTCCGAAACTCAAAATAAGTCTGAACGTTCGTATGAAGTACTTGTCTGACCAGTGTTGTCATAAGAACAAGTATGCTTTCGACAATATTTGAGTATTTGGATAATACAGAAATCTCAAGAAAAATAAAAACTGGATCTTATGGGTAGAAAAGTCTTAGGTCTAGAACATTTCATTAATATCTCGCAAAAATAAAAAGAGATTTCAAGGTACGAACCACAAAAGTAGAGTTTCGTCAATTCCATGGTGATTTATCTAGAACATATAAATTGTTCACCGTCAATTCGTAAATATCCGTCGGATTTTGGGTTTCACTCAATTGGTGGTGATAACGAATTTAAGATCATAAACACAAAGATCGTGCAACCGTAAACGTCAGTGGTAATTTATGAGAGTCTCAATGGTTACGATTGTGGAAACAAATGTGATGGAGAAAAATTGGAGATGGTTCTGAAGAGAAATGTACCTCTGGTATACGAAAGTGACCAAGTAGTCAACTCTTAAGTCAATGTGAGAAGAGTAAGGTCGCTCAATGACTTATGTGAATTTTAGCCTGATTGGCAAGAAATGATTGGTATTATCAATTCATTAAGGCTTCAAACATAGAGTCTCAGTGGCTTCGGACTACATGCAGCAGCATGCTTCTAGGGTCAGCTAACTAGTGTAAAGATTAGAAATTCAATACCTGCCCCATCATTCGTAATTGAGAGTCTCATGATATGATATGACAATCTTGCTCAATTATCTGAGCCTCTCGAATCTGCTCTAAAAGCAGAGTAATCACGGTCATCCTTAAACATATGTCCCTGATCGGAGTCGCGACCACCTTGCGGATGAGAGCATCGGCCACCACATTGGTCTTCCCCGGGTGATAAAGGATCTCACAGTCACAATCCTTCACCACATCCAAACATCGACACTGTCTCATATTCAGATTTGGCTGATCCATGAGATACCTCAGACTCTTGTGGTTCGTGTAATTGGTACAGTGGACCCCATAAAGGTAATGGCGCCAAATCTTGAGGGCGAAAACCACGACCCCCAGCTCCAAATCATGCGTTGGATAATTCGCTTCATGATGCTTCAGCTTCCTCGAAGCATAAGAGATTACGCGACCCATCTGCATCAATACCTCACCCAAACTTGTGATCGATGCATCACAATAAACCACAAAGTCCTCGACACCCTCAAGCAGAGTCAAAATCGGTGTCTCACACAACCGTTGTCTCAATGTCTCAAAAGTCGTCTGCTGCTCAGACCCCCAACGAAATGTGACCGTCTTCTTTGTCAACCGAGTCAAAGGAAAAATTATCTTGGAAAAACCCTGGATGGATCTCCGATAGTAACCTGCTAGACCAAGGAAACTCCGAATCTCAGATGGAGACCACAGAACCTCCCACCGCATTACAGCCTCAACCTTGGCCGGATCGACCAGAATACCATTCTGGTTGACAAGGTGCCCCAGAAACTGCACCTCGTGCAACCAGAACTCACACTTGAAGAAATTTGCGAAAATTCTATCCCTCTTCAAAGTCTCCAACACCTCCCTCAGATGCTCCTGGGTCTTGGAATAGACCAAGATATCATCAATAGATGTAATCACAGACCGATCCAGCAGTGGCCTGCACATGCGGTTCATGAGATCTATGAATGCGGATGAAGCATTGGTGATCCCAAAAGGCATCACTACGAACTCGTAATGACCACACCGAGTCTAGAAAGCCATCTTCTGCACGTCCTCATCGCTAACCCTCATCTGATGACAACCCGAACACAAATCGATCTTGGAAAACCAAGATGCACCTTGAAGCTGGTCGAATAGATCATTAATCCTCAGGAGTGTATAACTATTCTTCACCGTTACCTTATTCAGCTCCTGGTAGTCAATGCATATACGATGAGACCCATCCTTCTTTTTCATAAATAATATTGGTTCTCCCCATGACGAACTGCTCGGTCGAATGAATCCCTTGTCTAATATCTCATGCAGCTGTGTAGACAACCCCTTCATATCGGGAGGAGCCAACTGATACGGTGCCTTGGCTATCAAAGCCGCACCTGGAATCAGATCAATCCTGAACTCAACATGCCTCTCCAGAGGTACCCCAGGGAAATCCTCACGAAACACATCTGAATACTCCCACACGATCGTCATATCCTCTATAGTCGCCTTACCCGTATCCCGGGCATCCATAACATAGGCGATACATCCAGAACATCCCTGCTGAATATAGCATCTGGTCCTCGCCGCAGAACACAGAATCGGCCCACTCTAAGCTCTCTCTCCCTAAACGACTAAATCTCCCCCACTTGGGGTTCGAAACTGAACTAACCGTTTCTCACAATCGATCACTGACCCATTAGGGCTCAACCAATCTATGCCCACGATAACCTTGTTCCCACGCAAAGGAATAGGAACCAAATAGACCAGATACTGCTCGCTGAACAACTAGAGAATGCAACCCTGATGAACCCTCACTGCCCGGACAGATCGATCATCCACAATCTCGACCTCTAATGGACAATCCAGCTCCCTCGGAGCTCCGACAAACCTCTTGCTAAGCACAAGCGACATAAAAGATCGGGTAGCCCCCGAATCAAACAATACCAATGCAGAAACACCGTTCACGAGGAAAGATCCTAAAATAAAACACATAAATTGATGGGTTTTGAGCATTCTAACACTCCTATGGTGTGCATGTAACCTTATGTGCCTTGGATCTATGTTTTCACTATTATACATGCAAATATACAAAATTCCAAAGCATAATCCTAACTAGCATATTGTGGAGCGACTATACTACAAGATTCTAGTTAGATGACATACCTTTTGATGGAGCTTGAAGTCTTGAACCTTTAAGAGCTTAGCCCTAATAGTGTGGAAGCCTCAAATGGAATTACAAATGACCAAATCAACTTGGAAGGCTTGAGAGAATAGTATACACTTGTTCAAAATCGGCTATGCCCTCTTTCTTCACACTCTAGTACCAATTTCAAGTGCCAAGGAACTCTTTATATAGTATGGTGGATTAGGGTTACATTCATGTAAACCCTAATACCAATGACCTTTCATTTCCATAGGATCCATGGGTTAAAAACCCCATGGACTATCCATGCAAGCTTAGCCCATCCTAAATGAACATTGGCCCATTCTATATATATAAAAGTCCATATTTAATTAGTCTCTTTTGATCACCAAATTAATTCCAAATTAATTCTTGATCAATACTAATTAAATAATATGATTTCAAATGAATATATTATAACTTATAATATATTAATAAATCATAAATATACTATTCTCAAACGATTATCCATACAAATTGTTGCGGTGAAGTGCAACCCAAGTGGACCATGCTACTCTCGGGTCGAGTACATACCAATAATAGTTATGGGCTTAGCAGGAAATTCAATATAAATAAAGAGATAATGACAAGATACATACTCGTCACTACGTCAGGAGTTGCACGAGCCTCCTCGGTTGTCAGCTGAAACACCCTGCTCTTGACCACATGTGCATCCGCCTTGCCCTGGCGGCAGTCAAGAATCCGTTGAGTTGCAGGAGCGAGTGCTGACATCGGTCCTGCTGTAGTCAAACTCGGACAATAGGCCTTCTTGTGGCCCCTCTTATTGCAATGAAAGCAAATCAAATCAGATAACGGGGTAGTAGTGGTAGCAGCAGTACAATCCCTGCTGATATGACCCGTCCGGCTGCACTTGAAGCAGCTAGAACCACCCACCCTACACGCCCCACCGTGCGTCCTAGGGATGTTATTTGGGCCGGAACCGAACCGAACCGACCCGAACCCAAATAACCCGAGAACCGAATAAGGGTAAATGTATGAATCGAAAACCGAACCATATAAGCAATACGGGTTTGGTTTGGTTCGGTTCGGGTATTATTCGGTTCGGTTCGGTTCCGGCCCGAATAACCTAAATAACATGTACAAGATGATTAATGACCTATAATAACCGAAAAGAACCGGATAAACCATATTATGATTGTATAACCCGACTAACCCGAATAACCCAAATAACATTTACAATGTGATTATGAATATTATATTTTGTATGACTTTTATAGCTTATGATTTCATAACGAATCTTTTAGAGAAACAAATTTGTTAATTAAAAATAATACAAAGTATATATAATTGTTTCAAAGGTGCAAAAAGAGTTAGAATTTGTGTTCATACACATCACATATTTCTCCAAAAAAACGATGTGTCATCGGTTTGTTGACGTCGATACTATGTCGGTTTTCACCTTTAATTTCTCGAGAAATCCAACCATAGCTCTACAAATTTTGAAATCTTCTTTTGCGGGGGTCAAAACATCTCGAACATATGTAAGATCTAATATAATAAACTAATATGTTAGTATTTTTGTTTTTTTGTAAAAAAAACAGCTTTAATAACCATTATTTAGGAGCCTGTATCTCATTGAATATACAACCAAATAATGCATTAAATAGTGTAAACTGTAGCTTAAATTGTGAACTACAAGCTGGAAAAAAGTTGGGCTAATCGGACAAATAATGAAGACGTTATGACACTTCAAAGTTCCCTGGTTCTATCTTAGCCCTCCTTGATTCGAGTACGGATCCTCTGCTTCCAGTAGTACGGGCCCATACTACCTTCCACATCTATCCGTACTTTCTTCAAGGATTGCTTCGACTTCACCAAGAACCTTTCACTAATACTGCTTCCCAACTAACCTCATCCTAGGCTTGTCCTAGGGCACTCTCCGACCTACTCTCCGCCATCAGCTGCACAAGGAGTCCCTACCATCTTTCCCTAACTAGCTTGCGAATACTATTACATATTCGCCTACTAGTTAGTTAAAGCTAGTGGGAATCCCTATAAGCACAAAGCAAGCAACATTCGTGCATTGAGTAACCATTACCAAGCATAACCTAATCAAGCTATCATACTGCCAACTAACCAGCCCTAGCATATAGCTCAATAAAGTCATATAACATGCATATAAGGCATCCTTCCTAGATCCTTAGCCCTAATCTAGCATGCAGTTCTCACAATCATATCATATAATATAACATATCATGTATGGGTATCTTGGGGAAAACTTACTTGAGCTCGGCCGGTCGCACGCATCACACACTTTGTTCTTTTCCCAAACTCCTTATTTTTAAATTTTTAGAAAACCATTTTTCTTATAAAGATCCTACAACCCCTTGATTTGAGTCCAGACACCCCTGAAGGTGTGCCCGAATCCCTCAAATCAAGGCTCTGATACCAACTTGTAACATCCCAAAAATTGAGACCCAAAATTTTTTGTTTAATTATATTACTTATAAAAATAGTTTACGGAAAACATCGTTATTATCATTTCAAAACAACAAGTCACAAAATCACAAGTCTAGAAAACCATAACATCAACTAGTAAAACGTCAGAGTACAATCCTAGGTATCTCAAAGCGGAATTCATGTGTGTGCGATGCGGTGCTACCCTGCCGGGTCCTTCCCCTTAGATGAAGAGGTACCTAAAACCAAAAATGAAAACCGTAAGCACAAAGCTTAGTGAGTTCCCCCATCATACCACATACCATACAACATACATACTGCCAGGCAGTTCTGGGGTGCCCAACTTACCCATATCAAGCCATTCTGGGGTGCTGACCTACCCGTGTCAATCCATTTTGGGGTGCTGACCTACCCGTGTCAGGCCATTCTGGGTTGCCTGCCTACCCTCCGGTCTATCTCACCCGGTCACGGGGACTATTTCACCCCCTCTTACTATCACATAATAACATATCATAATCATGATGTCAGACATATATGGGGTGTCCGACCTATCCTTCGGCCCTAACGACCGAATCGGGGGACTATTTCCCCCCTATACTACCACTATCACATAGAACATATCATGCTGGCACATAGAACACATCAAGTAATAGCAAACTAGACAATTATCACAAATACAATCATCTTAACTATAATCAACTACTAGTGGGTCGGCCTTGGTGCCTTAGACCCACTTCTACTGGAAGGTAACTCACCTCAATGTCGCGTAGTGTCTGCACTGTCCTCGGTATGGAAATCAACTCTTCCTGACCCCTCAATCCCTACACAACATCCTTTCTACATTACCATTTCATACTCATAACCCCTACAAGGGTCAACTGTGACAACCCAAAATTTCTATTCTGTATAACCTCTCACTTCAATAAGAGTCAGAACAGTTTCTGCTAGCTTTCAGGCTTTTTGGATTAAGTTCTAGTGTTTTAAGATTAGTACTTCAGGAGATAACATGAGAGAGGATGCCTTAGGGTTTATTGTGCAATAATAATATCCCAAAAACTCCAAGAGTTTGGAGTTTACGGCCTAAACAAATGTGTTTACGGCCGTAAACCCTAAAAGGGGGTATAAATATGACACTTAGTCATATTTTACCACTTTTCACATTTTCAAGATCCAAAACCAAATTCTCTCTCAAGTATCATCCAACATTTCTTCAAGATCTTCAACTTTTAAGTGTTTCTAGCCCTAATAAGTTGATATCTACCCTAATCTAGTGATCTAACATGATTCCATCCGTGAAATCATTCCAAAAGTGTAGATCTTCAAGTTTCACCAAGAACACCAAGAACACACACTAGTGTTCTTGGACTTTTAGCACCTTTTCAAGCTTCTACCTAGTAAGTACTCCTACCCTAGTGTATTATAAAGCTTGTTACACTTCTAAACATCAAGAAAACACCCAAGAAACAAGATCAAAGGTGTTTACGGTCCAAGGTGTTCTTGGACCGTAAACCCTAAAAAGGGTGCCAAAGTGTGCCCTAGTCCCTTCTAAGCCTTGGAAACTAGTCTAGACCCCTTCCTTATTGTGCTTAGGACTCAAAACAACCAAAACACCATAATCATTTTGGTTTACGGCCGTAAACCCAAAGGGAAATGGTCTAAGGACCGTAAACTCCTAAAAGGAGTGAAATGGTGCCCTAATCTCTTCCTAAGGCTTAAACATGAAGTAGGAATGCTTCTTGTGATCTTTAAGGCTTCAAAACAAAAAATGGTCAAAGAAACATGAGTTTACAGCCGTAAACTCATGGGTTTACGACCGTAAACTCAAGGAGTTATGGTCACAAAATCGTAAACTCCAAGGGAGTTTACCCTTGAACCCCAAACTCAATAGCAAGGTCCTACCACCCTTAGATGCAATCCTTATGCCTTATAGCACTTAAATCAAGTGTTTTACATGTCTTAGGATGTCTTAAACTTGGTTAATTAGTTGTTTTATGACTAATTGGATACATATATGTGATTATATGTTAACTAGGATCATTGTGTGTGTACAAGTCTTCACTTGACACTTAGGATCCTACATCATTCAGTTCATCCACAACCACCCACTACAGGTGAGTTCATACCCCTTAATCAATCTTTTAAATGATTTTAAATGCTTTCATGGGGGGAATACAAGTGGAAAATAGGAAGTTATAGAATCAATCACATGTGATTTATAACTGTGTTTTCAACCAACTGATTTCACATACTTCAAAATGTGATAAATACAATAGTTTTCGGTTGTTTTATACTTTGTTATCAAATGATTTACTTTGGAATTATTTTATAAACTGACATCAAGTCATCATTATTTATTGTTCAAAACTCTTAAATGTTTTACAAAACCTCTTTCAACTTATTGTTAAAAACCATATCTATACACTTATGTTTCATATACATATGTATTGATATGAGAGCTTTCATTCTTTCTTCAGTTCCAACACTCTTGTGTAGCAAGGGTGTATAAACCTACTTGGACATTCAATTTACATTCCAGTAAACTATTATAGGTATAGTTTAGGGGATACAAACTACTATTCCTATTACAAGGAATTACACAAGAGTCAGTTCATTCATGAGTCTATACTAATACATTACATATAATATGAAGAGATACTATTACATGGATACTTTTACATGGATACTATTACATAGATACTATATGATGAGATACTATTACATATTATATGTGTAGATACTATTATATATGTACGGGACTAACCATTCTACACCCAGCTGTTAGCTACAGAGGGAAAATGCACATCGACGGATGTCTACGGTTAATACTATTCGGCAAATACTATGTCGTGTTTATCCTAGTACCAAAGGATAATACTTAAATGATTATATAATTTCCCTTTTTACTTTTATTTTGTGACACATTCACATAAACGATGAGGTAGACTATATATTTATAATAATAGTCGTACATGGGAAAAACTTTCATTTATACAAAAATGCAACCTTCAAGCATTCGGGTCTTGGTAGAAGACTACTTTTTATACTAGTAGGAAATATGGGATTTTCTAGGGTTTTCACACTTATACTAAATGTTTTATTAAACATTTACAAGTCTTTCATAACAGCTTTTCCAATCAATGACACCATAATACTTATGAATTCACCAGCTTTATGCTGATCTACGCTTTCAAAATAACTTGTATTCTCAAGTCACCAGTAGACAGGTACGATGACCAGGTTTTGAGAAGACGGAGCACAGACAAGACTCGTCTTTTATTTTGATTACATATTTTGGTGTCTTATTACTATGAAAGAACACTCATGTATTAAAACTTTACTTTTAATGCAATGGATGATGTTGTTGCTTGTTTACTACTTTGCACTGTTATGATACTTTACATGACGTCCTCCACCCCCGAACGTTTCCGCCGTTCCGGTTTTGGGGTGTGACAGATTGGGATCAGAGCTTTGTTTATAGTGAATTGAGTATATCAACCCATAAAAGATATACTAACTATAAATACATTGGGATTAAAATACTCTGACCAAGAGTTTATACTTTTAAATAATAAAATATTTAATTACGTATACATGCCTGCATTCATACTAAAATCAGTGTCACAACGACAAAAACAAAAGTATTATGATTGTTGGATATCACAGGTAAGTTCGGGGATGTATGGTCAGTCCTGGGATTAGCATAGCCTGATCAACTATGCTGGTCCGAGGAGTGATTAGCATATGCCCAAGAATGGTTGTGATATGACAACAAGTCTAAAAACTTACCAACATTACCACAATGAAATACCATAGGGGTATTTGGTGTTACTATAATTACTTATTTGAGAACTAAAAGGTCTTTATCAGTAGGTCAATAGTTGCTGAGTGGATACACTAAGGTTATATGCACCTAGGGCGTCATAGACTTAGAATCTGTGAATCTTTGCTTTACTTCTTGTTCCTTGTTTGGTTGTGGGCTTAGAGTTAGGGTCACTTATTCGAAGGTCTATCCTGTCCTGAGTACATATAACTGGTATGCACTAAACAAGTATTGAAGTAACGGATAAAGATCATCTTATAATTATCTTAGTTAGTACGTCTATTAATTTCTTCTTATATCCCTTTTCTCCCGTAGATATCATGGCTGGATTCCATCCCCACGGCGACCCGTACTACCCTAACCATGGCAATGCTGGATGGCTCGGAGAAGAGCCAGAGAATGATCACCCAATTCCTTTAGATGATCACGAAGCTGAAGGTTTTTCTGATAGTTCAGACTCAGAACCAGAAGTCAACAACCTACCCCCAGCTGCTCAAAACCCAAACCTAAACTGTAACATCCCAAAAATACCAGCTACAAATTTCATTTTTAAATTAGGTTAATTCATAAAAACATCGTTACAAAACATTCATAATATTAATTTATGTCTGAGAACCGGTAACATCATAGTAAAATATTCAGAGTACATCCCAGAAAATCCATAGTGCGGAAAACATGAGAGTGTGTGACATGCCGCTACCGCGCCGACTCCTGTCCCCTAGCTGAAGAGGTACCTGAAAACAAAACTATAAAACGTAAGCACGAAGCTTAGTGAGTTCCCCCCATCGTACCACATACCATACAATCACATAACATACAGATTCTGTCAGGCATATCTGGGTGCCCGACCTACCCCTTCGGTCCTTTCGACCGGATACTGCCCAACATATCTGGGTGCTGGCCTCCCCTTCGGTCCTTTCGACCGGATACTGGGGACTATTTCATCCCTCTACTACTCCCACATAACATATATCACATAACCATAATCTGTCTAACATGACTGGGTATGACTACCCTTTTCGGCCCTATCGACCGGAAACCCTGGGGACTATCTCCCCTACTGCTAGTAGCATATAACATCATATCATACTAGCACATAACATATCAGGTAGTAGCAAACCTAGATGATATCACAAAGACAATCATCCAACATACAACTCCTACTGGTGGGCCGGCATTGTGGCCGTAGACCCACCGCTACTGGAAGGTAACTCACCTCGAGGGTAGCTGCTGAAAACCCGCTCAACCTACGCCTGGCTGCCGCACCGGTAACCCTCCGGCAATAAATCTGTAATCATGGATTAGGTACTCATAAATACCCCTTAGGTCAAATGACTGGTCAAAGTCAACTTCTTGGTCAAAGTCAACTCTCTGATTGACTGGACTTGCCGAGTCCATATAGCGACTCGCCGAGTCCTTCTACGTCTAGCCCGACTCTGACTCATCGGGTCCCTGTTCCCACTCACTGAGTCAGCCTGACTCGCTAAACGGGGACAACTAACAAACCCGCGACTGGACTCGCCGAGTCCAAGGGGGGACTCGCCGAGTCCGACGAACAGATCTCACAATTCGCTCCAATCTTCCATCAGAACATCAACCTTGGAGATTTGGAGATTCTGGGACTATAGCTACACGTTAAATTGCTAATTCCACGTGAGACTACGAAGGGTTGGACCTCCTACACTTAAACCCTTCTTATCCTAGTGACAGTTCATATGACTCGCCGAGTTTGAAGAACACTCGCCGAGTTTAAGGCTATATTCAAGGGACTCGCCGAGTTGTTTATCCAACTCGCCGAGTCTAAGGCCATCTTCATGGAACTCGCCGAGTGCACTTTGGCACTCGCCGAGTACCCTTCGACTCTTCACCCATTCTGGCCAATTCTGAGACATGCAATGGTTCCAAACCATAAATCTAAGCTCCTAGGGCATAAACACACGGAGTTTGGGAGGTTTAAGGTCTTGCAATCCACATATAAGGGACAAAAAGGGAATCTATTATACTAAAGATCAAGAAGGAGCTTTCTTACCTGGTTAGGAGCTTCTCCCAGGGTAGATTTCGGATCTACCATACTTCCTTGCACCCTCCAACTTCCTCCTTCTTCTCTTAAGCTTTAAACATGAACCCGCTGTTACAAATCTCCCCCACTTATTTTAGACTTCGTCCTCGAAGTCTGCCGCTCCCTTCCGGAACAGCTCCGGATAATGCTCCATCATCTCATCCGCGGGCTCCTAAGTCCATTCCGAGCCCTTCCGATGATGCCATTGCACCTTCACCAGCTCCACCCTTTTGTTCCTCAGTTCCTTCGACTTCCGGTCTAGGATAGCCACAGGCCGCTCGATATAATTCAGGCTGTCATCAACCTGGATGTCCTCCAAAGGTGCCACTGCTGAATCGTCCACCAGGCACTTCCGCAGCTGGGAGACGTGGAAAGTGCTGTGGATCTGACTGAGTTCAGCTGGCAGGTCCAGCTGATATGCCACCTTGCCCACCCGGGCTGCAACCCTAAACGGTCCAATATACCTGGGACCCAACTTGCCCCGTTTCTTGAATCGGATGACGCCCTTCCACGGTGACACTTTCAGGAGAACCATATCCCCGACCTGGAACTCCAGGTCTGATCGGCGCCTATCGGCATAACTCTTCTGCCGACTCTGAGCAGTCTGAAGCCTACTCCGGACCTGCTGAATCTTCTCTGTCGTCTTGAGCACTACTTCGGTGCTCCCCATGACTCTCTGTCCAACCTCGCCCCAACATATCGGGGTCCTGCACTTCCTCCCGTACAACATCTCGAAGGGAGAGCGGTCAATACTCGCGTGATAGCTGTTGTTATATGAAAACTTGGCTAAAGGAAGATAGGTATCCCAGCTACCACCGAAGTCTAAAACACACGCCCGCAGCATATCCTCCAGAGTCTGGATGGTCCGCTCGCTCTGGTCATCCGTCTGCGGGTGAAAGGCTGTACTAAAATGCAGACGAGTACCCAGCTCGTCATGAAACTTCTTCCAGAACCTGGAAGTGAACCGTACATCCCTATCTGAAATCACTGAAACTGGCACCCCGTGCCGTGCCACCACCTCTCTGATGTAGATATCGGCCAACTTCTCGGCCGAGACGCTCTCCTGAATCGGGATAAAGTGGGCGCTCTTGGTCAACCGATCGACGATGACCCATATCGAATCCACTCCCCGCGCGGTCCTGGGAAGCTTGGTGATGAAATCCATCGCGATGTCTTCCCATTTCCACAACAGGATATCCAACGGCTGCATCTTGCCGTGCGGTCTCTGGTGTTCGGCCTTGACCTTCCTGCAGGTCAGACACCGCTCGACGTACCATGCTACATCCCGCTTCATGCAGGGCCACCAATAGTCCAGACGAAGATCCCTATACATCTTCGTTGCCCCTGGATGAATGGAGAATCGGGATTTGTGCGCCTCCTCCATCAGAACCTGGCGCACGCCTCCGAGATATGGAACCTACACCCTGCGGTGTAATGTCAATAATCCTCTGCTGTCATAGTCGAAGGAGGAAACCTGTCCCACAATCCGCTCACTCTTCCGATGTTCCTCCTTCATAGCCTCCTGCTGAGCCTCCCGTATCCGCTCCAAAAGCGGAGTCACCACTGTCATCCGCATGCAAATATCCCTGATCGGCGCCGCCTTACGGCTAAGCGCATCGGCCACCACGTTGGCCTTCCCCGGGTGATAAAGGATTTCACAATCATAATCCTTTACCACATCAAGCCACCGACGCTGCCTCATATTCAGATTTGGCTGGTCCATGAGGTACCTCAAACTCTTGTGGTCCGTGTAAATCGTACAGCGAACCCCATAGAGGTAATGACGTCAAATCTTGAGGGCGAACACAACAGCCCCCAACTCCAAATCATGCGTCGGGTAGTTCGCCTCGTGAGGCTTCAGCTGCCTCGACGCGTAGGCGATGACATGCCCTCTCTGCATCAATACCGCGCCCAAACCTGAGATGGACGCATCGCAGTATACAACAAAATCCTCCATGCCCTCTGGCAAGGCTAAGATTGGCGCCTCGCACAATCTCTGTCTCAGTGTCTCGAATGCTGCCTGCTGCTCAGGCCCCCAACGAAAGACCACGGCCTTCCTCGTTAACCTGGTCAGGGGTAATGCTATCTTGGAGAAATCCTGGATGAATCTCCGATAGTAGCCAGCTAATCCCAGGAAACTCCGAATCTCAGATGGGGATTCCGGAACCTCCCATCTCATTACGGCCTCCACCTTGGCCGGATCCACCGAAATCCCGTTCTGGTTGACAAGGTGCCCAAGAAACTGCACCTCGCGCAACCAGAACTCACACTTGGAGAACTTGGCATACAAGTTCTCCCTCCTCAAGGTCTCCAGAACCTCTCGCAAATGCTCCTCATGCTGCTCTCGCGTCTTGGAGTAAACCAGGATATCATCAATAAATACTATCACCGACCGGTCTAACATCGGTCTACACACGCGGTTCATGAGGTCCATGAACGCGGCAGGAGCATTGGTGAGCCCGAAAGGCATCACCACGAACTCATAGTGGCCATAACGTGTCCGAAATGCCGTCTTTTGCACATCCTCCTCTCTGACCCTCACCTGGTGATACCCGGAACGCAAATCTATCTTGGAGAACCAAGATGCTCCCTGAAGCTGGTCAAAGAGGTCGTCAATCCTCGGGAGTGGGTAGCGGTTCTTCACCGTTACCTTATTCAGCTCCCTATAATCGATACACATCCGATGCGACCCGTCCTTCTTCTTCACAAACAGAATCGGGGCTCCCCAGGGTGAACTGCTCGGTCTAATGAAACCCTTGTCTAACAGCTCCTGAAGCTGTGTAGACAACTCCTGTATCTCAGGAGGAGCCAACCGATACGGTGCCTTGGCTACCGGAGCCGCACCAGGGACTAGGTCGATCCTGAACTCCACCTATCGCTCTGGAGGTATCCCAGGCAGCTCCTCGGGGAATACATCCGCGAACTCTCGTACTACGGGCACATCGCCCACCGTCGCCTTACCCGCCTCCCGGGTGTCCATGACATATGCGACATATCCTGCGCAACCCTGCTGAAGGTAACGCCTTGCCCTCGCTGCCGAACAGAAGGCTGGCCCTCGCTGTGATCTCTCACCCTGAATAAGTAACTCTCCCCCACTTGGGGCTCTGACTCGTACTAACTGTTGCGCGCAATCTATCACTGCCCCATTAGGACTCAGCCAATCCATACCAATAATGACCTTGTTTCCCCGCAATGGAATGGGAAATAGGTCAACCAAATACCGCTCTTCGAACAACCTTAACACACAATCTCGGAAGACCTCTGAGGCTCGCACCGACCGGTCGTCCGCAATCTCGACCTCTAAAGGGCAATCCAACATGCCCGAGGACTCAGGAAACTTCTTGCTAAGTGCAAGAGAAACAAAGGATCGGGTAGCCCCCGAATCAAACAACACCTGGACTGGAATACCGTTCACATGGAACGATCCTAAACGTATATACACAGAGCACATATCAATATCATAAATCTCATATAAATAGGTTAGAGGGAAAGAATCATACCCGTCACCACATCGGGTGCAGCGCGTGCCTCCTCGGCTGTCAGCTGAAATGCTCGGCTCCTCACCACCGGAGCCTCTGCCTTGCCCTGCCGGCCATCCGTAATCCGCAGGTTCGTTGGAGCTGGCGCCTGTACTGGCGCTGTTGCTGTCAACTGAGGGCAATTGGCCCTCTTGTGGCCCCTCTGGTTGCAGTGGAAACACAGCAACTCGGACGTCTGAAATACCGGAGTAGGAGCAGTACAATCCCTGCTAAAGTGCCCCGTCTTGCCGCACTTGTAGCAGCCTGACGACCCTAACCTGCATGGTCCCTCATGCGACTTGCCGCATTTCCTGCAGCGGCTACGACTCGGTGGGCCTCTTGGGCCCGGATCTGATCCCTTGGGCTTCTTCCCTGAAGCCCCCGTCATCTGTCCCTCCTCAGCCTTTCTCTTCAGAATGTGCCCCAGATCAATCTCCCTCTCCCTTGCCCTGGCAATCATGGACTCCAGGGTAGGGCAAGCTGAAAAACTGACATGCTCCCGGATGTCGGCTCGGAGCATGTCGTGGTAGCGGGTCCTCCTCATGTCCTCATCACCCGCGTACTGAGGTACTAGTAACGCCCTCTCCTGGAACTTGGCGGTGATCTCCGCCACTGTCTCTGTCGTCTGCCTCATATCCAAGAACTCCCGTGCCAACTGCTGGAGCTCCACCGCAGGCGCGAACTCCGTCCTGAATCGTGTCACAAAGTCCGGCCATGTCATAGCCTCAATGGCCGCGGCTCCCAAAGAGTCACAAACCGACTCCCACCAATCTCTAGCTCTGTCACGTAGACACCCTGCTGCAAATCGTACCTTCGACCCCTCGGGGCAGAAGCTGATCAGCTGTGCAGACTCAAGATCTGCAATCCATCGTCTGGCAACAATGGGGTCCTTCGCCCCATGGAAATCTGATGCCCCACTGCCCCTAAAGTCCTTAAAGGACAGTGTGCGTGGTCCTGACTGGCTAGCCGCCATATCACTCCTGAACGCCCTGAGTCGATCCTCCATCAACTCTACAATACCCTCCTTGATCGACCCGAAGATGATGGGAGTCGACTCAAGGATGCCCCTGGTAATCTCTGACGCGATGAACTCGCATAGATCCTCATCAACTAGTTCGGACCCTAAACCCGAACCCGATCCTGATCCTGAGCCTCCTGCTCCATGTCGTGTGGTCACCATACTGCAAAACATAGCATAACCACCATCATACTATATTCTACTAACGAGGCTCACATTCATATCACAAGTCCCCGGTCCCGCCTCGGCCCTTTTTGAATCGAGTACGGATCCTCCGTTTTCAGTAGTACGGGCCCATACTACCTTCCACGTCTATCCGTACTTTCCTCAAAAATTGCCTCAACTCAACCAAGTCCTTTCTACTAATACTGCGGTTCTCGTGCTACTCTCGCCCTAGGCTTGCCCTAGGGAAATATCTGAGTCTACCCAAACCAGTCCTCAGCTGTTGAAGGCCTCCTTGTAATGCCAATTAGCCATCACCTGAATACCATCACATGTGACGAGGCTCAGATAATCCTTCGAGTAAGAGACTCGTCCCTATAACGGTTAGACTCAAACGAGAGCTGCGCAATAGGGCCAAATCCAGCACTCTTAGATTATTCAACCCTGATCACATGTGACGTGACGTATTCACATAATGGCTAACTCCCATCACTCCGAGCCCTACTAAGCACGAAGCAAGCAGCATTCGGACACAGAAAACTACTCAAGCAATTCTATCCTCATAACGAGAAATTGTACTAGCATACAATGATAAGCTCCTACTATCAGGCATAACCTAAACAGGCTATCCTACTGCTGTCTACTGAATACTAGCATGCAGTTCCCAATAAGCTGAAACACATAAAGCAAGCACATAAGGCATCATTCCTAGATCCTTAGTCCTATTGTAGCATGCTGTTCTACTGAAGCTAAAACTGATAATCATAACATAAACTTGTACGGGTACTTTGGGGAAAACTTACTTGAGCTCGGCCGGTCGCGCACATCACACACCTTTTTCTTTTTAGAAACCCCTTTTACTTAGTCTTTAGAAAATCATTTCTTATAAAAATCTTTTAATCCCTCGATTTGAGTCCAGACACCCCCGAAGGTGCGTCCGAATCCCTCAAACCAGGGCTCTGATACCAACTTGTAACATCCCAAAAATACCAGCTAAAAATTTCATTTTTAAATTAGGTTAATTCATAAAAACATCGTTACAAAACATTCATAATATTAATTTATGTCTGAGAACCGGTAACATCATAGTAAAATATTCAGAGTACATCCCAGAAAATCCATAGTGCGGAAAACATGAGAGTGTGTGACATGCCGCTACCGCGCCGACTCCTGTCCCCTAGCTGAAGAGGTACCTGAAAACAAAACT
Source organism: Lactuca virosa (assembly GCF_052849685.1). Taxonomy (NCBI): domain Eukaryota; kingdom Viridiplantae; phylum Streptophyta; class Magnoliopsida; order Asterales; family Asteraceae; genus Lactuca; species Lactuca virosa. Next base: position 293,437,996 of record NC_136434.1, read on the forward strand.
ATAAAACGTAAGCACGAAGCTTAGTGAGTTCCCCCCATCGTACCACATACCATACAATCACATAACATACAGATTTTGTCAGGCATATCTGGGTGCCCGACCTACCCCTTCGGTCCTTTCGACCGGATACTGCCCAGCATATCTGGGTGCTGGCCTCCCCTTCGATCCTTTCGACCGGATACTGGGGACTATTTCACCCCTCTACTACTCCCACATAACATATATCACATAACCATAATCTGTCTAACATGACTGGGTATGACTACCCTTTTCGGCCCTATCGACCGGAAACCCTGGGGACTATCTCCCCTACTGCTACTAGCATATAACATCATATCATACTAGCACATAACATATCAGGTAGTAGCAAACCTAGATGATATCACAAAGACAATCATCCAACATACAACTCCTACTGGTGGGCCGGCATTGTGGCCGTACACCCACCGCTACTGGAAGGTAACTCACCTCGAGGGTAGCTGCTGAAAACCCGCTCAACCTACGCCTGGCTGCCGCACCGGTAACCCTCCGGCAATAAATCTGTAATCATGGATTAGGTACTCATAAATACCCCTTAGGTCAAATGACTGGTCAAAGTCAACTTCTTGGTCAAAGTCAACTCTCTGATTGACTGGACTTGCCGAGTCCTTCTACGTCTAGCCCGACTCTGACTCATCGGGTCCCTGTTCCCACTCACTGAGTCAGCCTGACTCACTAAACGGGGACAACTAACAAACCCGCGACTGGACTCGCCGAGTCTAAGGGGGGACTCGCCGAGTCCGACAAACAGATCTCACAATTCATTCCAATCTTCCATCAGAACATCAACCTTGGAGATTTGGAGATTCTGGGACTATAGCTACACGTTAAATTGCTAATTCCACGTGCGACTACGAAGGGTTGGACCTCCTACACTTAAACCCTTCTTATCCTAGTGACAGTTCATATGACTCGCCGAGTTTGAAGAACACTCGCCGAGTTTAAGGCTATATTCAAGGGACTCGCCGAGTTGTTTATCCAACTCGCCGAGTCTAAGGCCATCTTCATGGAACTCGCCGAGTGCACTTTGGCACTCGCCGAGTACCCTTCGACTCTTCACCCATTCTGGCCAATTCTGAGACATGCAATGGTTCCAAACCATAAATCTAAGCTCCTAGGGCATAAACACACGGAGTTTGGGAGGTTTAAGGTCTTGCAATCCACATATAAGGGACAAAAAGGGAATCTATTATACTAAAGATCAAGAAGGAGCTTTCTTACCTGGTTAGGAGCTTCTCCCAGCGTAGATTTCGGATCTACCATACTTCCTTGCACCCTCCAACTTCCTCCTTCTTCTCTTAAGCTTCAAACATGAACCCGGTGTTACATGAACCCTCGTCCAGCATTTCAAGGACCCACACCCCTATGGGCCACAAAATTGAATAGATGGAGTCAGGAACAGGGTCAACCCATCCCCTACAATGGAGACAGAAGCTTCTACAACCTCACTGAGGGAGGTTCAGCTGACAAGGTCCTACCCATCATGGTTTGTAGGATTTCCCGGAACACCGAACAGGGTCGAGCCGCTATCGACCGAGTCATGGAGATTGACGCCAACTCTGGCATTAACACAGTCCGCATTCGCCAACTAGAGTCTACTCATGAAAGGACTCTGGTCCACAATGCAGCTCTGCAGTGAGAACTTGATGGAACCCAAGCTGAAGTCAGGGAACTTCGAGCTCAGCAAGTAAGATCTGACAGGCGTGTGAGGGACATAGAACGCCTTCTGTCGGAATCAAGAACTCACTCTAGTAGTTCTCATCGCCGATAGAATCTCATCGACTTCTCTTTTGGATATAACCTAGCTATGTAAAACTCTGGTCTAATTTCCTATCTTTGTAAATCTTAGACCTGTTAGGTCTTGATTAGGTCGTAGTCCTGTCAAAATTTTCCATCATGGTTGATGTAAGGCCTCCTACTAGGCCATTTTCCCGAACTTGTTACATCCGTAATTCCAGTAATATTGACAGGTACCTTATCTCATGGGAATTATTATCCAAATGCCATCATCTGTTAGTTCTACATCTACATTCAATCGTGCTGTTGGGCTATGAAGAGTTAGTCCATGAGTCATTTTCATCAACTTTCCTATTAAATTCTTATCAATGTCTTCATCTTTCTAAACTTATAGTTAAAAGATGCCTCCTCGCAGAAATCCAAGGCGTAACAAAAATAACGAAACACCGATACCACCACCACCTCCTCAGTTCGACGTTGCTATGTTCCAAGCAGCTGTCACGGCGGCCGTAGCGGCTGCCATGTCACACATCAATACTCCTGTCCCTAGTGGATCGGGAACAGGTGCACCTCCTTCCAACCATGGCGAGAGTCATGGGCATCCCCAGGAATGCACCTACAAGGATTTTACGAATGCCAAACCCAGAAATTTCAATGGAACTGGAGGGGTTATGATCTTAAGGCAGTGGATAGAAAAGACAGAAGCAGTCTTTGAAATCTGTGCCTGCCCAGAGAACAATAAGGTCAAGTTTGCTACTTGTACCTTTTCTGATAGGACTTTAACTTAGTGGAATGGCCACGTTAAGTCACTGACTCTAATAGTGGCAAATTCGATAAGTTGGGAAAACTTGAAAGCCATGCTAATGAGAGAGTACTGTCCACGAGGGGAAATTCAAAAACTCGAACAGGAACTCTGGGGTCTTGAAATGGTTGGTTCTGACATATCAACTTATACTAATAGATTCTGTGATCTGGCAATTCTTTGCCCTGATATGGTTGCTCTTGAGAGCAAGAAAAAAAAGAGATATATTTGGGGACTGTCGCCCCAGATCCAGTCAAGTGTGTTAGCATCCAGGCCTGTTACTTTTGACAGCGCCAAAGAGCTGGCACAATCTCTTATAGATCACGGAAACCACCAGAACCCAACGATTTCTACACCTGAGCAACAAAAGGGAAACAACAACAACAACAAGAAAAAGGGTTGGAACAAGAGGAAAAGCGGGGCTTCGCAAGAATCCTCAAAGAGACAACAACTAGTTACAATCAATGCCGCCACAGTAACTCCTGTTGTCCCTACTAATCCCGTACCAGCGAAGCCTTATGCCGGTAATCTTCCGAGGTGCAACAAATGCACCTTCCATCACAACGGACCTTGCCGGGAAATGCAGTGCACTAACTGCAACAGAAGGGGGCATACTGCTCGTTTCTGCAAGACTCCAGCAAGGCCGACCGCTCAAGTTCCTAACGCCGGCGTGGGCCAAGCTTGCTACGGTTGTGGCGAAGTGGGCCACTACAAGAGGAACTGCCCTAAGGCAGGGATAGCTGGCGGAGTAGGAAGAGTTCTGGCCATAGGCCACGAGGAAGCCGTAGCTAATCCTACAATAGTTACTGGTACGTTTCTCCTCGATAACTCATATGCTTGCATACTTTTCGACAGTGGAGCCGAGAAAAGTTTCGTAAACCAGAAATTTGCACACCTGCTTAAACAAAAACCATGTGCACTAGATAAATCATTCACGGTAGAAATGGCAAATGGGAAAACGGAAAGTACTAACTGCATATACGTAGGTTGTACTCTAAGTTTAGATAGCCATACTTTCAAGATAGACCTCATGCCGATCCCAATTAAAAGTTTCGACGTCATTATCGGCATGGATTGGTTGAGTCTTCATAGCGCCGACATCTTGTACTTTGAAAAAGCAGTTCGTCTTAACCTCCCTAACAGCGAAACCCTAGTAATCTACGGCGACAAACCTAGTACGAGCTTTCGCATCATTTCGTGCATACAAGCCCAGAAGTGCTTGCGAAAGGAATATCATGCATTCCTCGCTCACATCGTTGATACGAGTCAAGAAGTGAAAGAAATTCAGAACATCCCCGAAGTACGCGACTTTCCCGACATCTTTCCAGAAGAACTCCCAGGATTACCACCACAACGCCAAGTCGAGTTCAGAATCGACTTAGTGCCAGGGGCTACTCCAGTAGCCAAATCTCCATATCGTCTGGCACCAGCGGAGATGCAGGAACTTTCCAGTCAGCTTAACGAACTTCTCCAGAAGGGATTCATTAGGCCAAGCTTCTCACCATGGGGAGCATCGGTCTTGTTCGTCAAGAAGAAAGACGGATCGTTTCATATGTGCATTGACTACAGGGAACTCAACAAGCTTACCATTAAAAATCGTTATCCCTTACCCCGCATTGACGATTTATTTGATCAACTTCAAGGAGCCAACTACTTCTCGAAGATAGATCTACGATCCGGATACCACCAACTACGAGTGTTAGAGGAGGATGTTCCCAAGACAGCCTTCCGAACTCGTTATGGACACTACGAGTTTGTAGTGATGCCGTTAGGATTAACAAACGCGCCCGCTGTATTCATGGATTTAATGAATAGGGTGTGTCGTCCTTACTTGGATCAGTTCGTCATTGTCTTCATCGATGACATACTCATCTACTCTCGAAGTAAGGAGGAACATAGTCAACACCTACGAAGAGTCTTAGAAACATTACGATCGGAGAAGCTCTATGCGAAGTTCTCTAAGTGCGAATTTTGGATTCGAAGAGTCGAATTCTTGGGCCACGTAGTTAGTGAAGAGGGAATTTACGTGGACCCTTCCAAAATCAAGGCCATCGAGAACTGATCAGCACCGAAGACACCTACAGAAATTCGTCAATTTCTAGGTCTCGCTGGCTACTATCGCAGGTTCATTCAGAACTTCTCCCGCATTGCGAAACCTCTTACAACACTGACCCAGAAGGGCGTGGCCTTTGACTGGGAAGAAAAGCAAGAGAGAGCGTTCCAAACGCTCAAGCGAGCCTTGTGCACCGCACCAATACTATCCCTCCCCGAAGGGATAGAAAACTTCGTTGTCTATTGCGATGCTTCAAATCAAGGGCTCGGCTGTGTTCTGATGCAACGAGGTAAGGTCATCGCCTATGCCTCAAGATAGTTGAAGACACACGAGGTCAACTACACCACCCACGATCTTGAACTAGGAGCAGTTGTGTTTGCTCTGAAGATCTGGAGACATTACCTGTATGGTACAAAAAGTACTATCTTTACAGATCACAAAAGCCTACAACATATATTCGACCAGAAGGAGCTCAACATGAGACAACGACGGTGGGTCGAGCTACTCAGTGATTACGAATGTGAAATTTGTTATCATCCAGGTAAAGCCAACGTAGTAGCCGACGCCCTAAGTCGGAAAGAATACTCTGGTCGTAGAGTCAAATCTTTGACTCTAACTATCCATTCACACTTGTCCACGCAAATTAAGGAGGCTCAGCTCGACGCTTTGAAACCTGAAAATGTGGCGAGTGAATCCCTGAGAGGGATGGATAAGAACTTGGAAGTCAAGGGTGGCGGAGCCTTATATCTCATGGATCGGATCTGGACACCGAAACACGGTGGTTTAAGAGACTTGGTCATGACCGAGGCACACAACACTCGTTATTCCGTCCACCCAGGTTCAGATAAGATGTATCTGGATCTGTAAAAGCTATACTGGTGGCCTAACATGAAAGCAGAGATTGCTACCTTCGTAAGTAAATGCCTTACTTGCGCCAAGGTCAAGGTCGAATACCAGAAACCCTCCGGTCTTCTACAACAGCCGGAGATACCTGAATGGAAGTGGGAGCGGATCACTATGGACTTCATAACCAAGTTTCCCAAGACAACGGGTGGACTTGATACCATATGGGTCATCATCGACAGATTGACCAAGTCCGCACACTTCCGGCCTATCAAAGAAACAGACAAGATGGAGAAGCTTACAAGGACCTACATTTGGGAGATTGTACGACTGCACGGTGTTCCCATATCCATTATCTCAGACAGAGATAGTAGATTCACTTCGAGGTTCTGGCAGTCGCTACAAAGTTCCCTAGGAACTAGGCTGGACATGAGTACAGCCTACCATCCACAGACCGACGGACAAAGTGAGAGAACTATCCAAAACTTGGAAGATATGTTGCGAGCCTGTGTGATCGACTTTGGGAAGGCATGGGATACTCATTTACCCCTTGTAGAATTTTCCTACAACAACAGTTATCACACGAGCATAAAGGCTGCTCCATTCGAGGCCCTCTATGGCCGAAAGTGCAGATCCCCTCTGTGCTGGGCTGAGGTGGGTGATACCCAGTTAGCTAAAGGACGAGTTCCTGAAAGCACTCTCACGGGTCCGGAGATCATTCGGGAAACGACAGAGAAGATCGTTCAGATTCGTGAACGATTGAAAGCCTCTAGAGACCGACAGAAAAGCTACGCTGATAAACGAAGGAAACCGTTGGAATTCCAGGTGGGAGACCGTGTTCTATTGAAGGTCTCACCCTGGAAGGGCTTGATACGCTTCGGAAAGCGTGGAAAGCTAAATCCAAGGTACATAGGGCCTTTCAAGATTCTTGCCAGAATCGGCCCTGTAGCTTACAAACTTAACTTACCGCGCGAACTCAGTAACATACATTCTACTTTCCACGTATCGAACTTGAAAAAGTGTCTGTCCGACGAGACTCTTGTAATCCCACTCGACGAGATCGAGATCAACGAAAGCCTCAACTTCGTGGAAGAACCAGTAGAGATCATGGACCGGGAGGTCAAGCAAACGAAACAAAGCCGTATCCCGATAGTGAAGGTTCACTGGAACGCCAAGCGAGGACCTGAATTCACTTGGGAGCGTGAGGATCAGATGAAACTGAAATATCCTCGTCTCTTTGCTTAGTTATTTGTAACTACTTATTTGCTTAAATTCTAATTTCGGGACGAAATTCCTTCTAACGGGGGGATGATGTGACAACCCAAAATTTCTATTCTGTACAACCTCTCACTTCAATAAGAGTCAAAACAGTTTCTGCTAGCTTTCAAGCTTTTTGGATTAAGTTCTAGTGTTTTAAGATTAGTACTTCAGGAGATAACAGGAGAGAGGATGCCCTAGGGTTTATTGTGCAACAATAATGTCCCAAAAACTCCAAGAGTTTGGAGTTTACGGCCTAAACAAATGTGTTTACGGTCGTAAACCCTAAAAGGGGGTATAAATATGAAACTTAGTCATATTTTACCACTTTTCACATTTTCAAGATCCAAAACCAAATTCTCTCTCAAGTATCATCCAACATTTCTTCAAGATCTTCAACTTGTAAGTGTTTCTAGCCCTAATAAGTTGATATCTACCCTAATCTAGTGATCTAACATGATTCCATCCGTGAAATCATTCCAAAAGTGTAGATCTTCAAGTTTCACCAAGAACACCAAGAACACATACTAGTGTTCTTGGACTTTTAGCACCTTTTCAAGCTCCTACCTAGTAAGTACTCCTACCCTAGTGTATTATAAAGCTTGTTACACTTCTAAACATCAAGAAAACACCCAAGAAACAAGATCAAAGGTGTTTACGGTCCAAGGTGTTCTTGGACCGTAAACCCTAAAAAGGGTGCCAAAGTGTGCCCTAGTCCCTTCTAAGCCTTGGAAACTAGTCTAGACCCCTTACTTATTGTACTTAGGACTCAAAACAACCAAAAGACCATAATCATTTGGGTTTACGGCCGTAAACCCAAAGGGAAATGGTCTAAGGACCGTAAACTCCTAAAAGGAGTGAAATGATGCCCTAATATCTTCCTAAGGCTTAAACATGATGTAGGAATGCTTCTTGTGATCTTTAAGGCTTCAAAACACAAAATGGTCAAAGAAACATGAGTTTACGGCCGTAAACTCATGGGTTTACGACCGTAAACTCAAGGAGTTATGGTCACAAAATCGTAAACTCCAAGGGAGTTTACCCTTGAACCCCAAACCTAATAGCAAGGTCCTACAACCCTTAGATGCAATCCTTATGACTTATAGCACTTAAATCAAGTGTTTTACATGTCTTAGGATGTCTTAAACTTGGTTAATTAGTTGTTTTATGACTAATTGGATACATATATGTGATTATATGTTAACTAGGATCATTGTGTGTGTACAAGTCTTCACTTGACACTTAGGATCCTACATCATTCAGTTCATCCACAACCACCCACTACAAGTGAGTTCATACCCCTTAATCAATCTTTTAAATGATTTTAAATGCTTTCATGGGGGGAATACAAGTAGAAAATAGGAAGTTATAGAATCAATCACATGTGATTTATAACTGTGTTTTCAACCAACTGATTTCACATACTTCAAAATGTGATAAATACAAGAGTTTTCGGTTGTTTTATACTTTGTTATCAAATGATTTACTTTGGAATTATTTTATAAACTGACATCAAGTCATCATTATTTATTGTTCAAAACTCTTAAATATTTTACAAAACCTCTTTCAACTTATTTATAAAAACCATATCTATACACTTATGTTTCATATACATATGTATTGATATGAGAGCTTTCATTCTTTCTTCAGTTCCAACACTCTTGTGTAGCAAGGGTGTATAAACCTACTTGGACATTCAATTTACATTCCAGTAAACTATTATAGGTATAGTTTAGGGGATACAAACTACTATTCCTATTACAAGGAATTACACAAGAGTCAGTTCATTCATGAGTCTATACTAATACATTACATATAATATGAAGAGATACTATTACATGGATACTTTTACATGGATACTATTACATAGATACTATATGATGAGATACTATTACATATTATATGTGTAGATACTATTATATATGTACGGGACTAACCATTCTACACCCAGCTGTTAGCTACAGAGGGAAAATGCACATCGACAGAGGTCTACGGTTAATACTATTCGGCAAATACTATGCCGTGTTTATCCTAGTACCAAAGGATAATACTTAAATGATTATATAATTTCCCTTTTTACTTTTATTTTGTGACACATTCACATAAACGATGAGGTAGACTATATATTTATAATAATAGTCGTACATGGGAAAAACTTTCATTTATACAGAAATGCAACCTTCAAGCATTCGGGTCTTGGTAGAAGACTGCTTTTTATACTAGTAGGAAATATGGGATTTTCTAGGGTTTTCACACTTATACTAAATGTTTTATTAAACATTTACAAGTCTTTCATAATAGCTTTTCCAATCAATGACACCATAATTCTTATGAATTCACCAGCTTTATGCTGATCTACGCTTTCAAAATAACTTGTATTCTTAGGTCACCAGTAGACAGGTACGATGACCAGGTTTTGAGAAGACGGAGCACAGACAAGACTCGTCTTTTATTTTGATTACATATTTTGGTGTCTTATTACTATGAAAGAACACTCATGTATATAAAACTTTACTTTTAATGCAATGGATGATGTTGTTGCTTGTTTACTACTTTGCACTGTTATGATACTTTACATGACGTCCTCCACCCCCGAACGTTTCCGGCGTTTCGGTTTTGGGGTGTGACATCAACTCACGTCCAAGCCAAATTCAAGGTCAAAACCTTGGTCAAAGTCAACATCTGGTTGACCCGACTCGCCGTGTTGGTCGACAAACTCGCCGAGTCCCCATGTCCATAAAATGTTACCATACCGTCCCTACTCGTCGAGTCTAGAAAGAGCTCGACGAGTTCACCTTCAACAACATATTGGACTATCTTCAACCGACTCGTCGAGTTCATCTTCATCCGAATGAATGAGTCTAGTCTATGACTCGCCGAGTTCTCCTTGAACTTGTCGAGTCCATCCTCATGAGGTTGGGACATTGCCTTGAACTCGCCGAGTCTGTTCATCCACTCGCCGAGTCTGTTCATCCACTCGCCGAGTCCTATGATTTCCAGGTCCAAAACAAACCCCTAGCAGGCTGAGTGTTCCTTCCACTCAACAAAAACCATTCCCAGAAGACGTTTGGGGGAAACATGCGTCCCTACTCACCGAGTCACCCAAGCGACTCGCCGAGTCTCTCTTTGTCCAAAACTATATAGTCGATTATAATGGTTCTTAATGCAGCAAAACCATAGATCTGACATCCTAGGGTCCATTTCATACGTAAAGCTACAAACTTGATGTCCATGCATGGGGTTTTTGGCTCCAAAATCCTTAAAAAGGGGTTTATAAGATGCATGATCTTCCCATGGCCATAAAGTTGGCACCTTTATGCCATGGGAACCCTCAATGGTTCGAGATCTGAAGTGTAACTCCATGATTCACACTCAATCCGAATATGGCCTTAGAAATGCCCCCAAAATGATAAGATCTAAGCCCTAGAGGAGATCTATCAAATGAGAAGTCAAGGTTGAAGCTTTTTACCTTGAATTGGATGGAAATAAATCAAAACCTCTAGATCTACTAGTCTTCTCTTGATCTTCCAAGCTTCCTTCTTTTCTTCAAACTTCAAACCACCATAAACACACACAAAAATGGCTCAAGATCACTCAAACAAGGTTAGGGTTTCAATATAGAGCTTCTCTGAGTTGGGAGGGGTGATGGAGGCTGGTTTGGGACGAGATAAAGTGTTTAAATAGGGTGCAAACCCTAAATATTAGGGTTTTTCCCAGACAGCTCCTACTCGTCGAGTCGGTCCCCCAAATCGTCGAGTAGATCACTAAAACCCCCGCATAATGTTGAGTCTACTCGACGAGTTGGGCCTCCAACTCGTCGAGACCCAGAGTAGAATACCAAAATACTTGAATTTAAATATGTACCAGGAACCAGGTATTAAATAGTGTAAACTGTAGCTTAAATTGTGAACTACAAGCTGGAAAAAAAAGTCGGGCTAATCGGACAAATAATGAAGACGTTATGACACTTCAAAGTTGGCTAAAATTTTGCAAACATGCTGAAACAGAAATACTCAGCTTTAATACGCCATGTTTAGAGGCATGTATCTAACTGAATATACAACCAAATAACGCATTTAAATTGTTTAAACTGTAGTTTAAATTATGAACTACAAGCAGGAAAAAAAATCAGACTAATCTGACAAATAACGAAGACGTTATGACAATTCAAAGTTGGCTAAAATTTGCAAACATGCTGAAACAGAAAAACTCAGCTTTAATACCCCATGTTTAAGGGTTTGTATCTCACTGAATATACAACCAAATAATGCATTTCAATAGTGTAAACTATAGTTTAAATTGTGAACTACAAGCTGGAAAAAAATCAGGCCAATCGGACAAATAACGAAGACGTTATTACACTTCAAAGTTGGCTAAAAATTTGAAAACATGCTGAAACAGAAAATAATAATTGTGACTTTTCGAATTCGGTTCGGTTCTTTTGGCCCGAATAAGCCCTTATTTGGGTAATCCGAACTGAATAACCCGAAAACCGAATAAGCCTCGTATAGATACCCGAAAACCGAATCGAATTGCTTATTCGGGCCTAATTCGGTTCGGTTCGGTTCGGGTTTTCGGGCCAAATTCTCATCCCTAGTGCGTCCTGCCGCACTTGCCACAACGGCCCCAGGCCTGCTGGCCCTTCGCTCTCATATCAACAACCTTGGGCCTCTTGCCCTAACCCTCTTCACCCTGCATATAATTTGGCTTCCTCTTCTTCTCCATCTCCAGATTAATCTCTCTCTCCCTAGCCCTCACTATCATATCCTCCAGCATCCTGCAGCTGAATCGGCTCATAAACTGTCGAATATCACTCATCAGCATCTCATGGTACCTCGCCTTCTTCATCTCCTCATCCACCACATATTGAGGAACCAACAATTCCCTCTCACGAAACATCACAGTAATCTCAGCCACTGTCTTAGTAGTCTGGTGGAGATCTGAAAACAATAAAACTTGTAAGATTGATTAGATTCAAACAGGTAAAAGAATCAAAACACAAGAATGAAGAACATAGTTGTGCCGAATGATTAATAATCTCTTCCTTAGAAGAACTCAATAAATAATTGTTACTGTAAAGGCAGAGTAGGGTTACAAGAGAATTGATTTTAAAACACGGTGCATGCAAGCACTATAAATACTCTAACCCTAGCACAATAAATAAACTGGGTGTACAGGCCTAACCCGTCACTAATGGACTATAATAATACAAATTGACACAACACAATATAGCCCAACAATCTCCCCCTTTGTGTCAATTAGGAAGGCAGATTCTTCATTGTTGTTGACGTTTTTTCACTTTGAACAGTTTCAGCATAATACCCAGCAAGGACTTGCGAACTAAAACATACCAGTTGATCATGTCCGAATAGCACTTCTTGTCCGCAGCATTGTTCGCTTTATTCGAACATACGAAGTCCACGATGTATTTGTAACGCCTGCAGATTCGGGCTAATCAATTTAAGGACAATGAGCGTCAAAAATGACTTTTTGATGAAAGATTATTTAAATTGAGTAATCTTAACTAAGTTGTAGTATATGTTACAAGGATTTCGTACATATAAAGAACGCTGAAATCCGAGTTATAACGAAGAAGTTATGACCCATCGAAGTTTCGCGACAGAACCGGCACGATACAGAGCGACGTAAATAGTGAATTTACGATAGAGCGATATTTGGCCTTAGCAATCTAAACGAAAGTCGTAGAATACGTTAAACCGGGAGCGTGCATAAAAAGAATGCCCAAATCTGACTTCGTATGAGGAAGTTATGATTTTTCTATGTTTCGACTTAGCAGTATGCAGCCCAAAACTCGAAATTTAGATCGAGTGATTTTTAGCCGAAACAATCTAAATGAGAATCGAAGATCTCGTCGATATTAGTGCAACGGTAAAAAGACAGACGAAAACGGACGTCAGATGAAGAAGTTATGAAATTTTAACGGACTTTTCCTGTCTCGGCCCGTTAAAAATATAATATTAATATAATATTAAAAATTAAATTCAAAATTAGCCGATGGAGTCTAAACGAAAGTTGTAGAGCATAATTTCACCTACGCGTGGATATAAAGAATGTCAAAACGGAGTTCGTATGCGAAATATATGAATTTCTGAAGTTCGGAGCACAAACTTCGAGAATTTGACTGCATTCACGACGTGAACACAGTGTTCACGACGTGAACTCAATGAACGACGCGTTTCGAGCCTAGAAGACACACAGCAAGCCTAGGGGATGACCAAGATCAAAGTCACGACGTGAACAAGCGAAATTCAGCTCTATAAATAGAAATCGAAGGCAACCGATTTTGGTTGCTAATTTCTCAACATCTATCCTACTTCTCTCATATTTAAGCCTACTTTTAACCCCCGAAGTCCCGGTATCATCCCGATACCCGAAGCAAGTCCCGAAGCCCTGAAGATCCCGAGAAAAAGAGTTTTCGAGCCGAAACTCTGCCCGCGAGAAGCCCGGTTTTTGAAAATATCCTTGTTTCATCGAAGAATATTGTTTTAAGGGACGAAGTGTTGTCCAATCGTCGTCTTATCAAGTGAGTGTATAGTCACTTTCACCTTACACATAGATATGAAGTATTTTATATAAAATATGTGCTATGTGTATATATGTTGTTTGTTTATTTGAGATAGATGTTGAATGATTGTTTTATACATGTTTTAAACTGTATATGTATTTTATATCTACAAATATGTTGGGTAAAACATGTGTAGATGAAAGAATATTTTATACACGTTTAAAATGATTTAAAATGTATATATTTTTATCTACAAATATGTTGGGTATAACATGGGTAGGTGAAATAAGTTGATGTGTGATAAAATGATGAGATAAATGATGAGCGATGAAAGATGAGCGATGATATATGAGTGGTAAAATATGGTGAGAAGCGATGAGCCAAGCAATGGCCCCGTCATTCAGCTGAGTATGGATGACAACCGTGGACTATTCTAGACGGTCCATGGGACACTAGCAGGCTCGCAACCTGTAGGTGTGTGAACTATATGTTCATCAGATGTACTCTAAAAACCCTGGCAGCTATGGACTTAGTGCCTGTTGTATAAACCCTGGCGACGATGTGACTTCGTGCCTATTCCTTAGGAGGAATCCTTAGGAATGAGTGATAGATGATTCGTAGGGTAAATCCTTAAGAAATAAAGAAGATAATGGGGTTGGGTAACTGGGTTGATTGTTTGATGTTTAAACATAATAAATTTATTTATTGTGGGTTGAAAACCTTATATGCTCACCAGGCTCCCAAGCCTGGCCCACTCAGTTTATTTGTATCACAGGTGTCGATACGAAGCTACTTTACACTGAGATATTTAAAGGAGATGTAGATCACTAGTGTAAATAAATGTAAGGTCTGTTTATGCTTATGTTGCAGTATTGACGATGACATCCCAAAGTTTTAATATGAACAAAATACATTTCTTCAGAAATGCTTTAATAATATATTTATCATGTTTTTCTGGGAACAAATTCCGCAATATATTTATTTAAAAATATACTCTGATTTTCAAATAAAGCATAAACAAATCTGTCTTTTCTGGCCGTGAAATTTGGGGATGTCACAGTATTCGAGACAAGAGGTGGAGTACAGATGCTTGTCTGGCAAGTAGAAGCAGATTCTGTTAAAGTTCGCATCTGGCCTCTCTCTTATCTGAAATGCAACACTCCAGTCCTTCTTTCGTATCCTCCCCAACTTCATTGTTTCAAGGTCCTTTGGAGGTTCCTTAGGGAGAACAGTGGGTTTCTTGTGCAGAACATCAGCAATCTCCACATCCATCTTCGCAATCTCGTGGATGTAGCTGGCCAACATTCACTTTATATGTCCAATGATAGGCTCGAAGTTCTGTGGATCCTTCATCAGTAGAAGTAACAGAGAATTCCAATCGAATGGGTTGAGGCAGGGCAGATCTGCGAGAGTAAATTCGTGAGTTGAAGTCACAGCCCCACGAGCAACCTTGAAACGAGCATTAACAAAGCTCTCAGTTTCAATTGGTCTGAACACCTTAACAACTATGATCTTCTTTGAGCTCCACGTTTCGTATTGTGGACGCATGTGCTTTAAGTAAAACGAACATAGAGCCTGACCAGCACTTTTATCAGCTGGAGAAGTGTTCGTAATTAAGTCAAAGTTGCGAAAGAGAAAAGCCTTCGGGGTAATGGGCAAATCAAGTTATAGGTCTGAAGAATTGTCCAAGTCGAATGACCCAACAGGCTCGAGCCAGTAGAAGTTCAGATTTTCAACGGCTTCTTTCAACATTCGCTCAAGTGTCCACAGAGGAAAGATAGTTTTCTGAGCTTTCAAAGTGTTCTCTGCTTCACGAGCAAGCCTTACTTTCTCTTCAGCTTCTCTAACTATACAATTGTGTTCATCAATCTCAGCTTCACGAGCCTTCCTTCGTTTCAACTAATGCTCATCAGGTTCATCCTCTTCACTATCATCAATAATCATCTCTTTGTCTCTCGAACTCGAAGCTACATTAACCTTCGGTTCATTTATTTTGGGCTTTTGTTCTTGATGATCATCACCACCAGCTGGTTTCTTGACACTTTCGGTTCTCACTTTCTGTGCCTCTTTCGTTGCCTCTCCCCTTGTTTTGGAATGGAAGATTCCGAAACACCCTGAATCCTGTCTAACATACAAATAATAGGCTGTAGTTTCTCTGCGAGATGTTGACGGATGGAAGCAGTAAGGAGAGAGTTGCGAGTCGCTATCAGATTATGCAACTCAACATTCTCATCAGCTACATAGCTGCGAATGACAGCGTTTTCTGACTTGAGATCAGCAACCTGGTTGTTGGCATTTGTTAACTTCACAGTAAGAACCTTCACACACTCAGTTTTCACAGCAAGCTCATCCATGATCTTGTTTTCATAAGCTTGATCAACCAGAAGCTTGTCGATTTTTGAATAGATGGAAGTGTGAAACTCAGCATTATCTGATTGAATGGCGGTGCAAACCTTCTCAAGAGCATCCTTTTCTTTGTGAAGTGAAGTTGCAATATTGGAAATCACCTGATTCACTTTCGCAGTGTTTGACTCAAAGGATGTCTGGAATGTACCCATAAAGGTTTGAGCATTAGATATTAGTTTTGCGACTTTTGCGGTCGTTTCCTTGCAAGTCTGTGCAGAATCAACAACAACTTTATTGGTGAGAGCAAGGTTGGAAGCATGTTCTTTTGTAAGCATCTCCAAGAAGGCGTTGACAGAGGCCTGTGAGTATTCATCGCTTGACGAGGCTTTAGAGGACTCAATCAAGGAATCCAGCTTGGAGTTCAGTTCCTTGAACTGCTTCGCAATCATGGGAGTATTGTCTTCATCTTTTTGGTTGTACATTGATAGGAATAAAGTGAAAAGCTTCAAACGCATCCCATTCATCACCAAAGATGGTGTCTGGATCATCTTGACGCAATGGTGAAATGGGAGAGAATTCTGGACCAACAGATAAACGAGAAGCCCTTATCCCCGTATTAGATACGTTGGTAGTGACTCGTGGCGAAGCATCTTCTCTGGTATTGAACCGATGAAGGCAAATCGTTAAGTATCTGACAAGATGATGTTCGTGGTGTGGAAAATCTGAATGCTAGCCATACTTGAACAACGATGGTCCAAAATCGTGCACATGAAATCTCGTTGTGATGTGTTGAAGAAAGTAAACTCTGGACAAGTTGATCCCAAAGCACAGTCCCATAGTCAATATTAACTCTGGAGAAAACACCATACATGATCGTCATGAACAAATTAGTAGCACATTCGGAACCTGTTACCCTTTCAGAGAAGCTTTTGAAAATAAGGGTAAACAACCCAATCCACACTGGTGGTAAGTTAGGCTTCTTGAATTTGGAGACAACTGCAAGGTTTTCACGATATCCCATATTGTAGAACATCTCCAGGATTGTAGAGTTGGAGATGGATTCTGGATCAACTAGGTCACGACCTTGAGGAAGACCCAGCAAGCTACATAATCTGTACTTATAGATGTGGGTTTTTTGGTTACCAATTTCAAAGGTAATCTTCTCTTCCTCCTTGAGATAGCTAGCAGTCGAGTACGCCTTGGACAGATGAACCAAGGGTACACTCTCAGATTTCGTCAAAGCAATAACCAGTGGAGAATAGCGCAGGCACTCAATTAGCAGTTGGAGAAAGGCGTCGTACTTGGATGGATCAAGATCCAGAATGAGATTCTGGTTAGCCTTGATGTTGAGCAGTGTTGTGTGTGCCATTTGTTCAGCGACTAAAGGGGTTTCAGATGAGGCGGCCATTGTTGCTTGGTGAAGAAGAAGATGAACAGTAGATAGAGAAATTGTCGGAGAATTTCGAGTGCTTTTTGAAAAGTCTTAGGTCTAGAACATTTCATTAAGATCTCGCAAAAATAAAAAGAGATCTGAAGAAACGCAGGTCTGTTTCTTTGATTGCCAACTGACGAGTTTTCCGTCAAGAAATTGACATCCTCCAGTTGTACTTTTGCGATCAAGACCGCAACCTCCGAAATCAGCATCAGAGAATGCTTGCACAAAGAACCTCGGACTAGATGGGTACCAAACTCCAAGCGAGGAGTTTCGTTTTAGATACCTGAAGATGTTCTTCACAGCGGTCATGTGGGGTTCGCGAGGATTTGACTGAAACCTAGCACAATAGCAAACAGAGAACATAACATATGGACGACTAGCAGTTAAATACATTAATGACCCAATCATTTGACAATATAGTGCCATATCTGCAGCTGTTTTGTCCAAAGACGGTGTTAGCTTAGTTCCGAATGCCATTGGAAACTTCACCTTCAAATCTCCCACCATACCAAACTTCACAAATAAGGTCTTCATATAAGCCTCCTGGTTGATAAAGATTCCTTCCTGACTCTGTCTTATATTCAAACCAAGGAAAAAGTTAATCGGACCCATTGAGCTCATCTCAAACTTATTTTCCATCAAATTTTGGAACTCAGCAGTTAATCTAGGATTTGTAGATCCGAAAATGATGTCATCAACGTAAATCTGGACGATCATCAAATGGTCACCATCTTTCTTGCGAAAGAAGGTTGGGTCGACCGAGCCTTGTTTAAATTTAGACTGTTTTAAAAATCTAGTAAGAGTTTCATACCAGGCTCATGGAGCTTGCTTCAGACCACAGACCGCTTTGTCAAGAATGTAACAGTGGTTTGGATATTTTTCGTTTACGAATCCAGGTGGTTGTTCCACATACACTGTTTCTTCTAATTCCCCATTCAAAAACGCATACTTAACGTCCATTTGATAGACTTCAAAGTTCTTATGTGATGCATATGGCAGAAAGATGCGAACTGACTCCATCCTTGCTACTGGTACGAATGTTTCCTCGTATTCAATCCCTTCTTCTTGGCAACACCATTTTACAACTAACTGTGCCTTGTTTTGGATCACTTTTCCCTCTTTGTCGAGCTTATTTCTGAACACCCATTTAAGACGAACGACGGAAGCATCCTTTGGATTTGGAATTAGCCTCCAAACCTTGTTCCGTTCAAACTCATTGAGCTCCTCCTGCATTGCTTGCACCCAATCAGAATGATCAAGAGCAATCTTAACGTTTTTGGGCTCACTCTTGGAGATAAATGAATTGAACATGGAAAATTCCATTTTGGAGAATAATGCAGTCTAATTCGCCTTTTGTTGTGCTCTCGTAAGAACTCCTGCAGAGGCTTCTCCGATTACTTGGGTTTTGGGATGATCTATGGTCCATTTGGTTAGAGGAGGATAGTTTGGATCATAAGATGGATCCAGTTCAACATTTATGTGACAACCCGGAACTTTTATCCTGTACACTTAGTCAATTCAATCAATATTCAAGTTGTTTTGTTGATTTCTGGTACTGTTTAAGGGTTCATTTAAGTGTTCTAAGCTTGAATTTGACCAAGGTTGAGATTAGGAATGAGTCAGCATGTCACATAGTGAGAAAACCGGGCCATACACACCTCTTGGAGGAGTGTACGGCCGTACACATGGGTGTGCGGCCGCACACCTACTCCTTGGCCACACACTCGCTTTTTGGCAGCACTCTCACCCCTATATAAAGGGTAGACTCTTTTCCCCTTCATTCTTTTCACTCCTTGGCAGCAAACTACTCTATTCTCTCAAGTTCTCCAACCTTGAACCCTCCAAAGCTTCAAGAACGTGAGTACTTCATCCTCTAGCTTGCAATCCATGAAAGACCACTCTATCTAAGCCTTAAGTGTGCAAAAATTGACATGTTCTTTGTGTTTGGAAGTGAGTGCGGTCGCACACCCTCTTAGGGTGGCCGCACACCCTTAAAACACCCTCCAAAGTGAAAGTTTGACTTCCATATTCGAGATAGACATGCCCCTAGCCTTGTTGCACCTTGGAATGGACATTTTGGACATCATCTTATGGGGTGTACGACCACACACACACTTGTGCGACCACACACTCAAGTGTGCGACCACACACCCTAGTGTGCGACCACACACTCATCATAGGGCCGCAAACCCACTTCTAGGGCCCTTAACTTGCACTACAATTGAGTATAGACCTAGAACACTTTGTGGATGCAAGTATGGACCTTGAGAACACTTCAAAGGCATCTTCTTTCATGAGTTTACGGCCGCACACCCATTGGGCCACACACCCATGGCCTCACACACACTCAAGGTGGCCATACACTCCCCATACTCAATCCTACAAGGTTCTATCACTTGGTGCAAGTAGTTCCAAGTCCCTAGAGTGATTCTCTATGGTATTTAGTAGGGAAATACCTTCATTTGACTCCTATGTGTATCATTACATGTTATTAGGATCAAATTGAGTTCGAGGTTTCACTCGTCACTCAGCATCTCGTACCTGTCTTTTGTTCAAACCACTCGCTCAAGGTGAGTTCATACCCCTACACTTTTACTGGTTTTAAAACGTTTTCAGGGGGAGAATACAAGCACCATAAATGCTTTTGTAAATTAATACAAAGAGATTTTAACAAATATAAAACTCATGAAATTCTCATACTTTAACCCTTTTGTACTATGTTGAGCATAAGGGAAGTTTTTCAACTTATCACTAAATTGCATAGTTTTCCGGACTCGATATTCACTACGCTATACATGCAAACTATAATCGGTATAGTTTGGGATTTTTGAAACATAACAAGTACAGAAACTTTCACTACTAAACATATATGACAGATTTAGTTATAGTTTACATCACAACATGAACATGGCATTCATAACTGTAATTGTCACTACATACGGTATACATACGGATTTCACTACGGTATAACGCTACATCACTACATGTAAACTAGATTGTACGATACTGTGAGGCTCTACTTCAACACTGTACCCTTAGGTGTACAGGGATAAATCCTATCATAGTATAACCAGAGTCTCCTGGAGGGAGAGTGTGAGATTTGTGAATAGATCTATTCGGGACTGACAATCCCGCACCCGAACTGCTAGCTACAGTTAGGCAGGCATGCATGGGGTGACAAATGTCATTTAACTCAATGCCTTAAGAATGTTGGAAAGGTCTCTAGTCATATCAAGTATGGTTATACGACTCACAATATGTACAAATCACCTTTAGTTTGCAAGTTGGCACTCTTCAACAGTTTTATTTATACTAAATAGAACTAATACACACTACAACTGGAGAATTTCCAGGGTTTTCAAACAGGACCGATCATACAATGGTTTCACGTATGAAATACTTATACATCATGATTAGCATTAGCTAGTCACATGAAGTATTATTTTTGCATATCACTACAGTTTTTAGTAACGAATATTCATGGTTTTATACAGGATTCAAAATACTACATTCTCACTAAAGAAAATATCGGATTTTCTTGGAAACATACAGTTATTCATGGTTTTATACAGAATTGAAAACACTACATTTTTACTAAAGACAATATCGGACTTTCTTGAAACTATACGAACACCTTTACAAGCTCATCAACAAGTTTTCATTACAAAATAACACTTATGAACTCACCAGCTTTATGCTGATATTTTTCAAACTGCTTGTATTCTCAGAAAACCAGTAGACAAGTACCTGCTGGATTTTTGAGGAGCTGGAGCAATAAGAGTTTTATGTTTATATTTTACAAACTATTTGATGTAATTCAAACAAGTTTCAGACAAAGTTCCAAACTGGTGTAATCATTTTCATTTAAGTATTCACTGTAATGGTTGTGTTGCTATGATTGCTATTATCCACTGGTTGTGATGCTACACATGACGTCCTCCACCCCAGAACGTTTCCGCCATTCTGGTTTTGGGGTGTGACAATTTATTTCTTCAAATTCAGATTGAGCATCCAAATCATCATTCGTATTTTCATTCTCCCCCTCGAATGATGGATTTGGCGTTTCATTCGGCGTTAAATCCTCCCCCTGGAATAATGGTTCTAAGCTGATTTCAGGGGTTTCATTCTCCCCCTGAACAGGTGTATGAGATGAGGAGGTTGAAGTGAAACCCTCCCCCTGCGGTGGAGCATTCGCAGCTTGTGGTCGAGATGGAATTTTAGAGTCTTTCGGAGTGGGTAACTCGTGTTCAATATCTTTCGCAGCATTGTCAATAATCTTTTTCGGTTCGTCTTATTTGTTATCTGTTGCCTTGGATTCTGAGGAAATCACTTTCTCTGGCTCATCAAACAAATTGAGGAATTCATCATATAGGTTTGAGAGAGGAATGGTCATGGGATTCTTTACTGGAAATATCTCCTCTGATTGACGATCCGATGTCTGGAACTTCTTAAGATAAGAGTCATCAAAGGTGACATAGTAGGTTTCTTCTATCTTTTTGGACTTTTTGTTGAGAACCCTATATGCCTTCGAAGTTAGAGAATAACCTAAGAAAATTCCTTCGTCAGCCTTCACATCAAATTTGTTCCTTTGTTCCTTAGAATTAAAGATGAAGCACGTAGAACCAAAGACATGGAAAAACTGAACATTAGGTCTTCTTTTATTAAGGATTTCATAAGGGGTAATGGAAAATCTTTTATTCAGGAAAGATCTGTTCTGAGTGAAACAAGCTGTGCTGATAGCTTCTGCCTAAAAGTAGAGTGGCAGGTTCGCAAATGATAGCATGGTTCTCGCAGCTTCGCACAGAGATCGGTTTCGCCTTTCAATGACACCTTTCTGTTGAGGAGTGTAAGGAGCTGAAAAGTTGTGAGCTACTCCGTTTTTAGTCAGGAATTCTTCAAACGCTTGGTTTTTGAACTCCGAACCATTATCACTGCGAATGTTACGAACTAGCTTTCGCAGTTGAAGCTCGATCTGTTTTATAAAGTCCTTGAGCTTAGGTGTGGCTTCTGATTTCTGCTTAAGAAAATTCACCAACGTAAATCTGGAAAAATCGTCAACAATAACTAAAAAGTACTTGTTACCACCAATCCTCTCGATGACAGATGGGCCACATAGATCAACATGTAAAAGCTCAAGTGGGTCGATCACTTTGGTGTTTATTATTATTGGATGACTCTTCCTGCTTTGCTTCCCTAGTTCGCAGGCCACACAGAGATGATCCTTCTCAAACGTCAACAATGGTAGCCCTCGTACATGATCATCAAGTACGAGTTTATTGATTTCTTTGAAGTTGAGATGTGATAGCCTTCGGTGCCAAAGCCAACTATCATCCGAAGGTGCTTTCGTAAGAAGGCATATGGCTGGCTTTCCTTTGATGGGATTCAGATTAAGTGGATACATCTCGCCTTTTCGCTTGGACTTCAACAACACAGTTTTGGATTTCTTCTCAATTATCTCTGATCCTTCATCGTTGAACGACACTTTCAAGCCTGTACCTACAACCAATTGTGATACACTGATTAGGTTGTGTTGTAGGCCTTCCACATAGGCTACCTTTCGAATAGAGAATTCTCCATTCATAATCATTCCATAGCCCTTAATTTCCCCAAGAGAGTTATTTCCGTATTTGACTCTTCCTCCATCCTTCCATGCTCTGAATTCTCTCAATTCTTCCTTCCTTCCTGTCATGTGACGCGAGCAGCCACTATCAATGTACCATTCGGAATCAAACTGTTTGTCATGCATTACCTACAAAAATCAAAGAGATTTAGGAACCCAAAGTTGTTTGGGTCCACGTGAGGTTTTCACAGACACATGAAATGTTATTGCTTCATCAACCAAGTAAGATCGTTTAATCATAATGGAATTGTCTTTCTTAGTGATTTTAAAAACAACGATCCTTTCGTCTTTAGGATCCTTTTTAAAAGAGGTTTTTCTTTTATTATCTATGATTCGCTTCTTGACAATCCTTTTCTCAACCATCTTTTCCCTTTTCAGGTTCGATTCGGAGTTTTTGAAATGAGTTTTTGACTTCGAAACAACCTTTTCTTTGCCCTTTGTATCTTTCGATATTTTGGCAGATTGTGAAGCATTAGGTTTTGTTTGCTCAAAAGATTTTGCTTGTTTTGAAAACTGGGATTTTTAAGAAACTTTTGATTTTGAAATCGGAGAAGAAGATGACCGAGTTTTCGAAACACTTTTAGGATTCGTATTTAAAGATACTTTCGCACTCAGATTTGCTGATTTTTCTTGATGTTTTGAAAACTGGGATTTTTGAGAAACTTTTGATTTTTAAATCGGAGAAGAAGATGACCGAGTTTTTGAAACACTTTTAGGATTTTTGAAATCGGATTCGTATTTGAAGATACTTTCGCACTCAGATTTGCTGATTTTTCTTGATGAACAAAGTTAGGATTTTTGGATTGCCAGAAATGCTTTCTTTCTTTTAGATTTTTATTATATCTAGCATTTCTTTGACGTTTCTGAGCAGCGAATTGCTCAACATACTTATGGAGATTAGCCCTAGGTTTTGGCTTTCTAACGGGGATTTCAGAATTTTCAGATGACATATCACTTGGAACATTTTTGGTTCCACTCTGACTTCCTGTTTCGTAGCTAGAATTGACTTTATTCAAAGGTTCTGCCACATATCTTCCCTTCATCTTCCAAGAGGTCATTTCTGAGAGAACTTTGGTTTGACCTGCATTGTCAATAGGGGCAGACCAGAAAAATTCATCGCACCCATCAATATTGTCTTCTTCTAAGAGGGACAACAGTTCTTTGGTCTGATTTTTGTTAAGTTCTGAGGTTGTAAAAACCCAGTTCGGAACAGTTTGAACCTTTGGGAAAACGGTTGCCTTTTCTTTTAAAAATTTTGTACCATTTTCAGACATGCAAACATACTCAACGGAATTTTCTGAAATTAAATGTTTCTCAAGTTTATGTTCGTTTTTAACAAATTCTAAGCAATCAACCTCATCCTGCACATAGATTTCACTCATGTCACTATCATCATCAAATGCAAATACATTTTCAACGTTAACTGTATTATCTGAACTTAATTTAGTTCATAAAGAGTCAAATTTCTGTAAAGTATCAGATTTGATTTGCTATTTATCTTTTTTCGCTCAAAATCTATTTTAGCATATTCTTATGCTCTTTGGACTGTATGTAAGATACAATTTTGTCCAGTCCGATTTTATAAGCATAAGAGACTTCATCATATGACACGATGGATTCGCATTTGAAACAATCTGCATCGATTTCATCCTCTTTCATTTCTAGAAAGGCCAAAATCATTTTATGGATTTTCTTCCCTATTTCACAATCAATGTGCAGTTGAGTGATATTAGAATAAAAACGTTTAGCAATCAAACAAAAAATATTATGTTGTTTCAAAAGCCCTAAGTTGTCTCTTTGCAAATAAATTAAATCATCCCTAGATCTAGATAATTCCAACTCTAACTTCTCAATCCACATTCGCCTCTCCTCACTTCTTGATGTTACCCTGCTGATTTGATCATTTAAGTTAGTATTACTTAAACGGGTTCTCTTTAAACTATCACTTAAACTAGAAACTGTGAATCTTAAATCTTTTAATTCGGTTTCATATCGAGAGACAGGAATATGTAGAGATTCTAGAATAGAATTTACCTTGTTTATCATCTTCTCATATTCACTGATCTGCTATGTGACGGGTTTCGCAACGAAGCAACTGTCAGAAGTATCTCCCATTGGCTCCAAAACATAATTATTGACCATGAAGCATTTCCCCTCATACTCCGAAGCACTAGCTTTCGCAATGAAGCACTTTCCATGAGTCGGTGTGCGAACCTTGTCATCCTCTGAGTCAGTTGACCAACTTCAACTCTTCCAAACTCGTCTTCATTTTCCTGCACAATAAAAGCAGGTTTAGCATTATCAGCATTCTTCTTTTTCTTGAGCTCCTCTGTCTTGCGAAGGTAGTAGGCTTCATCATTTTCTTCTCCTTCATCCTTCTTCTCATTGAGCCTTTTCAACATGCACTCTTTTTCTAAATGATTCTTTCCATGACAGTAATTACAGTTATATCCAGAATCTCCTACCAGCTTGCCATCTTTCTTCATTTCTTCCTTCTGGGGGTTGTTGACACTCTCACCCTTCGTCTTCTCAGAGCTGTAACTTCCTTGCTAGTTTTGGTTTTTGTTGCGTCCAAAGTTCTTTTTGGCGAACTTCCTAGGGTTTGACACCATTAGTGCATAATCCTCCTTTGTGAGTTCACAGCCTGAGAGATCTGTCTTCGAACCTTCTTCTTCTACAACCTGCTTGTTCTTTGCGACTAATGCCAAAGAACTCATCTTAGAAACAATCTTCGCTTCTTTAGTAACTTCGTCCTCGTGAGACCTAAGAATTCCCACAAGCTTCGCTAAAGTGTAGGTTTTGAACTGCTCATGTGCTTTAACCGTTGATACCACAACTTTCCATTCTGGCTTCAAACCGTTCATGAATGTGACCTTTTGTTCAATCAGTTTGCGTCCAATCTTATTTTTCACCATCCTGCTTAAAAGATGATTGTACCAGTTAAACGTTTGGTTAAGTTTCTCCTCAGTCTTTTGGACAAAGGATCCAAACTCTGAGAGAAGCAGCGTATGAGTGGAATGCTCAAGACCAGCATCACTAGAATATAGTTCTTTTAGCCTGTCCCATATCTCGTTTGTTGTCTCACAAGCACTCACCAGACGAAAGGTGTCTGGAGGCAAAGCAAATATGATTATCCTCATCGCCTTTACGTTACTGATTAGCTTTCCTTTCTCGTCTTGTGGGACATCTTTTACTTCAAGAACAAGATTATTGTAATCGGCTTGAGTTTTAATAACTTTTCTTGTACCAGTAAGTTCAAACGTCTGTACACCGTCATGGCTTCCCATATCAAATGTGACAACCCAAAATTTTTTGCCTTGTAAGTCCAGCCAATCAATCGAGAGTCATACTTATTTCCGCTATCTTATAGCATTGTTTCGGGTCTGTTTGAGTGTTCTAATCTTGGTACATTCAAGTTTTGAGTTTAGGGATGAGTTAACTTGGGTTCTGCATGTTGCACTCGAGCCAAACACTCAACCAAGAGGAGTGTACAGCCGCACACATGGGTGTACGGCCGTACACACAAGATGGCCGTGAACCCATGCCCACATATAAGCCATCCCCTCATTTTTCATTCATTTCTTCATCTTCCAAGTCAAGAAAGTCAATTCTCTCTCAACTATCGTCAAGCTTTTCACCTTGATCTTCATTTAAGTAAGTATTCCTTCCATGGATTAGTTGATACAATGCATTATCTAGTTAAGATCCATGATTCAAAGCCTTGAAACATCATCAAACTCAAGAACATCAAGAGTGTACAGTCGTACACTCTATCTACGGTCGTACACCCTTGTTAGAATCATAATCTAAAGCCTTAAACACCTGCTAGGTACTTGTTATCCATAAGAACTCTTGAACCCTTGAATCCCTTTAAATTAAGACCCAAAAATGCAACCATTTTGAAGTGTGTGTGGCCGTACACACCTCAAGTCCTTCCAAATCGAGTGTTTTGCCCATCTTCTTGTTGAACATTAGACCCACTAGCTTCCCCATGGATCAAACAACCCTTTTGGCATGTTTTTCCCATGAGTGTACGGCCATACACTCCATGGCCGTACACCCCTTGGTCGTACACTCCCTTGCATGACCATAAACCCTTTTTAGTTAATCACATGTGATTGTAACACTTAGTTCAAGTGTTTCCTAGTCCCTAAGATTGTTTTCTTGCATGTTAGTTGGGTTAAACACTAATTACATGCCTATATATATGCCATTATATGTCATTTAGGACTCGTTTGTGTCTCGGGAATTCATTCGTGGAACTTCTCATCCTTATGCGAATCTGCAATTGAATCACCCACATAAGGTGAGTTCATACCCCTATAATCAACCTTTTAAATGATTTAAATGCTTTTAAGGGGGGGGGGGAATACAAGTTGAACACAATACTAATTGTGTAAATGTTTTATGATAAACATCATTTTTAAGGATTGCTTATGTGTTTATAAGTGATCAAATCATTGCAAAAACTCTTTTAAAGTTATGTTACTTTATGGTTTATAAAACTCCGTTGTTAAAGTACAATCATAACTTAGTAGATAAATCAGTCTTTATTTCAAGGTAGTAACAGTTCAAACAAACATACTAGTAAACTATAATAGGTATGGTTTAGGGATTCAGTTCATACTATAGCTAGTACAGGGAGGAGCATACTATAACTAGTACAGGGAGGAGCATACTATAAGTAGTACAGGGAGGAGCATACTATAAGTAGTACACGGAGGAGCATACTATAACAAGTATAGGGAGAAGCATACTATAACTAGTACAGGGAGGAACATACTATAACTATAACAGAAGAACAAATAATGAATTATTCACTTATACTATATATTCCTAGTATCCTAGGAAGATATCGTATCTTTAACTCATTGTTTATAACAAATTATGGTAATAACACATCATACCGGGTTTGCACTAACAAAGATACAAATACAACGTACCAGGGTTAGAAAACACGAGGTAATAACACATCATACCGGGTTTGCACTAACAAAGGTACGAATACCATGTACCAGGGTTAGCAAACACGAGGTAATAACACATCATACCGGGTTTGTACTAACAAAGGTACAAATACAACGTACCAGGGTTAGCAAACACAAGGTAATAACACATCATACCGGGTTTGCACTAACAAAGGTACGAATACCACGTACCAGGGTTAGCAAACACGAGGTAATAACACATCATACCGGGTTTGCACTAACAAAGATACAAATACAACGTACCAGGGCCAGCAAACACGAGGTAATAACACATCATATCGGGTTTGCTCTAACAAAGGTACGAATACCATGTACCAGGGTTAGCAAACACGAGGTAATAACACATCATACCGGGTTTGCACTAACAAAGGTACAAATACAACGTACCAGGGTTAGCAAACACGAGGTAATAGCACATCATACCGGGTTTGCACTAACAAATGTACAAATACCACGTACCAGGGTTAGCAAACACGAGGTAATAACACATCATACCGGGTTTGCATTAATAAAGGTACGAATACCACGTACCAAGGTTATCAAACACGAGGTAATAACACATCATACCGGGTTTGCACTAACAAAGGTACAAATACAACGTACCAGGGTTAGCAAACACGAGGTAACAATATGTCATACCGGAGTTATTTATAAAGGGTACATCTACAAAGTACCGGACAATAATAAATAAAACACATAAATATATACAAAACTCACAACAGTATCGACTGAGGCGTTAAGAGTACAGGATTTCATTACTTCTAGTAGTTGTCCAAATATTAGAACAAAGCCACATAACTTACTCGTAACATGAACATTCAGTTAGAAGGGAGCCTATAATGCTAACTTTATGATTCCTCGGTAGATACATCAGGGATATATATTAATCAAGTCCAGTAGATAGTAGGATGTGTGCCTTCCGCTTCATTTCCTGTTCCTTGTTTGGTTGTGGGCTTTGAGCAGATGCACCCATCTACTATCTATTCGATCTTAGCTATATATATATTCCGTATACACCAAGTAATCATAAGGAATACCAGGTATGGGTCAGGTCGTAGTATACAAATTCAATACACCGTTTTCTAGTACAAAAACATACTTTTAGATAGAACATTGAGTAAACTAAACTAGAAACTTATCAGTGAAAGGTTTAATCCATTTTATTAAACCAGTATAACTTAAAGGACCTTAAGTGGTTAATTCTTTAAAACCTTAGTTTATACATCAGGGTTATATATAATAAATAACCGATAGGTAGTTGGATGTGTGATTTCCGCTTTACTTCCTGTTCCTTGTTTGGTTGTTGGCTTAGGGCAGATTCACACAATTAACTATCCATTCGATATTAGATTATATATAGTTTGTATAAACTAAGTGATTATAGAAGGAACTATTATGGTTACCATTTTTACTAAAGGAAATAAGGGTTATTCTTAAAGAATGTTTTCTTCAAATATAAAGGAACTATTATAGTTAACTCCGTGAGTACCAAATGAATACACCAGGGTTATATACAGTAAAGATCTTACAAACAATGGGATGTGTGACTTCCGCCTCATTCGCTGTTCCTTGTTTGGTTGTGGGCTTAGGGTAGATTCACACAATCGATTGTTTGTTTGATCTGGATTCTATATAACTTATATCCATTTAACATTCATAGAAAGGATTGTAGATTCATTTTTACTTATCTTTCATCATATCATAAGATATAGGATCTTCTGGAGGAATAGGAGAACTTTTCTAAAAGAACTTTCAACTTACTTTACATCACTAAAATACTTATGAACTCACCAGCTTAAATGCTGATCTACGCCTTCAAAATAACTTGCTTTCTCAGGAAACCAGTAGACAGGTACGCGCGTTGGAATTCAAAAGATGAAGTACTGTAATTTCATGTCTTGTTTTGTTATTTACTTTTGGATTCAATCTTTTGTGAATTACTACTTTGTAAACACTTTAATATTAATACAATGGTTGTTTGTTACTTTGATTACTATGATGCATGTCTTGTGATACTAAACATGACGTCCTCCACCCCCAAACGTTTCCGCCGTTCCGGTTTGGGGGTGTGACAGATTGGTATCAGAGCATTGTTTATAGTGAACTAAGTATATCAACCTATAAAAGATATACAACTATAAATGCAATGGGGCCGAAGTGCTCTGGATAATAATATATTTTAAAAATATAACAATACCTTACAAAACTATACATACTTTGCTTATACATATATACATACTAGAACAAGTATCACAAGAAGAACAGAACAAAAGTATTTAAGGGTTGAACACTGCGGTCAAACCTGGACAGTTATGTAATCATATTTGGAATCAATATAGCATGATGAACTATATTCATTTGAGATGTGACCGACATGTGTTTGGGAGTGATGCGGTGCTGCAACAGTCTTAAAACTTACCTAACTCTATTCAATGGATTTCTAGATCAGTACATAAAGTTAAAATACTATGGGAGTATTTTATGATACTATAAGAGAACAACAAGTTTAAAACATACCAAGTTCAATACATTAAAATACTATAGGAGTATTTTAGGCACTATAAACAACTTATGTGAGAATTTAACAGACCCTTCTGGTAGGTCTATGATTTCGGAATGTATACTTCCAAGGTTTTTATATAATTGAGATTTTATAGACTTAGAATTTGTGATCTATGCTCCACTTCCTGTTCCTTGTTTGGTTGTGGTTTTGGAGTATGATCACTTATTCGAAGGTCTATTTAATCTTAAATTATATACAACTTGTATACATTGCACAATTATAGGAGGACCCAGAAGGATCACCCCATAATGTTATACTTAAACTCATGAATTCTTTAGACACTTCCATTCTCGCACGACAAACCCAGATAGATGTAGCCACTTCCTCATAGCGGTCAGCAAAAGAGTCAAGGAGGAACAAGAGCAGGTTCATGAGAAGTTTTCAGAAAAGGATCAGCCAAAGAAACAAAACGTCCTATGCGTCACACTAATAAATAATAACCTCAATTGACTTAGTGAGTTAGTGAATACACTACTCACACTATGTGTTAAGATTATTACTTTTCATACAACCAGTAACAAATATTCAGTTCACAGAAATTCATTCGAGGATAACCACTTCTGATTCATAAAGTTTATTTTATATAGACTCCCATTATGAATTGCTTTTCAGAACCTTAAGAAGGTCAGAACCAGATACACTAGGAAACAAGGATAACTTAGTTCAAATATCACTCGTACAAAACCCACCTCTACTTACTATCATGGACATATCTCAGAAATGTTGACTGAAACATTGAGAATAGTCCAGCAAAGCGTGAAATTGTTTAGTACATTTAAGTTGATGGAATACAACTAGTGATGACCATCATTACTCACGAGATCATTCTTCACCATGCAACAGAATTATGTCTTCACAAGGAGGAAACCAACCAACAGGCGAGGCACCAATTTTGCAGATAGACTCCGCTACTTTTCAGGCTGCGTCACAGCTGTCGTGACAGCCGTCATAGCACATTTAAATGCTAATAACACCAGTGGAAGCGGAAGCGGTGCCGGTTATACTAATCGCAGTAACAATCAAGGGAACCAGCGAGTGTCGGTTGACAAGGACACCCCAGACCACAAACCTGAAAACATGAAACGAAAGTTCTGGGATAATAAGGGGAAAAAGTCGGCTCAAGGTTCTAACAAGAGGCGACAGCCTGTGGCTACCCCTGCGGTCACAAAAACAGTCACAACATTTGGCACTTCATCTGCCACTATAACCCCCGTCAAACAATATGCTGGAAATCTCGCAAGGTGCGACAAATGCACCTACCACCACAACGGAGCCTGCCGAGAGTTACACTGTAGAAATTGTAACAGAAAGGGGCACACTGCCCGTTTCTGCAGGGCGCCAGCACAACCAATCTCCCAAGTAAAACAGGTTTGTTTCAAGTGCGGCCAATCTAGACACTTCAGGAAGGAATGTCCAACGGAGAGAAATGACGAAGGAGTTCGCTTCTGCAGAACTCCGACTCAGCACATCACTTCAACCACCGATGCTGGTATAGTTCAGGTATGCCATGCATGTGGTGAAATGGGACATGCCAAGAGAGACTGCCCAACAGAGAGAGTGACGGAGGAGAAGGAGGAATCTAACGACAAGACATAAGGGAACAACGAGGAACCCCGCTTTTGAAATTTTTGGTACGTCTCCTAAATAGAATTACTTTAAAATTTAATTTATATTTATATAAGATTAAAACTTGGGGAAAACATTTAAAAGTAATTATAATAACTCACTCGTCTGAACAAGTCACAGCATTCACAAGAGAACTAAAGATCCGTTCAGGGAAGCTATGATGGCTTAGTATGTACATCAGGGTTGTGCATAACTAAGATTTTGCAGACTTAGAGTGAGTGATTCCGCCTTAATTCCTGTTCCTTGTCTGGTTGTGGATTTAGGGCAAAGTTACTCAGTCGACTGTCTTATTCATTTTAATTATACATAATTTGTATATGCCAGGCGATCGTAGTGGTACCGATGAGGATCGAAACATAAAGTACCGACACTAGTTATCAAAACACTTGCACTATTAGTACTCGCTCATCGCAGTGTAATTTATAGCAGTGGTAATATCAAGGAGAAAACAGAAAGCACTAGAACGTTTACACAGAGTACATTGTCGAACACACTCGAGATACACCATCGAATAACAAACATTTCTTTCAAATCGGCCTAACTTTTGTTTCTGTAAAGAGTCCGTTGTCATCATTCGTCATGAATTGGTATGGTCCTTACCATACTAAGTTCATATGTTTCCATCGCCTTGACCGTAAAATCAACGAAACTCTCGTCATTCGTAACGACAGCCCGACCCAGACCTCAGAATCGTCTACCTCGTATTCTAAACCCCGAAGTACTCATGCGAGGAGTACCTTGCCCTCCGAAACCTTAACACCATATACTCAGCATATTTTCTGAAATACCACTCGTTCAGCAGATCAAGTTCAAGCACAGAGGCTAAGGACGAATACAACCCACCTATCACTAATAAGTGTATACGCGAGGGTGGTATATAATTATGATTAAGCAGATTTAGTATGTATGTTTCCGCCCTATCTCCTGTTCTTTGTTTGGTTGTGGACCTGGGGCAGAGTCGCACATCCGACCGTCTTACTAATCTTAATTATATACGACTTGTATACACGATGTAATGATAAACGGACCAAGTATGAATCATATTATGGACATTAGGACAAAGTTTCCCAGGTCTACGAGTGGGTATTCTGCCAGTCAGAGGAGCACAACCCCAGTAGTACTGCTAAGAAAGCTAATTACGGGATGAAATTCCATCTAACGGGGGGATAATGTGACAACCCAAAATTTTTTGCCTTGTAAGTCCAGCCAATCAATCGAGAGTCAGACTCATTTCCGCTATCTTATAACATTGTTCCGGGTCTGTTTGAGTGTTCTAAGCCTGGTACATTCAAGTTTT
The DNA here is from genome assembly GCF_052849685.1 of Lactuca virosa. Taxonomy (NCBI): domain Eukaryota; kingdom Viridiplantae; phylum Streptophyta; class Magnoliopsida; order Asterales; family Asteraceae; genus Lactuca; species Lactuca virosa. The sequence continues at coordinate 293,471,128 of NC_136434.1, forward strand.
GAGTTCATGGATGAGTTAACTTGGGTTCTGCATGTTGCACTCGAGCCAAACACTCCACCTAGAGGAGTGTACGGCCGCACACATGGGTGTACGGCCGTATACACAAGATGGCCGTGAACCCTTGCCCATATATAAGCCATCTCCTCATTTTTCATTCATTTCTTCATCTTCCAAATCAAGAAAGTCAATTCTCACACAACTATCATCAAGCTTTTCACCTTGATCTTCATTTAAGTAAGTATTCCTTCCATGGATTAGTTGATACAATGCATTATCTAGTTAAGATCCATGATTCAAAGCCTTCAAACATCATCAAACTCAAGAACATCAAGAGTGTACGGCCGTACACTCTATCTACGGCCGTACACCCTTGTTAGAATCATAATCTAAAGCCTTAAACACTTGCTAGGTACTTGTTATCCATAAGAACTCTTGAACCCTTGAATCCCTTTGAATTAAGACCAAAAAATGAAACCATTTTGGAGTGTGTACGAGCGTACACACTTGGTGTGGCCATACACACCTCAAGTCCTTCCAAATCGAGTGTTTTGCCCATCTTCTTGTTGAACATTAGACCCACTAGCTTCCCCATGGATCAAACACCCCTTTTAGCATGTTCTTCCCATGAGTGTACGACTGTACACTCCATGGCCGTACACCCCTTGGCCGTACACTCCCTTGCATGACCATAAACCCTTTTTAGTTAATCACATGTGATTGTAACACTTATTTCAAGTGTTTCCTAGTCCCTAAGATTGTTTTCTTGCATGTTAGTTGTGTTAAACACTAATTACATGCCTATATATGCCATTATATGTCATTTAGGACTCGTTTGTGTCTCGGGAATTCATTCGTGGAACTTCTCATCCTTACGCGAATCTGCAATTGAATCACCCGCATAAGGTGAGTTCATACCCCTATAATCAATCTTTTAAATGTTTTAAATGCTTTTAAGGGGGGGAATACAAGTTGAACACAATAATAATTGTGTAAATGTTTTATGATAAACATCATTTTTAAGGATTGCTTATGTGTTTATAAGTGATCAAATCATTGCAAAAACTCTTTTAAAGTTATGTTACTTTATGGTTTATAAAACTCCGTTTTTAAAGTACAATCATAACTTAGTAGATAAATGAGTCTTTATTTCAAGGTAGTAACAGTTCAAACAAACATACTAGTAAACTATAATAGGTATGGTTTAGGGATTCAGTTCATACTATAGCTAGTACAGGGAGGAGCATACTATAACTAGTACAGGGAGGAGCATACTATAACTAGTACAGGGAGGAACATACTATAAGTAGTACAGGGAGGAGCATACTATAACAAGTACAGGGAGAAGCATACTATAACTAGTACAGGGAGGAACATACTAAAACTATAACAGAAGAACAAATCATGAGTTACTCACTTATACTATATATTCATAGTATCCTAGGAAGATATCGTATCTTTAACTCATTGTTTATAACAAATTATGGTAATAACACATCATATCGGGTTTGCACTAACAAAGGTACAAATACAACGTACCAGGGTTAGCAAACACGAGGTAATAACACATCATACCGAGTTTGCACTAACAAAGGTACGAATACGATGTACCAGGGTTAGCAAACACGAGGTAATAACACATCATACCGGGTTTGCACTAACAAAGGTACAAATACAACGTACCAGGGTTAGCAAACACAAGGTAATAACACATCATACCGGGTTTGCACTAACAAAGGTACGAATACCACGTAGCAGGGTTAGCAAACACGAGGTAATAACACATCATATCGGGTTTGCACTAACAAAGGTACAAATACAACGTACCAGGGTTAGCAAAAACGAGGTAATAACACATCATACCGGGTTTGCACTAACAAAGGTACGAATACCACGTACCATGGTTAGCAAACACGAGGTAATAACACATCATACCGGGTTTTCACTAACAAAGGTATATATACAACGTACCAGGGTTAGCAAACACGAGGTAATAACACATCATACCAGGTTTGCACTAACAAAGGTACAAATACCACGTACCAGGCTTAGCAAACACGAGGTAATAACACATCATACCGGGTTTGCATTAACAAAGGTACGAATACCACGTACCAAGGTTAGCAAACACGAGGTAATAACACATCATATCGGGTTTGCACTAACAAAGGTACAAATACAACGTACCAGGGTTAGCAAACACGAGGTAACAATATATCATACCGGAGTTATTTATAAAGGGTACATCTACAAAGTACCGAACAATAATAAATAAAACACATAAATATATACAAAACTCACAACAGTATCTACTGTGGCGTTAAGAGTACAGGATTTCATTACTTCTAATAGTTGTCCAAATATTAGAACAAACCCACATAACTTACTCGTAACATGAACATTCAGTTAGAAGGGAGCCTATAATGCTAACTTTATGATTCCTCGGTAGATACATCAGGGATATATATTAATCGAGTCCAGTAGATAGTAGGATGTGTGCCTTCCGCTTCCTTTCATGTTCCTTGTTTGGTTGTGGGCTTTGAGCAGATGCACCCAGTCTACTATCTATTCGATCTTAGCTATATATATATTCCGTATACACCAAGTAATCATAAGGAGTACCAGGTATGGGTCAGGTCGTAGTATACAAATTCAATACACCGTTTTCTAGTACAAAAACATACTTTCAGATAGAACATTGAGTAAACTAAACTAGAAACTTATCAGTGAAAGGTTTAATCCATTTTATTAAACCAGTATAACTTAAAGGACCTTAAGTGGTTAATTCTTTAAAACCTTAGTTTATACATCAGGGTTATATATAATAAATAACCGATAGGTAGTTGGATGTGTGATTTCCGCTTTACTTCATGTTCCTTGTTTGGTTGTTGGCTTAGGGCAGATTCACACAATTAACTATCCATTCGATATTAGATTATATATAGTTTGTATAAACTAAGTGATTATAGAAGGAACTATTATGGTTACCATTTTTACTAAAGGAAATAAGGGTTATTCTTAAAGAATGTTTTCTTCAAATATAAAGGAACTATTATAGTTAACTCCGTGAGTACCAAATGAATACACCAGGGTTATATACAGTAAAGATCTAACAAACAATGGGATGTGTGACTTCCGCCTCATTCCCTGTTCCTTGTTTGGTTGTGGGCTTAGGGCAGATTCACACAATCGATTGTTTGTTTGATCTGGATTCTATATAACTTATATCCATTTAGCATTCATAGAAAGGATTGTAGAGTCATTTTTACTTATCTTTCATCATATCATAAGATATAGGATCTTCTGGAGGAATAGGCGAACTTTTCTAAAAGAACTTTCAACTTACTTTACATCACTAAAATACTTATGAACTCACCAGCTTAAATGCTGATCTACGCCTTCAAAATAACTTGCTTTCTCAGGAAACCAGTAGACAGGTACGCGCGCTGGAATTCAAAAGATGAAGTACTGTAATTTCATGTCTTGTTTTGTTATTTACTTTTGGATTCAATCTTTTGTGAATCACTACTTTGTAAACACTTTAATATTAATACAATGGTTGTTTGTTACTTTGATTACTATGATGCATGTCTTGTGATACTAAACATGACGTCCTCCGCCCCCGAACATTTCCGTCGTTCCGGTTTGGGGGGTGTGACATCTAGGAACCATGATCTTCAAGTCCTTGAATGTAATTCTCGAAGTGTAGCGCCCACACCTCATATACATGTGGAAAAAGAATTGGGATTCTTGTTGTAGAACCAATACTGCTGGATAGGTGGAATGAAAGAGGATGAGAATCTTCGGAATGCATGATTTTGATTCAATAAAAACTTTTAATGAACCAGATGTGTAAATTGAGTTTAGGGTAGAATTAAGATCTAGATTCAACGTCAACAGTCATTAGAAACGATGAAGACGGCGGAGAAATAGATCCAATAAAAGCGGAAACCCTAATGGCTCTTTTAACAGAAGCGTTGCGTATAGATTACATAGTCTCCGGCTCTGATAGCAATTGAATAGAATAAAACTTGTAAGATCGATCAAATTAAAACAGGTAAAAGAATCAAAACACAAGAATGAAGAACAGAGTTGTGCCGAATGATTAATAATCTCTTCCATAGAAGAAATCGATAAAGAATTGCTACTGTAAAGGAAGAGTAGGGTTACAAGAGAATTGATTTCAAAACACGGTGCATGCAAGCACTATAAATACTCTAACCCTAGCACAATAAATAAAACGGGTGGACAGGCCCAACCCGTTATTAATGGAATATAATAATACAAAATTGACATAACACAATATAGCCCCAACAGGATCCTGAAACTCTCGCGCCAACTGTTGCACCTCGATCACTAGTGCAAACTCAGCCCTGAATCTCGTCGTAAAATCATCCCATATCATTGTATCAACAACATCATCACCAACTGTGCGCCCCACCTCCTCCCACCACTCTTGGGCTCTGTCTTTCAGAAGACAGGAAGCAAGTCTGACCTTTGCCCTCTCGAGACAACTGCTAGTGTGAAAGGCGTTAGCAACATCCGCTAGCCACCTCTGGCTCACTACCGGGTCCATCGCCTCGTGATAGTCTGGAGCTCCACATGACCGGAACTCCCTGAAGGTCAATGAATTCGCCCTAATCAAGGACACCATTTCAGAATGGAAAGAGCCTAAACACTCCTCCAACAACTCCACAATACCCTTCTTGATCGTACCGAAGATCACAAGAGTCTACTCGAGAATGTAACACGTAATCTCAGACGAAATGAACTCCTTCGCCTGATCATCCAACTGCCCGACTTCAGATTCTGAGCCCGAGCCCTCACCAGCACCAAAACTACCAACCGGTCTTCCTCAAAGAGTCACCATACTGAAAATAGACCATATAGACATCAGATTACACATCAACATATATCGAGGGATCACAAACTCTACAAGCTTCCTGGTTTCATCGCAGCTCTCCTTGACTCGAGTAAGGATCCTCTGCTTCCAGTAGTATGGGCCCATACTACCTTCCACATCTATCTGTACTTTCCTCAAGGATTTCCTTGAATCCGCCAAGTTACTATATATCGATACAATCTATCCCTCGTCAAGATAAGGCTCCCCGCACTAGATATCTTCCTAGGTTTTCCTAGGGCAACTCCACAACACTCTCCGACATCATATGCAGAAGGAACTCTCGCTAACTTCCTCTAACTAGCTCATGAGTACAATTACATATTTCCAAAACCAGATAATTCTTCAAATGAGAGGTCTCACACTACAACGGTTGGACTCAAACAAGAGTTGCGCAATAGAGTTAAAACCTAATCTTTTAAAATTATCTAATCTCGGTAATATGTAACTTAATATATTCACTTACTAGTTAACTGAAACCAGTGAGAACTCCTAAAAGCACAAAGCAATCAGCATTCGAGCATCGAGTAATCAGAACCAATCATAACCTAATCAGGCCATCCTATCACAGACTGATCAGTACTAGCATGCAAGTCTACAAGCTCATACAATAGGCATACAAAGGTATCTCTCCTAGCATTCTATCATGAAAATACTGAGTAGATCCTTAGCCCTAACTAGCATGTGATTCACAGATTCACAAATCAAATCAAATCATATAACATGTATGGGTATTTTGGGAAAACTTACTTGAGCTCAGTCGATTGCATGCTCCACACCCTTTCTTGTATTAGAAAAATCTTTTCTTTAAAAACATTTCTTTTTGAAATTTTTTACCAATTCCTAAGTTTGAGTTCAGACACACCCAAGAGTATGTCCAAATCCCGCAAACTAAGGCTCTGATACCAACTTGTAATGCCCCAAGAATAAGACCCAAAAATTTCATTTTTAATTTAATAAAAACAATATTCAAAACATCATCACAAATCCCAAATGGGAAAAATGTATCAAAACATCACAAAGATCAGAGTTATCATGAAATACAGAACAATAACGTGTGTGCACTGCAATCACCCCAGCTCTTCCCTTTTGCACCAGAAGTACCTGAAACATAAACTGAAAACCATAAGCATGAAGCTTAGTGAGTTTCCTCCAAATACGACATACCACACATATCATACATATAATGGGACCCGCCCGATGAGTGTAACGGGCCCCGCCCTAAATCGCATAATGGGCCCCGCCCACTGAGTAAAATGGGCCTCACCCTAACTCGCATAACGGGCCTCGCCCTAACTCGTATAACGGGCCCCGCCCAACTTACAAATCATATAAGAATAACAAGATAATAGCATACAGAATAACCATCAGGCCCCGCCCATCAAGCATACAAGCACATACACATGCAAGAGTCACAGAGACATCTAGCATCCTAACATAACAGATCATGGGATGACATTGGTGCCTTAGATTCGCTAAACCCAGTGAGGAAACTCACCTCAGACTGTTGAATCTCACAAATAAATCTCTAGTGCTGGTCCGAATATCCCCGCGCTATCATCATAAAATAACATCCAATTAATAATTGGATTCCAATCAATAACCATCAGTCTAAATTAGGGTAAAAAGGCCATTTTACCCTTTACCTAGCTTGGTCCAAGACCAAGGCCCAAACCAACTACACTAAAAGGCCCAATTCCAAAATGGTCACCCAAAGCCCAATCATGGCCCAACTTTCCAAATTAGGCCCAAGTCCCTTCGTGGGCCTTCATCCAAGTGAACCCAAAATAAAAGCATCAGCCCAAAATAAAAACTGATGGCCCAATCAGACCCTACTCTCCTATGGTCTAAAAATAGCCCAAATCCGAGAAGCCTAATATAACGAAGCCCATCTGCTAAGTACGCAGGGCGTACTCAACTCGTACGCTCTGCATACACGCTCTGGGGAAAGTACGCACAGCGTACCAACTTGGTATGCCCAACGTACTCACAAGTTGGCCAACCTCATCAAATAAGCACTTGATCCATTCAGCCCCTACTCCATACTCTCAGATCTTGTCCCAAAAGATGACTTATCATGTAAAGTTGGCAACTTTACGAGCATGCATGGCTTAGGTTGTGTTTGGCGCGCCACAATTAGCTGATAAGCTAGCTTATTTTTCGAACTTTTTTATGTTGTCGTGTTTGGCAAGCCAAAAAGTAGCTTATAAGCTAGCTTATAAGTTAGCGTTTTAAAAAGCTACTTAGACTAGCTTTTTAGGAGCTTTTTTAAAATTTTCCAAATATACCCCTTAATTAATCATAGAAACACATTCTCTTAAATTCCCTTTTATGTAATTTTATATATTTCAGCTAGCTTTTCAGCTAGTTTTACCATACATTATTTTTTATCAGCTAGCTTTTCAGCTATCAGCTAGCTTTTTATTTAACAACTAGCTTTTCAGCTATCAGCTAGCTTTTCAGCTCACAACTAGCTTTTCAGCTAGTACACCAAACATAGCCTTAATGGGGCTCTAGAGCTTAAAAGAGCTTAACAAAGGTCATAACACATGCATGAGTCCATAAACACCATAAAGTTTTCATTTTTATGCCTAAGGGACCCCTAATATGTCCAGATCTAAAAGGTTTAGCTTCTTAAACGGCCTTAGCTCACCAAGACCAACCAAAAGGGACCAAACTGTCCATAAACAAGTTAAATAGTAGATCAATGCAAAGAGTTGATAAGATATGGACTTTATACCTCAAAAGTCATGAAATGATGGAGCTAAATCTAGATCTCTAAGCTCTTCTCCAAAGGATGAGTCTTCAATCTTCTCCTTCCTGTTCAAGATGCACAAAACACACCAAAAACGCTTCATAAGAGCTCAAAAGCACCACACAAAGGCTAAGGGACGAAATTAGGGTTTGAGGATATGGAGGCTAGTCTAAAATGTCCAAGAGGTGGGTTAATGACGCTTAAATATGGCACAAACCCTAAAAATTAGGGTATGCCCCTGGCCAGTGTAACCCACGTACGCCCAACGTACGTGGTCGATGCCCGTGATTAAACTTCAGCTAGTACGCCCCGTGTACAAGCCAAAAGGACCAAATTGCAATATTTTTGTTTAGGAAGGGTTAAAAAGGCAACTAACAAGGTTCGAATGTTACTATATGTGTGTGTGTGTATATATATATATATATATATATATATATATATATATATATATATATATATATATATATATATATATATATACCGTGCTATGTGCGAACCAGATATGGTTCTATTTTATGTTAGGATAAATAGATAATATTATATAATAATAATAGAAGTAGCATTGTCGAGAAGATAAACGAATAATAATACCCAATACTCTGTAGAAAATATATGTACACTAAAGAAAGGTAGTGTCACCTAAGATAAACGAATAATAATACCCAATACTATGTATAAAATATATGTACACTAAAGAAATGTAGTGTCACCCAAGACTAGAGTTGGTATTGGAAGTAGGTTACATGCATCGTAATCTAGTTTAGGGGTAAACTTAGACTTATGGAAGATACCTAGTTCAATTAAGTTTGATATTGGATAGTCTCATTAGGAGAATGTGTGTGAGCTAGTGTTGGAATGAAAAACGAGATGACAAATGCGGATTCTGAAGAACAATCATGAACCAATCACCATAATGTGCAAGTAATGTGACAAAGTCTATGTGTCTCAATTATTTTGGAATGAATGTACATGGAGACACTTTTCTGGGAGAAAGTTTACATCACAAGCTAAACTGTAACGACCCAAAAATCAACGGTAAAAATTTCATTTTTAATATAGCTAAAACATTGATACCATTTATTTCAAACATTTCAAATCATCATTAAGTAAAACATTTATCAGAGTTCATCCCAAAATCATTCATTGCAGAAATCATAGGTGTATGCATTGCGATCAATCCGAGCTCTTAATTTCCAAATTGATGGTACCTGAAACCAAAGTTGTAAACCGTAAGCACGAAGCTTAGTGAGTCCCCCAGAGCATACCCCACACACAATCCACATAACACATACCATATTAGCTATAAAGCTACATATATCACATAAGCCATGCATACATAAACCTGTAAGAATGCCATGGGCTACCCCACATGGTCTTTACCTGGGACTGCGATGCGCTACCCCACATGGTCTTACATCCAATGACATGGGCTACCCCACATGGTCTTTACCTAGGAATGCCATTGTCTACCCCACATGGTCTTACATCCAATGTCATGGGCTACCCCACATGGTCTTTACCTAGGACTGCCATGGGCTACCCCACATGGTCTTACATCCAATGCTACGGGATCCCCCCGGGGTCTTCCATGCAAGTATCACAAAGACAACTAGCATAACACATATCATATAAACACTAGCATACCACTTAGCATAAAGCTAACTATCATACCACATAACTCTACTACAGCTAGCGTACCACATAACATAAAATGGGTCGGCCTTGGTGCCTTAGACCCATTGGTATGGTGAGAAGACTCACCTCGCACTGCAGAAGCTTCCCGCATGAATTCCTTAGTTGTTGCCCCGCCAGCTTCCCGAGCTGTCACTACCAAACAATATACCCAATTAGCAATTGGGTCCCATACCATAATCCTTAATCCATGCATGGGGTAAAATGACCATTTTTCCCCTGGCCCAAATGATCCAAAACTAAGGCCCAAACCCAAAACAAAAGCCCATCACTATAATGTCCATAAAACCATCAATGGCCCAATTTTCGAAATTGGGCCCGGATCTTTCTAATGGACCTTATACTAAAGCCCAATATTCTCCTTGGTCAATAATCATGACCCCAATTGGCCCACGAAGGCCCACAACAACCTAATCCAAGAATTGGCCCAAACCGAGGCCCACAAATGTGAAATCCATATCTATATTGGGCCACGAGGCCCAATAGGCCCAACCATTCCTATATCGGCCCAAAGATACATTCAGGCCTAATAATCAGAAATTCCAGGCCCAAAACCATTAGGGACCCAAAGGTCCGCAGTCCACTAAGGCCCAAATCCTCCTGACAGTGTACGCCCAGCGTACCTCTTCTGTACGCTTAGCGTACTGGGCAAATGGATTGTACGCGCAGCGTACTACATAGTACGCCCAGCGTACAAACAGCTCAGGCACAAAATCCATTAAGTGCTTAATTCTTAATCCAACAAGTGAAAAACACAGATTTGAGTTATACATAACGTCTAAACCCATAAAGTCACTGACTTGGTGACTTTACATGTCCCAAACAAACCCAAACTCCAAAAATGGCATTATACTTCCATAAAAGTGACCCTAACTCATGCTTGAACCCATTAAGACCTTCAAGATGACAACTTCCTGTCTTAGGGACTCAAATAGCATCAAGGGTGGCAACCCCAAGTCTAAGAATCGAATTTGAACCATAAAGCTTCATCCTTGGGACCAAAACCATAACCAAAAACCACTAGCTAGATCTAAATGAAATATTTGTCAAGGTTGATGAAGGTTCTGGATCTAGAAGCTTTATACCTCCAAAAGCTTGCAAAGTTGATGAAGGTTCTGGATCTAGAAGCTTGACTCCAACCATAGCTTGATCACCAAGTTCCTTCTTCTTCAAGGTCCAAACATAACAAGTCATAACCCAACTAGATCCACATGAGAAAGCCACCAAGATCCAAACTTTATACTTTCTGGAGTTAGATCAATATGATTAGGGCTTGGATCCACAAGCTTCAAGTCAAGCAATGCTTCCTCAAGGAACTCCTTCTTCCACAATCAGCACCCAAAAACCCACTAAATCACCAAAAAGCTCAAGAATCACTCAAATGGAGACTAAGGGTCGATTTCTAGGGTTTAGAGGGATGGAGGCTGAAGATATTAGGGTTAGGTTATGAGATAAGGGGCTTAAATAGGGTCCAATACCCTAAAATAGGGTTTCGATCTGACTAGAGTACGCCCAACGTACATATGGTACGCCCAGCGTACTCCTGGGAACCTTCGCGACCATCCTAGTCAGTACGCCCAACGTACTGCCTTCTTCACTAGTACGCCCCGCATACGCTTTGTGTACGCCCCGTGTACTCGGCTAAACCTAAAAACCACGAAACTTCCGAAGGCCATAACTTCTTCGTTATAAGCCCGATTCCGATGATCCTTATATCCACGGAAAGGTGACGAGAAGCCCTACACTTCTAACAACTCAAACCTTTCTTAAGACCTTCCGAACAAAAATCCATTTTCTACAAAATCCCAAACTGCCACTTTACCGAAATACCCTTAGGCTTCCAGAACACGAACCGAACACCCGGATCACTTCTAATACATCACCTGCACCCAAATGGACCTAGATCTTACCTTCCCACGAGCCGTAATCCTTACAATGACCGACCTTCGAGCCACAGCCTCAGATTAGGAGTCAATTCGGAACAGAGCGTTACAACTCTCCCCCACTTAAATTAGATTTCGTCCTCGAAATCATGCCTCACCATCCCTGACATACCAGACAACCTGAGCAACACAGCCACGAACCCGAGAACCACAGCCTTCCCAAGGCAACTGAAACTAACCCTCGTAGGGTTCTAGAACACGGAGATGAATGAATTTCTTGCAACCTGATCACATCTGCTCCATCTGAAATCTTATGTCTCGAGATGGTCTGTCTCCCTGACAGACTGCCCACATCGAATCATCATCGAACTGATTTCACAAGAAACTAGTCTAGATAGAATACTTCCCACTCTAAATACCTTGAGGCTTCCAAAAGTACAAAATCACTGGTCAACTGCGGCTACCGAATAACAAGCAATTCCGCGCACGGACCCCAAATCACTGAAGTCGCTCCAACTCCTCTTGTTGCCCCATAGCTTCTTTCCTAAAGACCAACCGGGACTCTATGGTCCCAACTTGACTTCCACAGTCTGATACACCAGACATCCACCCGATCACTGAGATAGAAGAACACGTATAGCAGTCCCACATGATCTCCGAAGGATACCTCGTCTGCAATAACTGCCCTATCTATACAGCCACTCATGGCTCCTTCCATCCATTTATCCATCCGAGCATGATAGGCCGACAACCTGTCGCCACTGAATCCAACACAAAAGGTGAATGCTACCAGAATAACTGTAGTCTTACATCATACCCGGTCTCCTTCGACCTACCGTTTCCTGATCCCGACATGTCGTGGCTCTATTACGGATAGAGCCACCCGAGACACATCACAAGGGCTTAAACTACCATCAAACCAACCCATTGATCACCCTAAAATTCCGCCATCGATGCCCTTATTATATAGATGCCCCACAACTCATCTCACTGAAACAAAATCCTGCACGAATTCCGATTCGGGTCCCTATCCAAATCCGAATTATTACTCTGCTCATATCCAGAGATCCTCGAATCGGCATTTGCATAATATACCATGACTTCCCGTCATCCTTTACTCGACCGATTAATAAATACCCTAGCCGATTCCCTGAGACTACCAGTCTCGCACCCGGTCCAACCACCATGTTCTTATGAGATCCAAAATCAGGGCTATCCATCCGTAGCCCTACTGAGACATGCACTAATCATCCACATGATCCTGTATCTCAAGATCCAACCCTTGGCTCATCAGTCTCTACCGGTTCCATCCTGAATTCCCATAACCATCCGGGATCATCCCCGGATAACTGATCGGTCAATCACCCCTGGTCCTGATGCTGACTAAGCTGTGGCTCCCCCACAATCTTGCGAACTAGCCTACCCTAGTCCATATCATCTGAAAGAATTCGTGAATGCTATGGCACCCCCGCAGTCTTACAACACTCTGTACTGCTAGTGAATGCTACGGCTCCCTTGCAGTCTTACAACACTATACCCTAACTGACCATTAGTGAATGCTATGGCTCCCCCGTAGTCTTACATCACTTTCGCCCTTGCTTCTGACCTGGATACCTGGACGGTTCTCCCCCACTTAGATTCAACTAAGTCCGCTCGGCACACAAAAATTGAAGGACTCCCAATCCTAATTACGTTCCAATGTTCACCTTGCTGACGGCCGGTGCTTACCAAAGCTAGCACGCCAAAAATATCCCTGTCCAAACAGCACACTTCCTGAAATTCAGCTAACACTTCTTGTATCCCAACAACATCAATGACTTCAAACGCTTAAAGGCGATATCACGCTCAGACCTCGGAGTCCAACGAACAGATAGTCTAACCAAAACCTCAGTGACAACTCTCTCTTCCCTCGGCAATCCCAATGGCTCTTCCAAACATAAATACTAAGGCTACTGAAAACTAGTCATAACTCCCTCGTTCAAGCCCTTGAACCAACTCTGAAATTGACTGGAGCAGGTGCACTCACCGCTCCTCCCTGATCGTCACACAGTCGACCTCCTTATCGTCCACCTAAACACAACATATAACGGCTTTCTCCCTAAGGTCAATCCCTGAAAACGTGACCAAACCTGTTACACCCGTAGCAACCCAAATCACTAAACAGATTCCGACAACGACTCAGAGCAATCACGGTGCACGCGGAATCCGCTCCGTGAGATACATCCGTCTGAAGATCTCTTAAAGATTCCTCGACATGCTGAATGGCATCTGACAACCCTTGCTAACCCATACAATAGCAGAAAACCGACCCGAGATCCAACTTATCACAATTCCCAAGCGATACAAATACCCGATATCCACCAGAAATGGCCGAAGATAGCATATCCACAAACATCTGGAGGGATCCTGACCACCTCCTCCTAGGTCACCTCGACCACCCTAAGAACATGATGAAACACTTCATTCTAATTCCAATGACTATCCAAACCCTTGGAACGAGACTCCGTCGTGCATTTTCTAGAAGTGTTGCACTGGATCTGACCCTGCTGGCCTCTCAAAGGCTGGTCCAAACTCTTGGGTCTCCGCCCAAGACCCTCCAATAAATTCACCTGACCTGAACCTCTCTCCTTAAGGTACTCCTAATCAATCTTCCGTCCTCGGCTCTGAGATCCATATCATTCAGGGTCTCGCACCCTGACACACTCGCCAGCTCAAACGCCAACGGCTGAACTACAGAAGTTGGAGCAACCTCTGCTCTAAACTGGCTATAAACTATTCCCATATATAGTTTCAAATCCCAAAGTGCAATAAATCTCACAATCAACCCTTGCCGCCTGATACAAGAGATACAAAGCGAACTCGAAATCTTGGCAATCATTCCGCTAACTGGCTCACCACCGGAGCCGGGACCAAACCCTGGTCCTTCCCCTTGCGTGATCATCCGCATTCAGCATAGCAGCTATGCCCACAGTCCAATCATAACCAAGAATTCTCCTGATTCGAGTATGGATCCTGTTCTTTCAGTAATACGGGCCCAATACTACCTTCCACACCTATCCATACTTTCCTCCGGAATCATCCTGAATCCTCTAAATCACCTACTCCCATGATGTACCAAATGTCTGGTAAACAGCAGCACAATATCCACTGAAGCACCTCCTAGGCTCCCCCTAGGTTCTCAACCTACCCAATCCTCAGCTGCTGAAAGATTCCCAGTAATGTGAACTAGCTACCTGTAACGCCCGCAGATCCGGGCTAGTCAATTTAGAGACGATGAGCATCAAAAATGAGTTTTTTATGGAAGATTATTTAGAAGGATTAATCTTAACCAAGTTGTAGTATATGTTACAAGGGTTCCGTACATATAAAGAACGCCGAAATCCGAGTTATAACGGAGAAGTTATGGCCCGTCGAAGTTTTACGGCAAAACCGGCACGGCACCGTGAGACGTAAATAGTGAATTTACAGTAGAAAACTTTTTAGCCTTAGTGATCTAAACAAAATTTGTAGTATACGTTAAACCGAGAACATACAAAAAAAAAAAGAACGCCCAAATCTGACTTCGTAGGAGGAAGTTATAAATTTTCTCAGATTTGGCATAGCAGTGCACGACCCGAAACTCGAATTTTAGTTCGAGCGGTTTTTGGCCTACGTGACCTAAATGAGAGTTGAAGATCTCATTAATAAGAACTCAACGGTAAAAAGACTGATGAAAACGGCGTCCGTATGAAGAAGTTACGAATTTTACGCGGACATTTAACAGTGTAATCTCCTCATACTGTTAAATTTAAGATCGGTCGGGAAATAGCCGACGGAGTCAAAAGTAAAGTTGTAGATCTTATTTTTACCTACGCGTGGATATAAATAACGTCGAAAATGGAGCTTGTATGCGAAAGTTACGGGGTTTAGAAGTCGGAAGGGTGCTGCTGCAAAAGGGGTGACGTGACACAATCTTGGCCATTGCTTTCTCCCCAAAGCTTGCCACTAGATGGTGACATGTGGCACCAACTTCAGCCATACTTCACCCTATAAATACAACCTCTTCCACCCTCATTTCTTCACACCTCCACCCTTCTCTCTCTAACCTCTCTCTAAACCTCCCAAAACTCCCCTAGCGCTAGAAGAAAGCCCCGGAGCGCTCGACGGCTCCGAGAAGAAGAGCTTTCAGCTCGGAAGTTATGCCCCTGCAGAGCACGGCTTCTAGCCAAACCCCCTCATAGGTAAGATATGCCTACCTAATTTTTAATATAGCTTTTATTTAAATATAGTAACGTTATTAGGACCTTATAATAATTATTTGAGCTATTATTATGGTTTATATAAGTGCCGTTATAATATCTTTTTAACCACTCGCGGTACGGGGAATCCGGTTTGAAGTGCCGCCTGGGTTGTTGGATTTCAAAAGTGCTATATGCCAAAATGATCCTGCCCTCTGGTGTTTTATGTCTGGCCCCTGTCTGTACATAGTGGTTGGAAAATATTGTTTAAACGTTTATATAATAATAATAATAATAATAATAATAATAATAATAATAATAATAATAATAATAATAATAATAATAATAAGACTAATAATTAGTCACGGTAAATATTAGACTAAAATCTAGTGGTAATAATACTAGGTTTCGTCGAAGGAAATTATTTTAAAGTAAACGAAGCGTTGTCCGAGTACCAAGTCACCACCTTATCAAGTGAGTGCATAGTTACTTTCATCTTACACATAGATATGAAGTATTTTATATAAATTACGTCTATGTGTGCATATTGTCTGTATACTTGTTATCTATGCTGGATGAATGATTTTATACATGTTTTAAATGATTTAAACTGTATACGTATTTTATATCTACAAATATGTTGGGTGAAACATGGGTAGATGAATGATGAGAGATGAAAGATGATATGAGTGAACATTGGCAGCTATAGACTTAGTGCCTAAATAATATCGGCAGTTATGGACTTAGTACCTGATAGATAAACACTGGTAGCTATGGACTTAGTACCTGATAGATAAACGTTGGTAGCTATGGACATAGTACCTGATGGATAAACGTTGGTAGCTATGGACTTAGTACCTGATAAACGTTGGTAGCTATAGACTTAGTACCTATTAGATGAACACTGGTAGCTATGGATTTAGTGCCCGATGAATGAAGATTAGCATCTATGGAATTTGTGCTTTACGAACGAGCATTGGCAGCTATGGACTTAGTGCCTGTCTTATAACCCTGGAAGCAAGGGACTTCAGAATGAACGAATAGATGACTATTAGGGTAGACCCTTGAGAGTAAGGAAGATAATGGGGATGGGTAATTGGGTTAATTGTTTGATGTTTAAACATAATAATTATATTATTGTGGGTTGAAAACCCTATGTACTCACCAGGTTTCCCAACCTGACCCACTCAAGCTTATTTGAATCACAGGTGCCGATACGAAGTTACATTACACTGAGAGATTAAAGAGGTGTAGATCACTAGTGTAAATAAATGTAAGTTCTGTTTATGCTTATGTTTCTGTATTGACAATGACATCCCAAATGTTTTAAAATGAATAAAAATACATTTATTCGGAAATGCTTTGATAACGTATTTATCATGCTTTTCTGGGAACAAATTCTGCAACATTTTTATTAAAAAGGGTACTCTGATTTTTATAAAGCATAAACAAAATCGGTCTTTTATGGTCGTGAAAATGGGGATGTCACACTACCTTATGAATATAGCCACATGTATCAGAGATCAAATAATCCTTCAAGTAAAAGACTCAATCCTAGAACGGTTAGACTCAAACGAGAGCTACGCAATAGGGCCAAATCCATCACTCTGAGATTATCCAATCTGTGCCACATGTGACCTAGCATATTCACTTAGTAGCTAGCTCGCATTGCTAGAAGTCCCACAAAGCACAAAGCAAGCAGCATTCGGACAATGGAAAACTAACCACATATTCCAAACAAACAATTCTACCTATACATACAATTCGCAATCAGGTGACTTATGTCACTAATCTCATCCTGGGCTTCCCTAGGGTAATCCCCGACCCACGAACTATCATAGAACATTCAGCCCATAAACCACGACCCATGCTGTCCTCATCCACCCTCGTTGTCGGATGCCTTATGCATGCAAATTATACACATAACATGATCCAATAGACCGTCGAATAATAGACTCTACCCTAAGACCACAGGAAATAAGGTCAAATCAGCTATTCTAAGGCTATAAGATCCTAACCGTATACAATTTTCAAAACATACACATTGCAGTTACAAATACAAATTATCATTCTCATTCTAGCATGACATCCAATATCCTCATGGCTATAAGCACCACATATCAGGCCAACCTATTGCTGACTACTCAGCTCTAGCATGCAAGTCTATCAGCTCATACAACATATACAGGCATCTCCCCTAGCCCTAACTAGCATGTGATTCACAGATTCATAATCAAATCATAACAGATAACAAATGTGGGTATTCTGGGGAAACTTATTTGAGCTCGGCTGATTGCATGCACCACGCCCTTTCTTGTCTTAGAAATTCTTTACTTAAAACATTTTTTTCTTTTGAAAGCTTTACAAATCCTCAATCTGAGTTCAGACACACCCGAAAGTATGTCTGAATCCCTCAAACCAAGGCTCTAATACCAACTTGTAACGACCCAAAATCAACGGTAAAAATTTCATTTTTAATATAGCTAAAACATTGATACCGTTTATTTCAAACATTTCAAATCATCATTAAGTAAAACATTTATCAGAGTTCATCCCAAAATCATTCATTGCGGAAATCATAGGTGTGTGCACTGCGATCAATCCGAGCTCTTCATTTCCAAATCGATGGTACCTGAAACCAAAGCTGTAAACCGTAAGCACGAAGCTTAGTGAGTCCCCCAGAGCATACCCCACACACAATCCACATAACACATACCATATTAGCTATAAAGCCACATATATCACATAAGCCATGCATACATAAACCTGTAAGAATGCCATGGGCTACCCCACATGGTCTTTACCTAGGACTGCCATGGACTACCCCACATGGTCTTACATCCAATGCCATGGGCTAGCCCACATGGTCTTTACCTAGGACTGCCATGGTCTACCCCACATGGTCTTACATCCAATTCCATGGGCTACCCCACATGGTCTTTACCTAGGACTTCCATGGGCTACCCCACATGGTCTTACATCCAATGCCACGGGCTCCCCCCGGGGTCTTCCATGCAAGTATCACAAAGACAACTAGCATAACACATATCATATAAACACTAGCATACCACTTAGCATAAAGCTAACTATCATACCACATAACTCTACTACAGCTAGTGTGCCACATAACATAAAATGGGCCGGCCTTGGTGCCTTACACCCATTGGTATGGTGAGAAGACTCACCTCGCACTGCAGAAGCTTCCCGCATGAATTCCTTAGTTGTTGCCCCGCCAGCTTCCCGAGCTGTCACTACCAAACAATATACCCAATTAGCAATTGGGTCCCATACCATAATCCTTAATCCATGCATGGGGTAAAATGACCATTTTGCCCCTGGCCCAAATGATCCAAAACTAAGGCCCAAACCCAAAACAAAAGCTCATCATTATAATGTCTATAAAACCATCAATGGCCCAATTTTCCAAATTGGGCCTGGATCTTTCTAATGGACCTTATACTAAAGCCCAATATTCTCCTTGGTCAATAATCATGACCCCAATTGGCCCACAAAGGCCCACAACAACCTAATCCAAGAATTGGCCCAAACCGAGGCCCATAAATGTGAAATCCATATCTATAGTGGGCCACGATGCCCAATAGGCCCAACCATTCCTATATCGGCCCAAAGATACATTCAGGCCTAATAATCAGCAAATCCAGGCCCAAAACCATTAGGGCCCAAAGGTCTGAAGTCCACTAAGGCCCAAATCCTCCTGACAGTGTACGCCCAGCGTACCTCTTCTGTACGCTTAGCGTACTGGGCAAATGGGTTGTACGCGTAGCGTACTACATAGTACTCCCACCGTACAAACAGCTCATGCACAAAATCCATTAAGTGCTTAATTCTTAATCCAACAAGGAAAAAACACAGATCTGAGTTATACATAACGTCTAAACCCATAAAGTCACTAACTTGGTGACTTTATATGTCCCAAACAAACCCAAACTCCAAAAATGGCATTATACTTCCATAAAAGTGACCCTAACTCATGCTTGAACCCATTAAGACCTTCAAGATGACAACTTCCTATCTTAGGGACTCAAATAGCATCAAGGGTGGCAACCCCAAGTCTAAGAATCGAATTTGAACCATAAAGCTTCATCCTTAGGACGAAAACCATAACCAAAAACCACTAGCTAGATCTACATGAAAGATTTGTCAAGGTTGAGACTTTATACCTCCAAAAGCTTGCAAAGTTGATGAATGTTCTGGATCTAGAAGCTTGACTCCAACCATAGCTTGATCACCAAGTTCCTTCTTCTTTAAGGTCCAAACATAACAAGTCATAACCCAACTAGATCCACATGAGAAAGCCACCAAGATCCAAACTTTATACTTTCTGGAGTTAGATCAATATGATTAGGGCTTGGATCCACAAGCTTCAAGCCAAGCAATGCTTCCTCAAGGAACTCCTTCTTCCACAATGAGCACCCAAAAACCTACTAAATCACCAAAAAGATCAAGAATCACTCAAATGGAGGCTAAGGGTCGATTTCTAGGGTTTAGAGGGATGGAGGCTGAAGATATTAGGGTTAGGTTATGAGATAAGGGGCTTAAATAGGGTCCAAGACCCTAAAATAGGGTTCTGATCTGACTAGAGTACGCCCAACGTACATATGGTACGCCCAGCGTACTCCTGGGAACCTTCGCGACCATCATGGTCAGTACGCCCAGCGTACTCCAAGGTACGCCCAACGTACTGCCTTTTTCACTAGTACACCCCGCGTACGCTTTGTGTACGCCCCGTGTACTCGGCTAAGCCTAAAAACCACAAAACTTCCGAAGGCCATTGTGACATCCCTTAATTTCTCGGCCAGAAAAGACCGATTTCGTTTATGATTTTTAAAATAAAAATAAGAGTAATCCTTTTAAAAAGGGTGTTGCGGAATTTGCTCCCATAAAAACATGATAATTATATTATCAAATCATTTCTGAGGAAATGTATTTTATTCACTTAAGCCATTGGGATGTCATCGTCAATACAGAAACATAAGCATAAACAGAACTTACACTCACTTACACTAGTGATCTACATCTCTTTTAATCTCTCAGTGTAAAGTAACTTCGTATCGATACCTGTGATACAAAAAAACTGAGTGGGTCAGGCTTGGGAGCCTGGTGAGCATATAGGGTTTTCAATCCACAATAAATAATTTATTATGCTTAAACATCAAACAATCAACCCAATTACCCAATCCCCATTATCTTATTTATTTCTTAAGGATTTACCCTAAGAATCAAATCTCACTCATTCCTAAGGATTCATCCTAAGGAATAGGCACGAAGTCCATCGCTGCCCAAGGTTCATACAACAGGCACTACGTCACATAGTCGCCGGGGTTTATACAATAGGCACTACGTCTCATAGTCGCTAAGGTTTATACAATAGGCACTACGTCTCATAGTCGCCAGGGTTTATACAATAGGCACTACGTCTCATAGTCGCCAGGGTTTGTACAATAGGCACGAAGTCACATCGTCACCAGGGTTTATCTAATAGGCACGAAGTCACATCGTCACCAGGGTTTATCTAATAGGCACGAAGTCACATCGTCGCCAAGATTTATACAACATGCACTAAGTCCATAGCTGCCAACATACTAAATCCGTAGCTACCAACGTACATCTATACTGTAGAAAATTCATAGCTACCAACGTACATCTATACTGTACTTCTATCCCTCATACTTTATCTACCCATGTTTTACCCAACATATTCGAAGATAAAATATATATACATTTTAAATCATTTTAAACATGTATAAAACATTCATTCAACACCCATCTCGAATAAACAAACAACATATATACACATAGCACGTATTTTATATAAAATACTTCATATTTATGTGTAAGATGAAAGTGACTACACACTCACCTGATTTAATGAAAATCGGGCAGCAATTCGTTTCCTAAAACGATCGTTTCTAATAAAACCGGGAGTTTTATTGAGAAACCTGTTGGGTTTTGAGCATTCTAACACTCCTATGGTGTACATGCAACCCTATAAACCTTGGATCTATGTTTTCTCTATTATACATGCAAATATTAACTATTCCAAGGTTTCATCCTAACTAGCATATTATGAAGCACCTATACTACAAAGTTCTAGTTAGATGACATACCTTTTGATGTAGCTTGATGTCTTCAAGCTTTAAGAGCTTAGCCCCAATAGTGTGGAAGCCTCAAATGGAATCACAAATCACCAAAACACCTTGGAAGAACTTGAGAGAATATGTATGCACACTAAAATCGGCCCACTCTTATTTTCACACACTTGTGCCAATTTTGTGAGCCAAGGACCCCTTTATATATTATGGAGGATTAGGGTTACATCCATGTAAACCCTAATACCCATGACCTTTCATTTACATAGGATCCATGGGTTAAAAGCTCCATGGACCATCCATGAAAGCTTAGCCCAACCTAAATGAACTTGGCCCATTCCATATATATAAGAGTCCATATTTAATTAGTTCTTTTTGATCACTTAATTATTTCTAAATTAATTCTTGATCAATACTAATTAAATAATATGATTCCATATTAATATATTAGAACTTATAATATATTAATATAAATCATAAATATACTATTCTCAAAAGACTATCCATATAAATTGTGCCGGTGAAGTGCAACCCAAATGGACCATGCCAGGTCGGGTCAAGTACATACCAAATATAGTTATGGACTTAGACATTAATCCAACAGTCTCCCACTTGGATAAGTCTAAAACTATTATTGAGTATGACTTCAAAACCTAACTGGCAATCGTAGCTCTTAAAGCCGCTGTCGAACTCTGACCTTGTCAATGACTTGTCCATTAGATAAGGGATCATATATTCCTCCATTCTAGATATCATATGGACTGAGACATGGATTATAATCATTCTCTCTGTCCATTTGTTGTTTCCCGATTTTCGATTTATGATGACTGACTGATTGAACAAATCAAATCAGTCCTGGCTTGGCCAAGCACTCACATGTGTCATCGCTAAATCATCGAGGGGCCCACAGATATCGCTTTTATCCCGAAGGTAAAAGGAATGGATAAACTTCGACTCATATGGCTTGTTCTACTACTTGTTGAATCATACACAAAGGCACGTTTTATAACATCGAGTTACCAAATGCGTTTTCGTGCAATCAATGTATAACCAACTCATAGTAACAACTCATATCTCTAGGTTTGAAGAATATAAGATATTATCGTCTCATGATCACTCGTGATAAAATCCATGAAGTGATTCAAATGAGCGCGGGTTGAATCCAATACTCAGAACTTATGAGCACTCATGAGTGTTGTAGCACCACTTTGTCCACCAACTTGGACCTCTACAAACCAACCCATGACAGTCTTGATTCATATCTACTTCCAACATATGACCGACTGTGGATGGTTTGAATAACTTAATCATTCAGGAAGAGCGACTTAGTTATTCTGGAAGTCAAAACATGCAAAGTGAAACACAAGAATAAATGAATCAAATATGGTATCAACCCCTATGAATATAAATAAACACTTTTATTTATCACCATACTGATTACTCATTATTCATTGTTTCGGTTTTATCAACTTTATACTTGAATTAAAAACACTAGTTGTCCTATGCTCCAAGCATGTACACTATGTTTTTCTTAAACAATAGCTTTGCCATACACCAAGCATGTACACTATGTTTTTCTCATTTTGACTATCACTTCTGAATAAGAGATGCCTCTTTTCAGAATATGTCAATATGGTCCTTCCAAAATTAGCACTATACTTCCAACTGTCCCTGAGCAACCAATCTTTGGTAAACCTCATATTGTCCTCGACAATTGCTTAATCATTTTAGTCATATCCAATTCTAGACCTTTTCCCTTCTTAATGCCTCTAGGCATTTGGAAAAATTTAGAAATGACAAATATTATAGCACATGCAATCGATCATGTACCCAAAGCAAATGGTACACGATTCATGATGTCTCACATAAAGACATTATTCTAGACCAGTCTTTTGCTACAATATTTTTATTTGCCATGTTTTCAAAATTTGACTATGAAGAGGGATGACGTAATCATAATCGAATTTTTAGAACGCAATATATAGAATTTCCTTAAGTTGAACCAATCCAACATGAAATTCATATATATATTCTTGACTAAAGATGATTAAGGTCTCAATCTAAGCCTTTAGAACTGAAATGAAGTATATCCTCTCCCTTAATTATAGCAAAACAACTTTTTCAATCCCTGCAGCCTCACGAATTGAAACTTTTGTTTTCTATAATTAACATTGCTAACTTGCAACACTAACAATAATTATCATGCTCCCACTAACATGATGATTATTAGCATAAGACTTATGCTCCCACTAGCTTTGACATGTACTCAGAAATCAGCTGGACTTCTAGAAATCAATACTTTATTGACTTTCTTACCAAAGTTCAGATTTCTGATACGAGATGCTTTGATAAAACTTTATCAAAATCATACACCTTTCCTTAGATAGCATGCATGTGCGTCTAAACAATTTCAGAACTATGAAAAGGGATGCCGTAATCATAGTCTCAATTGTTTAGACCTTTTGTCATCTGCTTCAAATCTACTTGGTGGAAGTGTTTCCTCACCATCATTTTCCTGAATCAGAGAGAAACCTTATGACCCTTAGATTTTATGGTGTATGTGTTCTTATCCATGTGAATCGTCAAAACCATAGTCACAAGACAAGGATAATGACAAATCCAAACTCATATGGACTGAACTTATGCAATCTTAACTTCTTGCCACCTGGCAGTACAAGGGCCTGCCATTGCTTCCAAGTAGTTATGAAAACAATTGAGAACATGTAGAACTCAAATGTTATAGCCAACTTAAATGGAATGGGCACAGAAATGTCAACACGATAGGTTATAAACCTCTAGTTGTGTGCTAGTGATGAAATACAGGTTTTATTCTTGATTAGTTCTTGAAACCATTTCAGGATCTTTTAGACTCCCACTGTCTTCTTGACCAATACGACTTTCTTGCCAAATATTCAAGAAGTAGTGTGGATTCTTAATCAAGACAAACACTTCACACAATTGGCCTTAGTTGGTCTTTGTTTTATCCAAAACATCACAACTTACCAATTTCAAATGTACAAGAGTAGAAAACTTTTACTCTTACATTTGACAAGTGTTATAAACCTTCTTTAAGATGTGTCACTCAAATTACAATCTTGGAGTATGTCACTAAGATTTGTTTTGGAACGAAGTATGACTCATCTTCTTGATCTGATCACTTCAACAATTCATGACTTTTCTTCTTATCTATCAGAATGCACTTAGAGGATGAATTGTGATATGGTCTCATAATCTTTAAGATGACCATTAAACATGATACTAAAGTACTCTCCCATCTTTTCAGATTTGAGAAACTTTTATCCTTCTGCCTAATTTGATTCTTCTTATCCGTTCTGCTATACATCGGAGCTTTTCCAATGTCTCAGACTTATACTTAAGCTTGTAAGTATAACCATATTTACTAAAATTTAGTAAATCATGACGAGTAGTCTTATCGATCTTTTGTGGTGGACTCTGATCAGTGCACAATGATGTGTACTTGATCCCTTAGTCCTTCACTTGACTCACATATACATGTGAACAAGGAACTAGTCTTAAATTTTTCCAAAAATGAAACTTCTCATTCATCATACTATACAACTTGCATGATTCCAAGTTTCGGTCCAATTGAAACTTAGGTGATGAGAATCTTTCCTTACTTGGTAAATTTAGACACTACCACAAATGAAAGAATCAAATTCATTTTTCCAATGTTGCTAGAAACATACAAACATCAAGTTTTCATAAATGCCATTGCAAGGAGATATAAAATAAAGTAAAACTTTTATTTATTTATAAAAATGCGGAAAAACTTTTCCTTATAATGCAAATTGAAATGAAAACTATGCTATTACATGTTTCCTAGCAATCTATCATAACTCCTAAGAAGTAGCTCAAGAATCCGATCTTCAACCAAGCGACATAAATCCATATTCGCGATCAGATTCAGCATACTCTTTTCTTTAAGTTTCCTTCCCTTTGCTTGATCCTACTAAATATCAAAATGCAACCGAGTCACATTTTGTATTAAGAATCATCAACTGGTAACTTAATAGAGTTAGATAGTGGACCTACCTGAAGCAGAGTCAAACTGTTGATTCTTCTTTCTTTCAGGTAGCTTGGGCAGCTTCGCTTCCAATGCCCCTTTTCTTCACACTGAAAACATATAGACTCTTTGGGAATGGTACAAAAGGCTATTCCAGACTTAGACTTTCACTTTACCTTCCGGTCAACCGGCTTGACCAAGGCCGAGCCCTTTCCATTGGGAAGAGAAAGCTTTTCTGGACTTCCAATGTTACCATTGTCCATGTCCATGGAAGTTTGAGAAATAGACCTTCCATCCATATTTGCTTGACTATTGCACCAAATCATTTCTGATTCAGCAGCAATAAGAAAATAAGAAAGATCCATTAGGGTCATGTCGTGATCTGTCACATAGTAGTCTTTCTATATGACTCAGGAAGTGACTGAAACACCCAGTCAATAGCCAACTTCCTTGGGACAACGACACCCAACATTCTTAACCTGTCACTGTGTGACTTCAGTCCTAAGACATGAGTGCACGCAGGACTTCCAATTTGATGTTTTATTGTGAGTAGGGATTGAGTGATCTTGAACTTTTCAAGTCTTTAAGCTTGTGGGTCAGAGAGAATAATTGGAGGAGGTGGAGGAAGAGAAGTATGACTTCCATGAGCCAAACTCGGGAAGTCATATTCATTAGGAAAGCTTGGTTTGGGAAGATCATTGTTGTCTAAACCAGACATCAACAATGGGAGAAATTCACGTAAAGTTGATTTAAGTCCTTAATATAACACCCAATATGATATATTAAGGCTAGGACCCAACAAACTATTTTATAACTTGGAAGAGGGATGCCGTAATCCAAGCTATAAAATATTTGAAGGTAGGTGAATGACGATTCACCAATTTCCACCAAGATAAACGAAATGTATTATTAGGTTTTAATTGGTTTTGAAACTCCTAGATTCTTTTGAGATTCATTGAACTTTTCAATGGCATGTTTCAATCTCGAGTGTGCCCTTCAGGTTTTGTGACTGGGATGTCGAGGATCACAAAACAATGTGTGAAGTAACCATGCAAATATACTTGGTACCCTTAATATTTACCCCTCAATCGATGTGCCGGTTAACCACACACGCTCCAACGATACTATGATAAACATTAAGTTACCCTTTGCCTACCTTGTTAAGTCCAGGTTAGTGTGCCGGTTAACCACACACGCTCCACTAACAGCTTAAACAAAGTGCAAAGTGTAATTTCATGGATTAGCACCTTATTCACATTTTCCTAAGTAACTAAGATTGGGAATTTATAAGTGTTTAGTTACTTAGTATTTATCATTAATACTTTTAATGAAGGGAGAATTATAGTCCTTGTCCTACGTGTTCGGCTAACGACCCTCCACCAGTCAAGGAAGCGGTGGGTGAGAGTGGACACCCATTAAGCTGCCATTTTATAGGCAACAACCTTATACCCCCCTTATAGATCGGCTTCGTGAATGAGGCCTACTAATGGTAAGACGACTTGCTCTTATACATATAATATATTAAACTTTTAATATTATAATAGTATAAGGGTGTATTTTAGACATTTAAAATACTTGATGGTTTAATCTATTAATTAAACTAGACTTTTAATTTAATTAAACTCAAACCATATATTTATGGATTTAATAATACTCTTTTAATTAAACGCTTTAATTAACTATTAATAAAGTCCATAAGAGTTAATTTGAACTATTCAACAAAACATCATAATTCCAATTATTAAACTCAAAATTAAAACCATTTAATTAATTGTTTAAGTTATGAACCCAAGAGTTTTAGAATTCAATTCTTTTTTTTTTCATAAAAACCTTTTCTCAAATTCCAAAACTTGAGGGCAAGTTTTGTGATTCTTGAAAACCTTTGGATTCCATAACTTATGGAATTAATGGTGTTTTATGATGAAACTTTCCATGTTCCATAACTTAAGAACAAGTTATGGAATTCTTTAAAACATTAACACCAAATTTTGTAACTCCATAAAAACTTTGAATCAAATTTTTTTTTAAAAAAAAACTTTCATATCCATAACTTATGGAAGTT
The DNA here is from genome assembly GCF_052849685.1 of Lactuca virosa. NCBI lineage: Eukaryota > Viridiplantae > Streptophyta > Magnoliopsida > Asterales > Asteraceae > Lactuca > Lactuca virosa. The sequence continues at coordinate 293,498,768 of NC_136434.1, forward strand.
TCAAAAACCCTTAAGATCACAACTTTAAAAAAAACTTTTGAGCTCCAAAATTTTATGACAAAATATGTAACTCCTTAAAACATATAGATCAAAATTTTAAAACTAATAAAATAATCATATCATTTTATCTTTTACTAAATTTGACCTAATTCAACTCATATAACAAATGATTCAAATTTTACAAATAATTCGTTTTTCACAAAACAAGTAATTATCTTAAAATTTGACAAACGTCATGTTTTTTTTTCCTTTTTTTTTCAACTTGAAAATAAAACATTTGCATCAATATAACAGAAAACAACCCATGGCTCTGATACCACTGTTGGGTTTTGAGCATTATAACACTCCTATGGTGTACATGCAACCCTATAAACCTTGGATCTATGTTTTCTCTATTATACATGCAAATATTAACTATTCCAAGGTTTCATCCTAACTAGCATATTATGAAGCACCTATACTACAAAGTTCTAGTTAGATGACATACCTTTTGACGTAGCTTGATGTCTTCAAGCTTTAAGAGCTTAGCCCCAATAGTGTGGAAGCCTCAAATGGAATCACAAATCACCAAAACACCTTGGAAGAACTTGAGAGAATATGTATGCACACTAAAATCGGCCCACTCTTATTTTCACACACTTGTGCCAATTTTGTGAGCCAAGGACCCCTTTATATATTATGGAGGATTAGGGTTACATCCATGTAAACCCTAATACCCATGACCTTTCATTTACATAGGATCCATGGGTTAAAAGCTCCATGGACCATCCATGAAAGCTTAGCCCAACCTAAATGAACTTGGCCCATTCCATATATATAAGAGTCCATATTTAATTAGTTCTTTTTGATCACTTAATTATTTCTAAATTAATTCTTGATCAATACTAATTAAATAATATGATTCCATATTAATATATTAGAACTTATAATATATTAATATAAATCATAAATATACTATTCTCAAAAGACTATCCATATAAATTGTGCCGGTGAAGTGCAACCCAAATGGACCATGCCGGGTCGGGTCAAGTACATACCAAATATAGTTATGGACTTAGACATTAATCCAACAAAACCGAGCTCTACGAAGGGTCGGGCTTCGAAACCAAAAATATAAATTTTTCGGCTTCTCGGGCACTTTGGGACGTGTTTCGGGTGCTATAATTGAAACCGGGGCTTCGGGGGATGTGAAAATAGCTAAAATATTGAAAAAAGGGTCAAAATTGCCAATTTCCTAAAATTATCCGAGAAGGCTCGCAGCCTTCTATTTATAGGAGGAGGCTTCAGATCGAGGGGGGCAGGTGGCAGCAGCAGCGAAGGGCAGGTGGCTCCAACTTGCTTGCATGCGAGGCTCCAGGTGGCTCGTGCGAGGCTCGGACACGCGAAGACACGCGACATCTTCGGATTGGACCTGCGCTTCGGACAGAGACACGCGTCGGTCTCGGATTGGGCCACGCTTCGGATGCGAGGGCTCGCCACCAATGCCACACGCGTCAACCTCTGATTGGACCGAACCTTCAGTGCGAGGAGGGTGCGACACGCCTTGCCAGCTGGCCTCCGGTGACTCAGCAGTTCGGACACGTGGCACTCATACAGCGAAGGTGACGTGGCCTATGCGAAATTTCTCGGATTTTGAAATAATTTCTCGATTTTCGCGCCAAAACTTCTAAAATCCATAACGTTCGCATACGAGCTCCGTTTTTGACGATCTTTATATGCACACGTAGGTAAAATTACGCTCTACCACTTTCGTTTAGACTTCGTCGGCTAATTTTGACTTTAATTTTTATATTATTATTTTTAACAGACCGGGACAGGAAATCCGTTAAAAATTCATAACTTCTTCATCCGACGTCCGTTTTCGTCAGACTTTTTACCGTTGTGCTACTAATGACGAGACCTTCGATTCTCGTTTAGGTCGTGTCGGCTAAAATTCACTCGATCTAAAATTCGAGTTTTTAGTTGTCTACTGCTAAGCCGAAACTTCGAAAAATCATAACTTCCTCATACGAAGTCAGATTTGGGCGTTCTTTTTATACCTATTCTCGTTTAACGAACACTATGAGTTTTGTTTAGATCACTAAGGATAAAAAGTAGTTTATCAAAAACTCACTTTTTACGACATTCGGCACCGTGTCGGTTTTGTCGCGAAACTTCGACAGGTCATAACTTCTTCGTTATAACTCGGATTTCGGCGTTCTTTATATTTTCGGAAACCTCGAGACATATACTACAACTTGGTTAAGATTAATCCTTCTAATTAATCTTCCATCAAAAAGTCATTTTTGATGCTTATCGTCTCTAAATTGACTAGCCCGGATCTACGGGCGTTACAGCCATAACTTCTTCGTTATAAGCCCGATTCCGACGATCCTTATATCTACGGAAAGGTGACGAGAAGCCCTACACTTCTAACAACTCAAACCTTTCTTAAGACCTTCCGAACAAAAATCCATTTTCCACAAAAGCCCGAACTGCCACTTTACCGAAATACCCCTAGGCTTCCAAAACACGAACCGAACACCCGGATCACTTCTAATACATCACCCGCACCCAAATGGGCCTAGATCTTACCTTCCCAAGAGCCATAATCCTTACAATGACCGACCTTTGAGCCACAACCTCAGACTAGGTGTCAATTTGGAACAGAGCGTTGCATAAACTAATGATTATTTATAGGGAAAATAAAATATTTACCAAAAATACAAAACCCTAAAAAGGCTTCCTTAAATAACCAAAAATGCCAAATCAGTTTCAATATCTCAAAAAACTCAACAATCTCCCCCTAGATGTTGAAACTGATGAAGATCACAAATTTCGATCTTCTTGGCATTTCTCCCCCTAAATAGTGATATTCATCATAACATGGGGTCTTCAAAGCGAGAGAAAAAAAATATCATCTTCCAAATGCGAAATCCCCCTTGAGTAACTAACACTCCCCTTTGAATCTTCAACAAATACCATGGAGAGAATCCAGAAAGTTAAGAAGAATCCAACACCTACTCTATCACAAAGAGCAAGTCTGCGTATAACCTACACTGTCACAAAGAGCAAGTTTGCCAAAAAGGATCTTCAAAACCCGTCAGATTTGAACAAATGATGAAATAAATTCTTTTTGGATTTGCGGGATTTTTAGAAATTAAAAACGGAAAAATAACAAAAATTATTTTGTATTTTTTGTTTTTTAGATTTTTTAGACAAAAAGAATAGAATAAGAAACAATTATTTAGAAGGGATTTGAAAAGAATAATACCAAAGAAATAGATAAGAAGCGAAAAATATTTTTGGTAGAAATGGATAAAAGTGGTAAGAATTAGTTAAAACCCAATAAATTGTAAAGAATTGTGAGAGGTTGGGTAGAAACTGTTAAGCTTGCAAACTTTGGGGATTGAATTTGAAAATTGAAGCATCTTCTTCAATTGAACGGGGAGTATCCGATCATTGACTTGAAAAAGTCAAAGTCAAACCAATTTCCGACTTTTAATTTCGAATCCGAATTGGTAGCTTGAAATTCCGACCAGCCTCAAAATCCGATCAGCATCAAAACCTCGACATCTTCCGATTAAGAAATCAAGTTCTGAAATTGACTAAGAAAGCAAATTCCGAAACCAGAAATTGATTCTGAATTGCAAAACTAAAATCAGTAATCCGAATGCCACTTCCGATTTCTGTGATGATGTTCGATTCCTGTTTGGAGTCGATAACGATCGTTGATCGGGATTAGCATGCACACACAACGTCGCTAGCTCAGAATTACATAGGATCGGGACGTGATTCAGTGGCCGTTGGGAACAGCGGGAAGTTATCTAAAACGGGGACTATAGAAATATTTCCGAATGTAGTTGTTCCGACTTCAGTTTCTCAAAATAAACTGCAATCGACTTCCGATTTTGATTTCTAATTCCAATTCCGATTTCGGATTTGAAAAGTGAAACCGAATGCAATTTTGTTCCAATTTGTGACATTGAATCCCGATTCCGAATCATGATCGGAATATGAACAGGAATTCCGATTTCTGAATTGCTTTTCCTATTGGTGAATTTGATGTTCAATTCGGATCATGAAATTCCGATGTCGATATTGTCTGCAAATGAATTCCGAAATTGACAAATAGTTCCTTATTTGACCACAAATTCCGAAATTAACCCCTTGAGACGATAGAATTCCGTTTTTGACCCCTTTTTCATAAAAGTTTGAAAGCTTGCATCCTTCTTTTTGCAAAAATGTCAGATTTCAGCCTCCTTTTTGTAGAAAACCCCACTTTTTCACCTTTTGAGAGAATTCAAATCGGATTTTGTACTTGTCCCTTTTTTTGACAAAGTTTTATGAAACCTTTGGGATCTATTTGAGATTCAAAATTGAAGTTGGTTTCTTGCACACCTAGTTCTTTGGAGAAAAACACTCATCTTCTGAAAATGATATCCGTTTCTTAGTTGGAAAACAAAAATTTCCAAAAATCTCATTGACCCAACTATAAACCTTTTTCTCTTTTCTCCATCTTCTAACATCTTCATTTGAACAAAAGTGATAATTGAGTTTTCTTTCAACATGTTTGGCTTCAACTTTCTGAACTTTTTCACAAGCATGAGGGACTTGCACTTTTGGCATCCAAACCTTCTTCATTTACTCTTTTTCTTCTTCTTCTTTCTTTTCAGATTTTGAGGCTTCAGAAATGATTATCGGATCTGAACTACCTCATCACATTTCAGAATCTGAACATCACAAGCCTTTGGTACACAAAATTTTTAAGTTTCGTACATTTGAACATCTTGAATGATAGGATTTCTGTAAGGAACCATTCATTCAAAAACATCATCAGAACATGAAAAATCTTCTGTTTGAGTTCCAATAGAACAAAACTTCTTTACTTTCATGATTTCTGAATCTTTGCATTGAGATCTATATTCAAAATCCCTAGATTCAGAATGTGAGATTTCTGAAAAACTTGAAACACCTGACTCCCACTCAACAAGAACATCTGGAGTCACTTTTTTCTCAGAAACGTGAAGAACATCATGAACTTTAACAAGAACACCAAGAACATCTTCCTTTTTCTTTTCAGCTGTTTTCATCTCTAAAATCCGTTGTTTATTTTCTTGATCTAAATGACTTTTGATAATACGAAATTGCTCTGATAATTTCTCATCATTATATAAATGACGACCATCAATATATGTGCCTTCAGATATTTTCTTATCAACAAAAAGATTATACAACTCAGTAGTATTCTTCAATACAGATTGACCAAGAATATGCCACATACTCAATTTGTCAACACCATAGATTGGTTTAGTAACCTTTAATCCAAGTTCTAAAATGGAGTCAAACAATAAATCCGTTTCATCCAATAGATCTTCAAAAAGAAACTGGACTTGAAGAGAGAGAAAATAGATCTGATATGATTTCTAGATAGAGAAAACGAATCAAAGCACAAATATTTTAATAAAACTCGAATTTCGTCTTATATTTTACTTCCAAAACACAAATTAAGAACAAATCAGATGATAGAATGTGTAAAAGATAACAAATCTGAATTGGGTTTTGCAATAATACGAGATATTTCACTTTTTCCTTTTCAGAAAACTTAACTTGAAGAACAAAGTGAGATTCATGAAAAAAAATCGCCATATCTGATCGATTCTTGCAATAATCAATGAGATCTACAAGAACCCGCTCTTATTCCACTTGTTGGAACAAAAAACAAGATGACGAATGTGGAAATGAAGAACAATCATGAATCAATCACCATAATGTGCAAGTAATCTGACAGAGTTTCTGTGTCTCAATTATTTTGGAATGAACGTACATGGAGACCCTTTTCTGGGAAAAAGTTTACATCATAAGCTAACCTAATGATTATTTATAGGGAAAATAAAATATTTACCAAAAATAAAAAACCCTAAAAAGGCTTCCCTAAATAACCAAAAATGTCAAATCAGTTTCAATATCTCAAATACTCAACATATAGGAAAGGTTAGTAAAGTTCTATTTCGTGACACTTTCAGGTGTCGATGTATGGTAGCTCCATATGGGAGTACGTTGTAGTATTCTCCTTGGATAACCAGAAATGATAGGTCATGTTCAGACAACTGCAACGATATGTTTGGTCACCTCTAAGAGTAGGTAACAACACTTGATCATTCTAGATAATCTTGTGAATATGTTGGTGGCGTGAGCTTATTACTCACAGACGTAGATGAAATGGGATACCATATTCATCAATTACTCTGATGACCCATGTGTATTTATGACTGCACCGGCCAAGGAAGCCCCTAACTGTATAGTCGAGCTTTTAACCGTTCATCAGGAGAGGTAATTTCTCCCTGATAATCTGTGAGGATCGATAGGAATTGATATATGGGAATGTAAGCCTGTCTGGATATTGTATGGTAACGGTAGATTTTGTAGGTCTGGTAATTAAGGAATATTATCATAATAATATTGTGGGATTGAAATCCCTATGCATCTCACCAGGTTTCCCAACCTGACCCACTCAGTTTGCATGCATCACATGTATCAAGACTTGAGCTACTGGAACTTGATTAAGATGTTGAGTGGTTAATAGATAGCCTATAATAGAGTTCAAGACCATTAGGTCTTTACGATGTAACTTATGTTTCAGTATCGATTATGACATCCTTAGGGTTTTATTAAATTGAGACATTCACTTGTACTCAAAAGTTTTCAAATATGCTGGGAAATTCTGCATCAATGATAATATAAGCGTAAATAAAAGTTTTAATTCGTTCTGAAAATTAGAGGATGTTGTGACAACCCGATATTCCAAGTCAATGTATTGTTCAAAAAAGTCAAATGTTAAAATTTATTTTGGAATCAATAAAAATAGCGTCAAAAATGAAGTGTTCTAAATTCTCAATTGGGATACATGAAATGTTAGATATTGTGTCAAGCTTTTCAGAACTATAAAGAACACTCAAATCCGAGTTATAACGAAGAAGTTATGACCAATCGAAAATCCGCGACACAACCGGTAAAACACTGTTAAACGTAAAAAGTGAAATTTCAATAAAATACTTTTTAGCCTTACGTATCTAAACAAAAGTCGTAGATTATGTTAAACCGTGAGCGTACATAAAAAGAACGTCCAAATCTGACTTCAGAACAGTAGTATACAGCTAAAAATTCGAAATAGAGATCGATCGATATTTAGCCGACGCAACCTAAACGAGAATTGAAGATCTCGACAATAGTAGTACAACGGTAAAAAGACAGACGAAAACGGACATCGGATGAATAAGTTATGAATTTTTAACGGATTTATCCTGTCCCGACCTATTAAAAATTATATAATTAAAAATAAAGTCAAAATTTGCCGACGAAGTCTAAACGAGAGTTGTAGAGTATATTCTCACCTACGCGTGGATATAAAGAAAGTCAAAAACGGAGCACGTATGCGAAAGTTACGAATTTTCAAAGATTTGGGCACACACTTCGAAGCTTATCCGAAGGGTTACGCCCCACGTACTTCGGAGTACGCCCAACGTACCCAATGCACGGCCTCGGATCGGCCACGTCACCCTTATACCCTCTACTCCCATCCCATCCGAAGACCGGCGACCAATGACGTCATCGCTGACGTACGCCCCGCGTACGAGGGTACGCCCAGCGTACGAGCTGCGGACGAGGTACGCCCAGCGTACTTCGGAGTACGCCCAGCGTACGAGGCCAGGTTCCACCCTATAAATAGGATGCGAGGGTTCTGGCTTCTTTTGCCATTTCACACCTTTTCTCTCATATTCTCTCCCTCTTGAGCCTCCCGAAATTATCCCGACGCCCCGGTTACGTACCCAAGTCCCGACGAAGGTCCGAAGCTCCGAAATACCCGAGAAACTCACTTCCTTCCGGTCGAAGTGCTGCTCGAGAAAATCCCGTTTTTCTTCAAATCACCACACTTTCCAGGTGAGTTCATACCCCTACATTTTCACGTCTTTTTTTCATGTTTTAAGGGGGGGAAATACAAGTGAAACACGAGAAAAACTTATGTTTTAAATACACATCGTTTCAAATACTTTACCTACGTTTTGTTTATAAATGTTAAACAACATTACTACCAACGTCACACTTTACATGCAAAGTTTGTATTACACCGAGTTTTATCACCAAATGGAACAGACTTTCGAAAACTATAATGGGTATAGTTTACAAGTTATTCATGACACCTTTACATAAACATTATAAAAAGGAAATACTTTCATTTACAAGAAATGTGGACTTTTCATTCCGTAAATCTTTTGATACTAAGTTTTGTGAGACATCCGGCTTCACCGTACTCTCAAGTACGCATTTCAAGTCTTGTATTATAAACCATAATCACTTGTAGGGAGAGTGTGATACTTGTGTATAGATCTATACGGGATTGACAATCCCGCACCTAAACTGTTAGCTACAGTTAGACCGACAGGTCTGGGGTGACAAACGTCATAACACAGCAACGCCTGAAGAACATTGTTACAGGCAGTCTGTGTCACACCCCAAACCGTCGGAACGGACGGTGGAAACGTCCGGGGGCGGGGTGACGTCATGTGTAGTATCACAACAGTTGTATCATAGTAAGCGAAGTAAACACAACCATTACATTATAATAAGAATATTTACATTGTTTGAAAACATGGTTTGTACATAACAGTATATGACAAAAGTAAAAGACGTGACTCCAAAATGCTCCGTCTTCTCCAAAAGTTGGCAAGAGTACATGTCTACTGTTGCCTGTTTGACGTGGGATTCGAGTGTAAGTTGCTAGGAATTTCTGAGTGTCAAATAAAGCCTCGGGCACAAACGGATCGTAGTGCAAGATTGAAATGAGGTTTTTAGCCACCAAGAACTAGTGTGTGTTCTTGGTGAGAGAGAAAATATAGAAAAAGATGAGATTTAGGAGATGAGACATGGATTCATCACTAGAAATGGATTTGTAACAACATTCAAGGTGGAAAAACACTTACTTCTTGAAGATCTTGGAGGGAAATCGAAGTTTGTAGAGAGAGAGAGAGAGAAAGGGTAGAGAGAGAAAGCTTCTGGAGTATGTAAAGTGAGAAATGAATGCCACTCATCCCTTATATAGGGGTGAGTTTACGGCCAAGGGGTGGGGTGGAGGGTTTACGGCCGTGAACAGGGTTTACGGTCGTAAACAGGGTTTACGGCCGTAAGCTGCTCTCGAAGGGTTGTTTGGCTCGGATGCTATGCTTTGACTTAGAAAACCTCGTTTTCGAATACGAAACTCGATCGAACTGAGTTTAGAATATTCCGTTGGACCAAAAATAATACTAACGTGAACGGAAATAAATTAATTCAAATTTATTCAAAACGTAAGGTCCTTCCCAAACTAAGGAATTTGACCGAATTAACTAAAACCCAAATTTTATAAACGGAAACTGGGTAAGGATAACGGAAAAAGTTTCGGGTTGTCACATCATCCCCCCGTTAGAGGGAATTTCGTCCCGAAATTTGAATATAGAATACAAATCATGGTTTAGAAAAGAGATGCAGATACTTCTGTTTCGTCTGGTCTTCGCGCTCCCAAGTGAATTCGGGTCCCCGCTTGGCATTCCAGCAAACCTTCACTATCGGGATGCGACTTTGTTTTGTTCGTTTGATCTCTCTATCCATGATTTCGACTGGTTCTTCCACAAAGTTCAGGTTCTCGTTGATCTCAATCTCGTCGAGAGGAATCGTAAGGGTTTCGTCGGACACACATTTCTTAAGATTCGAAACGTGAAAGACAGGATGAATGTTGCTAAGTTCTTGCGGTAAACGAAGTTTGTAGGCCACAGGACCGATCCTAGCGAGGATCTCGAAGGGTCCTATGTATCTTGGATTTAGCTTTCCACGCTTACCAAAGCGTATCATGCCTTTCCAGGGTGAGACTTTTAGTAGGACACGGTTTCCAACCTGGAACTCCAAGGGTTTTCGTCGTTTATCAGCGTAGCTCTTTTGTCTATCTCGTGAGGCCTTAAGTCGTTCTCGGATTTGTACGATCTTTTATGTGGTTTCGCGGATGATTTCTGGGCCAGTGAGAGTGCTGTCAGGGATTTGTCCCTTGGCTAGCTGCGTGTCGCCCACCTCAGCCCAGCACAGAGGGGATCTGCACTTGCGACCATAGAGGGCTTCGAAAGGCGCAGCCTTGATGCTGGTGTGGTAACTGTTGTTGTAGGAAAACTCGACTAAGGGCAAATAGGTGTCCCACGACTCACCGAAGTCAATGACACATGTTCTCAACATGTCTTCCAAGGTCTGGATGGTTCTCTCACTCTGCCCATCTGTCTGAGGATGGTAAGCTGTGCTCATATCCAGCTTAGTTCCAAGAGCCTTCTGCAGTTACTGCCAAAACCTCGAAGTGAACTTGCTATCTCGATCGGAGATAATGGACACAGGCACACCATGCAGTCGAACTATCTCTCGGATGTAGATTCGCGTAAGTCTCTCCATTTTGAACTTTTCCTTTATCGGCAGGAAGTGGGCGGATTTAGTCAGTCGGTCGACAATTACCCAAATGGCGTCATGCCCACTCGGAGACTTGGGTAATTTGGTGATAAAATCCATAGTAATTCTCTCCCACTTCCACTCAAGTATCTCCGGCTGGTGGAGTAGACCTGAGGGCTTCTGATATTCGACCTTCACCTTAGCGTAAGTCAGGCACTTGCCCACGAAGGTAGCGATCTCTGCTTTCATGTTCGGCCACCAATATAGTTTCTTGAGATCGAGGTACATCTTGTCCGAGCCTGGATGAACAGAGTATCTGGTCTTGTGAGCTTCGTTCATTACAACTTCTCTGTAACCACCAAACTTTGGGGTCTAGATCCGGTCCATGAAATAATATACTCCGTCTCCCTTGATCTCTAGGTTCTTTTCCATTCCTCTCAAGGCTTCACCTGGCATGTTCCCTGGTTTCAAGGCTTCCAGCTGAGCCTCCCTGATTTGCGCGGATAAATGGGAATGGATAGTCATGGTCAGTGCCTTCACTCTATGACCTGAGTACTCCTTCCGGCTGAGGACATCTGCCACCACATTGGCCTTGCCGGGATGGTATCGGATTTCGCACTCGTAATCGCTGAGTAGCTCAACCCATCGCCGTTGTCTCATGTTCAGCTCCTTCTTGTCGAAGATATGCTGCAGAATTTTATGGTCAGTGAAGATAGTGCACTTAGTTCCGTAGAGATAATGTCTCCATATCTTCAATGCGAAGACCACTGCTCCTAATTCCAGGTCGTGCGTTGTGTAGTTGACTTTGTGTGCTTTCAGCTGTCTTGAGGCATAAGCAATGACTTTTCCTCGTTGCATGAGCACACAGCCTAGGCCCTGATTGGATGCATCACAGTAGACAACGAAGTCCTCCGTCCCTTCGGGTAGAGACAAGATAGGTGCGCTGCATAGGGCCCGCTTCAGCATTTGGAACGCAGTGTCTTGTTTTTCACTCCAACAAAAGGGTACGCCTTTCTGAGTCAGAGTGGTTAAGGGTTTGGCAATTCTGGAGAAATTCTGGATAAATCTGCGATAGTAGCCAGCGAGACCCAAGAATTGACGGATTTCTGTGGGCGTCTTCGGTGCTGACCAATTCTCTATCGCTTTGATTTTGGAGGGGTCCACGTGTATGCCTTCCTCGCTTACCACGTGACCTAGGAAGGTTACTTTTCGAATCCATAATATGCACTTTGAGAATTTCGCGTATAGCTTCTCCGTCCTTAGGTTTTCCAGCACTGTTCTCAAGTGCTGTCGATGATCTTCCTCACTTCTGGAATAGACAAGTATATCGTCGATGAACACGATTATGAACTTGTCCAGGAAAGAACGGCACACCCGATTCATCAGGTCCATGAATACCGCCGGTGCGTTGGTTAGACCAAAGGGCATTACTACAAATTCGTAGTGACCATACCGAGTCCGAAATGTTGTCTTAGGAACATCACTCTCATGGACTCGCAGCTGATGATACCCTGATCTTAGGTCCATTTTGGAGAAGTAGCTGGCTCCCTGAAGTTGATCGAATAGGTCGTCGATTCGAGGAAGAGGGTAATGATTTTTGTATGTAAGCTTGTTCAGCTCGCGGTAGTCAATGCACATCCGAAAGGATCCATCCTTCTTTTTCACGAACAAGATCGGGGCTCCCCAGGGTGAGGAACTCGGTCTGATGAATCCTTTGCTGAGCAGCTCATTAAGCTGACTGGATAACTCCTGCATTTCTGCTGGCGCTAATCGGTATGGGTATTTAGCTACGGGGGTAGCTCCGGGGACTAAGTCGATGCGAAACGCGACTTGGCGCTCGGGAGGGATTCCCGGGAGATCTTCGGGAAAGTTGCAGACTTCGGGGATGCTGTCGAGGTCTTTAACTTCCTGCTTCTCGTTAATGACATGGGCTAGGAATGCATGGCACTCCTTTCGCAGAAGTTTCTGGGCTTTGATGCACGAAATGATACGGAGGTTTGTGCTAAGTTTATCGCCATAAATCGTGAGGGTTTCACCAGGGGAAAGGTTGAGACGGATAGCTTTTTCGTAACAAAGGATATCAGCATGATTGGGGCTCAACCAATCCATGCTGATAATGACATCGAAGCTCTTTATGGAAACTGGCATAAGGTCGATGGGAAAAGAATGATCGTTTAAGGTAAGGATACAGCCTACGTATATATCATTAGTGCTCTCTTTGTCACCGTTAGCCATCTCGACGGTAAATGTTTCAGTTAGTGGTTGAGGTTTATGTTTGAGAAGATGTTTGAATTCATTACTAACAAAACTTCTCTCTGCACCAGAATCGAAAAGAATGTATGCATAAGAGTTGTCGAGGAGGAACGTACCCGAAATGTGACAACCCGAAATTTTCATTTGTATAATTTCTACAGTCAAACATTTCAAATGTTAGTCAAAAACATTTCAGTACATTTTGGCCGGTTTTAAGTCTGTCTGGTGTTTTAATTTATTTTTCGTCAAAAGATTTAATAAAAGGAAGTGTCGTTATTAGTGAGGTGTAACAAACAAAACAATCAACACATTAGCTAGGAGTTTACGGCCAAACAAGTGGTGTTTGGGCCGTAAACACCAATTTCCCAAGAACTCATGCATATAACATGAGTTTACACACTTTTCCTCATTTTCCACTTCCCACCTCAAGAACACCAAGTTTTTCTCTCAAGTATCATAAGTTCATTCTTCCAAATCCGCCAAAAGTGTAAGTTTTCCTTCCTAGATTCGTTCATACAACACTTAATCTAGTGTTTATACATCATTTCATCCATGGATTCTTGGTTTTTACTTAGATCTTCAAGTATTCTTCAAAACATGAGACCCTAAAACACTTCCTAGGCCTAACCACTTCCTAGGCCTTTGATTCAACCCTAGGACACTTCTTTGTGAAGCATGAGACCCTAAAACACACAAATGCACCATTCCCATGAGTTTACGGCCGTAAACTCATGGGGGAAATGGTCCAGAAATCGTAAACACACATAGGGGCTACCATTTGAGGTGTAAACTCCATAGTGAGGCCATACTCTCCTTAAATGCAACCCTTAGCACTCCTAGCACTTGAAGCAAAGTGTTTTCATGCATTAGAGTGTCTTTACTTACTTAATTAGTGATTAAATAACTAATTAGATACATTTATGTATCACTACATGTTACATAGGATCCGTGTGTGTGCTCAAGTCCTCACTTGACACCTAGCATCCTACCCGGCACTTCCATCAAATCCACTCACTACAGGTGAGTTCATACCCCTAAATCAACCTTTTAAATGATTTTAAATGCTTTTATGGGGGGGGGAATACAAGTTGAACTGTTATAGTTATGATATCAATCACATGTGATTAATAACTAGAACAGACTACCAGATTTATTGCTGCTTACAAATTATCATCAAACTTTGGATTTTCAAGTGTTTCAAACCTTTTGTCAAACTATTAAATATCTAAAACTGTTTTCAAACTCTTTTAAACTTGCTTATTTTCAAACCCATATCTATACTAATATATCTATACGGGATTGACAATCTCGCACCTAAACTGTTAGCTACAGTTAGACCGGCAGGTCTGGGGTGACAAACATCATAACACTACAACGTCTGAAGAACGTTGTTACAGGCAGTCTGGGTCAATAGCATGGTTATAAAACTCACACGGAAGTATTAAAATAAGTTTGATTTACGAGACTTTCGATACATTCAGTAAATACATTATTTGAGTATAAATACACTAATCTATTTGAGCACGAAAGACACCATTGTACTCCAGCCTTTGGAATCTTTTTCAAACTATATGTAGAAAATATTGGATTTTCTGGAAAACACGTTCAGTTATTTTTACTAAAGGACATACAAAATTTCAGTACAAAAACGCTTATGAACTCACCAACTTAATTGTTGACATTTTTTTTCAAAACTACTTGTATTTCTCAGGGAATCAGTAATACAGGTAACCATCAGCTTTTGGAGAAGGAACGCTAAGGCGTCTATTATCAAAACATTTTAAATCATCATATTTGTAATATTCTTTTGAAACATGTATTACACGCAACAATGTAAGTTTTTATTATATTTATGATGGTTGTGTTTACTTTCTTTACAATATTCAACTGTTATGATACTACGTGAAGTCATTCGCCCCCGAATGTTTCCGCCATTCTGGTTTGGGGGTGTGACACCACCCACAGACCGACGGACAAAGTGAGAGAACCATCCAAACACTAGCAGATATGCTGCGAGCCTGTGTGATCGACTTTGGTAAGGCATGGGATACCCACTTACCCCTTGTCGAGTTTTCCTACAACAACAGTTATCACATGAGCATCAAGGCTGCTCCATTTGAAGCCCTCTACGACCGGAAGTGCAGGTCCCCTCTGTGCTGGGCTGAGGTGGGTGACACTCAGTTAGCTAAAGGACGAGTTCCTGACAGCACTCTCACGGGTCCGGAGATCAGGGAAACGACAGAGAAGATCGTTCAGATTCGTGAACGATTGAAAGCCTCTAGAGACCGACAGAAAAGCTACGCAGACAAACGAAGAAAACCCTTGGAGTTCCAGGTGGGAGACCGAGTCCTTTTGAAAGTCTCACCCTGGAAAGGCTTAATACGCTTCGGAAAACGTGGAAATCTGAATCCAAGATACATAGGGCCTTTCGAGATTCTCGCTAGAATCGGCCCCGTAGCTTACAAACTCAATCTACCCCGCGAGCTTAGTAACGTACATCCTACCTTCCACGTCTCGAACTTGAAAAAGTGCCTATCCGACGAGACTCTTGTAATCCCACTCGACGAGATCGAGATCAACGACAGCCTCAACTTCGTGGAAGAACCTGTAGAGATTATGGACCAAGAGGGCAAACGAACGAAGCAAAGCCGCATCCCAATTGTGAAGGTTCGTTGGAACGCCAAGCGAGGACCGGAGTTCACTTGGGAGCGCGAGGATCAAATGAAACTTAAATATCCTCATCTTTTTACTTAGTTATTGTGTGATAACTTAGTTGCTTGAACTCGAATTTCGAGACGAAATTCCCTCTAACGGGAGGATGATGTGACAACCCGAAATTTTCATTTGTATAATTTCTACAGTCAAACATTTCAAATGTTAGTCAAAAACATTTCAGTACATTTGGCCGGTTTTAAGTCCGTCTGGTGTTTTAATTTATTTTTCGTCAAACGATTTAATAAAAGGAAGTGTCGTTATTAGTGAGGTGTAACAAACAAAACAATCAACACATTAGCTAGGAGTTTACGGCCAAACAAGTGGTGTTTGGGCCGTAAACACCAATTTCCCAAGAACTCATGCATATAGCATGAGTTTACACACTTTTCCTCATTTTCCACTTCCCACCTCAAGAACACCAAGTTTTTCTCTCAAGTATCATAAGTTCATTCTTCCAAATCCGCCAAAATTGTAAGTTTTCCTTCCTAGATTCGTTCATACAACACTTAATCTAGTGTTTATACATCATTTCATCCATGGATTCTTGGTTTTTACTTAGATATTCAAGTATTCTTCAAAACACCAAGAACACACACTAGTGTTCTTGGGTCCTAAACACTCTTACAAGCTTCATATAAGTACGTACACTCCTCCTAGCTAGTTATTTGCTTAGTATACATGTTAATCCATTGGAAAATCATCAAAACCCTCAAGAACATATGGGTTTACGGTTTGGGGATCTCCCAAAACCGTAAACACCCCTAAAGGGTGTTTTGATGCCCCTAACACCTTCTAATGCTTGAACAAGAGGCTAGAAACTGGCATGCATGAACTAGGAACCACAAAACACGAAAAGAATGAAGTGGCCCAGAGTTTACGGCCGTAAACTCTAGGGTTTACGACCGTAAACTCCCAAGGAGTGGTCCAAGGACCGTAAACTCCAAAAGTGTGCCATTTCGAGCCCTAACCACTTCCTAGGCCTTTGATTTAACCATAGGACACTTCTTTGTGAAGCATGAGACCCTAAAACACACAAATGCACCATTCCCATGAGTTTACGGCCGTAAACTCATGGGGGAAATGGTCCAGAAACCGTAAACACACATAGGGGCTACCATTTGAGGTGTAAACTCCATAGTGAGGCCATACTCTCCTTAGATGCAACCCTTAGCACTCCTAGCACTTGAAGCAAAGTGTTTTCATGCATTAGAGTGTCTTTACTTACTTAATTAGTGATTAAATAACTAATTAGATACATTTATGTATCACTACATGTTACATAGGATCCGTGTGTGTGCTCAAGTCCTCACTTGACACCTAGCATCCTACCCGGCACTTCCATCAAATCCACTCACTACAGGTGAGTTCATACCCCTAAATCAACCTTTTAAATGATTTTAAATGCTTTTATGGGGGGAATACAAGTTGAACTGTTATAGTTATGATATCAATCACATGTGATTAATAACTAGAACAGACTACCAGATTTATTGCTGCTTTCAAATTATCATCAAACTTTGGATTTTCAAGTGTTTCAAACCTTTTGTCAAACTATTAAATATCTAAAACTGTTTTCAAACTCTTTTAAACTTGCTTATTTTCAAACCCATATCTATACTAATATATTTATATAAGTAATACTTGAAGGACTTAGGACTGATAACTCACCTTATTTCCTGTTCCTTGTTTGGTTGTGGACTTAAGGTATTATGTTATTTGTCCGACAGTCGTTGAATTCTTAGTTATATATCATATATATTTGTGTTAGATATAAAAGTCTTCACTTCAGTTCAGTACCTTTATGTGACAAAGGCATGCAACCAACATTACTATTTAACTATAATAGGTATAGTTAAGGATTACTGTTCATTACTATTATTACAAAGACACCCACCAGAGTCAGTACAGTTATGAGTCAATACATGTTAAATACTATACAAAGAGAACACTATATAAGAGAACACTTTATACATTATACTAGAAGATACATTATACAATATACAAGAGAATATACTATAATTAGAATGTGACATACTACTTCTCGATACGACACTTCATGGTGCTATCACAGTGTAACCACAGCCTCCTGGAGGGAGAGCGGGCATTATGTGTATAGATCTATACGGGACAGACACTCCCACATCCCGACTGCTAGCTACAGTCCGAGCCGACTAGGCCCAGGGGTGACAAAATGTCACCATACTACGTGTGACCTGGAGGGTCATCAGTTATTCGATCGTCAATCAGCATGGTTACATACGAGTTCACATTCAGACCTTTAATTAACACTTTAAGAATTAAAGGTAAAACAGACTCCCCGAGGTGTATTGTACATTTAATACCACCTGGAGTCTGCATTTTCATTACATTCAGCCGGCAGTGACACTGCTGGGGTAAAACATTATTTTCCCATTTCTTTACATTAATGAGGTCAAAAACTATATTTTCATAATAATAGTTTCACTGGGAAAATCTCTACATTTATGAAAGAACAAATATACAAACAATTGAGTCTTGGTAGACGGCTACTTTTTACTAGAAAACATAGGGTTTTCTAGGGAGTGTACTATTTTCAAACATTGAAACCAGTTATTATACCACATTGTTGTAAACATTTTTATACAATCAATAACACTAAATACTTATGAACTCACCAGCTTTATGCTGATACTCGCTTTCAAAATAACTTGTATTCTCAGGTCATCAGTAGACAGGTACAGATGCAGCTTTTGAGAAGATGGAGCATATACAAGACTCCTATTTATTTTTATTATACTTTTGGTGTCTAACAAACTGTACAGAACACGCTTGTATTACAATTATTATATTAATGCAATGGATGTTGTTGCTTGTCTTTACTATTATGCATTGTTATGATACTGTACATGACGTCCTCCACCCCAGAACGTATTCCGCCGTTCTTGGTTTTGGGGTGTGACAGATTGGTATCAGAGCATTGTTTATAGTGAATCAAGTATATCAACCCATAAAAGATATACGAACTATAAACACATCGGGATTAAAACACTCTGACCAAGAATAGATACTTTTAAATAATAAAATATTTAACTAAGTATATATATATACATCCATTAATACAAAGGGTCAGTGTCATAGTAGAACAGAACAGAAGTATTAAGATTGTTGAACAACACAATTAGGCTTAGAGACATATAGTCAAATCTGGGTGGATGTAGCCTGATCAACTACATTTTCCTAGGAGTGAGTAGCATGTGCCAAAGAATGATTGTGGTGTTGCAACAAGTCTAAAAACTTACCAACACTACTACAAGAACATTGGAACAAGAATACTATAGGAGTATTCTGCATTACTGTAATTTACATATGTGAGAACTAAAAAGATCTTTACTAGTAGGGCGATAGTTGCTAAGTGGATACGCCAAGGTTACATGCAACTAGGACACTATAGACTCAGAATCTGTGACCTTTGCTTTACTTCTTGTTCCTTGTTTGGTTGTGGATTTAGAGTTAGGGCCACTTATTCGAAGGTCTATCTTGTCTTGATTTCATGAAATTGGTATGCACTATGCAAGTATCGAAGTAACTGATAAAGATCATCTTATAAGTATCTTAGATTGGAACGTCTATTAACTATTCTTTCCCCATTCTCGCGTAGATAGCATGGCAGGCTTCCACCTTCCCGGCGATCCGTACTATCCAAACCAAGGCATTAGAGGATGGCTTGATGAAAAGCCAGAAGATGATCACCCGATCCCTTTGGATGATCACCGTGCAGAAGGCTTTTCGGATAGCTCCGACTCCGAACCAGAAGTCAACAACCTACCCCCAGTAGCTCCAAACCCCAACCCCCGTCCGGCATTTCAAGGTCCCACTCCCATGTGGGCAACAACCTTGAATCGATGGAGTGATGAACAGGGTCAGCCTTTACCTTTCAACGGAGACCGAAGCTTTTACAACATAAGCGAGGGAGGTTCAGCTGACCGAGTCTTGCCCATCATGGTCCGTAGGATTGCTAGGAACGTCGAACAAAGTCATGCAGCCATCGGCAGAGTTGTGGAAATTGACGCCAACTCTAACCTTAACGTTGTCTGTATCCGCCAACTCGAAGAAGCTATGGATAGGACTAGGAGGACCAATGAGGCTCTGCAGAAAAAACTAGCTGCATCCCGAGCTGAAGTCATGGAACTCCGAGTGCGTCAGAGGTCGCATGAGCGACATATTCAGGAAGTTGTACGCCAACTGGCTGATCTTAGGGTTCGCCCAAGGGATACCCGTCGCCAGTAGGAGATGTCAGCTCATCCTTCTCTTTTGATTAAGGAATAGCCTTTTCTTTTCTATGCTCGGTAGAGCACTTGTCTGTAAACATTCCTAACTTTGAAAATACTCTAACTAGGCTTCTAAACTGCCAACATTTTCCCTTATGGTTTGATGTAAGACCTATTGTTAGGTCATTTTCCCGAACTCATTTTACATCATTAATACCAGTAACATTGGCAGTTGACTACTCTATGGGAAAGTCTATACTCTTATGTTTCCCTACTCTATTTGTTATGACTCTATCTGACAGTTGGACTATGGCGATTTAGTCCATGAAACACTCTCATCATACTTACAATTGATTCTCACTGTTGTCATCATCTTTTTAAATTTTCAGTAAAAGATGCCTCCCCGCAAGCGTCCGACCAGACGCATGCCTGTGAATCAAACTCCACCACCACCACCTCCTCCTCCTCCGCAGTTTGATGCGGTGATGTTTCAGGCAGCTGTAACTGTAGCTGTGACCGCAACTATGGCCCAAGTAAATTCTGGTGACGCAAGTGGAGCCGGAATGGGCACCAACTCTAGACATGGTGAAATCCACCCACGTACACAGGGGTGTACCTACAAGGATTTCATGAGCTGCAAACCCACATACTTCAATGGGACCGGAGGGATCATTGCACTGTCTCAATGGATCGAAAGAACTGAGGCGATCTTTGAGATGTGCTCGTGCCCCAAAGAAAGCAAGATAAAGTTCGCTGCTTGCACCTTCACCGAAAGGGCCTTGACGTGGTGGAAAGGCCATGTCAAATCGCTCTCTTTAGTAACAGCCAACGCCATGGGCTGGGACACACTGAAAGACCTTCTGACAAGGGAGTACTGCCCTAGGGGTGAAATTCAGAAACTCGAGGAGGAACTCTGGAACCTCAAGATGAAGGGGACCGACATAGTGGCTTATACAGCCAGGTTCTGCGACCTGGTAACTCTATGTCCTAACATGGTCCCCACTGAGGGCAAGAAAATTGAACGATACATCTGGGGTTTAGTGCCCCCGTATCGAGGGAACGTTCTAGCATCACACCCTATGGCCTTTGACAGTGCCAAGGAATTGGCCCAAAGGTTGATTGATCATGAAGTTCCTTACACTCCATCAACAACCACAACAGTTGCCACTGCACCGACCAAGACATCCGACAACAAGAGGAAGCGGTGGGACCGAAAGAAGGGCAAGTCAACTCAATCCTCTTCCAAGAACCATCAGACTGTGGCTGTCCATGCTGCCACTACTCCTACTACCCCTGTACCAGCCAAAACATATGCAGGGAACCTACCCAAGTGCACCAAGTGCTCTTTCCATCATCACGGCCCCTGCCGTGAAATGCACTGCACTAACTGCGACCGGAAGGGCCATACCGCCCGGTTTTGCAGAACACCACCCAAACCCATTTCCCAGGTCCCCAGTTCGGGAATAAGCCAGACCTGATATGGCTGTGGTGAAGTAGGGCATTTCAAAAGAAACTGTCCGAAGGCTGGGAACGCGGGAGGAGCAGGGAGACTACTTGCTATTGGCCACAATGAAGCAGTAGCAGACCCCACAGTAGTCACGGGTACGTTCCTTCTCGATAACTCTTATGCTTGTATCCTATTTGATAGTGGGGCAGAGAGAAGTTTCGTAAACCAGAACTTTAAACACTTACTTAAACAATCACCGCAACCACTAAAAGAAACCTTCATCGTAGAAATGGCTAACGGAAAGATAGAAAGTTCTAACGAGATCTACATAGGTTGTACCCTCACACTAGATAATCACTCATTTCCTATCGACCTCATACCAGTAGCAATCAAGAGCTTCGATGTCATCATAGGCATGGACTGGTTGAGTCTCCATCGTACCGATATCCCGTGTTTTGACAAAGCCATCCGTCTAAACCTACCAAACAACGAAACCTTGTTGATCTACGGAGACAAACCCAGTATGAGCCTTCGTATCATCTCAAGTATTCAAGCCCAAAAGTACTTGCGTAAGGAATATCGTGCATTCCTTGCACACGTCGTCGATACGAGCCAGAAAACAAAAGACCTAAAAGACTTCCCCGTAGTACGCGACTTCCCCGACGTCTTTCCGGAAGAACTACCGGGCTTACCTCCGCAACGTCAAGTCGAGTTCCGAATCGACTTAATTCCAGGAGCTACCCCCGTAGCCAAATCGCCCTATCGTCTAGCGCCTGCTGAGATGCAAGAACTGTCCGGTCAACTTAACGAACTGCTCAGCAAGGGCTTTATAAGACCAAGCTTCTCACCCTGGGGAGCACCAGTCTTGTTCGTGAAGAAGAAAGACGGATCGTTCCGTATGTGCATCGATTACAGAGAACTCAACAAGCTGACGGTCAAGAATCGTTACCCTCTTCCTCGTATAGACGATTTATTCGACCAACTGCAAGGGGCAAGTTACTTTTCCAAGATTGATCTGAGGTCCGGGTATCACCAGTTACGAGTGCTCGAGGAGGATGTTCCGAAAACAGCCTTCCGAACCCGATACAGACACTACGAGTTCGTGGTGATGCCGTTCGGACTGACCAATGCGCCCGCAGTATTCATGGACTTAATGAATAGGGTATGTCGTCCTTACTTGGATCAGTTCGTCATCGTCTTCAGTGATGACATACTTATCTACTCTCGAAGTAAGGAGGAGCATAGCAATCATTTACGACAAGTCCTGGAAACCCTACGATCGGAGAAGCTGTACGCGAAGTTCTCTAAGTGCGAGTTTTGGATCCGAAGAGTCGAATTCTTAGGACACGTGGTTAGCGAAGAAGGAATCCACGTGGACCCATCCAAGATTAAAGCTATTGAGAACTGGTCAGCACCGAAGACGCCTACAGAAATTCGCCAATTTCTAGGCCTCGCTGGCTACTACCGCAGGTTCATACAGAACTTCTCTCAAATCGCGAAACCCCTTACAACATTGACCCAGAAAGGCGTGGCCTTTGACTGGGAAGAGAAACAAGAGAAGGCATTCCAAACCCTGAAACGAGCCTTATGCACCGCACCGATACTATCCCTCCCCAAAGGGATAGACGACTTCGTGGTATACTACGATGCATCCAATCAGGGGCTCGGTTGTGTTCTGATGCAACGGGGTAAGGTCATCGCCTATGCCTCAAGACAGCTGAAGACACACGAGGTCAACTACACCACACACGACCTCGAGCTAGGAGCGGTTGTGTTCGCCCTAAAGATCTGGAGACACTACCTGTACGGTACGAAGAGCACTATCTTTACCGACCACAAAAGCCTCCAACACATATTCAACCAGAAAGAGCTCAACATGAGACAACGACGGTGGGTCGAACTACTCAATGACTACGAATGCGAAATTCGTTATCATCCGGGTAAAGCCAATGTGGTAGCAGACGCCCTAAGTCGGAAAGAATATTCTGGTCGAAAAGTCAAGTCATTAACAATGACTATCCATTCGCATCTATCCGTACAAATTAAGGAAGCTCAGCTCGAAGCTTTGAAACCGGAAAATGTGACGGGAGAATCCTTGCGAGGAATGGATAAGAACCTAGAAGTTAAGGGTAACGGAGCCTTATACCTCATAAACCAGATCTGGACACCACGACACGGTGGCTTCAGAGACTTGGTCATGAAGGAAGCGCACAACACTCGATATTCCGTCCATCCAGGTTCAGATAAGATGTATCTGGATCTCAAGAAATCATACTGGTGGCCTAACATGAAAGCGGAGATCGCTACCTTCGTGAGTAAATGCCTTACTTGCGCTAAGGTCAAGGTCGAATACCAGAAACCATCACGCCTACTTCAGCAACCGGAGATACCTGAATGGAAGTGGGAGCGGATCACTATGGATTTCATAACCAAGCTACCCAAGACAACGGGTGGACTTGATACCATATGGTTTATCGTCGACAGATTGACCAAGTCCGCACACTTCCTGCCCATCAAGGAAACAGACAAGATGGAGAAGCTCACGAGAACCTACATTAGGGAGATCGTACGACTGCATGGTGTTACCATATCTATTATCTCCGACAGAGATAGTACATTCACTTCGAGGTTCTGGCAGTCACTACAAAGCTCCCTTGGAACGAGGTTGGACATGAGTACAGCCTACCACCTGTAACAACCCGATATTTTTCAAATCAATGTAACATTCAAAAAGTCAAATATAATGAACTATTTGGAATCAACGAAATTAGCGTCAAAAAATGAAGTGTTCTAAAATCTTAATTGGGATGCATAAAGTGTTAGATATCGTGCCAAGGTTTCCAAAAATGTAAAGAACACTCAAATCCGAGTTATAACGAAGGAGTTATGACCAATCGAAAATCCACGACACACCCGGTAAAACACTACTAAACGTAAAAAGTGAAACTTCGATAAAATACTTTTTAGCCTTAGGTATCTAAACGAAAGTCGTAGATTTCGTTAAACCGTGAGCATACATAAAAAGAACGCCCAAATCTGACTTCGTATGAGGAAGTTATGATTTTTCTAAATTCGGAACAACGGTAGACAGCTAAAAATTCGGAATAAAGATCGAGCGATTTTTAGCCGACGCAACCTAAACGAGATTTCAAGGTCTCTACAATAGTAGCATTTTGGTAAAAAGACAGACGAAAACGGACGTCGGATAAAGAAGTTATGGATTTTTAACGGAATTATCGTGTCCCGGCCTATTAAATAAAATATAATTAAAAATAAAGTCAAAATTTGCCGACGAAGTCTAAATGAAAGTTGTAGAGTATTTTCTCACCTTCGCGTGGATATAAAGAACGTCAAAAACGGAGTTCGTAAGCAAAATTTACGGATTTTACAAGTTCGAGGTGCACAAACCGAGACGATTTACGCCCAGCGTACCCTCGTACGCCCAGCGTACTCGAATGCTAGGCCCCGGATCGTCCACGTCGCCCCTCTACGCCTCTATGCCCGTCCCATCCGAAGTCCGGCAGACGAGGATGCGGTAAGCGATGACGCACGGGTACGCCCCGCGTAACCTCGTACGCCCAGCGTACCGAGGGTCTTCAGCCCCTATAAAAGGAATGTGAGGGTTTCGGGCATAAGTGCTCATTTCCTCTCTTTCTCTTGCGTTTTTACTCCGTTTTGCGTGCAAGAAATATCCCGAAGCCCCGGTTTTCATACCTCCGCCCCGACGAAGGTCTGAAGCCCCGAGATTCTCGAGAATCTCACCACTTTCCGGTCGAAGTGCTGCCCAAGAAAAATCACATTTTCTTCGAATCATCACACTTTCCAGGTGAGTTCATACCCCTATATTTTCACATCTTTTTCATGTTTTAAGGGGGGGGGAATACAAGTGAAACACGAGATAAACTCATACTTAAAATGCACGTCGTTAGAAATGTTTTCAAATGCTTTATCTAGATTTTTGTTATGGATGATAAACAACATTTATACTAATATTACACTTCACATGCAAAGTTGATATCACACCAATTTTATGTTATCTGATGGAACATGCTTTTGATAAACTAAAATGGGTATAGTTTACGGGTTATTCATTACATCTCTACGTAAACATTGTGAAAATGAAATACTTTCATCTACATGAAATATAGACTTTTCATTTCGTAAATCTATTAATACTAAGTGTTGTGAGACAGTCAACTTCAATGTACTCACAAGTACGCATTTCAAGTCCTGTATTATAAACCAAAATCTCTTGGAGGGAGAGCGTGATAGTTGTGTATAGATCTATACGAGATTGACAATCCCG
This sequence comes from Lactuca virosa, assembly GCF_052849685.1. NCBI lineage: Eukaryota > Viridiplantae > Streptophyta > Magnoliopsida > Asterales > Asteraceae > Lactuca > Lactuca virosa. The sequence goes on from NC_136434.1 coordinate 293,524,173, forward strand.
CACCTAAACTGTTAGCTACAGTTAGACCGGCAGGTCTGGGGTGACAAACGTCATAACACTACAACGTCTGAAGAACGTTGTTACAGGCAGTCTGGGTCAATAGCATGGTTATAAAACTCACACGGAAGTATTAAAATAAGTTTGATTTACGAGACTTTCGATACATTCAGTAAATACATTATTTGAGTATAAATACACTAATCTATTCGAGCACGAAAGACACCATTGTACTCCAGCCTTTGGAATCTTTTTCAAACTATATGTAGAAAATATTGGATTTTATGGGAAACACATTCAGTTATTTTTACTAAAGGACATACAAAATTTCAGTACAGAAATGCTTATGAACTCACCAACTTAATTGTTGACATTTTTTTTTCAAAACTACTTGTATTTCTCAGGGAATCAGTAATACAGGTAACCATCAGCTTTTGGAGAAGGAACGCTAAGGCGTCTATTATCAAAACATTTTAAATCATCATATTTGTAATATTCTTTTGAAACATGTATTACACGCAACAATGTAAGTTTTTATTATATTTATGATGGTTGTGTTTACTTTCTTTACAATATTCAACTGTTATGATACTACGTGAAGTCATCCGCCCCGAATGTTTCCGCCATTCTGGTTTGGGGGTGTGACAGATTGGTATCAGAGCATTGTTTATAGTGAACTAAGTATATCGAACCACATAAGATATACAAACTATAAATGCAAAGGGACCAAAAACCCTCTGACAAAACGTTTTCATAAACGATACTTTTAATAAATTAAAGTGATATACATTTTTTTATAAAAGTATAAGTACACGCATGCATCGGTCTCGTATCATAGCAAAATTTTATAAAAAAAAGTATTAAGGCAAGTTGCGACACTACGACTAGGCCTCGGGGTATGTAATAAAATCGAGAATAAATATAGCCTGATCAACTATATTTATCCTGGATGTGACCAACGTATGTCGAGGAATGGTCGTAGTAAGCAACAAGTCGAAAACTTACCGAATTAAATACTAAAATCAAACTCACGAATTTGAAATACTATAGGAGTATTTTGTAAAAACTAAAAGAACTGTTATAATCATGCAAATCTCGGTATTTAATTAGAAATAGAAATCGCCGAATAAAATTTATCCTTATCGAAAATTACCCTTCTTACTCCCGAGTTTTATATAAAATTCTCTTGCCTCTATTCTCGATCAGACGAAATGGTAGGTTTTCACATTCCCGGGGATCCCTACTACCCTAACCAGGGTAATGGAGGCTGGATTGAGAACGACCCCGAAGAGGAAATTCCCGAGGAAGAACCCGAAGAAGAATCCGAAGAGGATCCTGAGGAAGACCCAGACGAAGATACAGAAGAGGAAGGAGATGGTGGGAGCACATACTCGGAGCCCGAGACCTACAATCCTCCCCTAGGAGCAGCAAATCCCCCAAGGAACTTTCAGGGCCCGGCACCCCGCTGGGATGTGGATCTGAAGAGATGGAGCAGGGAACAAGGGCAACGCCCACCTTACGGCATGGCACGAGGCTTTTATAACCTCCGCAACGGGGGTTCGGCTGACAGGGCACTCCCTGTCATGGTCCGACGCATTGCCAACCAAGGCGAGCAAGCAAGAGCAAATGCCAACCAACTCTTGGACATTGGGGCCACCGCTGCTGTCACCGCGGTACGTCTTCGTCGTCTGGACGAAGAGCATGAGCGAACAATAGAGCACACCTTTTCCCTGCAGAAGGACATCACTGCTACTAGAACCGAAGTGAGGGAGCTCCGTAGGAGCCAAGCCGCAATGGAGAGGCGCGTCATCGAGGCTGAACGTCAAGTAGCCCGAGCTAAGGTTTCCACAACCACATACCATGGTCCGCAGCGTGCCACCCGCTCAGAGTAGAGCGCGTACTTCTGGTGCTATGTATATACCTATCAAATAAGTGTTGGTGCTACTCTTTCCTTTAAGAATGTAAACCCGATGAATTGTGAGAACGCAGTTCGGGGGTCGGAATGCGGTCAAATTTTCCCATTTTCATTGATGTACCCTAGACCTATATAAGGTCAAATTTTCCTGATCGTTGTATCATGTACTAATATCAATGAAATTGACACACATTTATTATTTCCTTGAGTATTCCATTAAATTCTTAAAAGGATCATACACTCCTTTTTGAAAGTTTCCATTTACATGCGAAAACCAGAACTAAAAGTGATAATACAAAAACCTTCCATAATCATTTCTAATGACTTATCAAGAATTCGTCTCTTAACTGGTGGCAGAATCATGCCACCAAGGAGAAATCCCCGACGTTTCAATACAAACGGAGCACCAGCACCACCTCCACCACCCCCTCCATCAATGGATGCTGCTACCTTTCAGGCTGCTGTAACAGCTGCCGTAACCGCAGCAATGGCACAAATGAGTAACAACGGATCAGGAGGAGGAATAAATAGCTCTACTAATGGCCAAAACCAAGGTCGTTCCGGGGAATGTACCTATAAGGACTTCTACAACAGCAAACCCATCCCCTTTAATGGAACTGGGGGAGTGATGGCTCTATCCCAATGGATAGAGAAAACAGAACCTGTGTTCGAGATATGCTCATGCCCCGAGGAAAGCAAAGTAAAATTTGCCGCCTGTACTTTCTCCGAGCGAGCCCTAACGTGGTGGAATGGCCACGTCAAGTCACTAACTCTGGTGGTGGCAAACTCAATGGGTTGGGAGAACCTGAAACGGATGCTACTACGAGTGTACTGCCCAAGGGGCGAGATTCAGAAGCTCGAGCAGGAGCTTTGGGGCCTTACAATGGTAGGCTCGGACATCACAAGCTATACGAATAGGTTCAGTGATTTGACAATACTTTGCCCAGGAATGATGATTCTGGAAAGCCAAAAGGTAGAAAGGTATATCTGGGGGCTGTCGCCCCAACTTCGAGGAAGTGTGCTAGCTTCCAAACCCACGACGTTCGACAGCGCCAAAGAACTGGCACAATCTCTCGTTGATCATGGGGTCTGCCAAAGTGTCACGACCGTCGTCCCGGAACCAACCAAAGGAAGCAACAACAATGATAGCAATTCCAACAACAACAACAAGAAGAAGTTTTGGAACAAGAGGAAAGGTCAAACTTTGCAAGAACCTTCAAAGAAACAAATAGTGGCGGTCCATGCCGCTACTGCCCCCACTGCTGTTCCCGCTACCCCTGCACCGACAAAACAATACGCTGGGAACCTACCAAAGTGCAACAAATGCAATTACCATCACCACGGTAATTGCCGGGAGATGCACTGTAAAAACTGCGACAGGAAAGGGCACACTGCCCGTTTCTGTAAGGCACCAGCGCGCCCAATCACCCAAGTTCTTGGTACCGGAGTAAGCCAGGCATGTTATGGGTGTGGGGAAACTGGGCACTTCAAGAGGGATTGCCCTAAGGCAAACAATGCTGGTGGTGTAGGAAGAGTGCTGGCAATAGGGCAGAACGAGGCAATAGCCGATCCCACGGTGGTTACGGGTACGTTTCTCCTCAACGACATTTATGCATGCATACTCTTTGACTGTGGTGCGGAGAGAAGTTTCGTGAGTCATAAATTCAGACATTTACTTAATCAAAAACCCCAAGCACTCAATAAAATATTCACAGTAGAAATGGCAAACGGTAAAACGGAAAGCGCAAACGATATGTACATAGGCTGTACGTTAAATTTAAACGAACACTCGTTCCAAATCGATCTTATGCCAATTACTATAAGAAGTTTTGATGTCATCATCGGTATGGACTGGTTAAGCCTTCACCATGCCGATATACTTTGTCACGAAGGGCCGTTCGCCTCAATCTGCAAAGCGGCAAAACTCTTGTCATTTATGGTGACAAACCCAGTACAAATTTACAAATCATCTCTTGCGTCAAAGCCCGAAAATACCTTCGCAAGGAATATCATGCCTTTCTAGCCCACGTGGTAGACAAGAAATAAGAAGTGAAGGACATTAAAGACATTCCGGAAGTCTGCAATTTCCCCGACATTTTCCCTGAAGATCTTCCAGGAGTCCCACCAGAACGTCAAGTCGAGTTCAGGATCGATTTGATTCCCGAAGTTACCCCATTAGCAAAATCGCCATACCGTCTAGCACCGGCTGAAATGTAGGAGTTATCTAGCCAACTGAACGAACTTCTAAGCAAAGGATTCATTAGACCGAGCTTCTCACCATGGGGAGCGTCGGTCCTGTTCGTAAAGAAGAAGGACGGATCTTTCCGCATGTGCATCGATTATCGGGAACTGAACAAACTCACGATCAAGAACCGATATCCCTTACCGCGTATAGACGATATGTTCGACCAACTACAAGGAGCGAGCTACTTCTCAAAGATCGATTTAAGATCTGGGTATCACCAGCTGCGAGTCTTGGAAGGAGACATTCCCAAAACGGCATTCCGAACTCGCTATGGTCACTACGAGTTTGTAGTAATGCCCTTTGGATTGACAAATGCACCGGCGGTGTTCATGGACTTGATGAACCGAGTATGTCGTCCTTTCCTGGATAAATTTGTGATCGTGTTCATAGATGATATACTCATCTATTCAAGGAGCGAGGAACATAGCCAACATCTCCGACAAGTCTTAGAAACATTAAGGACAGAGAAGCTTTACGCAAAATTCTCAAAGTGCGAGTTTTGGATTCGGAAAGTAGATTTCCTAGGTCACGTGGTCAGCGAGGAGGGGATAAACGTGGACCCTTCCAAAATCAAGGCAATCGAGAACTGGACAACTCCAAGGACTCCAACGGAAATCCGACAATTCTTGGGCCTCGTCGGGTATTACCGAAGGTTCATACAAAACTTCTCAAAGATTGCTAAGCCACTTACCACCCTAACTCAGAAGGGTGTAACCTTCAGCTGGGGAGAAAAACAAGACGTTGCATTCCAAACACTAAAACGAGCCCTATGTAGTGCACCTATATTATCTTTGCCAGAAGGAACAGAAGACTTCGTGGTCTACTGTGATGCGTCAAACCAGGGACTTGGATGTGTCCTGATGCAACGAGGGAAGGTCATCGCATACGCCTCGAGACAACTCAAGACGCACGAAGTCAATTATACCACGCACGATCTCGAACTAGGAGCGGTCGTCTTCGCTCTAAAGATCTGGAGGCACTATCTCTACGGCACGAAATGTACAATATTTACCGACCATAAAAGCCTTCAACACATCCTCAGTCAAAAGGAACTCAACATGAGACAAAGACGGTGGGTAGAACTATTAAACGATTACAAATGTGGAATTCGTTATCATCCCGGGAAAGCTAATATAGTAGCCGATACACTCAGCCGAAAGGAATACTCGGGCCGCCGAGTGAAATCCTTAACAATGACCATCCACTCACACCTGTCCGCACAAATCAAAGAAGCACAGGAAGAAGCCTTGAGGCCAGAGAACGTGACAGGTGAAGCATTGAGAGGAATGGACAAAAACCTTGAAGTCAGGGATGACGAAGTTCGTTATCTCATGAACCGGATCTGGACACCAAAATTTGGTGGATTCAGGGATGTTGTCATGAACGAAGCTCATAAAACTCGCTACTCCGTACATCCCGGCTCAGACAAGATGTACTTAGACCTCAAGAAGTTCTATTGGTGGCCGAACATGAAAGCCGAAATAGCTACCTATGTAGGCAAATGTTTGACTTGCGCCAAGGTCAAGGTGGAATACCAAAAGCCCTCGGGATTGTTGCAACAACCGGAAATACCCGAGTGGAAGTGGGAGCGGATAACCATGGACTTCATAACCAAGTTACCCAAGACGGCAAGCGGACTCGACACCATCTGGATGATCGTCGACAGGCTAACCAAATCCGCGCACTTCCTACCAATCAAAGAAACGGATAAACTGGAAAAGCTAACCAGAACATACATCAGAGAGATTGTACGACTGCAGGTGTACCAATATCCATTATCTCGAACCGAGATAGTAGATTCACCTCGAGGTTCTGGCAGTCGTTACAAAAATCTCTAGGAACAAGGTTAGACATGAGTACCGCTTATCACCCACAGACCGACGGCCAGAGTAAGAGAACCATACAAACCTTAGAAGATATGCTAAGAGCTTGTGTAATCGATTTTGGTAAGGCATGGGACACCCATTTACCATTGGTCGAATTCTCGTACAACAATAGCTATCACACTAGCATCAAAGTTTCCCCATTCGAAGCCCTCTACGGCCGTAAGTGCAGATCACCTCTGTGCTGGGCTGAAGTGGGTGACACACAACTAGCAAGAGGACAAGCAACCGACATCACTCTCACTGGACCAGAAATCATAAGGGAAACTACGGAGAAGATTGTTCAAATCCGGGAGCGACTGAAGACTTCAAGAGACAGAAAAAAGAGTTATGCGGATAAAAGACGGAAACCCTTGGAATTCCAGGTTGGAGACCGGGTACTACTAAAAGTCTCACCCTGGAAGGGATTAATACGTTTCGGAAAGCGTGGGAAACTAAACCCAAGGTATATTGGACCATTCGAGATCCTTGCCAGGATCGGCCCAGTGGCATACAAACTTCGATTACCGCAGGAACTTAATAACGTGCACCCTACCTTTCACGTATCAAACCTAAAGAAGTGCTTGTCCGATGAGACCCTCGTTATCCCTCTAGACGAAATTGAAATCAACGAGAATCTCCAATTCGTAGAAGAACCAGTAGAGATCATGGATCGGGAAATTAAAAGGACTAAACAAAGCCGCATACCCATTGTGAAGGTCCGTTGGAACGCCAAGCGAGGACCTGAATACACCTGGGAACGCGAGGATCAGATGAGACAAAACTACCCACATCTTTTTCCTAATCCATAAACTCTGTCTTAGATTAAATTTCGGGACGAAATTCCCTCTAACAGGGGGATGATGTAACAACCCGATATTTTTCAAATCAATGTAACATTCAAAAAGTCAAATATAATGAACTATTTGGAATCAACGAAATTAGCGTCAAAAAATGAAGTGTTCTAAAATCTTAATTGGGATGCATAAAGTGTTAGATATCGTGCCAAGGTTTCCAAAAACGTAAAGAACACTCAAATCCGAGTTATAACGAAGGAGTTATGACCAATCGGAAATCCACGACACACCCGGTAAAACACTGCTAAACGTAATAAGTGAAAATTCGATAAAATACTTTTTAGCCTTAGGTATCTAAACGAAAGTCGTAGATTTCGTTAAACCGTGAGCATACATAAAAAGAACGCCCAAATCTGACTTCGTATGAGGAAGTTATGATTTTTCTAAGTTTCGGAACAGCGGTAGACACCTAAAAATTCGGAATAGAGATCGAGCAATTTTTAGCCGACGCAACCTAAACGAGAATTCAAGGTCTCTATAATAGTAGCACAATGGTAAAAAGACAGACGAAAACGGACGTCGGATAAAGAAGTTATGGATTTTTAACGGAATTATCGTGTCCCGGCCTATTAAATAAAATATAATTAAAAATAAAGTCAAAATTTGCCGACGAAGTCTAAATGAAAGTTGTAGAGTATTGTCTTACCTTCGCGTGGATATAAAGAACATCAAAAACGGATTTCGTAAGCAAAATTTACGGATTTTACAAGTTCGAGGTGCACAAACCGAGACGATTTACGCCCAGCGTACCCTCGTACGCCCAGCGTACTCAAATGCTAGGCCCCGGATCGTCCACGTCACCCCTCTACGCCTCTATGCCCGTCCCATCTGAAGTCTGGCAGACGAGGATGCGGTAAGCGATGACGCACGGGTACGCCCCGCGTAACCTCGTACGCCCAGCGTACCGAGGGTCTTCAGCCCCTATAAAAGGAATGCGAGGGTTCCGGGCATAAGTGCTCATTTCCTCTCTTTCTCTTGCGCTTTTACTCCGTTTTGCGTGCAAGAAATATCCCGAAGCCCCGGTTTTCATACCTCCGCCCCGACGAAGGTCTGAAGCCCCGAGATTCTCGAGAATCTCACCACTTTCCGGTCGAAGTGCTGCCCAAGAAAAATCACATTTTCTTCGAATCATCACACTTTCCAGGTGAGTTCATACCCCTATATTTTCACATCTTTTTCATGTTTTAAGGGGGGGGGGGAATACAAGTGAAACACGAGATAAACTCATACTTAAAATGCACGTCGTTAGAAATGTTTTCAAATGCTTTATCTAGATTTTTGTTATGGATGATAAACAACATTTATACTAATATTACACTTCACATGCAAAGTTGATATCACACCAATTTTATGTTATCTGATGGAACATGCTTTTGATAAACTAAAATGGGTATAGTTTACGGGTTATTCATTACATCTCTACGTAAACATTGTGAAAATGAAATACTTTCATCTACATGAAATATAGACTTTTCATTTCGTAAATCTATTAATACTAAGTGTTGTGAGATAGTCAACTTCAACGTACTCACAAGTACGCATTTCAAGTCCTGTATTATAAACCAAAATCTCTTGGAGGGAGAGCGTGATAGTTGTGTATAGATCTATACGGGATTGACAATCCCGCACCTAAACTGTTAGCTACAGTTAGACCGGCAGGTCTGGGGTGACAAGCATCATAACACTACAACGTCTGAAGAACGTTGTTACAGGCAGTCTGGGTCAATAGCATGGTTATAAAACTCACACGGAAGTATTAAAATAAGTTTGATTTACGAGACTTTCGATACATTCAGTAAATACATTATTTAAGTATAAATACACTAATCTATTTGAGCACGAAAGACACCATTGTACTCCAGCCTTTGGAATCTTTTTCAAACTATATGTAGAAAATATTGGATTTTCTGGAAAACACGTTCAGTTATTTTTACTAAAGGACATACAAAATTTCAGTACAAAAACGCTTATGAACTCACCAACTTAATTGTTGACATTTTTTTTCAAAACTACTTGTATTTCTCAGGGAATCAGTAATACAGGTAACCATCAGCTTTTGGAGAAGGAACGCTAAGGCGTCTATTATCAAAACATTTTAAATCATCATATTTGTAATATTCTTTTGAAACATGTATTACACGCAACAATGTAAGTTTTTATTATATTTATGATGGTTGTGTTTACTTTCTTTACAATATTCAACTGTTATGATACTACGTGAAGTCATTCGCCCCCAAATGTTTCCGCCATTCTGGTTTGGGGGTGTGACACCACCCACAGACCGACGGACAAAGTGAGAGAACCATCCAAACACTAGCAGATATGTTGCGAGCCTGTGTGATCGACTTTGGTAAGGCATGGGATACCCACTTACCCCTTGTCGAGTTTTCCTACAACAACAGTTATCACACGAGCATCAAGGCTGCTCCATTTGAAACCCTCTACGACCGGAAGTGCAGGTCCCCTCTGTGCTGGGCTGAGGTGGGTGACACTCAGTTAGCTAAAGGACGAGTTCCTGACAGCACTCTCACGGGTCCGGAGATCAGGGAAACGACAGAGAAGATCATTCAGATTCGTGAACGATTGAAAGCCTCTAGAGACCGACAGAAAAGCTACGCAGACAAACGAAGAAAACCCTTGGAGTTCCAGGTGGGAGACCGAGTCCTTTTGAAAGTCTCACCCTGGAAAGGTTTAATACGCTTCGGAAAGCGTGGAAATCTGAATCCAAGATACATAGGGCCTTTCGAGATTCTCGCTAGAATCGGCCCCGTAGCTTACAAACTCAATCTACCCCGCGAGCTTAGTAACGTACATCCTACCTTCCACGTCTCGAACTTGAAAAAGTGTCTATCCGACGAGACTCTTGTAATCCCACTCGACGAGATCGAGATCAACGACAGCCTCAACTTCGTGGAAGAACCTGTAGAGATTATGGACCAAGAGGGCAAACGAACGAAGCAAAGCCGCATCCCAATTGTGAAGGTTCGCTGGAACGCCAAGCGAGGACCGGAGTTCACTTGGGAGCGCGAGGATCAAATGAAACTTAAATATCCTCATCTTTTTACTTAGTTATTGTGTGATAACTTAGTTGCTTGAACTCGAATTTCGGGATGAAATTCCCTCTAACGGGAGGATGATGTGACAACCGGAAATTTTCATTTGTATAATTTCTACAGTCAAACATTTCAAATGTTAGTCAAAAACATTTCAGTACATTTGGCCGGTTTTAAGTCTGTCTGGTGTTTTAATTTATTTTTCGTCAAACGATTTAATAAAAGGAAGTGTCGTTATTAGTGAGGTGTAACAAACAAAACAATCAACACATTAGCTAGGAGTTTACGGCCAAACAAGTGGTGTTTGGGCCGTAAACACCAATTTCCCAAGAACTCATGCATATAGCATGAGTTTACACACTTTTCCTCATTTTCCACTTCCCACCTCAAGAACACCAAGTTTTTCTCTCAAGTATCATAAGTTCATTCTTCCAAATCCGCCAAAATTGTAAGTTTTCCTTCCTAGATTCGTTCATACAACACTTAATCTAGTGTTTATACATCATTTCATCCATGGATTCTTGGTTTTTACTTAGATCTTCAAGTATTCTTCAAAACACCAAGAACACACACTAGTGTTCTTGGGTCCTAAACACTCTTACAAGCTTCATATAAGTACATACACTCCTCCTAGCTAGTTATTTTCTTAGTATACATGTTAATCCATTGGAAAATCATCAAAACCCTCAAGAACATATGGGTTTACGGTTTGGGGATCTCCCAAAACCGTAAACACCCCTAAAGGGTGTTTTGATGCCCCTAACACCTTCTAATGCTTGAACAAGAGGCTAGAAACTGGCATGCATGAACTAGGAACCACAAAACACGAAAAGAATGAAGTGGCCCAGAGTTTACGGCTGTAAACTCTAGGGTTTACGACCGTAAACTCCCAAGGAGTGGTCCAAGGACCGTAAACTCCAAAAGTGTGCCATTTCGAGCCCTAACCACTTCCTAGGCCTTTGATTTAACCCTAGGACACTTCTTTGTGAAGCATGAGACCCTAAAACACACAAATGCACCATTCCCATGAGTTTACGGCCGTAAACTCATGGGGAAAATGGTCCAGAAACCGTAAACACACATAGGGGCTACCATTTGAGGTGTAAACTCCATAGTGAGGCCATACTCTCCTTAGATGCAACCCTTAGCACTCCTAGCACTTGAAGCAAAGTGTTTTCATGCATTAGAGTGTCTTTACTTACTTAATTAGTGATTAAATAACTAATTAGATACATTTATGTATCACTACATGTTACATAGGATCCGTGTGTGTGCTCAAGTCCTCACTTGACACCTAGCATCCTACCCGGCACTTCCATCAAATCCACTCACTACAGGTGAGTTCATACCCCTAAATCAACCTTTTAAATGATTTTAAATGCTTTTATGGGGGGAATACAAGTTGAACTGTTATAGTTATGATATCAATCACATGTGATTAATAACTAGAACAGACTACCAGATTTATTGCTGCTTTCAAATTATCATCAAACTTTGGATTTTCAAGTGTTTCAAACCTTTTGTCAAACTATTAAATATCTAAAACTGTTTTCAAACTCTTTTAAACTTGCTTATTTTCAAACCCATATCTATACTAATATATTTATATAAGTAATACTTGAAGGACTTAGGACTGATAACTCACCTTATTTCTTGTTCCTTGTTTGGTTGTGGACTTAGGGTATTATGTTATTTGTCCGACAGTCGTTGAATTCTTAGTTATATATCATATATATTTGTGTTAGATATAAAAGTCTTCACTTCAGTTCAGTACCTTTATGTGACAAAGGCATGCAACCAACATTACTATTTAACTATAATAGGTATAGTTAAGGATTACTGCTCATTACTATTATTACAAAGACACCCACCAGAGTCAGTACAGTTATGAGTCAATACATGTTAAATACTATACAAAGAGAACACTATATAAGAGAACACTTTATACATTATACTAGAAGATACATTATACAATATACAAGAGAATATACTATAATTAGAATGTGACATACTACTTCTCGATACGACACTTCATGGTGCTATCACAGTGTAACCACAGTCTCCTGGAGGGAGAGCGGGCATTATGTGTATAGATCTATACGGGACAGACACTCCCACATCCCGACTGCTAGCTACAGTCCGAGCCGACTAGGCCCAGGGGTGACAAAATGTCACCATACTACGTGTGACCTGGAGGGTCATCAGTTATTCGATCGTCAATCAGCATGGTTACATACGAGTTCACATTCAGACCTTTAATTAACACTTTAAGAATTAAAGGTAAAACAGACTCCCCGAGGTGTATTGTACATTTAATACCACCTGGAGTCTGCATTTTCATTACATTCAGCCGGCAGTGACACTGCTGGGGTAAAACATTATTTTCCCATTTCTTTACATTAATGAGGTCAAAAACTATATTTTAATAATAATAGTTTCACTGGGAAAATCTCTACATTTATGAAAGAACAAATATACAAACAATTGAGTTTGGTAGAAGGCTACTTTTTACTGGAAAACATAGGGTTTTCTAGGGAGTGTACTATTTTCAAACATTTAAACCAGTTATTATACCACATTGTTGTAAACATTTTTATACAAGCAATGACACTAAATACTTATGAACTCACCAGCTTTATGCTGATACTCGCTTTCAAAATAACTTGTATTCTCAGGTCATCAGTAGACAGGTACAGATGCAGCTTTTGAGAAGATGGAGCATATACAAGACTCCTATTTATTTTCATTATACTTTTGGTGTCTAACAAACTGTACAGAACACGCTTGTATTACAATTATTATATTAATGCAATGGATGTTGTTGCTTGTCATTACTATTATGCATTGTTATGATACTGTACATGACGTCCTCCACCCCAGAACGTATTTCGCCGTTCTCGGTTTTGGGGTGTGACACGAAACAACTGTGGGATCTGCAACTGCCTCTTCTTGACCCATCATTAGCACTCTCCCTGTGCCACCTGCTGTTGTTGCCTTGGGGCAGTTTCTCTTATAGTGCCCGACTTCTCCACAACCATAACAGCCTTGACCGACGCCTGCTCCAGATGCCTGATTGGTTGGTTGTACTGGTGTCTTGCAAAATCGAACTGTGTGCCCCTTTTTGCCACAGTTAGTGAATGACATTTCACGACATGGACCGGGATTATGATGGTAATTGCACTTGTCGCACTGAGGAAGGGTACCAGCATATTTACTGGTAGGTGCTTGAGTGGCAGGAGCAGCGGCAGGAGTAGTAGCAGTGTTGACTGCCACCGTTTGCTGTTTCTTTGAGGGTTCCTGCGAAGACTGGCCCTTCCACTGCTTCCAAAACTTTCTTTTCTCACCACTCCCTTTTGCTGGCTCAGGAGCGGTTGCCACTTTATCAAGATCAACTCCGTGATCTATGAGAGTCTGCGCCAGACACTTAGCACTGTCAAAGGTGTTTGGCCTAGCAGCCAAGACATTTCCTTTGGTGGGTTGTGTCAGTCCCCAAATGTATCTCTCTATCTTCTTGCTTTCCGGGGTGACCATTCCCGGGCAAAGAAGTGCTAGGTCTTCATACCTAGAAGTGTAGGCAGCAATGTCGGATTCCTTCATCTTTAGGTTCCAGAGTTCGTGCTCTAGTTTCTGCATCTCGCACCGTGGGCAGTACTCAGCTAGCATGAGTTCCTTTAAACTTTCCCAACCCATAGCATTTGCCACTGGCAGGGTTAGGGATTTGACCCGACCATTCCACCAGGTCAGTGCCCTGTTGGCGAATGTGCAAGCGGCGAATTTTACTTTGTTGGCTTCAGAAAAGGAACAGATTTCGAAAATGGACTCGATTTTCTCGAACCATTGAGTCAGGGCAATAACACCTCCTTTGTCGTCGAAAGATGTGGGTTTCGCGTTCATGAAGTCCTTGTAAGAGTAGTCCTTCTGGTGTCCCTGACCACCTTCCTGATTTTGGGGATGAGTACCACCTCCCTGCCCCCCAGATCCGCCAGGATTAATCTGTGACATAACGGCAGCCACAGCAGCAGTAACGGCTGCCTGGAACATAGCGGGATTAAACTGAGGGGGCGGTAGTGGTGGTGGAGTGTCGTCATTTCTTCTGATGGGTCTTTTTCGGGGAGGCATCTTGTTCTAGAAACAACCAGGAAGAAGAGGATGGTAAGTCCTCAAGATATATGAAACAAAATATATCCCATCCTGATAATAAAGTGTTCTACCAAGCGATAAGCAAAGAAAGGTTACTAATGCAAGTAAGTTATCGCTAAGAAACGAATAGGTAGCAACACTGGGAATGAATTTCTACAATGTATTCGGCTCTGGTTAAAATAATCCTACAGTATTTTAAGTTGTATGTTTTGTTCTTTTGATACCTTGTTGTATGGATACTAGGTAAGTTTTAGGCCTGTTACAACACCACAGTCACTCCCAAGCACATGTTGGTCATGTCTCGAATGAATATAGTTGATCAGGCTATATTGACCCTAGACATGATTACATAACTGCCCAGGTTTAACCGCAGTGTTCAACATCCAAAATACTTTTGTTTTGTTCTACTCATGATATTGTTTCTGGTATGTAGGTATACTTGTATACTTTTTGTAAAAATACTTATATTTTTAAAAGTATACTTTTAGTTCAGAGCACTTCAGCCCCTTTGTGTTTATAGTTGTATACCATGTAAGGTTCGGTATACTTAGTTCACTATAAACAATAGCTCTGATACCAATCTATCACACCCTTGAACCGTCGGAACGGACGGCGGAAACGTCTGGGGGCGGGGCGACGTCATGTGTAGTATCACAACAGTTGTATCATAGTAAGCGAAGTAAACACAACCATTACATTATAATAAGAATATTTACATTGTTTGAAAACATGGTTTGTACATAACAGTATATGACAAAAGTAAAAGACGTGACTCCAAAATGCTCCGTCTTCTCCAAAAGTTGGCAAGAGTACCTGTCTACTGTTGTCTGTTTGATGTGGGATTCGAGTGTAAGTTGATAGGAATTTCTAAGTGTCAAATAAAGCCTCGGGCACAAACGGATCGTAGTGGAAGCTTGAAATGAGGTTTTTAGCCACCAAGAACTAGTGTGTGTTCTTGGTGTTCTGGTTGAGAGAGAAAATCTAGAAAAAGATGAGATTTAGGAGATGAGACATGGATTCATCACTAGAAATGGATTTGTAACAACATTCAAGGTGGAAAAACACTTACTTCTTGAAGATCTTGGAGGGAAATCGAAGTTTGTAGAGAGAGAGAGAGAGAGAGAGAGTAGAGAGAGAAAGCTTCTGGAGTAAGTAAAGTGAGAAATGAAGGCCACTCATCCCTTATATAGGGGTGAGTTTACGGCCAAGGGGTGGGGTGGAGGGTTTACGGCCGTGAACAGGGTTTACGGTCGTAAACAGGGTTTACGGTCGTAAGCTGCTCTTGAAGGGTTGTTTGGCCCGGATGCTATGCTTTGACTTAGAAAACCTCGTTTTCGAATACGAAACTCGATCGAACTGAGTTTAGAATATTCCGTTAGACCAAAAATAATACTAACGTGAACGGAAATAAATCAATTCGGATTTATTTAAAACGTAAGGTCCTTCCCAAACTAAGGAATTTGACGGAGTTAACTAAAACCCAAATTTTATAAACGGAAACTGGGTAAGGATAACGGAAAAAGTTTCGGGTTGTCACAGTCTGGGTCAATAGCATGGTTATAAAACTCACATGGAGTATCGAAATATCTTTGATTTACGAGACTATTAAATGCATTCAGTAATTACATTATATATGTATAAATCCACTTACACCATTTTTAGTACGGAAGATACTTATGCATTCCAGTCTTTGGAACTTTTTCAAAGTACCACACATACATGGAAAATATTGGATTTTCTAGAAACACGCTCAGTTATTTTTACCGAAAGGCATACAAATTTTAGTACAAAAAGCTTATGAACTCACCAACTTAATTGTTGACACTTTTTCAAAACTACTTGTATTTCTCAGGGAATCAGTAATACAGGTAAAACATCAGCTTTTGGAGAAGGAACGCTAAGGCATCAGTTATCAAAACATTTTAAATCATCATATTTGTAATATTCTTTTGAAACATGTATTACATGCAACAATGTAACTTTTAAATTATATTTATGATGGTTGTGTTTACTTTCTTTACAAATATTCAACTGTTATGATACTACGTGAAGTCACCCACCCCCGAATGTTTCCGCCATTCTGGTTTAGGGGTGTGACAGATGTCACACCAGGCATAGGGTGGAAATATCATTTCGAAAGTGAACTTGTTGGTGATTTTATATCACTAATATTATGTAAGTGTAATGAGGTAAATTTGTTGATCAATGTCACTTTGATAATTATCGAACAAATTAGTATGGTGCGGAGTGCACATTTGTTTGATTTTGTCATTGTTGAAAGTATATTGCTATTTAGAGGCGAAGCCCCTAAACTGATGGGGGTCCGGGAGCAGCACCCCTGGGAGCGGGGTCCAAGGGGTGGCAGCCCCTGGCTGGGTTTTGAGTTATGTTGCTATATAAAAAATGTCTTAGAAATCCGTATTTTTTGTAAAACACCCGGTTTAGTGATCCATTTATAGACCCGATTTTATGTTAGTTTGTGACAGGTAATATGGCAGTTTTAAGACAGGAAGTTAGTTTCTGTTATATGATCAAGTTCGAATTCATTTTGGGTACATATTTCATAACATCTTCTTCATTCTCCATTCTAGAAAAAACAATGAGTTTCATCCGATTAGATATTTTGAGTGTACCCTCGAAATGCTTTAATCTGAAAGTGTTTCATAACTCTCACTGATCCAAGTATATTTGTATCCCGATTTTCTAACAGAACTTACATGATCCAAGAGAAATCTGGTTCTCCACCATCACCCAACTCATAAATCCTCCAACATTAAGCATCGTAGAAGCAAAAAAACACTTATGTCACATAAATAAATAACTATTATCTCATATAAAACTAAAGTTTTGTCATTGGAAAATAATTATTATTGCCAATTTTCTTTTAAAGCGAGTTTGTGACTGGGTTAAGAGAAGTTTCTCATAAACTCATTTCAAAACTTGACAAAACTTGACAAGTGACATGTTTTCTTAATTCCTTAAAATGGTTTACCAAAAAACAATAATGGAAATGAACTCTATCTTTTCTTAATATATATAAACATGTAATTTTATTTGGAATTTCAAAAACGCGTTTCAATTTTGAAGTTTAAAAAAATTATTAAACATTAAAAGAAAATTATTTTATTTTTCTTTAGACGACAAAAAAAATATCCAAAGAAACTAATTATCTGTTTCGGCGTTGATTTCCCGTTGTTTTTTTATATGAACACACAAATACAAGATCATAAAAGAAAAAAAAATGTGGATTCAACGAATTATTAGAAAAAACTTAGTTGCGGATTAGGGAGAAGATCGATGTTGGATTTGGTGTCTAAGCTCATAACTATAACTGGGATGTACTTGACCCGATTGTAGCATGGTCCTTTTGGGTTGCATTCACCAGTGCAATTTGATAGGATGGACTTTTGAGAATAAGGTTATTGTGATTTATTAATATATTACAAGTATAATATATTAATATGAAATCATATTATTTAATTAGTATTATCAAGAACTAATTTATTAATTTTGTGATCAAAAGAGACTAATTAAATATGTGGGGATTGATTATATAAATCAATGATTCTTATAATGTGGGCTAATGATCCATGGTTATTTAGGATGGGCTAAACCAATGAGCTAATTCATGGATAGTCCATGGAGGTTTAGCCAATGGAGCCTAAGTAATATGAAAGATGATTAGGGTTTACAAAGTGTAACCCTAACATTTGCTACACTATAAAAGCATACCCTCATGGCCAAAATCGGACACACTAAGTTGACACAAGATTCTTGAAGAGTGATATTGATTTTGTGCAAGTAACTTATTCTCTCAAGCCTCCTCTTGCATATTGGTGTTTGTGAACCATTAGAGGCATCACATTTGGGGTGCTCAAGCTTTCAAAGGTCAAGAACTACAAGTCCTTCTAAAAGGTAAGTCATCTAACTATTTATATTGTTCATTTGATAATTTGTATGCTAGTTAGGGAGAATGATTTGGAAAATTGAAAATATGCATGTATAAAAAACATAGATCCAAAGCATTTAGGGTTGCATGTTCACCATATAAGTGTTATAGTGCTCAAAACCCAACAGAAAAATGATCTCGACTTTCTCGTTTTATTATATATATATATATATATATATATATATATATATATATATATATATATATATATATATATATATATATACACACACACACTAATTATCTGTTTCGGCGTTGATTTTCCTTTTTTTTTATTTGAACACACAAATAAAAGATTATAAAAGAAAAAAAGATGTGGAATCAACGAATTATCAGGAAAAACTTATTTGGGGATTGGGAAGTAGAATGATTCCGAGTTTCTCGTTTTTGTTATTATTCCTCAATCGAAAAAAGTGGATTATGATGTCTCCGTCTTTGAGCGAAGTGTTGATAACATGTTATATGATGAACTAGCTCAAACTATATATATATATATATATATATATATATATATATATATATATATATATATATATATATATATATACTAATTGTCTGTTTCGGCGTTGATTTCTTGTTGTTTTTTATATGAACACACAAATACAATATCATAAAAGAAAAAAAAGATGTGGAATCAACGAATTATCAAAAAAAAACTTATTAGGGATTAGGGAGAAGAATGATCTCGAGTTTCTTATTTTTTTTTATTACTCCTCGATCGACAAAAGTGGATTATGATGTCTTCGTCTTTGAGCAAAGTATTGATAACATGTTATATGACAAACTAGCTCAACTAAATGATTCATTCCAACATTCTTTTGATCATATACATGTTTCAAGAAAGTTTACAAGTATATAAATATTTGGTAAATCAAAGGTTACAGATGATATGTACATAACTTCTATTTATGAAAATAATTTATGTTTTAGATAATTATATTGTACAACTGTATAAAACATAATTTGTTATGTATGACTAAAAAGTGTTATGTATTGCCTTCTCTAATATTATATAAGCTCGTAATAGTACATATGAATGTAGGACTATATACTTTGTGTTTTGATTTTGACCAGAGAAATGTTGGTTGAGAGTAGAAACTCCATCAACCACCGGATAGTTGATTCGAAATAACTTATATCATAGCAAACCCCATTAAAAGCAAAGCCCCACGATAAAACAATAAGCAAATAATATTAAGAACCATATAATGTTATATCATAATTAAAATGCAACATAAATCATTTAGTCCAAAAAATTGACATGTCAACAAAGTTACTTACTAAACTCTATATATATATATATATATATATATATATATATATATATATATATATATAATTGCTTGAAACATATATATGATCGAGAGAGAAACATATATATGATCAAGAGAATGTTGAAATAAATCATTTAGTTGAGCTAGTTCGCCATATAACATATTATCAACACTTTGCTCAAAGACGGAGATATCATAATCCACTTTTGTCGATCGAGGAGTAATAAAAAAAAATGAGAAACTCGAGATCATTCTTCTCCCTAATCTCCAAATAAGCTTTTCCTGATAATTCGTTGATTTCACAACTTTTTTTCTTTTATGATCTTGTATTTGTGTGTTCATATAAAAAAATAACGGGAAGTCAACGCCGAAACAGATAATTAGTATATATATATATATATATATATATATATATATATATATATATATATATATATATATATATATATATATATATGTATATATATATATAGGGTGAAGTTCAATAAAGAACCATAATTAACCAAGGAACCAATCGTGAGCGTCGAAAATCATAACGATCAACGGGCAAGGAAATAAATGTACACTTTTACATTAGACGCACACACACCGGATTATATCAAAAAATCCACCCTTTACAAAAAAACCACCACTTTTTTTCGTTTAAAATTTTTTTTAGGCCATGTTTTTTATCAAAAAAAAATCGAATATATCGTTGTTCACGATTTTTCGTCCTCTTTCCATAGAGATCCATGATGATATATAAAAAACGAACTTTTTTTTTCGAAAAAAACTCACTTCATTTTCTTTGATGAAAAAAGTTAAGGTCTATTTTTTATAGAAAAAAATTAATAAATATATCAAAATTCATATTTTTTGTACTTTTTAAACATAAATTCATATTAATGTAAAAAAAACGATATTTTAGTTCAAATTCACATTGTGAACCTGTTCAGATTTATATTGTAAACCTGTTCAGATTCACATTGTGAACCTCCTCATATTCACAGTGTACATAATAATAAGTCAGATTCACAGTGAATCTGAACTGATCGGAGCTTTTTCACATTGTGAATGTTAAAATTTGAAATATTTACAGTTTAGATTCACAGTGTGAATCTACACTGATCGAGGTTTTTTTTTGTGAACCTTCTCAGATTCACAGTGTGCATAATAGTAATTCAGATTCACAATATGAATCTGAACTGTTCGAGATTTTTCATATTGTGAATGTTAAAAATTGAAATATTTACAGTTTAGATTCACATTGTGAATCTACACTGTTCGAGAATTTTTTTTTAATCGGTGTTGATGTTTATTAATAGAGTACAAAAAATTAATATTTTTGGTATAATTAGTTTTTTTTTATAAAAATAAACTTAAATATTGAAAAAACTATGAAAATTAAGTGGGTTTTTGAAAGAACCCCTTTCTAGACTTTCATATTTCTGAAAGACCCAAACTTTCATACTTGAAAATATAGTTACTCCAAAACATGCTACATGTATATTTATAAAACATTATCTTACATTGATAAAGTGATTACAAAAGATTGGATACAAACCGACTATGTTTTAATATTTTACATAACTACCCAGGATATTGTAATTTTATACAAACATAAACCGAAATACAAGGTAATATTACAACTATTCTAAACCTTCCAACAGTATATGACTATACTGGTTACTTATTCCCTGCAAATTTGTTAAACATTGAGAGGGTAAGCGGTGACGCTTAATGAGTTCAATAATAGATACAATATAACGATATGTCATATATATACTTCAATATGGCAGAAGCAAAGAGGAACAAGGAACAACAAAGGCATATGTGAATCATGTGAAAAACTTTCCATATCAATCATTGATTTCATTCAAAGATATATAATCAATGAGACATAACTATTTCCATACTTGATATATATATATATATATATATATATATATATATATATATATATATATATATCAATAAAGCTTTGGCCCAAATGGCACACAAGATACTCATGAATATCATTTTTGCTAGAATATTTAGGCTTTCAGCCTTATCTTAGCATACTGTCGAAGCCAAAGTGATGCCTATGTCATACACTTCATGGTCAACGGTTCATACCAATACCCAAGTGATGCCTATGTCATACACTTCGTGGTCAGAGGTACAGCCTTGCTATAAAAATAGCAGAAATAATAACACGAGAGGATAACATGGAAAAGCACATAGCACATATAACACATAACATACAATTGTTCCTATATATTAAACTCACCTGGAAATAACCGAGGGTCAAAATAATAATTTGTGCAGCATTTCGGCTCTTAATATGACTTTATTTGTTGAAAATCGGGAGATTTATTGAAAACCGGGCTCTGCGAAGGTAGAGCTTCAAAACCGAAAATATAAATTTTTCGGGATTCTCTTGAACTTCGGGGAGTGTTTCAGGCATTGGAATTAATCCCGGGGCTTCGGGGGAGGTCAAAATACTAAAAATATTGATTAAGGGTGAAAAAGTGTCAAAATTCTCAAAATACCCGGGAAGGCTCGCATGGCTCCTATTTATAGGGTGAGAGGCTCGGATCCGAGGGTTGAGAAGGATGCACGCGGCAGCAGATGCGAGGCCCAGGTGGCTCGGCTCGCAAGCAGGCATGTGCCGGACAGCGAGACCTCGGTTCGGACAGGTGGTGAGGCGGGGCTTCGGTTCGAATAGCTGGAGGCTTCTTAGTGGACCGATCTTCGGTCCAATGGGGAAAGAGGGTGACGACTTCGGACCAATCAGCGAGTGCCACGTGAGGCTGCGGTCCAATCAGAAGACGCCACGTGGAGGCTGCATGCGAAGGATGACGTGGCAGCACTATTCATGCGAAATTTCTCGAAAAATGTACCCAGTCTTGTAAAATCCATAACTTTCTCATACGGGCTTCGTTTTTTACGTTCGTTATATGCACGCGTAGGGAAAATTATGCTCTACAACTTTCGTTTAGACTTCGTCGGAAAATTTTGACTTTATTTTTATATTATTATTTTTAACAGACCGGGACTGGTAAATCCGTTAAAAATTCATAACTTCTTCATCCGACATCCGTTTTCGTCAGACTTTTTACCGTTGTGCTGCTAATGACGAGACATTCGATTCTCGTTTAGGTTGTGTCGGCTAAAAATCACTCGATCTAAAATTCGAGTTTTTAGCTGTCTACTGCTAAGCTGAAACTTGTAAAAATCATAACTTCCTCATACGAAGTCAGATTTTGGCGTTCTTTTTATCAAAATTCTCGGTTTAACGAATAATACGACTTTCATTTACATCACTAAGACTAAAAAGTAGTTTATCAAAAACTCACTTTTTACGTCATTCGGCACCGTGCCGGTTTTGTCGCGGATCTTCGATTGGTCATAACTTCTTCGTTATAACTCGGATTTCGACGAGGTTTTCGCCTACATGTTTCTAACGAGATTATCTACAACTTTCAATAATAAAATTTTACTTATTTCAAATTTTATATTTTCGCTAAATTTCACTATTTGGTTTTTAATTGGAATCTCATAAGACTTCCAATATTTTATGAGTGATTCTAAACATAGTTTTACTTCATTTCTAGTAAAAACTATCTGTTAGAACTCAACACTCAATTTCACATAATATTTCATAATATTATTAACTTTTCAAATTACATAACACAATTTAAAAACGTGTATGTTACAAATACCTCCTCCTTTTGAGGATTTCGTCCCCGAAATCACAACAATTAGACAAATGAGGATATTTCGCTCTTATCTCATTCTTATTTTCCCTAAGTATAATTTGGGCCTCGATGGTGTGTCCATTTGACAAGAACCAACTTCACTTCTTTATTACGTAGATTAGTCGTTCTTTCATTTACGATCTCTTCTACTTAATTTATTATCTAATTTCACATCGGATAATGGAACCGTTTCATCATATACGCTCAAGAATTTATGTAGATATCTTACATGAAATATATCATGTATATTGCCAAATCTTTAGGCAATTCCAAGCGATATGCTTGTTGACCAATTCTCTAGATAATTTTGAAAAGTCCAACAAATCTAGGACTCAATCTCCTTTTCTTCTCAAATTTCATAATACCTTTCCACGGGGATATCTTCAGTATCACCCACTTGGAATTCTATGAGTCGTCTTCTCTTTACTGCATAGGACTTTTGTCGATCCTGGGCCGCTTTTATTCTTTCTCGTATAATTTGAATCTTATCAGTGGTGTCTTGAATCATTTCAGGACCACCAAGGATTTTTTGTCCTACATTATGCCAACATAATGGTGTTTACAGTTACTATCGAACTCTAAGACACATGCACGAAGCATATCTTCTACTGTTTAGATCGTTCTCTCCGTTTGACTATTTGTGTGGGGATGATAAGCTGTGATGAGAGCAACTCGAGATCCCAATTCACGTTTCATACTCGCCCAAAAGTGAGAAGTGAATCGAGTATCACGATCGTAAATAATCTTTAGTGGCACACCATGTCTCGCCACAATTTCGTCTAAGTAAACTTGTGCGTATTTCTCCATTAGAACCGTTTCACGTATGGCGAGAATATATGCACTCTTAATCAGCCGGTCGATAATTATCCAAATGCTATCATTCACAGTTTTCTTCTCCTCTTTCAAGGTATTAACTGTATAAGTCGGATAAGTAGAGTATCCCTTCGATATAAATTTACGAGTTTTTAAGAAAGAAATTTATTATTTTCACCATAGACATAGATAGAATCCTCTTCTTCGATAGGGATGCATACTATCTCTTCGTAGCACAAGAGTTTTACGTGGTTCTTTGACAACCAATCCATGCCGAGAATAATATCAAAGTTGGGCAAGGAGATAGGAATTAGGTTAGCAAGAAGATTATAACCTTCAATTCCTATGACACTATCTCTATAGACTTTATCAGCAAGTAATGATATATTTCCTATGTTATCTATATGAAATGATTGGACAATTGCGTAACAAGCAATTTGAAAAGAATGTGCGAATTTATAAGGCATGAAAGAATCTGAGGCATCACAATCAAATAAGATGTGGGCAGATCTAAAGTTTACGAGAAAATTACTAGTCACAACATTCGAGTCCTAACTTACTTCTTTTGTGGTAATCTGAATGTACGATATTTAACTTTTGGTTTGCCAAACGATTGTCAAACTCTTCAAACTTCTTAATTACTAGCGGTGCTCAAACCTGCACCCGCTCATCATTCTCTATTGAGCCTTCGATCCTAATCTTTGAGTTAAAACTCAATTCTCATTGCAGACTCCTGCTCCTTCTTGGTTTATAGACTAAACCCAAGATAAGGTCTTTACTTTTGCTATAACAACAACTCGAATGGTCATATTCTAATGACCTTTGATTTTATATCGCACAAGACACATAACGAACCAAACTCTTGTATTAGTATCAGATCGAATAAATCGAACTTAAGGAATAGAGAAAACAAAAAGAGTTTGATCAACACGTGGATGCTTCGGAACAGAAAGAATAGCACTACGTATCTCTAATTCGTGCTTTCGGACATACATATCAATTTTGTCAAATGACAGAATATTTCAATTGATTACTAAATCACGGATTTCATACTGTAATCCTTCCATGAATAACTAAATTCTTCATCGCCTTCATAACAGGTAACATCTCTAGTTAATGGTTGCTCAATTCTTTAATGAAGATCGTTATATTTCTATCGACCATCTCGACCATCTCCTTCTTGACTGAAGTTTCGTCATTACTCAATACATGGCTTTCTAAACCAATCAACTTTATCTTTGTAGATTTATATTAATCGGACTCCACTCTTTATGACATTAAGATTTGAACGATAATTATCTTCTTAGTCATTACCGAAACGAAGGTAACGACACACATGAATAAAACGGAATCATTTATTAGCTTCTTGGTAACCTTGTGACTTGTCCTGATCCAAGTGTGAGTCCTGTGCTTCCAGTAGTATAGGCATCTACTACTATTCACACCTACTCATACTCGTCCCAAGTATTGTCTCGCAGTTCTCCAAGTCACCATTCAAAATCACAAAACAACTTATTACACATGAATGTGTTCAAACAAATACATACAACAATTTCTCCTAGACTCAACTAGGGTTTTCACGTTTCTATCAAATATATCTTGGATTACTTAAATTGACCTTCTAAAATTCTTTTTATGCATATACTCGATTTAATATATCCTAATACTTTTCCATAGGTCGATAGAAATTTTACTTCCATTTCTTCATATAAATTCTTTCTCGGGTAGTGTCTACTCTGCAAGACATACTACACCCAAAATTTACTCTAGCAGTGTAAAGACAAATAGTTTCCAACTACTTACATCATCTTCTAACTCATGCAAACCATCATGCATATTTGTTGGTTTCATTATCCTTTCATGACATCGTCATTCCTGTATCTGAGTAAGTTTTCTTCTCATGGTTGTATCTTTTAAGTCTACTTCATAGGAGTCTATCATAAGAAGTCTGCATTATAGCTGTATCTCAGCAAGCTCTACTAGCTTCAACTTGGTTCTCTGTCATTCCTAACTACAACATTTCTTCTCATATAATAATATGAGTGTATATCTTCTTCAACTAAGTACTCTACCTTACTCTAACAAGTAAGCCACTCAGCCTTTTCACAACCAAATAACCTATTTCACCATCCTAATCATGTATGTTAAAGTCGGCTTAACACACAATGGAACTTCCATAAGGATGTGATAGAAGTCAATCATCACTCAGTATTATGAAATACTAAGTCTGAGCATCCTGTATAAAGTTACTACTCGAACTACATACTACATCACAAAGTCTTGGCCTATTGAGTCTAAAAACTTCATTAGCCTTTCCTTTGATCTTCGTTTAATTCTTCTAAATCTTGTACCACATAAATTTCGATATTGTCGAAGTATTTATCACCATCTTCAGTTCTTCCGACTCTATAAACAATCACTGCTTCAATCTGGACAACGGTGGAACAACTTCATCGGTTATGCCAAAACATTTATCTTGCCCAAACGTGTTCCAAACGCACATCTTTCTTCCAAAGATGTTATTATATATCAAACATACTTTAAATGTATAATACCACTCTATTGGTATTAATACACTATTTACGATAACATTTTATATTTATTATTTTACGATATCCCGTGATCGTTTATTTATAAACTTATCGATGTCAACTATCATAAGTCTCTCTATCACTTTGAAAAGTTTCATGTAAATTCTATTACAGAAATTCTTAGAATTCTGAACATATACTTTTCTCATCTAAACCAAGGTTGGTAAAAGACCTTAAACTTTATCAAGTAATAGCAATATAGCTAAGCAACTTAAGGCATGCTATATTTACTTATCATTTAGCACATCTTAGAATATAAGGCATATCCCCTCTTAATATTCTAGTGCTTGTGTCCATTAGGTATTCAACCTAAAGTATACCAGATACATATTGTATCATCTTCACTTAACAATTCATGTTTAAGTCTAGAAATTCTCAAAATTCCTAGTTCACATAAACTAATTCTCTAAAAATTTTGAAATAACTTAATATCTTAGAATACTAGGGTTTATCACTACCCAATACCCCACTTAAGTATTTCCTATGGTTTGTATCCATATATTTACAATGATTCAGTTCATATATTGAACTTCCAATAGTTTAAGCCTAAATACCAATCCATGGAATTTAGTTCACTTAAACCACTACTCTGATACCATGATTGAAAGAACCCCTTTCTAGACTTTCATATTTCTGAAAGACCCAAACTTTCATACTTGAAAATATAGTTACTCCAAAACATGCTACATGCATATTTATAAAACATTATCTTACATTGATAAAGTGATTACAAAAGATTGGATACAAACCGACTATGTTTTAATATTTTACATAACTACCCAGGATATTGTAATTTTATACAAACATAAACCGAAATACAAGGTAATATTACAACTATTCTAAACCTTCCAACACTATATAACTATACTGGTTACTTAATCCCTACAAATTTGTTAAACATTGAGAGGGTAAGCGGTGACGCTTAATGAGTTCAATAATAGATACAATATAACGTTATGCCATATATATACTTCAATATGGCAGAAGCAAAAAGGAACAAGGAACAACAAAGGCATATGTGAATCATGTGAAAAACTTTCCATATCAATCATTGATTTCATTCAAAGATATATAATCAATGAGACATAACTATTTCCATACTTGATATATATATATATATATATATATATATATATATATATATATATATATATATCAATAAAGCTTTGGCCCAAATGGCACACAAGATACTCATGAATATCATTTTTGCTAGAATATTTAGGCTTTCAGCCTTATCTTAGCATACTGCCGAAGCCAAAGTGATGCCTATGTCATACACTTCATGGTCAACGGTTCATACCAATACCCAAGTGATGCCTATGTCATACACTTCGTGGTCAGAGGTACAGCCTTGCTATAAAAATAGCAGAAATAATAACACGAGAGGATAACATGGAAAAGCACATAGCACATATAACACATAACATACAATTGTTCCTATATATTAAACTCACCTGGAAATAACCGAGGGTCAAAATAATAATTTGTGCAGCATTTCGGCTCTTAATATGACTTTATTTGTTGAAAATCGGGAGATTTATTGAAAACCGGGCTCTGCGAAGGTAGAGCTTCAAAACCGAAAATATAAATTTTTCGGGATTCTCGGGAACTTCGGGGCGTGTTTCGGGCATTGGAATTAATCCCGGGGCTTCGGGGGAGGTCAAAATACTAAAAATATTGATTAAGGGTGAAAAAGTGTCAAAATTCTCAAAATACCCGGGAAGGCTCGCATGACTCCTATTTATAGGGTGAGAGGCTCGGATCCGAGGGTTGAGAAGGATGCACGCGGCAGCAGATGCGAGGCCCAGGTGGCTCGGCTCACAAGCAGGCACGTGCCGGACAGCGAGACCTCGGTTCGGACAGGTGGCGAGGCGGGGCTTCGGTTCGGATAGTTGGAGGCTTCTTAGTGGACCGATCTTCGGTCCAATGGGGAAAGAGGGTGAAGACTTCGGACCAATCAGCGAGTACCACGCGAGGTTGCGGTCCAATCTGAAGACGCCACGTGGAGGCTACATGCGAAGGATGACGTGGCAGCACTATTCATGCGAAATTTCTCGAAAAATGTGCCCAGTCTTGTAAAATTCATAACTTTCTCATACGGGCTCCGTTTTTGACGTTCTTTATATGCACGCGTAGGGAAAATTATGCTCTACAACTTTCCTTTAGACTTCGTCGGAAAATTTTGACTTTATTTTTATATTATTATTTTTAACAGACCGGGACTGGTAAATCTGTTAAAAATTCATAACTTCTTCATCCGACGTCCGTTTTCGTCAGACTTTTTACCGTTGTACTGCTAATGATGAGACCTTCGATTCTCGTTTAGGTTGTGTCGGCTAAAAATCACTCGATCTAAAATTCGAGTTTTTAGCTGTCTACTACTAAGCTGAAACTTGTAAAAATCATAACTTCCTCATACGAAGTCAGATTTTGGCGTTCTTTTTATCAAAATTCTCGGTTTAACGAATACTACGACTTTCATTTAGATCACTAAGGCTAAAAAATAGTTTATCAAAAACTCACTTTTTACGTCATTCGGCACCGTACCGGTTTTGTCGCGGATCTTCGATTGGTCATAACTTCTTCGTTATAACTCGGATTTCGACGAGGTTTTCGCCTACATGTTTCTAACAAGATTATCTACAACTTTCAATAATAAAATTTTACATATTTCAAATTTTATATTTTCGCTAAATTTCACTATTTGGCTTTTAATTGGAATCTCATAAGACTTTCAATATTTTATAAGTGATTCTAAACATAGTTTTACTTCATTTCTAGTAAAAACTATCTGTTAGAACTCAACACTCAATTTCACATAATATTTCATAATATTATTAACTTTTCAAATTATATAACACAATTTAAAAACGTATATGTTACAGTTTTTTTCGAAAAAAAAAAGTTCGTTTTTTATATATTATCATGGATCTCTATGGAAAGAAGACGAAAAATCGTGAACAACGGTATATTCGGTTTTTTTTTTCAATAAAAAACTTGGCCTAAAAAAAATTTAAATGAAAAAAAGGAAGTGAGTTTTGTTATAATCCGGTACATGTGCGTCCATTATAAAATTTTACAACCCTTCTTTTTGCCGTTGATCGCTTTAAATTCCGATGCTTTAGATTAGTTCATTGGTTCCTTGATTAATAATGGTTCTCTATTGAACTTATATATATATATATATATATATATATATATATATATATATATATATATATATATATATATATATATATATATATATTATAGGGTGAGGTTCAATAGAGAACCATAATTAACCAATGAACCAATGAACCAATCTTTTTTTCAACTTTTAGAACTTATTTTTTTATCAAAAAGAAAAACTAAAAATACAGAAATTCATAACTTTTTATCATTTTTCCAATGATATCAAATTCGAATTTTTTTTTTTTACGTCAAATTCACAATGTGAATCCGAAAAATATTTTTCACATTCACAATGTTAATATATGAATTTAGATATTTTTAGATTTTTTTTTCGATAAAGAATAAGTTCTAGAAATTGAAAAAAAGATTTGGTTCCTTGAAGAACCAATAATTATGGCTCTCTATTGAACTTTTATATATATATATATATATATATATATATATATATATATATATATATATATATATATATATATATATATATATATATATATATATATAGTACATATGAATGTATGAATATATACTTTGTATTTTGATTTTGACCGGAGGAATGTTGGTTGAGAAATCCATCAACCACCGAATAGTTGATTCGGATTAACTTATATTGTAGCATAACCCATTAAAAGCAAAGACGCACGATAAAACAATAAACAAATAATAGTAATAACCATAGTAATGTTATATCATAATGAAAATGCAACATAAATCATTTCGTCGAACAAATTGACATATCAACAAAGTTACTTACTAAACTCTATATATATATATATATATATATATATATATATATATATATATATATATATATATATATATATATATATATATATATATATATATATATATATATATATATATATATATATATTGTTTTTAAATGGGTGAAAAGTTTTTATACTTAAATTATCAGAAAATTGAATGATTTAAAAAACATTTTTAATTTCCATATAATTTGTCATCATAAATGTGACAATAATCGGGATGATAAAAATATAGAGATTAGTTTATCCTTTTATATATATAGATTTGTGACCGCACAAAATGGCGGCGACAAATAACTCTGCTGGTGAATAATTTCTTACAATGAAATAATTATTAAATTTTATTATTAGTAATTAAGTAATAAAAAATTATCATTTTAAAAAAATATATTTTTTTAGATCTTATATTTATATTGCATATTTATATAATTGATGTAAATTAATTAACAATGATGTCTAGTTTAAGAAATATAAATTAAAAACTTTTATAAATAATATTTTGCTACAAATTGAATTTATTAATAACTTTCCTTATTCATGTTTTTACATATTTGGCAAATATTAATGATATATTTATGTGTAATTAATTTGTACAAATAGCTAATAATAATGTCTAGTTTAGGAAATATATATATATATATATATATATATATATATATATATATATATATATATATATATATATATATATATATATATATATATATATATATATATATATATATCTGTGTGTGTGTTTGTGTGTGTGATTTTAATATTTTGAAATTGTTATTTTGATACAAATTGAATTTTCTAATAATTTTTTATTCTTGTCTTTACATTTCTACAAATTTGTACAAATATTTTATAACTTATACTTTTTAAATGAATATTCTTTATAATATATATATATATATATATATATATATATATATATATATATATATATATATATATATATACAGAGAGAGAGAGGATCAGGTAGAAACTCAAAAAATGGTAGAAACAGCGACGATAATTTTTGGCCTTAAGATTGAAAAAATAAATTGTTAGAATTTGATTTTACTTATCGTCAAAATCTCGCGAGATGATATGACATTTTCGTAATTAATTACGAAATTTTGATTTTTCCGGGGAAAATTAATTGTTTTGCGGGTACAAGTGACAAAAACAAAAAGATTAAAAGAAAAAAAAAGAAAAAAAGAAAAGGAAAATTCGACGATGTGGCCTCTCTAAGAGCTAACACGTACCCCCACCCCCAGCATGAGATGTGTCCAGCCCTTATTGGCTGGTGAGTTTTTTTTTCCACTCACTTAGTTTTTCGGTTATAATTTTTTTTTCTTTGAATTTTTTTTTTAAAAAACCAAAGTTATTAAAATTTAATTCTCTACAAAATGAGCACAATCATTAAAATTTGAAAAAAAAAAATTTTGATTTTTTATATTTATAAAAAAATCCAGAAAAAAATTATCCAAAAATTATAAAAATTTAATGAATACTTCTACTCAATATTCTAATGACTTTGTAAAAAGAATTTATAAAAAAATAAGGTGTTTTAGATACCAAACTTGATTTTAAAAGATTAAAAGTTTTTTTAAAAAATGACGTCGAACATAATATGATGCAAATAGAGACGATTCAAAATATTTATGATTCAAATATATTATGATTCAATATGTTTATGACCTTAACTTGTTATGATCTAAAAATATTTTTATTCAAATATTTAATTATCCTTAATTATTATATTTTTTTTATGATTCAAAATTAAATGATTCAAAAACTATAATGATTCAAATGTTATATTGAACAAAAACTTTATTTAATTCAATATATTATGATCCAACTTAAAATGATTCAAATTAATATGATCCAAAAATGTATGATGCATAATATTGTTATGATTCAAAATACTACGATTCAAATTTTATGATCCAAAAACAATATAATTCAAAAAAAAATATGAATGAAAAATATTATGATCTTTAATATTCTTCTTATTTAAAATTTTTATAATTGTTAAACCTTAAAAACTCAAACTGATATTTAGTGTAAAAAATCAAAAAAAAAAACATCTACTATCTTCAAGTATGTAGTAAACATATTAAAAAAAACAAAAAAAACGAAGAAAAGAAGAAAAAATTACAAAATAAAATAAAATAAAATAAAAACGAAAGAAAATAAAAAAACGAAAAAAATATAAAAACATTAAAACTGAGCATATATCTATTTAAGAAAAAATTAAATTTATTTTAACGAAAATTATAAAAATAATAATAATAAAACGAAAAAAACCAAAATAAATGAAAATGAAAAGAAAAACTCATTTAAATGACGTTCCATAGACGTTCGCCGCGCCGTGCGCCGCATGCGAACACGTCACGACCAAGTAATGGATTTCACGTGTGTGCCCTTAACGAAATGATTGGTGGAGAATAGTTCTCGCGGTTATTACCAATTTTTAGGTTTCTACCGGATACAGACCCTATATATATATATATATATATATATATATATATATATATATATATATATATATATATATATATATATATATATATATATATATATATATATATATATATATATATATATATATATGAGCGTTCAATCGAGAACATTTCTTATTGCGAGAACATTTGAGAACAAATTTGGACCACACAATTTTTTTAAATTAAAATCATCAAATAATATTAATATAAATCAAAAAATAAGTAAAAAAAATTAAAAAACCCACTAACCAACACCACTCACTATCCACCACCACCACCCGTCATCGTCACCCACCTCCACCACCCCCACCATCCACCCACGAAAACCACCACCCAATACCATCACCACCACTCGCCACCGCCAACCATGACCACCATCCACCGCCAACCACGACCACCATCCACCACGACCACCATCTATCACCACCACCCCCACTACCAACCCCACCAACCACCATCAATATCACCCACCCACCACCCCCCTCAACCTTCCATCACCACCACCCACCACGCACAACCCCCACCACCACCACTTATCACTACCGACCACCATCACCCCACCCACCACCCACCAAAACCACCACCACCCCCACCACTCACCCACCTCCACAACCCATCACCCATAATTATAACCACCACCCACCCACCCACCCACCACCCATCACTAACACCCACCTCCACCACACATCACCACCACCCGCTACAACCACCACACCCACTACCCAATAAGAGCACCACCACCTACCATCATCACCACTGATGAGACATCCCAAAAATATAGTCCAAAAATTTCTTTTTAAAATCATTTAAGAAATCCATAATGCATCCACATCATAATAAAATCACAAGTCGTGTATCCAAAACATCATATCCAAATACTGTATCAAAACCATGTATCAAAATATCAGAGTCTAAAACATCCCAAAACTGAAAACTGTAAGCACGAAGCTTAGTGAGTCTCCCTAACTACCACATACCATACACATATGACATAAACATATCTCGGGCCCTGCCCCTGCTACATCGAGTCATAGCCCGGCATTGGGCCCCGCCCGACATCGAACCATATTCGGCATCGGGCCCCGCCCGACATCGAGCACATTTCAGAATACATATGAGCATAATCAAATAATATACATGAACACGAACATATATCATTAACATTTAAACATTCCTCGGGCCCCGCTCGGCATCAGACCGTAATCCGGAAAACATACTAACATTCTTCGGGACCGCCCCGGCATCGAACCGAAGTTCGGAAACACACAAGTACAAACACATGCAAGAATCACAAAGACATAAAGCATACAAGCATTCCTCAGGACCGCCCCGACATCGGATCGAAATCCGGAAAAGCATATAAACCTACATCGGGCCCCGCCCGGCATCGGACCGTAGCCCGAAACTACTACTAACTAAACAGGCCGATCTTGGTGCCTTAGACCCGTTCCTACTGGAGGAAACTCACCTCGTATGCTACCTGTGAAATCTCGTGTGAGGAATCTCTGACGGCTGCTCCAACGACTCCCCGGCTATCAATTTCACAATAACACTTAATCAAAATCTGATAACCCTTCTTAGGGTAAAATGACCATTTTACCCCAGGTCAAAGTCAAGGTCAACTCCCAGTCGGCTCAACTCGTCGAGTTACCTCCTAACTCGACGAGTTCCTATACTACTCAAACTCGTGATCAACCGAGTCAACTCGTCGAGTCCCTTCACAGACTCGTCGAGTTCTACCTGGCATAGAATCGAGACAACCCGACTCAACTCGTCGAGTCCCTTTCTGGACTCACCGAGTTCCCCTGTCTGTTTGGGCTATCTTAATGGATTAAGCCCTTACACTTCAGATCCAAGCAGGGCCGGCTCAACGAGTTTGAGGGCTCTAAGCGAACCAAAATTTGGGGCTCTATCATTCTATACTATGGGTACATTCCATCATAATTCAGTTTTGAGGGACTTAAGGGCCAATCAACCAAACCAAGAGCCAAAAAGCATCAACATTTTTTAGGAATGATTCGCCAAAAAAATTAAATTAAAGCATTGGGACAAAGCTTATTTGAGGTGGATGACTTGAAGAAGGGAATTAATCCTTCCTCCCTCAAAATTTTGGATTTTGATCCCAAATATCTATCAACAGCTAATCAGCTATACAAGCTGGACTCGTAACAGCCATGGCTCTTGCTGTAAGTACATATTTTTATTTTATAAAAATACCAATATCTAATATTATAATATAATAAAATACAATAACAAATTGTTAATTAGTCACATCGACACTGGTTTGAATGGTTAATGGTTTCAGCTAATTGGTTATTAACCCCAAATCCCCAATTACATAATCAGACAATAGGAAAATCAAAACTTAAAAGGGAAAATACAAGCATTGAAGCACAATACAGTTTCAAATTCAATGACAACAGATGAACAAAATAGTTGATTGCCTGATTACCTGTAACCTGATTTTGATTTTAGACTTTAGAGTTTTGACTTTGAGGCTTGAGCAATGGAGAAACGCGAGAGACAAGAAGCCGAGAATAGCAGCCAACAAGTCAGCAGCGAGCCAGCAATTCAATCGACTGTGGAGCAATGGAACTGTGGAAGAAACGATCAGAGAAGAAGGGCAGAAGGCCTAGAATCGAGTCCGACTATGGAGATAAGAAGGGAAGTTTAATCGTTTGTGGCGTGATTGTAGTAGAAGAATCACAGACGTCATATTTTTTGGAGACTAGGGAGTATCGTACATGGCCTTGAAATTAAATGGGGCCCCTACAATTTGGGGCTCTAAGCCCTACCTTTACACAATCAAACATAAGCCCGACCCTGGATCCAAGCTTCATACTTCACATAAACCCTGAAAATGTCCTTTTAAGGGTAAAGTTTCTAACTTTACCCATTAATACCTCTTCTTAAAGGGTTTAGCTCAAACCCTAATTCCTTGGGACCTAGAACTTGATCCTTATGCCATCCATACACTAAACTAAAGCTTACAACCCCAGATCTAACCCCTAACATTACTTGGACACGTAAAGTTCCCATCTTTTTCCACATGCATGGCCTTTTTGGGGCTAAGAAGGCCAATATGACACTCTATGGCTTGTATAGGGGCTCCAATGGCATAAATTTTGTATCTTTATGTCATATCAGCCCCTCTAGGTCATAGGTCTTGAAGAATACCCACTTGGATAGATCATTCTCCAAAAGCTATCATTCTTGGACCAAAAACCTGTTGGGTTTTATGTACTCTAACATTCCTATGGTGCACATACAACCCTAATGCTTTGGATCTAAGTTTTCTCTAATTATACATGCAATAAACATTTTCCAAAGCAAGAAGCCTAAACTAGCATGCAAGGTGATATTTGAATCATAAAAACTAGTTAGAATATTACCTTGTGTAGTAGCTTGAATAACTTGGCCTCAAGAAAGCTTAGCACCCCAAGTGTGATGCCTCAAATGGAATCACAAAACACCAAGAACAATTAGGATGAATATGAGAGAGGTTATGGAGACTAGAAATCGGATTCTACTTCTTGGAATCCCAGGTGTAACCGATTTTAGCTTATGAATACATATATATATATATATATATATATATATATATATATATGTAGAATATCAAGGGTCATGTGTAGCCCTAATCCATACCTATAAGCTTATGATCCACCCATTTGATTTGAATAAATACTTCATGGATTAACCCATAATCCCATCACAAATCAAACCATGGATCATTAGCCCAACTCATATGTATCAATTTAATTAGTCTCTTGTGATCACTAAATTAATCCTTAAATTAATTCTTGATCAATACTAATTAAATAATATGATTCCTTAATTAATATATTATATTATAATATATTAATAAAACATAATTAACCTCTTACTCAAATATCCTTCCTAACATATTGCTTTGATGAATGCAACCCAAATGGACCATGCTACTATCGGGTCAAGTACATACCAATTATAGTTATGAGCTTAGACACCTTTTCCAACAGTCTCCTACTTGGATAAGTCTAATAACTGTAATTTCCAATGTAACTTAAAATCCAATTAGCAATCGTAGCTCTCAAAAAGCCGCTGTCGAACTCTGACGGTTCCATTACATAAGTGATCATATAATCCTCTGTTCTACAAGATATCGTGTGGACAAAGACATGGAATTAAAGTCATACTCATTATCCAACATTATGTTTCCCGATTTTTGATTTCTTTGACATAGAACTTAATTGAACACATCAATAGAGTTCTGACCGGGCCCGACACATAAGTCAAAACAAAATCATCGAGGGGCCCAAGATATCGCTTTTAATCCTCTTAGGATAAAAGGAACAGATAAACTTCGACTTATATGCTTGTGCTAACTATTCATTGAATCATACATAATAGCACGTTTTATAACATCGAGTTACTGATGCGTTTTCGCACTATTAATGTACAATCAACAAATAATCGCCAACTCATATATCTTGGTTTGAAGATTATACGATATTATCGTCTCACAATCACCCGTGATAAATTCCATGAAGTGATATGTGAGCGTGGGTTTAGTCCAATACTTAAATCTTATTTCAAGAGCACTCATGAATGTTTGTAGCAATCTTTTGCTATGTCTAACACCTTAGACAATCATACAAAAAACCATTTATGACAGTCTTCTTTCATAACCTACTTCCAAAGTATGATCGACTGTGGATAGTTTGAATAATCTTATTATTCTGGAAGTCAAAACATGCAAAGTGAAACATAAAAATAATCGAATCCAATATGGTCTCAGAACTTATGAATATAAATAAAACACCTTTTATTTAATCACCATATTGATTACACGTTATTCATTGTATAATGTTTCGATTAATCAACTTAATACTTGAATTAAAACAATAGTTATCCCATGCTCCAAGCATGCACACTATGTTTATCTATGGTCCTTACTTTGTGAAATAGATCAATAGAAGACATTTCCAATGAAACTCATTTCACAATTCCAAATTCTTATCGCAAATGTAAGAATACCAGATTCTTGCCATTTGCTAAAATTTGTTAGATTCTAAACTTATATGCAGTGATCCTCTTGTAATGAATATGCACAAAAGTCATAGAGACTTGGCAACAGACATGACAAAGTATTCCAATGGAGAGCAATTCCATGGAAACGAAGTCTCATATTCAAAGTACATTCCTTTGAACATCCTTCTTGCATTAAGTTTTATAATCTTACTTCCACTTATGGTAACATTTCCATATTCTCATTTTGACTATCACTTATGAACAAGAGCTACCTCTTCTCAGAGTATGTCAATATGGTCCTTCCAAAATTTACAGTTTACTTTCAACTGTCCATGAGCAACCAATCTTTGGTAAACCTCATATTATCCTCGACAATTGCTTAACCATTTTAGTCATATCTCGTTCTAGTCCCTTTTCCCTCTTAATGCCCTAGGCATATGGAAAATTAGAACAAATTAATATTATAGCTTATGTAATCGATCCTATATCCGAAGCATATGGAATACGATTCATAATGTCTCACATAAAGACTTGTGATACTTTACCAGTCTTTCGCTATAATATTTCCACATATAGAATTTCCTTATGTTGAATCATTTCAACATAACATTCACATATGTCCATGACTAAATTCGATTAAAATATCAATCTAAGATTTTAGATTTGAAATAAAGTATAAGTTCCTCTCCCTTAATTATAGCAAAACAAAATTTTCAAACTCTGCAACTTTGCAAATTGAAACTTCTGTTTTCTATAATTAACATTGCTAACTTGCAACACTTAACGTAATAATTGTGCTCCCACTAGCATAACAATTACATTCTTATTAGCATAACACTTATGCTCCCACTAGCTTTGACATGTACCCAGAAATAAGCTGGACTTCTAGAAATCAATACTTGTTTACTTTATTACCAAAATTCAGATTTCTGATACAAAATGCTTCGATAAGACTTTATCTAGGCTTCTCAAACTCATACACATTTCTTTATATAGCTCACATGTGTGTCTAAACAATTTTAGAGCTTACAACAATAAGTCTCAAATGTTTAGACCTTTTCCATTTCTCACAATTCGAACTGTAACGACCCAATTTTTAAAGAATTTTCTTCATTTTTAGTTAGTCAAACACGTTTACATAAATCATGAAATCCCAACATAATTGTTTTCAAATCCACATTCACTACAATTTTATTTAAAAGAAAACATCAGAGTGTCCCCAAAACACATCAATGAAAGGGAGATAGAGTGCATGTCGCGCCATCACGCCTTGCCCTTACCCTTGGGCTCAGATGTACCTGAAACAAATCCACACACGATAAGCTTGAAAGCTTAGTGAGTTCCCAGAGCACACCCCACATACAAAACACACATCATATCAACTATGCAAGGTACCTCTAACACATATCATATATCACATTAGCTATAAAGCTATCTCTACTAGTAGTCATAAAGACTATCTCTACAGTTAGCTATCAAAGCTAGCTCTACTCTTAGCCATACAGGCTGTCTCTACCGTTAGCCACAAA
This sequence comes from Lactuca virosa, assembly GCF_052849685.1. Classification (NCBI taxonomy): domain Eukaryota; kingdom Viridiplantae; phylum Streptophyta; class Magnoliopsida; order Asterales; family Asteraceae; genus Lactuca; species Lactuca virosa. Next base: position 293,563,536 of record NC_136434.1, read on the forward strand.
GGCTATATCTACCACATATAATCACACAACCAAGCCACACGTTTCTAACAACCAATATACCAACTATCATGGAATGGGCCGGCCTTGGTGTCGTAGACCCATGGGTATGGTGAGAAGACTCACCTCTCGAATGCTGAACTGGTAAGCTGATGTCAGATACGTCGCACGCTACTTCTTCTTAGCTGCCTATAATCATCAAGTGATTTACTTAACACAACCCCATAATACCCTCATAGTCTACTCTGGTCCAGGTCCATAGCCAAGGTCAACAGTCTATGTTAACCTCAACTCGTCGAGTATAACCAGCCACTCGCCGAGCTCCTTGCCTAACTTGTCGACTCGCCGAGTCACTAGAATGACTCGCCGAGTCCCCTCCAAACACTCGACCACAAACCCTGGCCGAAAACCCCATGGCCGCAAACCCTTAGCCGTACACCCTTGGCCGCAAACCCTTAGCCGTGAACCCGACTCGCTTAGTTTACAAGGCGACTCGATGAGTTCCTTTAGTCCATTTCGTTTTTGGTCCTTTACAGTGGAATCTGGTGTCCCAAACTTCAGATCCAACCTTCTCTAACACAGATGCCACGTAAAGTTGCAAACTTTACGTGCATGCAAGGCCTCATAATGCTAGGAGGTCAATATTATGCTCTCAACAAGGTTTGTGTGCATGGGAAGGGTCAAGCTACATAAAGGGAGCAACTTTTTGGAGACCTAAAAAGGTCCAGATCTGAAACTATATCCCAATGATACGTCCACATCTAAAATTTAGACTCCATTTGCCCCAAAATGGACATGAACTAGAAAGAGGAGAGATCTAATAATCTACAGATCATGGTAACGACTTTTTACCTTCAAATGATGCCCAATGCAGTGTAGATGTCGGATCCACTGCTTCCCCTCTTGTTCCTTCTTCTATATCTCTTCTTCAACACTCCAAGTTTGCTAAACCAAGCTCCTACTCTCACTCAAGGGGGGTTTACGGCCGCAAACGTCCTTCTCTGGGATAATAAGGTGCTAAGGGAGGCCCTAAAGGCAGATAATGATCCTTATATAGGGTGCAAACTCTAAGAACTAGGGTTTCCTCTTATAGCTTCTACTCGCCGAGTCGGGACTTCCGAATCGCCGAGTAGGTCCCGATCCCGCGTCCGTGATTAAATGCCCCTACTCGACGAGTCGGACTCCCAACTCGCCGAGTCCATGCAAAAAACCCCTATAACTTATAAATAATCTCTAAAACCAGGAACAGGTTTTACACGAACTATGAAGAGGGATGCCGTAATCATAATCGAATTTGAGAATGCAATTAACACATCTGCTATCTCTTTAAAATCTACTTAGTGAAAGCGTTTCCTCACAATCATTTTCATGAATTGGAGAGAAACCTTATGACACTTAGATTTTATGGTGTATGTGTTCCTATCCATGTGAATTTGTCATAACCATAATCAAAAGACAAGGTTAGTGACAAATCCAAACTCATATGGACTGAACTTGTTCAATCTTAATTTCCTGCCACCTGGCAGCTCAAGGGCCTACCATTGCTTCCAAGTTGTTATGCAAACAATTGAGAACTCATAGAACTCACATGCATAGTCAACTTTAACTGCAATGGGCACAAAAATAAGAATATGTCAACACGATAGGTTACAAACCTCAAGTCATGTGCTAATGATTAATAATAGGTTTACTCTTGATTAGTTCTTGAAACTTTCAAGATCCTTAAGACTCCCACTGACCTTTTGACATATAAGACTCTCTTTATCAAGAAACATTACTTGACAAACAAATATTCAAGAGTTAGTGCGGTTTCTTATCAAGACAAACACTTCACACAATTGGTCTTAGTTGGTCTCTGTCTTATCCAAGACATCACAACTTACCAATTTCAAATGTGCAGGAGTAAGAAAACATATTTTCTATTCCACATTTGATGAGTGTGTTATAAACCTTCTTAAGATCATGTCACTCAATGTACAATCTTGGAGTATGACTCTAAGACTTGATATTGGAACTAAGTATGGTTCACCTTTTGATTTAACCATTTCAACAATTCATGATTCCTCTTCTTAGGCATACAAATGCACTAAGGTATCTGTGACACTAGTCAAATTTAGGTCAAAAATAAATTGATCAATAATCGTAATTGGGATGAACAAAGTGATAGAGATTGTAACAAGGTTTCCAAAAATATAAAGAGCACTGAAATCCGAGTTATAACGAAGAAGTTATGACCAATCGAAAATCCGCGACAAAACTGGCAAACCACTGTTCAGTGTAAAAAGTGAATTTTCGATAAAAGGCTTTTTAGCCTTAACAATCTAAATGAAAGTTGTACAATATGTTAAACCGAGAACGTTCATAAAATGAACGTAAAAATCTGACTTCGTATGAGGAAGTTATGATTTTTCTAAGTTTCGGTTTAGCAGTAGACAACTAAAAATTCGAAATATAAATCGATCGATATTTAGCCGACGCAACTTAAACAAGAATCGAAGGTCTCGTCAAAAGTAGTACAACGGTAAAAAGACTGACAAATACGGACGTCGGATGAAGAAGTTATGAATTTTTAACGGATTTCCTGTCCCGGTCTGTTAAAAATAATAATATTAAAAATAAATTCAAAATTAGCCGACGAAGTCTAAACGAAAGTCGTAGAGTATAATTTTACCACGCGTGCATGTAAAGAACGCCAAAAGCGGAGCTCGTATGCGAAAGTTATGAATTTCGCAAGTTTTTGGCACGAAAATCCAAAAAATCTAGAAAACCGGGAAATTTCGCATGGACCCTCTTCGGCCACGTCACCCTCGCATGCGAGGCTTCCACGTGTCGGACACGTGTTCATTGCTGATTGGACCGCAGTACGCATGTCAGCCGCTGATTGGTCCGAAGTCGTCATAGGCGCCTCCTGATTGGACCGAAGTCCGGTCCTCTCCTGGTCCGACACGCATCCGAGGCTGCCACCCTCCTCGCTTCTCCTTCTGACGTGTGGCTGCTGAACCGCCTTCGCATTCACCACCTGTCCGAACCCTCGCCACCTGTCCGATGACTCACCCCTCGGCCGAACCCTCGCACCCCTATATAAAGGGTGCGAGACTTCTCGGATTTGAGAGGTTTTTCACCCCAAAATTCACCCTTTTTCAACTTTTCAACCCCTAAACTTTCTTACGACCCCCAAGGCCCCGGTATCATATCTAAGACCCGAAGCAAGCCCCAAAGCCCCGGAATTATCGAGAAGATAACCTCTCTCCAATCGATGTGTTGCCCGCATAAAGCCCAGTTTTTACTCAAAAACTCGAAGTTTCTTCGAGAAAGATCATCTATAGAAACGAAACGCTGCCCAAATCACCACTTATCAAGTGAGTTCATACCCCTATAATTTACCTTTTTAATGGTTTTTAAATGCTTTTTAGGGGGGGAATACAAGTTGAACACAATATAAATTGTGTTAATAACTGTATGTGATAATAATCACACAAAGGCTTTCCTTATGTTTTTAAGGATTACCAAATACTTCCAAAATGACTTAAAGCCATGTTAAATCTTTAAAGTCATGTAAACTCCGTTAAAATTCTTTGAAAAAGGTTTTATAAACTATTTCAAATTATAATCGCCAAAATCATGTTTATATATGTATAAATATATAAATAAGATTTGAAGGGCTTAGGACTAATGAATTATCTTATTTCCTTTTCCTTGTTTGGATGTGGAATTAAGGTGGTGTTATTTGTCCAAATGTCGTTTCCTTCTTAATTATATATATATATATATATATAATACATATATGAATATAAAAGGTTACTTCATTCGGTATCAGTACCTTTGTATCATGCTGAGAAAATGTGTTCATCCACGAGAAATCATGCTAATCAGATAGAACATATAAATTATAATAGGTATAATTTATGATTCGAAACTAAATATACAGGTATGATTCACGATTGTATACCAACAATTCATTTATCTATACCAGGATATGTATAATACATTTAATATATGAATAACATATTAAAGAAGTAATAATACATCATACCAGGTTTGCATTAACAAAGGTACAATACAGAGTACCAGGGTTAGCAATCATGGGGTGATAATACATCATACCGAGTTTGCATTAACAAGGGTACGATACAGAGTACCAAGGTTAGCAATCACGGGGTAATAATACATCGTAAATCTCGTTGAAACAATAACTTTGTGAGACTCTTCATGGTGTACTTATCTAAGTACGACCTTAAGTCGTGACTTATTAACCAGAATCTCCTGTAGGGACGACGTGAATTTGTGTATAGATCTATATGGGACTGACAATCCCGCACCTTTACTGTTCTCTACAGTTTGGCCGTCAGGCCTAGGGTGTTAAATATCATATCGTTTCCGACGCTTGAAGAACGTCGCGGCAGGCACATCAGTCATATCTGTATGGTTAATAGAACTCACATGGATAAAACAACGAGTAAATTACTTCGTAATATACTTCTCTTAAAATAGTAAGAAAAGATAATTACATCCTGACCAAATATACCTTCTGTTAGTTTTTACTTACAGTAAAAACTACGTATCATGAAATCAAGTATGGTAAATATACTTGTACTTCTGGTTTTGGAACATTTAAAACCACAAGGCAGTATTATGGATAATATAATATTTTCCAGGATTAATACTAATGTTTTACTGTAGAACAGATATAACTAAGAATACTTTTACAAAGGAAACGGTTTATGGGATTAAACCACTTTTACAAAGGAAACTGTTTATGGGATTAAACCAATTTTACAAATGAAACGGTTTATGGGATTAAACCACTTTTACAAATGAAACGGTTTATGGGATTAAACCACTTTTACAAATGAAACGGTTTATGGAATTAAACTACTTATCAAATGGAACTTAGTCATTCAATCTCTTTAAACTAGTATAACACAAAGGACCTTTAGTGGTTAATTCTATAATTTCTTAGTTTCTACATCATAGTTATACATAATTAATATCCGATTGACAGTGAAATGTGTGACTTCTGCCTTAATTTCTGTTCCTTGTTTGGTTGTAGGCTTAGGGCAGATACACCCATTTAACTGTCAATTCGATATTATGTTATATATAATTAGTATAAACTAAGTAATTACAAAGGGAAACTATTGAGGTTATCAGTTAATCACCTCAGGAAATATAGGATTTTCTGGACGAACCAGTGAACTTTTCCAAAGAACTTAGAGTATACTTAACAGAACTAAAATACTTATGAACTCACCAGCTTAAATGCTGATATACTCTTTCCAAATAACTTGTATTCTCAGGAATCCAGTAGACAGGTACACTCCCGAAGCTTTTGAGAAGACTACCTAGTACCGTACCGTGACTCTTGTCTTCTACTGTACCTAATTTGGTGTTTGAATATGTAATGTTTAAACACTTATGTAAAACTTATACTTATTAATGCAATGGTTGTTTGTACTTTGATTACTATATTGCATGTGTTGTGATACTTACCTGAAGTCCTCCGCCCCCGAACGTTTCCGCCGTTCTGGTTTGGGGGTGTGACAGATTGGTATCAGAGCAGTATTTATAGTGAACTCAGTATATCAGTCATAAAAGATATACAACTATAAACCCATTGGGATAAAAACACTCTGACCAAGAGTTATACTTTAAAATTTTAACAATATTTTATAAAAGTATAAGTACATGCAGAATATATATACTAGAATGAGTATCACAAGAAGAACAAAACAAAAGTATTTAGACGTTGGACATTACAGTTAAACCCAGACAGTGACGTAATCATATCCGGGATCAATATAGCCTGATCAACTATATTCATTTGAGATATGACCAACATGTGTTTGGGAGTGATTATAGTGTTGCAACAAGTCTAAAACTTACCTAAGTACCAAAAGAATTCTAGAACCAAACATAAAGATTAAAATACTATGGGAGTATTTTAGTATGCCATAACAAGAAAACTGAAAACTTGTCAAGTTCTTATATCTAGAAGTCCAAGAATCCAACTTATAATACCATGGAGGTATTTTAGATACAATAAATCACTTTAGGGAAATGTTAAAAAGATATTTTCTAATAAGTCTATAATTACTAAGTGGATACGTTAAGGTTATATATAGTTGAGATTTTATAGACTTAGAATATGTGATTTTCACTCTACTTCCTTTTCCTTGTTTGGATTTGGTTTTAGAGTAGGATTACTTATTCGAAGGTCTATTTGATCTGTATTATATATAATCGGTACACACCATATGATTATAGAAGGACCAGAAAGGATCACCTTCATAAAAATTTAAATTTTCTCATAGATTCTTTAGACATTCCCATTCTCGTATAAACCCCTTAGATAGATGTAATTACTCCAGCAATCAATAGAAGAGTCAAGGAGGATCCAATAAAATTTCATTAGGAGAATTCCGAGAAAGAAACAGATGATAAGTAAATAAACTATAGAAATCATTTAGTGCCCTTACCCTATTAAGGACACCAATGAGAGATTCGCATGAACTTCCGAGATTCAAAATCTTCATTACGAAGTAATGGAGATCAGTGTCAGAATCGGAAGTAAGACAACTCAGGAATTCAATATACCTACGGAGGAGAAGGACACCCTATAGATACCAGGAGAGAACAAATCATTACCACCCAGAGTTAGTGATTACATTACTCACATTAGGTTTTGAGCTTATCCTCTTTTTCTGTCACGGCTAATAACAATAAATCAGATCACGAAATCTCAATTGATAGTGATTACTTCTCAAATTCATAAGTCTATTTTATGTAGACTTTATTATGAATTGTTTTCAAATCATTTCGAAATTTGGAAAACGATATCCACCAATCGAAGGTAACTTAGTTCGGATGATACTCGGTTCATAACCATTCTAGAAACTTATTTTTGTTCCTTACCAGGACTGCATCATAGGGAGGCAGGTCGAATCATTGAGAACAATATAACAAAACGAAAGATTTATACGTACATACAAATGGTTAGAATACATCTAGAGACAACGATAGTCGCTCACGAGCTCATTTTCTTATCATGAAACAGAATCATGCCTCCGAAGGAACGTAACCAACCCACCAGCAAAACACCAATCCTTCAAATAGATGCGGCTACGTTTTAAGCTGCAGTCACAGCAGTTGTAGCAGCTGTCATGGCACACCTTAATGCTAACAATGCAAATGTTAGTGGTAATGCTATCGGTAACCCCGATCGTGGTGATGGCCAAGTACAGCAACGAGCACCTACTTGTAAGGACACTTTGAACCTTAAGCCTAATATCCTGAAACGAAAGTTCGAGAATAAGAAAGGGAGTTGTTCAACTCAAGAACCTAACAGAGGGCAGCGAATTGGGGCGGTCAATACCCCCATCAGCCCTGTTATTCCAGCGCCGACCACGCCGTACTTAGGAAACCTCCCCCACTGCAGCAAGTGCAACTACCATCATCATGGAGGTTACCGAGAGCTGAATTGCAATAGATGCAACATGAAGGGGCATACCGCCCGCATCTGTAGAACTCCGGTTGAGTTCATCACTTCAACTACCAATGTTGGAACCATTCCCATATGTCACCTTTGTGGTGAAATAAGACATTACAAGAGGGACTGTCCAACAGAGAAGAACGACGGGGGAGCAGGAGGGGTTTGACCCCAATGCATGGGAAGGCATCAAAGAACCCTGCTATATTTTGGTACGCTTCCAAACCCCGATAATTATCTATAATTATGATTACTCTCCCGTTCAAATTAAATCACATCATTCATATAAAATTTGAAACCCTAACAGGTAAGCTATGATGACTTAGTGTATACATAAGGGTCATTTATAATTAAGATTTATAGACTTAGAGTGAGTAATCCCGCCTCATTTCCTGTTCCTTGTTTGGTTGTGGATTTAGGGCAGGGTTGCTCAGTCAAAGGTCTTACCAATCTTAATTATACATGACTTGTATACACCAAGCGATTATAGAGAGACCTAGTAAGGATCATTTCATGAAAGTTCATAATTTCAAATTATCAGAATCCTCGTATTGGTAGTACCCGCCAATTTCGAATCAAAAAGGGGATTCGTAACATTAATAACAAAATAAAATCGGAAGCGCTGAAAACTTAGGTACATAGGATGGTGCATCATCATAGTAATCATTCCTCCCAGAACGACTTAATATCTATTTCGTCGAGAAAACTCCGACATCCTCATTCGACATGGTTTGGTCTGGCCCTTACCATGTGAAATTTTTTATGCTGTGTAAGAGAACTTTTTCCTTAATCAGCCATAAGATGAAATTCTTCCAATCCATAACGCAAACTCTTAGGTTGTATTTCATTTCAAAACTTCAGAAGTACCCATGCGAAGGGTACCACGCCCTTTTAGCCTACTCAGTAGACATGAAACTTCAAACGAAAAGCACCGAAGTAGTCTTAGAAGTCAGTAACCACCGAAGTACCCCAATAGATCTCATAGGAAAATCATTGTACCGTAGGTCAAGTTCAAGAATAGAGACTAAGAACTCATTAGGTTAATCTATCGCTGCTAAGTGTATACACGAGAGTGGTATATAATTTAGACTTAACAAGATTAAGGATGTGTAATTCCGCCCTATCTCCTGTTCCTTGTTTGGTTGTGGACCTGGGGCAGAGACACTTTTCCGAACGTTTTGTGAAATCTAAATTATATACGACTTGTATACAAGAGGTGATGGTGGATGATCCAAGTATGAGTCTTATCATGAACTTCGGAGCAAAAGCCTTCATCATATATTCTACCAGGAGGAATTCAACATGGGACCACGACAGTGGGTCGAGCTACTAAATGACTACGAATTCGAAATTCGTTATCATCCCGACAAAGCCAATATAGTAACTGACACCCTAAGTCGGAAAGAGTACTCAGGTCGTAGAGCCAATCATTGACTATGATAACCCATTCAAATATGTCCACACAAAGTAAGGAGGTTCAACAGGAATCCTTGAAACCTGAAAATGTGGCAAGTAGAGAAGATAACTAGAACGTGTGAGTGCACAGTATTCCAATATCTGTTATCTCCGCTGAGATAATAGAATCATCTCCCAGTTCAGGCAGTCACTTCAAAAATCTCTGGGAACTAGAGTAGTCATGAGCCTATGTGATCGACTATGGTAAAGTATGGGATACCCATTTACCAATTAGTCGAGTCCTTTATCACGCTAGCATTCAAGTTGCTCCATTCAAAACCTACTGTGGTCGCAAGTGCAGATCCTATCTGTACTGGACTAAATTAGGTAATACCCAACTAGCTAGAGGTCAAATTTCCACACATCACCTTCGTTGGTCCGTAATTCATCCGAGAAACTACCGAAAAGAGAATACGAATCAGGAAGCAACATAAAGCTTCCAGAGTTAATCAGAGAAGCTACGGCTTCAATAAAAGAAAACCCTTGGAATTCTAGGTTGATGACCTTGTTATATGAAAGTCTCACCCTGGAAGGACAAGATACGCTTGAGAAAGCGTGGAATACTAAATCCAAGGTACATATGACCATTTGAGATTCTTACCAGAATCGGTCTTGTAGCTTATAAACTTAAACTACCACAAAAACTTAATAACATTCATCCCACCTTTCACATATCTAATCTAAAGAGGTGTCTATCCGATGAAACACTTGTTATTTCACTCGATGAAATCAAGTTAAATAAAAGTCTACACTTTGTTGAAGAACCAATGGAAATCATGGATAGGGAAATCAAAAGAACCAAGTAAAGTCTTATCCCGTTAGTAAAGGTTCGCTGGATTACAAACCAGGAACCTGAATTCACTTGCGAAAGGGAAGATTAGACCTAGTCCATGAGTATCACTTTAGACTTAATTTCGGGACGAAATTCCCTCTAACGGGGGGATAATGTGACATCAGTCAAATTTAGGTCAAAAATAAATTGATCAATAATCGTAATTGAGATGAACAAAGTGGTAGAGATTGTAACAAGGTTTACAAAAATATAAAGAGCACTGAAATCCGAGTTATAACGAAGAAGTTATGACCAATCGAAAATCTGCGACAAAACTGGCAAAACACTGTTCAGTGTAAAAAGTGAATTTTCGATAAAAGGCTTTTTAGCCTTAACAATCTAAATGAAAGTTGTACAATATGTTAAACCGAGAAGGTTCATAAAATGAACGTAAAAATCTGACTTCGTATGAGGAAGTTATGATTTTTCTAAGTTTCGGTTTAGCAGTAGACAACTAAAAATTCGAAATATAAATCGATCGATATTTAGCCGACGCAACTTAAACAAGAATCGAAGGTCTCGTCAAAAGTAGTACAACGGTAAAAAGACTGACAAATACGGACGTCAGATGAAGAAGTTATGAATTTTTAACGGATTTCCTGTCCCGGTCTGTTAAAAATAATAATATTAAAAATAAAGTAAAAATTAGCCGACGAAGTCTAAAAGAAAGTCGTAGAGTATAATTTTACCTACGCGTGCATATAAAGAACGCTAAAAACGGTGCTCGTATGCGAAACTTATGAATTTCGCAAGTTTTTGGCACGAAAATCGACAAAATCTAGAAAATCGGGAAATTTCACATGGACCCTCTTCGGCCACGTCACCCTCGCATGCAAGGCTTCCACGTGTCAGACACGTGTTCGCTGCTGATTGGACCGCAGTACGCGTGTCAGCCGCTGATTGGTCCGAAGTCGTCATAGGCGCCTCCTGATTGGACCGAAGTCCGGTTCTCTCTTGGTCCGACACGCATCCGAGGCTGCCACCCTCCTCGCTTCTCCTTCTGACGCGTGGCTGCTGAACCGCCTTCGCATTCACCAGCTGTCCGAACCCTCGCCACCTGTCTAATGACTCACCCCTCGGCCGAACCCTCGCACCCCTATATAAAGGGTGCGAGACTTCTCGGATTTCAGAGGTTTTTCACGCCAAAATTCACCCTTTTTAACCTTTTCACCCCCTAAACTTTCTTATGACCCCCAAGGCCCCGGTATCATATGTAAGACCCGAAGCAAGCCCCGAAGCCCCGGAATTCTCGAGAAGATAACCTCTCTCCAGTCGAAGTGCTGCCCGTATAAAGCCCTGTTTTTACTCAAAAACTCGCGGTTTCTTCGAGAAAGATCATCTATAGAAACGAAACGCTGCCCAAATCACCACTTATCAAGTGAGTTCATACCCTATAATTTACCTTTTTAATGGTTTTTAAATGCTTTTTAGGGGGGGGGGGGGGGAATACAAGTTGAACACAATATAAATTGTGTTAATAACTGTATGTGATAATAATCACACAAAGACTTTCCTTATGTTTTTAAGGATTACCAAATACTTCCAAAATGACTTAAAGCCATGCTAAATCTTTAAACTCATGTAAACTCCGTTAAAATTCTTTGAAAAAGGTTTTATAAACTATTTCAAATTATAATCGCCAAAATCATGTTTATATATGTATAAATATATAAATAAGATTTGAAGGGCTTAGGACTAATGAATTATCTTATTTCCTTTTCCTTGTTTGGATGTGAAATTAAGGTGGTGTTATTTGTCCGAAGGTCGCTTCCTTCTTAATTATATATATATATATATATATATATATATATATTTATATATATATATATATATATATATATATATATATATATATATATATGAATATAAAAGGTTACTTCATTCGGTATCATTACCTTTGTATCATGCTGAGCAAAGGTGTTCATCCATGAGAAATCATGCTAATCAGATAGAACATATAAATTATAATAGGTATAATTTCTGATTCGAAACTAAATATATAGGTATGATTCACGATTGTATACTTTCCAAGGAAATTACCAACAATTCATTTATCTATACCAGGATATGTATAATACATTTAATATATGAATAACATATTAAAGAAGTAATAATACATCATACCGGGTTTGCATTAACAAAGGTACAATACAGAGTACCAGGGTTAGCAATCACGGGGTGATAATACATCATACCGAGTTTGCATTAACAAGGGTACGATACAGAGTACCAGGGTTAGCAATCACGGGGTAATAATACATCGTAAATCTCGTTGAAACAATACATTTGTGAGACTCTTCATGGTGTACTTATCTAAGTACGACCTTAAGTCGTGACTTATTAACCAGAATCTCCTGTAGGGACGGCGTGAATTTGTGTATAGATCTATATGGGACTGACAATCCCGCACCTTTACTGTTCTCTACAGTTTGGCCATCAGGCCTAGGGTGTCAAATATCATATCGTTTCCGACGCCTGAAGAACGTCGCGGCAGGCACATCAGTCATATCAGTATGGTTAATAGAACTCACATGGATAAAACAACGAGTAAGTTACTTCGTAATATACTTCTCTTAAAACAGTAAGAAAAGATAATTACATCCTGACCAAATATACCTTCTGTTAGTTTTTACTTACAGTAAAAACTACGTATCATGAAATCAAGTATGGTAAATATACTTGTACTTCTGGTTTTGGAACATTTAAAACCACAATGTAGTATTATGGATAGTATAATATTTTCCAGGATTAATACTAATGTTTTATTGTAAAACAGATATAACTAAGAATACTTTTACAAAGGAAACGGTTTATGGGATTAAACCACTTTTACAAAGGAAACGGTTTATGAGATTAAACCACTTTTACAAATGAAAAGGTTTATGGGATTAAACCACTTTTACAAAGGAAACGGTTTATGGGATTAAACCACTTTTACAAATGAAACGGTTTATGGGATTAAACCACTTTTACAAATGAAACGGTTTATGGAATTAAACTACTTATCAAATGGAACTTAGTCATTCAATCTCTTTAAACTAGTATAACACAAAGGACCTTTAGTGGTTAATTCTATAATTCCTTAGTTTCTACATCATAGTTATACATAAGTAATATCCGATTGACAGTGAAATGTGTGACTTCCGCCTTACTTTATGTTCCTTGTTTGGTTGTGGGCTTAGGGCAGATACACCCATTTAACTGTCCATTCGATATTAGGTTATATATAATTAGTATAAACTAAGTAATTACAGAGGGAAACTATTGAGGTTATCAGTTAATCACCTTAGGAAATATAGGATTTTCTGGAGGAACCAGTGAACTTTTCCAAAGAACTTAGAGTATACTTAACAGAACTAAAATACTTATGAACTCACCAGCTTAAATGCTGATCTACTCTTTCCAAATAACTTGTATTCTCAGGAATCCAGTAGACATGTACATCCCCGAAGCTTTTGAGAAGACTACCTAGTACCGTACCACGACTCTTGTCTTCTACTGTACCTACTTTGGTGTTTGAATATGTAATGTTTAAACACTTATGTAAAACTTATACTTATTAATGCAATGGTTGTTTGTACTTTGACTACTATATTGCATGTGTTGTGATACTTACCTGAAGTCCTCCGCCCCCGAACGTTTCCGCCGTTCTGGTTTGGAGGTGTGACAGTATCCTTAGAGGATAAATTGTGACATGGTTCCATAATCATAAGGATGATCATAAAACACGATACTAAAGTATTCTCATTTCCTTTCAGATTGGAGAAACTTTTATCTTCCTACATAATTGATTCTTCTTATTCGTTCTGCTATACATTGAAACTTTTTCAATGATTCAGAATCACACTTAATCTTGTAAGCATAACCATATTTACCGACCTTTTAGTAAATCATAACAAATAGTCTTATTTTTCTTTGTGGTGGACCTGAACAATGCACAACAAAGTGTACCAGATCCCCTAGTCCTTCACTTGACTCACATATATATGTGAACAAGGAATTAGTCTTAATTTCCCAAAGTCGAAGGTTCTCATTCAACATGGAATACACAAGTTGCATGATTCCAAGTTTCTATCCAACTGAAACTTGGGTGATGAAAATCTTTCCTTATTTGGTAAATTTAGACACTACCACAAACGAAAGAATCAAATCCATATTGCTAAAAATAGAAACATACAAACATCATTTTTCACAAATGTTATTGCAAGGAAATATAAATAAGATAAAACAAAAAATTTCTTTATTTATAAAATTTGCGGAAAAACTTTTCCTTACAATGCAATTACAAATGAAAACTATGTCACTACATATTTCTAAGCAATTTATCATAACTCCTAGCATCAACTCAAATATCCGATCATCGAACCATGCGATCGAAATCCATCTCTTCGCGATCAGACTCAACATGCTTTTCCTTTAAGCTTCCTTTGATCCTACAAAACATCAAAATGTAATCTTATCACATCATGTATTAAGAATCTAAAAATAGGAACTTAGTAGAGTTAGATAGTTGACTTACCTGAAGCAGAGTCATACATTTTGACTTTACCATCCTTGTGGGCCTTCAGGCAGATACGCCAGCTTCGCAACCAATGCCCCTTATCTTGGCAATTGAAGCAAACAGATTCTTTTGGAATGCTACACGGGACAATCTCAGACTTAGCCTTTCCCTTTCCCTTGGAAAGAGAAATCTTTTCTGGACTTCCAGTGTTTCCATTGTCAATGTCCATGGAAGTTTGGGAAGTAGATCTTCCAATCAAATTTGCATTACCAGTGCACTAAATCATTGCTGATTCAGCAGCAATTAGCAAATAGGTAAGATCGATAAGGGACATGTCACGGTCTGTCATATAGTAATCTTTAATGAACTCACCATATGAATCAGGAAGTGATTGAAGAACCCAGTCAACAACCAACTTCCTTGACACAACGACTCCTAACATTCCCGGCCTGTCAATGTGTGACTTCATCTCCAAGACATGTGCACACACAGACCTTCCATCTTGGTGTTTGCTAGCCAATAGCGCTTGAGTGACTTTGAAATTTTCAAGTCTTTGAACTTGTGGGTTAGGGAGAATAATTGGAGGAGGTGGAGGAAATAAAATATGATTTCCATTTCCACAATCCAAATGTGGAACATCATCTTCATAAGAAAAGTGTTTTTCAAAAGATTCGGGAAGACCATAGTTGTCAGAAATAGACATGTACAAGGGAGAAATTCAAGTTAGTTGATTTAAGTCCTTAATATAACACCCAAAATGAAATATTAAGGCTAGGACCCAACACAATAATTTAAAATTCGGAAGAGGGCTGCTGTAATCCAATTGCAAATTATTTGAAGGTAGGTAAATGACGATTTACCAATTTCCACCATGAAAAACGAAATGAACTTTAGGTTTTAAATGAATTGAAATTCCTAGATCCTTTGAGATTCATTGAACTTTTCAATGGCATGTTTAATCTCGATTATGCCCTCTCAAGTTTGTGACTGAGATACCGAGGATCACAAACAAGGTGTGAATAACCATGCAAATTAGCTTGGTACTCTCGATGTTACATATCACCTAATCAATGTGCCGGTTAACCACACACGCTCCATTGATCCATGATTAACATCAAGCTACCCTTTCCCACACATTGTCAGTCCCAAATTAGTGTGTCGGTTAACCACACACGCTCCACTAATGACTTAACAAGGTGCAAAGTGCAATTTCATGGAATAGCACCATTTTCACATTTTTCCTAAGCAACTAAGATTGGGAATTTATAAGTGTTTAGTTACTTAGTATTTTAATTATACTTTTAATGGAAGTTTGTATCCTGTCCTACCCGTTCGGCTAACGACCCTCCACCAGTCAAGGAAGCGGTGGGTGAGAGTGGACACCCATTAAACCACCATTTTATAGGCAGTAACCTTATACCCCCCTTATAGACCGGCTTCGTGAATGAGGTCTACTAATGGTAAGACTGACCTTTAACTTATACATATATAATATATTAGACTTTTAATTTTATATAGTATAAGGGTGTATTTTAAACTTTTAAAATACTTGATGGTTTAATCTATTAATAAATTATACTCTTAATTTAATTAAACTTAAACCATATGATTATGGATTTAATAATACTCTTTTAATTAAACATTTAATTAACTATTAACAAAATCCATAAGAGTTAATTGAACTATTCAAAACATCAAATTAAAACTATTTAATTAATATTAAGTTATGAACCCATGAGTTACATTTTTGAAAACTTTTCAAATTCCTAGGGTTTCTATAAATTCAATGTTTCTTAATTGAAACTGTTGAGTATTTGAGATATTGAAACTGATATGGCATATTTGGTTATTTAGGGAAGCCTTTTTAGGGTTAATCATTTTATGATTCCCTACGATGCCTTTACAGTAGAAGTTCTTAATCGAGCTCTTCTAAGGCATTGGTTTTATATTAAGGCATATATTTTATATTTATGGTATATACTTATTGTTCCCTATAAATAATCATTAGGTTAGATTTTGAGGTAAGCTTTTTACCAGATTAGGGTTTTCTCTGTACGTTCATCTCATAATCAATATACACGAAAAACCTTTATCAGATTACTTGCATATGATGGTGATTGATTCTTGATTGTTCTTGATATTCCGCATTCGTCATCTCAGATTTATTCCTAACAAGTGGTATCAGAGCGGGTTCATGTAGATCTCAGCGATATTGCAAGAATCGATCTTGTTTATGGCGAAATTTTATCTTGAATCTCACATTGTTCTTCAAGTTTTGTAAGTTTTCTGAAAAGAAAAAGTCTACTACTTTGTTTTATTGCAAAATCTTGTTCAGATCTGTTATCTTCTACCCATTCTATCATATGATTTGCTCTTAATTCGTGTTTTGGAAGAAAAAGAAGAATAATTTCGTGATTTGTCAAAGTATTTGTGTTCAGATCTACTTTATCACTATAGAAACCATCTCAGATCCATTTTCTCTCTCTAGAATTCTTATCATATCTACTTTCTCTCTCTTCAAGTTATGTCACCTGTTGAAGATCTAATGTATGAAACGAATTTATTGTTTGACTCCATTTTAGAACTTGGATTAAATGTTACTAAACCAATCTATGGTGTTAACAATGTGACCATGTTTCAAATCAATGGTCAATATATCTTGAATGATATTCCTGAGTTGTATAATCTTTTTGTTGATAAGAAAATATCTGAATACTCTAGTGTTAATTATCATGAGTTAAGAGAGAATGAGAGAATAGTAGAACAATTTCGTATTATTCATAGTTATTTAGATCGAGAAAATAAACAACAGATTTTGGAGATGAAAAGAGATGAAAAGAAAAAGAAAGATGTTCTTGATGTTCTTGGTGAAGTTCACAACGTTCCTCATGTTTCTAAAGAAAAGATGACTCCAGATGTTCTGGTTGAGGGGGAGTCAAGTGGTTCATGTTTTTCAGAAGAGTTACATTCCGAATCTGGTACTTCAGAAGATGAATCTCAAAGAAATTCATCTGAAATTGTGAAAGTGAAGACATTTTGTTCTATTGGAACTCAAACAGATGATTCTTTATGTTCTGAAGATGTTTTTGAAGGAATGATTCCTTACAGAAAGCCAATGCTTCAAGAAATTCAGATTTATCAAACTCTAAAAGTTTGTGTGTCAAATTCCTCTAATGTTCAAATTCAGAATGGTGAAAAGGTTGTTCAAATGCACAATTTGTTTCTGAGGCCTAGAAATAAGAAAAGGAAGAAGAAAAAGACGAACAAGAGTAAAATGAAGAAGGTTTGGATGCCGAAGGTACAACTACCTAATGCTTGTGAAAAAGTTGAGAAAGTTGAAGTCAAGCATGTTTAAAGAAACCTTAATTCTCATTTTTCTTCAGATAAAAATGTTAGAAGTTGGAAGGAAAAGAAAAGAGAATTTGGTTGGTTTAATGAAATTTATGGAAATTTTTGTTTTCCAACTAAAAGGAGGGTATTATTTTCAGAAGATGATAGATTTTCTTCAAATAAGTGGGTATGCAAGAAACCAATTTTAGTGTTGAACCTTAAATGGGTACCAAAAATCTCATAAAAGATTTTGTCCTTAAAAAAAGGACAAAATATGGTGAAATCTTATGAAGATTCAGTAAAAGAGGAGAAATTTTATTGAAGAAATCAATTTCCATTGACTTTTGATTGTTGGAAATGACAAAAGGATGAAAAAGGTGAAAAAGGGGGTGAAAAGTGACATTTTCTGCAAAAAGGAGGCTGCCATCTGACACATTTAAGCAAAAGGGGTACAATCTGTCAGCTCTCTACAATCAGGAGTGTCAGATTCGCATTTATGGAAATATTTGATGGGTTTTGAGCATTCTAACACTTCTAAGGTGTTCATGCAACCCTAAATACCTTGGATCTATGTTTTCTCTATTATACATGTAAACTTGAAGTTTCCAAGGTATTACCCTAACTAGCATATAATCATATGTATTTGCATAACTTAACTAGATAGAATACATACCTTTTCTTGTAGTTGATTACTTGGAGCTTTAAAAGCCTAGCACCAATAATGTGAATGCCTCAAGTGGAATCACAAATCACCATCAACAACTTGGAAGACTTGAGAGAGAGAGAGAGAGAGAGAGAGAGAGAGAGTTGCTACACAAAATCAGCCAAGCTTCTTACACACCCACTAGTGTCGATTTTATGAGCCAATGACTCCTTTATATAGTATGCATGATTAGGGTAAACCCTAATACCCATGAATTTCGACATTACTTAGGATCCATAGGTTAAAAGCTCCATGGACTTCCATGTGGGCTTAGCCCATCCTAAATAACATTAGCCCATACTATATGAGTCCATATTTAACTAGTCTCTTTTGATCACTAAATTAATTCCAAATTAATTATTGATCAATACTAATTAAATAATATGATTTCATATTAATATATTAGAACTTATAATATATTAATAAATCATAAATATCCTTTTCTCATAAGTCTATCCATACAAATTGTCCCGGTGAAGTGCAACCCAAATGGACCATGCCGGGTCGGGTCAAGTACATACCAATTATAGTTTTGGACTTAGACACTAATCCAACAGTCTCCCACTTGGATAAGTCTAATAACTATTATTGCAAGTACGACTTCACAACCCGACTAGCAATCATAGCTCTTAAAGTCGCTGTCGAACTCTGAACAAATCAATGACGCGTCCATTAGATAAGGGATCATATATTTCTCCATTCTACAAGATATCATATGGACTGAGACATAGATTATAATCATTCTCTCTGTCCATCTGTTGTTTCCCGATTTCTGATTTATGACGACCGACTAATTGAACAAATCAAATCAGTCCAGGCTTGGCCAAGCACTTAGGGGTGTCATCACTAAATCATCGAGGGGCCCACAAATATCGCTTTTATCCCTCCAAGGGTAAAAGGAATGGGTAAACTTCGACTCATATGCTTGTACTAACTACTTGTTGAATCATACACAAAGGCACGTTTTATAACATCAAGTTACTGATGCGTTTTCGTACAATCAATGTACAACCAACTCATAGTCAACAACTCATATCTCTAGGTTTGAAGAATATAAGATATTATCGTCTCACTAATCACTCGTGAAAAAATCCATGAAGTGATTAGATGAGCGTGGGTTTAATCCAATACTCGAATCTTATTCCAGGAGCACTCATGAACACTGCAGCTATGTCTAAATGTCTAAAACACCCAGACAAACTACAGACCCATTCATGACAGTATTGATTCAATACCTACTTCCAAAGTATGATCACCTGTGGATGATTTGAATAACCTAGTTATTCAGGAAGTCAAAACATGCAAAGTGAAACACAAAAATAATACTAATCCTATATGGCCCCAAAACTTTTGAGCCATATTGATTACTCATTATTCATTGTTTAATGTTTCGAATAATAAACTTAATACTTGAATGAAAACAATAGTTATGCCATGCTCCAAGCATGCACACTATGTTTACCTATAGTCCTATCTTTGTGAAATAGATCAATTGACAACATTTCAATGATGCTCATTTCACAATTCCAAATCCTTATGATAAATGTAAGAATACCAAATTCTTACCATTTTCGGAAATTTGTTAGATTCTAAACTTATATGCATTGATCCTCTTGTAATGACTATGCACAAAAGTCACAAAGACTTGGCAACAGACATTACAAAGTGTTCCAATGGAGAGCAATTTCATGGAAACGAAGTCTCACATTCAAAGTACATTCCTTTGAACATCGTTCTTGCATTAAGTTTTCTAATCTTACACAGATTTAATGAATAACTTCCACCTACAAAAACATTTCCATATTCCCATTTTGACTAACACTTCTGAACAAGAGTTGCCTCTTTTCAGAATATGTCAATATGGTCCTTCCAAAATTTACACTATACTTCCAACTATCCATGAGCAACCAATCCTTGGTAAGCCTCAGATTGTCCTCGACAATTACTTAATCATTTAAGTCATATTCAGTTCTGGTCCTTTTCCCTCTTAATGCCCTAGGCATTCGGAAAATTCAGAACACATGGAAATATTATAGCATATGTAATCGATCCTATACTCGAATCATATGGGATACGATTCATAATGTATCACATAAATACATGATACTAGACCAGTCTTTTGCTATAATTTTTCTATTTGCCATGTTCTCACAATTCGGACAATGAAGAGGGATGCCGTAATCATAATCGAATTTTAGAACGCAAATAATGTTCCCATATATAGAATTTCCTTATGTTGAACCATTCCAACATAACATTCATATATATACTTGACTAAATTTGATTAAAATCTCAATCTAAGCTTTTAGAATTGGAATGAAGTATAATTTCCTATCCCTTAATTATAGCAAAACAATTTTTCAAACCCTACAGCTTTGCAAATTTGAAACTTTTGTTTTCTATAATTAATATTCTAACATTTAACAAAATAATCATGCTCCCACCAACATGATAATTATTAGCATAACACTTCTGCTCCCACTAGCTTTGACATGTACCCAGAAATCATCTGGACCTCTAGAAATCAATAATGTATTGACTTTCTTACCAAAGTTCAGATTTCTGATACGAGATGCTTTGATAAAACTTTATCAAAATCATACACATTTCCGTAGATAGCTCATTTGTGTGTCTAAACCATTTTTTCCATTTCTCACAAGTCAATGTTAGTGTGTCGGTTAACCACACACGCTCCACTAACGACTTTTAGAATGCAAATATTACAACTGCTATCTACTTAAAATATACTTAGTGAAAGCGTTTCCTCACCATCATTTTCATGAATCGGAGAGAAACCTTATGACACTTAGATTTTTATGGTGTATGTGTTCCTATCCTTGTAAATTTGTCATAACCATTATCACAAGACATGGTTAGTGACAAATCCAAACTCATATGGACTGAACTTGTTTAATCTTAATTTCTTGCTTCCTGGCAGCTCAAGGGCCTACCATTGCTTCCAGGTTGTTATACAAAGAATTGAGAACTCATAGAACTCACAAGCATAGTCAACTTTTAACTGGAATAGACACAGAAATAAGAATATGTCAACACGATAGGTTACAAACCTCAAGTCGTGGGCTAGTGATTAACAATACTCTTGATTAGTTCTTGAAACTATCTCAAGATCTTTTAAGACTCCCACTGACCTCTTGACATATAAGATTTTCTTTGTCAAGAAACATTCCTTGACAAAACAAATATTCAAGAGTTAGTGCAGATTATTATCAAGTTAAACACTTCACACAATTGGTCTTAGTTGGTCTTTGTTTTATCCAAAACATCACAACTTACCAATTTCAAATGTACCAGAGTAGAAAACATTTTACTCTACATTTGACAAGTGTTTTAAACCTTTTTAAGATTATGTCACTCAAGGCTCAATCTTGGAGTATGATTTTAAGATTTGATTTTGGAACGAAGTATGATTGATCTTTTGATTTAACCATTTCAACAATTCACGATTCCTCTTCTTAGCCATACAAATGCACTAAGATGTCCTTAGAGGATCAATTGTGATATGGTTTCATAATCACTAAGATAATCATAAACCAAGATACTAAAGTACTCTCCCATCTCTTTAGATTGGAGAAACTTTTATCTTTCTGCCTAATTTGATTCTTCTCATTCGTTCTGCCTTACATTGAAACTTTTCCAATGTTTCAGAATTACACTTAAACTTGTAAGCATAACCATATTTACCAAACTTTAGTAAATCATAACGAATAATCTTGTCATTCCTTGTGGTGGACTTGACCAGCGCACATCCAAGTGTACCCAATCCTTTAGTCCTTCACTTGACTCACATTTACATGTGAACAATGAATTAATCTTAATTTCCCAAATATGAAAATTCTCATTCATCATACAATACAAGTTGCACGATTCCAAGTTTCTATCCAACTGAAACTTGGGTGATGAGAATCTTTCCTTATTTGGTAAATTATGACACTACCACAAATGAAAGAATCAAATCCATTTTCCAATATTGCTATCAATGGAATCATATAAACAACAATTTTCCACTAATGCCATTGTAAGGATACTTAAAATAAATAAAATCAAAAATTTTCTTTTATTTTAAAACTTGCGGAAAAACTTATCCTTACAATGCAAAAACATATGAAAAAACATGTTGTTATCTATTCCTAAGCAATATATCATAACTCTTAAGCAGCAGCTCAAAATTCTGATCACCGAACCTTGCGATCGAAATCCATCTCTTCGCGATCAGAATCAGCTTACTCTTTCTCTGAGCTTCCTTACTTTTCCATGATTCTTCAAAAAATCAAAATGTAATTACATTACATCATGTATTAAGAATCTCCAAACAAGAACTTAATAGAGTTAGATAGCGGACTTTACCTGAAGTAGAGTCAAACTTTTTGACTTTACTATCTTTTAGATATCTCAGGTAGTCAGGGCAGCTTCGCTTCCAATGCCCCTTCTCTTGGCAAAAGAAACATATGGAATCTTTGGAAATGGTACACGAGACTATCTCAGACTTAGTCTTTCTCTTTACCATTGGGTCAAACGACTTGACCATGGCCGATCCCTTTCCATTGGGAAGAGAAAGCTTTTCTGGACTTCTAATGTTACCATTGTAAATGTCCATGGAAGTTTGGGAAGTGGACCTTCAAATCAAATTTGCTTTACCAGTGCTCCAAATCATTGTTGATTCAGCAGCAACAAGCAAATATGTAAGATTGATAAGGGTCATGTCGTGATATGTCATCAGGAAGTGACTAATGAACCCAGTTAACAGCCAGCTTCCTCGAGACTTCGACACCCAACTCTCCCGGCCTGTCATTGTGTGACTACATCTCCAAGACCCGAACACATATAGAATTTACTTGCCATTAGGGATTGAGTGACCTTGAACTTTTCAAGTCTTGAAACTTGTGGATAGGAAGAATAATTGGAGGAGGTGGAGGAAGTGAAGTATGATTTCCAGTCCCATTAATGCACAACAAAGGGATCGATCTTTCACCTTGATTGCCATGTGGGATATCATCTTCACTAGGAAACTTGTTCCTAAAGATTTGGGAAGACCATAGTTGTCTGAAATAGACATCTATTAGGGAGAATTTCAAGTTAAGTTGATTTAAATCCTTAATATAACACCCAATATGAAATATTAAGGCCAGGATCCAACACAATATTTTATAACTTGGAAGAGGGATGCCGTAATCCAAGCTACAAAATATTTGAAGGTAGGTAAATGACGATTTACCAATTTCCACCATGAAAAACGAAATTGTTCACTAAGTTTTAATCGGATTGAAACTCCTAGATCCTTTGAGATTCATTGAACTATTCAATGGCATGTTTAAATCTCGATTGTGCCTTTCAAGTTGGTGACTGGGATGCCGAGGATCACAAACAAGGAGTGAATAACCATGCAAATTAACTTGGTACACTTAATGTTACAATCATCTAATCAATGTGCCGGTTAACCACACACGCTCCATTGATCTATGATTAACATCAAGCTACCATTTGCCACACATTGCCAGTCCCAGAGTAGTGTGTCGGTAACCACACACGCTCCACTAACGACTTAACAAGGTGAAAAGTGAAATTTCATGGGTTAGCACCAAATTCACATTTTCCTAAGTAACTAAGATTGATAATTTATAAGTGTTTAGTTACTTAGTATTTATCATTATACTTTTAATGAAGGGAGAATTAATGTCATGTCCTACCCGTTCGGCTAACGACCCTCCACCAGTCAAGGAAGCGGTGGGTGAGAGTGGACACTCATTAAACTTCCATTTTAAAGGCAGTAACCTTATACCCCCCTTATAGACTGGCTTCGTGAATGAGGCCTACTAACAGTAAGACTGACTTTATCTTATACATATATATAATTATTAGACTTTCAATAATATAATAGTATAAGGGTTAAATTTTAAACTTTTAAAATTCTAGGGGGTTTTTTTTGGAATTAAAGTATTAATGTGTGTGGGACTTTACAAATTCCAAAACTTGAGGGCAAGTTTTGAAACAATTCAAAACCTTTCATATTCACAACATATGAGTTTAATATTTCTTTAATGGCAAGACTCTTGAAAATACATAACTTGAGGACAAGTTATGGATGTCATAAAACAAGTTATGGATGTCATAAAACAATTTATGGGAAAAACTATTCAAAAACATAACTCATGACTTTTAAAGACTCACTAACAAGAAAGACTTTTGGTTTTCCATAACTTGAGGACAAGTTATGGAATCCATTAAAGGCCATTTAGATCATCTAATAAACTAACAAACATTTCTAGCAATATTCATAATCTAGATTAAACTCATCTGAACAAGACAATACAAATCAAACAATTTTCATGTAATTAGCCTAACCATTAAACTAATACAAAACATGAAAATTTTGACAATTATCTTTTGAATTGGATTAGTATGATCATTACCACATCAAAAACGGGTTTATAAGTTCAAAAACAGCTTAGGGTAATGATCCTAGTCCAATTCTGGCCAAAAACCTCGAAAATATGCATTCTGGAGCACCAACTCGTCGAGTGTATGAACAAACTCGGCGATTTGGTCAGTTTTTGCCTTGGACTCGGCGAGTCCATCAGTAGACTCGGCGAGTCCACAGTCCAGAACTGTAGAAAATCGATTTTTAAGGCATTTCCAAGCAAGTAGCATCAAGTATAATTGAAAACAACCCTAGGCTCTGATACCACTGATGGGTTTTGAGCATTCTAACACTTCTAAGGTGTTCATGCAACCATAAATACCTTGGATCTGTGTTTTCTCTATTATACATGCAAACTTGAAGCTTCCAAGGTATTACCCTAACTAGCATATAATCATATGTATTTGCATAACTTAACTAGATAGAATACATACCTTTTCTTGTAGTTGATTACTTGGAGATTTAAGAGCCTAGCACCAATAATGTGAATGCCTCAAGTGGAATCACAAATCACCATCAACAACTTGGAAGGCTTGAGAGAGAGAGAGAGAGAGAGAGAGAGAGAGTTGCTACACAAAATCGGTCAAGCTTCTTACACACCCACTAGTGTCGATTTTATGAGCCAATGACTCCTTTATATAGTATGCATGATTAGGGTAAACCCTAATACCCATGACTTTCCACATTACTTAGGATCCATGGGTTAAAAGCTCCATGGACTTCCATGTAGGCTTAGCCCATCCTAAATAACATTAGCCCATACTATATGAGTCCATATTTAACTAGTCTCTTTTGATCACTAAATTAATTCCAAATTAATTATTGATCAATACTAATTAAATAATATGATTTCATATTAATATATTAAAACTTATAATATATTAATAAATCATAAATATCATTTTCTCACAAGTCTATCTATACAAATTGTCCCGGTGAAGTGCAACCCAAATGGACCATGTCGGGTCGGGTCAAGTACATACCAATTATAGTTTTGGACTTAGACACTAATCCAACAACATTGGGCGGAGATGTCAAACAACCAAAAGCGAAAGTCAGGGAAGGTCAAGATGCGAAAGTTGGTATCTCGCCTCAAGATGCGAATGTTCGTATTCGTTTGTTGCTCTGTCGTTCGCGTTCGCAGTTCTATGCTTGATGGAATTAGATTCGCAAATGAACTCAATTGGTATTGGAACTTTTGTGCATCAACTGTAAACGAACACTCGTTGAAAGCGAACCTGTAATTGGATTTGAAGCGAACCTGATATTCGCTTTAGGTCCATGATCAATTGATTCGGAGCGAGAGGAATGAATCTGGATTCGCATTCACAGTCGACGTTGAAGATTTCAGAATCGGTATTCACAGGTTAATCAAATCGTTACGAGTTTCGGTCTCAATATTGAAATCGATTTGGAAGTTCTAGAATCGAATTTGGAAACGGTAATCATTGGAACGAATCTACAATCGATTCAGACTTGCAAATCATATGATTCCGGAATTAACAGGTTTCGTTACAGAGGAACATCAAAACCGAATTCAGAATTGTACAATGAAATCGAAATGGAACTTGGAATTGAATGTCAATATTCGTCGGCATCGTTATTGCTAAATCAAAATCAGAATTGAAGAACGTGAAATCGGAAATTGTTGACTGCATCATAATCGGAATTACTAAAGAAATTTGACATCCAAATCAATTGATGATTTGGAATTGTCGATTTGAAAGAACGAATTTGTTTGGTAACTGTTTTGACTTTTTAAAGTATAAAGCGTCGTCAATCCGATCAATTGTTGAAGATGATACAATTTTCAATTCCAGTCCCTGATTGTTTGCAAACTTTACAGTTTCCACCCTCTTGGAAGACGTTATTTGTTTCAGCGAAGAAGATGGGTTATATTTTCAATTTTCGTCCCCTGACTTTCATAAATTCACAGATTTAACCCCATATCCAAAATTCATTTCAAAATTTTTGGATTTTTACCATTTTTACCCCTTCTTTCCAAAATATTTTCATTTCTTATCCTTTTCTTTGGTCATATTCTTTTTAAACCCTTCTAAATAATTTCTTCTTACTCCATTCTTTTTGTCCAATATTTAAAAATCGAAAAATACAAAATTAATTTTTGTTATTTTTTCGGTTTTAATTTTTGAAGATTGGGATTATTCTAAATGGATTTATTTCATCAAATCTGACGGGTTTTGAAGATTGTTGGTGATTCTTCTTAACTTTCCGGATTCTCTCCATGGTATTTGTTGAAGATTCAAGGGGGAGTGATGATTATTCAAGGGGGAGTTCGTATTTGGAAGATTATTTTTATTTCTCTCACTTTGAAGAGCCTATGTGCTGATGAGTCTCACAATTTAGGAGGAGAAATGCCAAGAAGATCGGAAATCGTGATCTTCATCAGTTTCAACATCTAGGGGAGATTGTTGACTATTTGAGATATTGAAACTGATATGGCATATTTGGTTATTTAGGGAAGCCTTTTTAGGGTTAATCATTTTATGATTCCCTACGATGCCTTTACAGTAGAAGTTCTCTTCTAAGGCATTGGTTTTATATTAACGCATAGATTTTATATTTATGGTATATATTTATTGTTCCCTATAAATAATCATTAGGTTAGATTTTGAGGTAAGCTTTTTACCAGATTAGGGTTTTCTCTGTACGTTCATCTCATAATCAATATACACAAAAAAACCTTTATCAGATTACTTGCATATGATGGTGATTGATTCTTGATTGTTCTTGATATTCCGCATTCGTCATCTCGGATTTATTCCCAACAGAGACTTTTCAACTTTTAGAACTTGAGGGCAAGTTTTGTATTTCTTGAAAAACTTTTGAACTCCATAACTTAAGGTGAGTTAATTTTTTAATGAAGATGAGACTTTTCAAGTTCCATAACTTATGGAACTCTTCAAAACATTAAGATCAATTTATTTGTAACTCCTTAAAAAAAACTTTTGACTTCCAAAACTTATGAGTTTAATGTCATTTTAACGGATGAGACTTTTCATGTTCCATAACTTGAGGACAAGTTATGGAACTTTTCAAGAACACATATGGATCAAATTAACTAGTCCAATTATGATATGATGATCATTTACCAATTTGACATAATTTGATTCATATTCAAGATAGTTTCAAATTTTACAAATAACTAGTATTTCACAAAAATCAAGTAGTTATCTTAGAACTTGACAAACTTCATGTTTTTGGATGGGGATAAACATTACCATATCATTAAAATCAAATTTTATGAACCAAAACAGTTTTTGGTAATGCTCCTAATCCAAAACAGGGCACAAACTCGAAAATTCTGCCATCAGATGCATCAACTCGTCGAGTGCCATAATGGACTCGTCGAGTTCAAGGAAAAACTCATCCAACTCATCGAGTTCATAGATGGACTCGGAGAGTTAGCCCTGGCAGAATCCCGAAATGCAGTTTTCCAGCTTTGAAAATCACACAATTGCATCAATATAATAGAAAACACCCATGTCTCTGATAACACTGTTGGGTTTTATGTACTCTAACATTCCTATGGTGCACATACAACCCTAATGCTTTGGATCTAAGTTTTCTCTAATTATACATGCAATAGACATTCTCCAAAGCATGAAGCCTAAACTAGCATGCAAGGTGATATTTGAATCATAAAAACTAGTTACAATATTACCTTGTGTAGTAGCTTGAATAACATGGCCTCAAGAAAGCTTAGCACCCCAAGTGTGATGTAACACCGTAAATTTTCAAACGAATTTTTCATTTTAAAAACGCATACTTTTCATAACATTTTGTATGAAAACCTCGTTTATTCAAATTACAAAACACAACTCCATTAATAATCCAGGATCCTCAAACATAACTCTTTCTCTGATGTGTACAATCAAGCCGGTGCCGTCCTGCGATCGTGAGAAACCTGAAACACATAGCACATAACACGGTAAGCACAAAGCTTAGTGAGTTCCCCAAAATACCACATACATCACATAGCCACTCGAGGCTATAACTCGGTATGACCCTCCGGTCAATGTGTCTCAGCGGGACCCTCCAGTCCCGTGGCTCGTTGGACCCTCCAGTCCGGTCTAGCTCGTTGGACCCTCCGGTCCGGTCTAAATCGTTGGACCCTCCGGTCCGGTCTACTCGAGGACTCTCTGGCCTCGTAAGTCGTTGGACCCTCCGGTCCGGTCTATATAACACATAGCATACATATATCATAATGCACATAAACTCAAACATACACATAACACATAAGACCCTCCGGTCTGCACATAGTTACTACTCTAGGTAATGTATAGTGAGAAGACTCACCTCGAGAAATCTCGGAAAGTCTCGAACTCGAATCACTAATCTAGCCTCCGCCTAATCACATAAAGTAATTATCTCTAATTAATACGGCTCTCAAAGACTAGACTAGTCCCTCCCTATATTCTCTCAGAAGGGGAAAAGACCATTTTACCCCTCCAATGGTCAAATGTCCAAATGTTGACCAAACCCTAAAAGTCAACCCCAGTCAACGGTCCAACTTTGACCAGACTCGTCGAGTGCACTCGGGTGACTCGGTGAGTTCATGCGTGTCCTCTGAATCCTCCTAAGGCCTCACTCGACTCGTCGAGTTAACCTTTCACTCGTCGGGTTACCATTGAACACGACTCGCGGGGCAACCCGATTTGACTCGTCGAGTCCTCTTATGGACTCGGCGAGTTTCCTCCATGGCCACACTCGATTGACCTTCTGAGGTCAGATCTGTTTCTCTAACTTATAGATCTGGCCTTATAGCACCCAAAAGTCACGTAAAGGTCTGAACTTTACGTTCATGCATCGCACACATGGCTCTATTTGATGAAATACCTCTAAAAATGGAGTCCTAGGCTCAATATTCTCATGTGACAGCATAAATCTTGGTTGTTGGGACACTCTGGACCTCTCAAGGTCCAGATCTAAAGTCTATTCCTCAATGGGACTTCACATGCTCCATATTCCAACTAAAGAAAGGGTAAAGAAACCCTAGATTCAAGAGACCGACTATATACACGAAAATAGGCATGGATTCATACCTCAACAGCAACCTTTGGATGGAATAGAAGTAGATCTGAGCCCCTCCAACAATTTAGCTTGAACACTCTCCTTCTTCCTTGCAAGAATGCACCCAAATGATGAAAATTAGCTCCCTCTTTCTCTCTATGCTCTCTGGATCGATTAGGGTTTCTCAAGGGAAGTGTAGCCGCAGATGATGGCCATAAGGGCCTTTAAATATGTCACAAACCCGGACAATTAGGGTTTTCCTCAGCAGCGTTGACTCGGCGAGTCAGATACCCGACTCGTCGAGTCCATTCAATAAACATGTCACCAAAACGCGACTCTACTCGACGAGTTAAGGCACCAACTCGTCGAGTCACTCCTCATATATCGAAATGAATACTCAAAATATTATCCCTGGAAATCCGGATGTTACATGTGATGCCTCAAATGGAATCACAAAACACCAAGAACAATTAGGATGAATATGAGAGAGGTTATGGAGACTAGAAATCGGATTCTACTTCTTGGAATCCCAGGTGTAACCGATTTTAGCTTATGAATACACACACACACATACACACACACACACACATATATATATATATATATATATATATATATATATATATATATATATATATATATATATATATATATATATATATATATATATATATATATATATATATATAGAATATCAAGGGTCATGTGTAACCCTAATCCATACCCATAAGCTTATGATCCACCCATTTGATTTGGATAAATACTTCATGGATTAACCCATAAGCCCATCACAAATCAAACCATGGATCATTAGCCCAACTCATATGTATCAATTTAATTAGTCTCTTTTGATCACTAAATTAATCCTTAAATTAATTCTTGATTAATACTAATTAAATAATATGATTCCTCAATTAATATATTATACTTATGATATATTAATAAATCATAATTAACCTCTTACTCAAATATCCTTCCTAACATATTGCTTTAATGAATGCAACCCAAATGGACCATGCTACTATCGGGTTAAGTACATACCAAATATAGTTATGGGCTTAGACACCTTTTCCAACAAAACCCTCATAAAAAGGACATAAAGAGATCTAATGAACTAACAACCAATATAGAAACTTGATTACCAAAACATGTAGCAAATGGTGTGTAGTTTCTGGATCTACTCTTTCCCTCTTGAGCCCTCTATCTTCTTCTTCTTCCACAAGCTTCAAAAGTACACAAAGATCACTCAAAATGGCTCACACTCTCAAATAAAGCTCTAGGGTTTCGTGGATTAGGGTTTGGGACATGGAGGCTGGAAATTAGGCAAAGGGGTGGAGGTTAAGGAGCTTAAATAGGGTGCAAAACCCCAAAATTAGGGTTTCACTCTGGCCGATCTACTCGCCGAGTCGAGGGCTCTTGACTATTCGAGTAGATAGCTAAAAACCCCGCGCATATTCTGCCCTATACTCGACGAGTTAGGGCCACCAACTCGTCGAGTTACCCTTTTAAAATAAATAAATTAATGAGTTAAATGCATACCAGGAACCAGGCGTTACAACTGACCGCCACCCACCACCACCCATCACAATTACCCACCTCCACCACCCATCACCACCACCCGCCACCACCATCCCATCGATCACCCACAATACACCTCCACTACCCGACACCACCACCACCACCCACCCACCACCACCACTAGTCTCCACAACCCATCACCACCACCGCCACCGCCACCCACCACCTACTATAATAACCACCCCTACCACCGCCCACCACCCCACATGTCTCCCCCACCACCACCACCTACCACCAAACATCACTACACACTAACGTTAATACCATCTTACCACCCACCATCACCACTACCCACCACCTACTAACACCCACCAAACACCACCATCACTTATCACTTATCACCACTCACTAAACACTACCACCATTCATCACCACACCGCACAACTCACCATCACCACCACTCCCATCTCATAACCTACCACCACCACCCACAATCCACCATGTTATTATATGTATGTAATCACATATGATTTATATGGGCAATAAAATGAATCTTGTGCACATTAATCATATGTGATTAAATACATACAATCACATGTGATTCATTATATGAGAATAACTATTGAATAAAAAAACACGAAAATGAATCTTATCCATGTTAATCATATGTGATTATATACACTAGAACACATATTGAATCAAGAATGTGAAAACAAATCTTTTTCACATTGTGTGATTAAATACACAAGTGATTAAATACACGAGACCAACTATTTAACTAAAAACACAAAAATGAATATTGTCCACATAAATCATATGTGATTAAATACATAAATCATATGTGATTATATGTACCTAATCACATGATTTATATGGACAATATTCATTATTTCTTTCTTGATTCAATAGTTGTACTTATGTGCATAATCACACGTGATTATACGTATCAAATCACATATGATTTATATTTTTAATATTCGTTTTCGCATTTTTGATTCAATATTTTTTCTCATGTATTTAATCAAATGTGATTGTATGTATTTAATCATATATGATTAATGCGGAAAAAGAAAAACTATTTAATCGAAAACACGAAAATGAATCATGTGTACATAAATCATATGTGACTAAATGTAAAAGAACAACTATTGAATGATATTGTGAAAACGAATATTGTCCATATAAATCATATCTGGTTAGATACATATAATCTCATGTAATTAAATACATAAGAACAACAACTGAATTGAGAACACGAAAATGAATATTTTCCATATAAATTCTATGTAAATAGATACATATAATAACATGTGATTACATGCATTTAATCATATATGATATATGTGGACAATATTTATCTTTGTGTTCTCGATTCAATAGTTGTTCTCATATATATAATCATATGTAATTATATGTATCTAATCACATATGATTTATATAGACATCATTCTTTTTGTCCATATAAATCATATGTGATTAGATACATTTAATCACATGTGATTAGATGTATTTAATCACATATGATTAAAGTTGACAAAGAACGATTAGTAAATCAAGAATGTGATAATGAATCTTATCCACATAGATCATATGTGATTGTATACATATAATCACATGTGATTATATGTATTTATTCAGATATGATTTATGTAGACAATATTTATTTTTGCGGTTTCGATTGAATAATTGGTTCGGTGTGTTTAATCACATGTGATTATATGTATACATAATCACATATGATTTGAGGTGGACAAGATTATTTTTGCGTTCTCGATTCAATAGTTGTGCTCATGTACATTGTAACAACCCGATATTTCAAGTCAATGTAATAGTCTAGGTCAACCTTTGTAACTAGTTTTAAAGTAATAAAGAGAAATTATTTGAATAATATGTGCAATTACTTATTTATAAAGATGTATAAATTAAGATAAAAATGATCATATAAAATAAAATGTTAGATAAACTCGATATCTATGAAGAAACTTGAAGTGGTCGTGACAAGGATTCCGAAAATATAAAGAACGCTGAAATCCGAGTTATAACGAAGAAGTTATAACTTATCGAAGCTTCGCGATGGAACCGGTACGACGTTGTGTAGCGTAAAAATTGAATTTACAATAAAATGATGTTTAGCCTTAGGTATCAAAATTAAAGTTGTAGTATACATTAAACCGAGAGTGTGCACAAAAAGAACGTCCAAATCTGACTTCGTATGAAGAAGTTGTGATTTTTCTAATATTCGGCATAACAGTATACAACCCGAATTTTCGAATTAAAGACCGGGCGATTTTTAGCCGACACAAACTAAACGAGAACCGAAGATCTCGTCATTTGTAGTTCAATGTTAAAAAGAGAGACAAAAACGGATGTCGAACGAAGAAGATATGAATTTTTAACGGATTTTTCCTGTCCTTGCCTGTTAAAAATATAATATTAAAAATAAAGTCAAAATTAGCCAACGGAGTCTAAACGAAAGTCGTAGAGTACGATCTCACCTACACGTGGATATAAAGAACGTCAAAACGAAGCTCGTATGCGAAAGTTATGAATTTTTGAAGTTCAGGGCTCAAATTCTGAGGCTGGTCCGAAGGCGTACGCCCAGCGTACGAGATTACGCCCCGCGTACTCGGAAGCTTGGTCCGGAGTTGGCCACGTCGCCCTTCCCTCACATGCAACATGTATTACGCACCTGTGACACATCCGAAGTCCGGAAATCGATCAGATACCACGTTCCTTCACTACGAGCAGCGTACGAAGGTACTCCTGCGTACCGAGGTACGCCCAGCGTAATGCGAGGCTTCGGTCTAGTATAAATACTCTGCGAGACTTCCCGGTTTTGTTTGCTAAATTTCACACTTTTACACCCTAAACTCTTCCTCAAGCTATCCTAACACCCCTCGAAGCCTAGGGAACCCCCCTAACACCCGAAGAAAGCCCGGAGCCCCGAAGACCTCGAGAAAATAATCTTTTCCAGTCGAAACTCTGCCCGTGTAAAGCCCGGTTTTCAACAGAAACTCGCGGTTTCTTCAAGAAAAATCATTTATAGAAACGAAACGCTTCCCAAATCACCACTTATCAAGTGAGTACATACCCCTACACGTTTTATAACTTTTTCCATGTTTTAAGGGGGGGGGGGGTACAAGTAAAACACAAGGATATTTGTGTTAAAATACAAATCATTGTTTATGTTTTCTTACAGTTTATATAACTATTACATGAAAACATGTGCATACATAATATCTTTGTTACAACAGTTATAAGTTCAAATGAAACATATATTGTAAACTATAATAAATATAGTTTGGATTACATTCTCATTATTTTACCCCTTTCAGGGTAAAGAACTAATATATAAAAATACAATTATTTTTATAAACATGATGAATTGGGTAACAGTTTCATGCATGAATATTTACAAATAGCAAAACACGTATCTCGTTGGAAATTTGTGAGACATCGTCTTCGTTATACCTACCGAGGTATACATGGAAGTCCTGTTTTAGAACCCCTAGTCTCCTCTCGGAGAGCGTGATACTTGTGTATAGATCTATACGGGATTGATGACCCCGCACCCTGGCTGTTAGCTACAGCAAGACCGGCAGGTTATGGGTGACAAATATCAAACATAAATACACTTGTAGAACGTCGCGACAGGCAATCATTTGTTAGCACGGTTATGAAAACTCACATGATAAACGACAATACGTTATTTTTACGTGAAATTAATATTTTATTTATTTTACGTAAATACTCAGCGCACCAAATGGTTTTATCTTCGAATAAAACTACATGTTATGAAATTAAGTATGACATTTATACTTATACTTTTCAGTATTGGAATATACAAACAAGTTTACAAATAAGCTTTAAGGAAAATATAAGATTTTCCGGGATAGATACGATTACTTTACAAACAAACAGTTTACAACTCAGTTTTATGGAAAATATCGGATTTTCTGGAAACAGACGTGATTTCATCTCATTGAATGACATATATTTTCATATAAATGCTTATGAACTCACCAACTTAAATGTTGACACTTTTTCTCAAATGACTAGTATTCTCAGGAAACCGGTAAAACAGGTACAACCACGAGCTTTTGAGAAGACGGAGTATTATAGACTCATGTCTTTTAACTTTTGTTTATACATTTTGGTGTCAATATACAATGTTTTGAACATATATGTAAAAACCTATATTTTATAAATGTATGGTTGTTGTTACTTTGATTACTATTATGCAATTGTTGTGATACTATACATGACGTCCTCCACCCCCGAATGTTTCCGCCGTTCAGGTTTGGGGGTGTGACAGATTGGTATCAGAGCATTGTTTATAGTGAACTAAGTATATCAACTCATATAAGATATACAACTATAAATACAATGAGACTAAAACACTCTGACCAAGAGTTATACTTTTAATACAATAATATTTTATAAAAAGTATACATACATGTTTACATATCAGGACAAATATCACAAATAGAACAAAACAGAAGTATTTAGATGTTGAACACTACAGTCAAACCTAGACAGTTATGTAATCATATTTGGGATAAATATAGTCTGATTAACTATATTTATTTGAGATATGACCAACATGTGTTTGGGAGTGATCGTGGTGTTGCAACAAGTCTAAAACTTACCAATAAACCATACAGAGAACCTTTATCATTTAAAATACTATAGGAGTATTTTGTAATACTATAAAACAACATGTTTACATTCTATATATTCTCGTATAGACATTATGGCGGGATATCCCCCGCACGGAGATCCCTACTTCCCTGATCAAGGGAATAGTGGTTGGGTTGAAGATGATCCTGAAGAGGATCCCAAGGAGGATTCAGAAGGTACAGACTCAGATCCAGAAGTATACATTCCACCCCCGGTTGAACAAAACCCCATAGCCAGACAGGATTTCCAAGGTCCGATACCAGCATGGGGCGAAGAACTACATAGGTGGAGCCAGCAGCAAGGAAAACGCCCTCCTTTCGGTATGAACAGTGGCTTCTACAACATCATCAATGGAGGTTCAGCTGACAGGGCCCTTACTGTTATAGTACGCCACATTTCTCGTCAGGTTGATCAATCTCGAATATCGATCAACCGAATTCTGGAAGTCAACGCTACCTCCCAAATCAACGTCGTTAATCTTCGTCGTCTGGACGGAGATCACGATCACACTAGACACCACACTGAGATGCTTCATGAAGAGATGATTGTTGCTCAAGCCGAAATTAGAGCACTCAGGGAGCATCAAACTACACTAGAGAGACGTATGAAGGGAAGAGAGCACCTGTAACATACACGTTCAGTTATCGTGTTATGTAATTTTAAAAGTGAATAATATTATGAAATATTATATAATTATGAGTATTGAGTTCTAACGGATAGTTTTTACTAGAAATGAAGTAAAACTATGTTTAGAATAATCCAGAATGTTTTGGAAGTCTTATGAGATTCCGAACATTAGGCAAATATTGAAATTGAACGAAAATATAAAATTTGAAATAAGTAAAATTTTATTATTGAAAGTTGTAAAGAATCTCGTTAGAAACATTTAGGCGAAAACCTCATCGAAATCCGAGTTATAACGAAGAAGTTATGACCAATCAAAGATCCGCGACAAAACAGGTACGACGCCGAATGACGTAAAAAGTGAGTTTTTGATAAACTACTGTTTATCCTTGGTTATCTAAACGAAAGTCGTAGTATTTGTTAAACCGAGAATTTTGATAAAAAGAACGCCCAAATCTGACTTCGTATGAGGAAGTTATGATTTTTCTAAGTTTCAGCTTAGTAGTAGACAGCTAAAAACTCGAATTTTAGATCGAGTGATTTTTAGCCAACACAACCTAAACGAGAATCGAAGGTCTCGTCATTAGTAGTACAACGGTAAAAAGACTGACGAAAACGGACGTCGGATGAAGAAGTTATAATTTTTTAACGAATTTTCCTGTCCCGATCTGTTAAAAATAATAATATTAAAAATAAAGTCAAAATTAGCCGACGAAGTCTAAACGAAAGTTGTAGAGCATAATTTTCCCTACGCGTGAGCTTGTATGAAAAATTTGTGGATTTTAGAAGTTTTTGGCACAAAAATCGAGAATAATTACGAAATCCGAGAAAAATCGCATGGCCTGAATCCGGCGACGTCACCCTCGCTCCTCGCGCGACACGTATCCGATGCGAGCCACGTCAGGCGCGCCCCGTGTCCGACGTCGATGACTCAGCCGAAGACCATCCGACGCGTGTGCTGCTTCCGGTCTAACGCGTGTCCTTATCGCATCCGAGCCTCGCACCTGTTGTCGCGTGTCCGAGCCTCGCGCCACCTGCCCTCCTTTCCTCTCGCTTCAGATCCGAGGCACTCACCTATACAAGGGTGCGAGACCTCCCAGGTAAATGTTGGAAAATTGTCACTTTTCACCCTTAAACTCATATTTTAACTATTTCCACTTCCCCCGAAGCCCCGGTATCATTTTTAACACCCGGAACACGCCCCGAAGTGCCCGAGAAGCCCGAGAAATTTATCTTTTCGGTTTGAGCCCAACCCTCGTAGGGCCCGGTTTTCATTGAATAAAGTCAATTATAGTAACGAAGTGCTGCCCAAATTACTATTTTAACCCCCGGTTATTTCACGGTGAGTTCAATATATAGGAACAATTGTATGTTATGTGTTATATGTGCTATGTGCTTCTCAGTGTTATTATTTCGGATTATTTTCCCGTGTTATTTTTATTTCTGCTATTTATGATAGCAAAGCTATACCTTTGACCATGTGATCAATGAAAGGACTTAGATTCACGGTGGTACTGGTACGTAGCCTCTGGCCATGTAGAGCATGTCTCCGTAAGAGAATGACTTCTATTTTATGGCATTGGCAGATGGTTAGACATGGCTATAAGCCTGAAATCTATCGAAATGTTTAAATCAGAAAGTGTATGTCTTCTGTGCCATTTGGGCCGAAGCTTTATTGGTGTATATCAAGTATAGAAATTGTCATGTCTCATTGATCGTATAACTTTGAATCAAATCATTGATTGATATGGAAAGTTTGTCACATGATTCACATATGCCTTTGTTGTTTCTTGTTCCTCTTTGCTTCTGCCATATTGAAGTATATATATGGCATAACGTTATATATGGCATAATGTTCTATTTGTTGGATAAGGTGTCTAAGTCCATAACTATTTATGGTATGTACTTGACCCGACCCGGCATGGTCCATTTGGGTTGCATGGCACCATGCAATTGGATAAACTAAAATGAGAGAAATAACACTTATGGTTTATTAATATATTATAAGTTCTAATATATTAATAATATTATTTAATTAGTTTGATCAAGAATTAATTTAGAATTAATTAAGTGATCAAAAGATAACTAATTAAATATATGGGTAGATTATGTAAATCTTCCATATCTTATATAGTGGGTTAAGAGGCTCCATGGATTATCAAGTTGGGTTCCACCCATAGGATGCTCCATGGATGCTCCATGGGAGTTACAAACCCATGGGTCATGGAAATGAAAAGTCATGACACATTAGGGTTTACATGGTGTAACCCTAGATGTGTCAACACTATATAAGAAACCCATTCTCCACCAAAATCGGATACACTAAGAAACAAGAGGGCTAGAGCCGATTTTGCAAGTGTAAGATTCTCTCAAAGTTTACTCCTTTGCATTTGGTGTTGTGTGAAGCATTTGAGGCATCACACTTGGGGTGCTAGGCTCACAAGGTTTCAAGGATCATAATCAACAACAAGGTAAGTTATTCTATCTTTCATTCAAGTTAAAAATGTTCCCCATGTATGCTAGATAGGAATATAACCTTGGAATTCAACTTTGCATGATTATTAGACAAACATAGATCCAAGGTTATTAGGGTTGCATGTACACTTAGGAAGTGTTAGAATGCTCAAAATCCATCAGTGGTATCAGAGCCTAGGTTTGTTTGTTGTTTTTTTTTGTGTGCAAACAGCTTGAAAAAAAAATCGTTTTTCTGTTTTCTGCTCGTATGAAAGTTTGCACATTTGTTGCTGGAAATGGACTAGAAACATTACCCTAAACTGTTTTGATGTTTTAAAGCTTGTTTTAGATGGTGTAATGTTTATGCTAATCCATTTACAATGGCAATTATTAAAATTACAAGTTTTTTTTAAGTGTAATTTTTGATTCTTGAAAGTGTTCATATTCATGTTCTTGAACTTATGAAGATTAGATGATCATAGGAATTGTTTGTAACCTTCATGGTAGTTTAATTCATGATCATAATGTGTTTTAATGGAGTCCATAACTTGTCCTCAAGTTATGGAAAACCAAAAGTCTCACTTTTATTAAAGCCATTAAAAGAACACAAGAGTTATAAAAATGAAGAGTCTTCATTTTTATTACTCAATTAATTCATAAGTTATAAGAAATGAAAAGTATTGGAAGTTTACAAAACTTGCCCTCAAGTTTTGGAACATGTAAAGTCTTGATTAAAACTTTAGTTCCAACCCTTAGAATTTTAAAAGTTAAAATTCAACCCTTATACTTTATAATATTATAAGTTACTAATATATATATATATATATATATATATATATATATATATATATATATATATATATATATATATATATGTATGTATAACAACAAGTCGTCTTACCGCTAGTACGCCTCATTCACGAAGCCGGTCTATAAGGGGGGTATAAGGTTGTTGCCTATAAAATGGCAACTTAATGGGTGTCCACTCTCACCCACCGCTTCCTTGATCGGTGGAGGGTCGTTAGCCGAACGGGTAAGACAAGGACTTATAAATTCTCATTAAAAGTATGATGAATATTTTAAAGTAACTAAATGCTTTTATTAAATTCCCAATCTTAGTTACTTTAGGAAAATGTGAATAAGGTGCTAATCCATGAAATTACACTTTACACTTTGTTTAAGTCGTTGGTGGGGTGTGTGTGGTTAACCGGCACACTAACTTGGACTTAACAAGGTAGGTAAAGGGTGACTTAAGGTTTACCATAGCATCGGTGGAGCGTGTGTGGTTTACCGGCACATCGATTGAGTGATAAACCTTGAGGGTACCAAGTGATTTGCATGGTTACTTCACACCTCGTTTTGTGATCCTCGGTATCCCAGTCACAAAACTTGGAGGGCACACTCGAGATTGAAACATGCCTTTGAAAAGTTCATTGAATCTCAAAAGAATCTAGGAATTTCTAAGAACCAATTAAAAACCTAATATTTATATTTCGTTTTTCATGGTGGAAATTGGTGAATCGTCATTCACCTACCTTTCAAATATGTTATAGCTTGGATTACGGCATACCTCTTCTAAGTTATAATATATTGTGATTGGATCCTAGCCTTAATATTACATTTGGGTGTTTTATTAAGGACTCTCTTAATATCTAAACTAATCTTGTTCTCTTCTTTCAGATGTCTTCAAACAATGCTGCTTCTGGCTCTAATCCTAATGGCTCCTTTACCCTTATGAACTTGTGTGGGAAAGTTACTTTTGATGGATCCAACTTCAATGAATGGATCAGAAACATCAGGATGATTACCCGCTACGAGGACAAAGAATATGTCCTTGACAAGGAGCTTAAGGAGATTGATGAGACCACTGCAACTCCCCAGGAGATCGCTGACTTCCGAGCACATGAAATGGATGCTACAAAAGTGGCATGCATCATGTTGGCCACCATGACAGCGGAACTCCAAAAGTCCTATGAGGACTTCTACCCTTTTGAAATTCACCAAGATCTGATGGAAAGATACCATCAAAGTGCACGACAAGAGAGGTATGAAATCATATGCTCTATCATAACAACCGTGATGAAGGACGGGGAATCCGTCACGAGCCACATGCAGAAAATGCAAAGGTATGTGGATCAGTTGCTGAAGCTTAATGTGAACTTCCCTGTGGAGCTTGCAATAGATATCATTTTGCACTCCTTACCATCGTGCTATGATCAATTCCGCATGACATATCACATGAATAAGGAAGAGGTCACAATCAGCAAACTTTAGGGACTCCTCAAGACCGCATAAACAGGTCTTAAGGGTAAGTCGGTTGTTAACACTCCTACTCCAAACTTCGCCCCGGTTTTGGCAATCGGGAAAGGTAGAGGGAAGAAGAGGAAGAGCTCTTCGAAGGGTACCAAGGCTAGGACCCTTGATGGCTCTTCTTCAAGTGGAACCAAGAAAGGTTTCGTCACTCCTTCTTCTGACCCAAAAGAAGCTGAATGCTTCTATTGCCATGAAAAGTCACATTGGAAATGGAACTGCCCAAAATACCAGCAAGATGTGAAGGATGGGAAAGTTAAACCCAACCATGTAGGTATTTACACTATCTTATCTAATAACTCACCCCATTCTAACTCTTGGGTCCTTGATACCGGTTGTGGTATTCATATCTGTTCTGATTTGCAGGGACTAAGAAGAAGTGAGAATGTGGAGCATGGAAGAATAAACTTAATCATGGGGAATAGGAAAGCTTTACCTGTCACCAAGATTGGAGTTTATACTTTATTGCTAAGTAGTGGGTTTAGTTTAGATTTGAATAAGTGTTGTTATTCGCCAGAAATGGCAAGAAACATTATTTCCTTTCATGCATTGTATAAACAAGGTTTCACCTTTTCATTTGATAATGAAGTTGGTTCGATTAATGCTTTCTTTAATAATGTTCTTTATTTTAAAGCATTACCATGTGATGGCGTGTATGAAACTGTATCTGTGGTTGATAACTTAGGAAATAATGTATTGTGTATTGATTTTGTTAATAATAATAACTTGGATAAAGCATCATTATGGCATTGTCGTCTTGGACATATAAGCTAGAAACGCATAGGCCAACTCCAAAAGGATGGAGTATTGGAGTCATTTGACCTAAAGTCAGATGATAGTTGCGAATCATGCTTACTTGGAAAAATGACAAAGTCACCCTTCACAGGTTCTTGTGAGAGGGGTGAAGGTTTGTTGGATCTTATACACACAGATGTGTGTGGGCCCTTCAAACATGCCACAAGGGATGCTAATCGTTATTATTTGACTTTTACTGATGATTACAGTAGATATGGATATGTCTACTTAATCAAGCATAAGTCAGAGACTTTTGAGAGGTTTAAAGAGTTTAAACAGGAAGTCGAGAATCAATTGGGCAGGAACATTAAGATGCTTCGATCCGATCGAGGTGGTGAGTATCTTAGTTCAGAGTTCCTCGACTATCTTAGGGAATGTGGGATTGTCTCACAATTGACACCTCCCAGGACACCGCAGTTGAATGGTGCAGCTGAGAGGCGTAATCGAACCTTGTTGGATATGGTTCGTTCCATGATGAGTCGAGCTTCGCTACCAATCTCATTTTGGGGGTATGCCTTAGAGACTGCCGCCCATATCCTTAATCTAGTTCCCACAAATAAAGTTGCCAAAACTCCTCATGAGATGTGGACTGGTAAAGTACCCAAACTAGACCACATTAAGATTTGGGGTTGCGAGGCTTTCGTGAGACGCGAGACTCATGATAAGCTCGAACCTCGAAGTGAGAGGTGTATTTTCATCGGCTACCCACAGAAATCCTTTGGTTACCTCTTCTACAGACCTAGTGAGAATGTGGTCTTTGTAGCTAGGAGGGCGTTCTTTCGAGAGAGAGAGTTCATGAGCCAAGGAGACAGTGGGAGGCAAGTTGACCTTGAAGAAATTCAAGAGTCAAGTGGTGAAGGAACTTCAAACCCTAGCACTCAACTTGAGGAGGAAACTTCTGTTGAGCCAATTGACAAGTCTGTACCTCTGAGGCGTTCCACAAGGGTTAGGAATGCACCTGAGCATTACTATGGATTCCATATTACTGCGGAAGGTGATACACTTATCAGTAATGAGACGCTGATAGGTCTGGCTGAACCTAACAGTTACACGGAAGCCATGGCAGGCCCTGAGTCAGCCAAGTGGAAAGAGGCAATGGACAGCGAGATACAGTCCATGTATGACAATCAAGTTTGGAACTTTGTTGAGAATGTACCAGGTCGTAAGACTGTAGGGTGCAAATGGATCTTCAAGAAGAAGACCGACATGGATGGTAATGTACACACTTATAAGGCACGACTGGTTGCAAAGGGTTTCTCACAA
Organism: Lactuca virosa; assembly: GCF_052849685.1. Lineage (NCBI taxonomy): Eukaryota > Viridiplantae > Streptophyta > Magnoliopsida > Asterales > Asteraceae > Lactuca > Lactuca virosa. The sequence continues at coordinate 293,606,954 of NC_136434.1, forward strand.
ACTCTGGGAGTTGACTATGATGTGACCTTTTCTCCAGTGGCCAAGATTAAATCTATTAGGGTTCTGTTAGCCATAGCCGCATTTCATGACTATGAAATATGGCAAATGGATGTCAAAACCGCTTTCCTTAATGGAAAGTTGGCTGAGGATGTTTACATGAGTCAGCCAGAGGGTTTTGTCAACACAGAGTACCCTAATAGAGTGTGTAAGCTTGAGAAATCCATTTATGGGTTAAAGCAAGCACCTCGCAGATGGAATCTTTGCTTTGATGAGAAAGTCAAGGAATTTGGCTTTTCTAGGAGTGAAGATGAATCTTGTGTATATGTCAAGGCTAGTGGGAGTATAGTTAGCTTTTTGGTATTGTATGTGGATGACATACTACTCATAGGAAATGACATCCCAACTCTGCAGGAAGTTAAGTCCTGGCTTGGGAAGTGTTTCTCTATGAAGGACCTAGGAGAAGCTGCCTATATTCTAGGGATAAGGATCTTGAGAGACCGGAGTAAAAGACTAATTGGACTTAGTCAGAGTACTTACTTGGATAAGGTGTTGAAGAGATTCGGCATGCAGGACTCCAAGAAAGGAGAGTTACCCATCCAGAGTAATGCCAGATTGAGTAAGACACAAAGCCCTAGTACTGAGGCTGAGATAGCAGAAATGAGTCGAATACCTTATGCTTTGGCTGTAGGATCGATCATGTATGCTATGACGTGTACTCGACCTGATGTAGCCTTTGCTTTGAGCATGGTTAGCAGGTATCAGGGGAACCCTGGCAAGGCACACTGGACTGCGGTAAAGAATATCCTCAAGTACCTACGGAGGACTAAGGACTGGGTCCTTACCCTCGGTGGGAGTGAAGACTTGAGAGTTGTAGGGTATAGTGATGCTAGCTTTCAGACTGATAGGGATAATTTCCGCTCTCAGTCAGGCTGGGTCTTTACCTTAAATGGAGGAGCAATTTCTTGGAAGAGTTCCAAGCAAGAGACAGTGGCTGATTCAACTTGCGAATCAGAGTATATAGCAGCTAGCGAGGCAGCAAAGGAGGCGATATGGCTGAAGAACTTCATTTGAGACCTTGGAGTTGTACCAGCTATTAAAGAGCCAATGGAAATTTTCTGTGATAGTGAAAGTGCAGTTGCCTTAGCCAAGGAACCAAGGGATCACGGGAGATCCAGACACATCGACAGAAAAGACCATTTCATCAGACATCGAATAGAAGAAGGACTCCTCGTGGCAAAGAGGGTATCATCGGATGAGAATCCAGCAGATCCCCTCACGAAGGGACTGACTCGGGTTAAGCATCTCCAGTATGCTCGGAGCATAGGGCTGAAGGATGATATTAGATTTAGTAGTTAGATAACCTTGAAATTTGTAAAGTGTAATTGACATTAGATGATGAATAAAAGGTGTTTTATTTATGAGTAAAGTGTTGCTATCTCTTGTCGATCGTTTATTATATTTCTTTTGCATGTTTTGACTTCCAGAATAATTATGTTTGGTATATCATATTATTCGAACCTCCACAGTCGGTCATATGTCGGAAGTAGGTATGAATCAAGACTGTCATGATTGGTTGCAGAGGTCTAAGTTGTTGGACATGGCTACAACACTCATGAGTGCTCATAAGTTCTGAGCATTGGACTCAACCCACGCTCACTGGAATCACTTCATGGAATTTATCTCGAGTGATCGTGAGACGGTAATATCATATAAGTCTTCAAACCTAGAGATATGATTTGTTACTTATGAGTTGATTATGCATTGATTGTACGAAAACGCATTGGTAACTCGATGTTATAAAACGTGCTTTTGTGTATAATTCAATGAGTGATAGAACAAACATATGAGTCGAAGTTTATCTGTTCCTTCTTGGATTAGAAGCTGATATCTGGGCCCCTCGATGATTTTGTTTTGACCTATGTACCGGGCCCGGTCAGAACTAAGTTGATGTGTTCAATTAAGTTCTTTGTCAAACAAATCGGAAATCGGGAAACAAACTGCTGGACACAAAGTAAGACACTGTTCCATGTATTTGTCCGGCTGATATCTAGAACAGAGGATTATATGATCACTTATCTTAAATGGCGTATCATCATCTTCTCAATTCCGAGAGACCTTGAAAGAGCTACGATTGCCGATCGGTTCCTGAAGTATTGCAGTTATAGTTATTAGACTTATCCAAGTGGGAGACTGTTGGATAAGGTGTCTAAGTCCATAACTATTTCTGGTATGTACTTGACCCGACCTGGCATGGTCCATTTGGGTTGCATGGCACCATGCAATTGGATAAACTAAAATGAGAGAAATAACACTTATGGTTTATTAATATATTATAAGTTCTAATATATTAATAATATTATTTAATTAGTTTGATCAAGAATTAATTTAGAATTAATTAAGTGATCAAAAGATAACTAATTAAATATATGGGTAGATTATGTAAATCTTCCATATCTTATATAGTGGGCTAAGAGGCTCCATGGATTATCAAGTTGGGTTCCACCCATAGGATGCTCCATGGGAGTTACAAACCCATGGGTCATGGAAATGAAGAGTCATGACACATTAGGGTTTACATGGTGTAACCCTAGATGTGTCAACACTATATAAGAAACCCATTCTCCACCAAAATCGGATACACTAAGAAACAAGAGGGCTAGAGCCGATTTTGCAAGTGTAAGATTCTCTCAAAGTTTACTCCTTTGCATTTGGTGTTGTGTGAAGCATTTGAGGCATCACACTTGGGGTGCTAGGCTCACAAGGTTTCAAGGATCATAATCAACAACAAGGTAAGTTATTCTATCTTTCATTCAAGTTAAAAATGTTCCCCATGTATGCTAGATAGGAATATAACCTTGGAATTCAACTTTGCATGATTATTAGACAAACATAGATCCAAGGTTATTAGGGTTGCATGTACACTTAGGAAGTGTTAGAATGCTCAAAACCCATCACTATTGTATCTATTGTTGAACTCACTAAGTGTCACCGCTTACCCCTCTCAATGTTTAACAAATTGCAGGAGATAAGTAACCAATATAATCGTATACCGTTGGAAGATTTTGAATAGTTTGAAACTATTGTATTTTGTACTCAAGTATGTATAACTTATAGTATCCTGGGAAGTTATGTAACATATAAAAATTTGTAATAGTCGGTTTGTATCCAGTCTTATGTAAACAACTTATCAATGTAAAATATTGTTTTTATGAATATGCAAGTAGCATGTTTTGGAGTAACAAATGTTAAATATGAAAGTGTGGGACTTTCAATCATGGTATCAGAGCGGTGGTTTAAGTGAACTTAATTCCACGGATTGGTATTTAGACTTAAACCGTCAGAAGTTCAATATATGAACTGATTCATTAGGAGTATATGGATACAAACCATAGGAAAGACTTAAGTAAAGTATTAGGTAATAATAAATCCTAATATTCTAAAATACTATATTGCTCCATATTTTCAGAAGAATGGCTGAACAGGAAGGTAGCCATACCCCTGAGGTGGGTGGAGATCCTCAACCTGGTGAAGTAAATACTCCAGTATCCCCTCGTGAGGAGCGACTCTTAGGTAAACTTACTGGTATAATTCGACAGACTCTTGAAGAACACAAGAAGAATAATGATAAAGGCAAAGAGAAAGCCACTGGAGAATTTTCAAAAGGAGAGGTGAAGCGTCCCTCGTTCAAAGATTTCAAGAGTAGTGGTGTTACGGAGTTTTCAGGTGTTCTTAATCCCATTGTTGCTCTTACCTGGATCCAGAACACAGAGAAAGTGTTTTGTATTTCTCATGTGGATAATGAAGACAAGGCTAATTATGCTTCTGCTATGCTCGTCGAAGAAGCCTTGGTCTGGTGGGAAGCAACATATGAAGCTCTCAACGAGTATGACCAGGAGAATTTATCCTGGGAGATGTTCAAAACTCGTTTGCTAGAGAAGTATTGTCCTCTAGACATGAGGAGGAGATTGGAGAAAGAGTTTTTGGAGCTTAAGCAAGAAGGAATGACCGTGAATGAGTATGAAACTCAATTCAATCAAAGATCACGGTTTGCCGCAAAGTATATCCCAACTGAAGATGATAAAATTCAGTTATTCTTGGATGGACTGCGGTATGAGATCCGCGATTTCGTAGCTAATCGGGATGTTCTGTCCTTTGACAAAGCTGTTGAGTATGCTCGAAAGCGTGAGCATGACTTAGAGATACGTGGTGCCACTTTTTCTGTTCCAAAGCATCCACGTATCGATCAAACTGTTCCTGTTTCCTCTATTCCGCCCGCTCGATCTGTTCAATTTGATTCTAATACAAGAGAGCAATCTCAGAGCGCCATTCGTGGTCGCGGTAGATCACAATCTTTTTCTCTTCAGTCGCCATCATGTATAAAAATGTGGAAAGAATCACCAGGGCCAATGCAGAACAGAAAAAGCGGTGACCTGTTATGGATGTGGAGAAATGGGTCACATAAAGCCTGTTTGTCCAATGAAGAGTGTTACATGCTTTGCTTGTGGTGTTACCGGCCACAGGAAGCGTTTTTGTCCTACTCTTACTAGTCAAATGGCGGGAAGTCAAGCTTCTGTTCAACAACCAAGGAATACTCCAAATGAGGAGGTGCCAATAGCTAAAGGCCATGCATTCCAGATTACCACAGAAGAGGCACGTGAGGACCCGAATGTTGTGACGGGTACATTTCTTGTCAAATTTTAGACCTGCCCACATCTTATTTGATTCTGGTGTGTAACACCGTAAATTTTCACACAAATTTTTCATTTTTAAATTCACATATTTGACATCAACACACTTCACAAAATCTTAATATATTAGTTGTGACAACCGTCAATTTCGGCCAAGTCAAAGTCAAAGTCAAAGTCAACAAGTCAAACCGGTCAAACTTAACTAGTACTTGTATGTTAAAAAGTTATTCTATGTATAAAAAAATGTGCATTTATCTCGAAGACTCTATGTGTTAACAATGTAAAAACCCTAAAAGGGGAGTTAAACGCATCAAAACACGACTAAGGACCCTTTCGGGGACTTAAAACAATCATAAACGAAACATAACGGGGTTCACAAACCTTGCATTACGAGATTATACAATAATAAAGGCTAAGATTAAAATCTCTCCCAAATCTCTCCAAGTATGTGGAATCTCTCCCGAATCTCTCTAAGTATGTGAAATCTCTCCCAAATCTCTCCAAGTATGTGAAATCTCTCCCAAATCTCTCCAAGTATGTGAAATCTCTCCCAAATCTCTCTAAGTATGTGAAATCTCTCCAAGTATGTGAAATCTCTCCCAAATCTCTCTAAGTATGTAGAATCTCTCCCAAATCTCTCTAAGTATGTGGAATCTCTCCAAGAATGTGAAATCTCTCCCAAATCTCTCTAAGTATGTGAAATCTCTCCAAGTATGTGAAATCTCTCCCAAATCTCTCTAAGTATGTGGAATCTCTCCAAGAATGTGAAATCTCTCCCAAATCTCTCCAAGTATGCCAAATCTCTCCAAGTATGTGAAATCTCTCCCAAATCTCTCCAAGTATGCCCAATCTCTCCAAGTATGTGAAATCTCTCCCAAATCTCTCCAAGTATGCCAAATCTCTCCAAGTATGCCAAATCTCTCCAAGTATGTGAAATCTCTCCCAAATCTCTCCAAGTATGCCAAATCTCTCCAAGTATGTGAAATCTCTCCCAAATCTCTCTCAAAACCTCTTTTGATCTTTTTGTAATCAGTTGGGGCATCCTGACACTTGATTTGGTGAAAAATCATGCGAAACGGGAAGATACCTTGGAAAATAGCCTTTTAGGGCCGGAGTCCCTCTATAGGGGCCAAATCCTACTTGAACCGGAGTCCCTCTATAGGGACCAAACCTTACTTGGACCGGAGTCCCCTTGTGTAGCCATGCCATCGGACCGCAATGACTAAGGAATGGGACTACTAAGGACCAAGGCTGCTGAAGACCGCAGCCACCTAGCCGCAGCCGGACCGCAGCCAAGCCGACCGCAGCCAAGCGAACCGCAGCCAAGCAAGCGCAGCCTCCGAACCGCGGTTCTTCTTCCCTTCGGATCCACTTCAGTCCGGTTCCAAGATAGCCAAGATCCGGAATCAAGCCTGACTTCGGATTTCCCCCTTTTTCACCCGGTTTTCGACCACGACTTCGTTTTAAGCCCGTTTTTCATTTTTTTAACGTGGAATTTTCACCCAAATCCATATTTTACCATTTTAAAACCCCAGAACTCTTATTTTAATTATTTTTTTAGTATTTATTAATTAAAAATCATTAGTTTATATTAAGAAGATATTTACCGCACAAATGGGTCAAGTGTGCCCACTTGCCTTCCATGTGTCATCCTCTCAATAGTCCAACCCTATCCACATCACACAAACCAAGGTAAACATCCCTTCAATCTTGCAAGTTGCTCCAGCAACATTTAGATAAAGAAATCCCTGGAGGATTTCTTGGTTCACTTTGATAAATCCTTCACTTTCACACTTCTCATATCATCTCAAGAAAGCTTCTTTCTCTCTACTTTCCACCACCTTGTGCAAGTGTTCTTGAGTTGCTAGAGCACTTTTTGGTAAGTATTCCATCTAAACTCAAGTGCCATTCCATAATTTCATAACACTCTTGGATCATTGACTCATATCTTAACACCAAAAATCGTTCTTAGGATCATCCAAACTCTCACGTGTTCATCAAGTGGTCTTGACTTGATACTCCTCGTCTTCGACCTTCCACTCTTCAAGTCATCACTCAAGGTGAGTTCATACCCCTATATTTTCTAGTTTTCTTTAGTTTTCAGGGGGGGGGATACAAGTTAAAACACCAAAACATATTCAAAACTCAACTTGACAGACAGAAAAGTTGTGACCCCTTCACGAACTGTTTTACCCAACTTAAACTTAATATCTTTCAAAACTGTATAATATGCAAATAGTTCAGGTTTATACCTTTAAAATGACTACTTGCACATCTCCATATGATTTTTCTACGATTTATGGTGATTTTTACAAAACTGCATATCATTTCAGAAACGAATTCGGACTAGTCTGTGATTATGAACACTTTCACATAAGTTAGAGACTTCTAAAAATCATAATAAAAATTATGAATAAACTAGACACATTTTCTAAGCTCTCAGAGTTTACGGAGTTAGTTTTCGACTTCGTATGATTTTTCTATGATAATTTCAAAACAGTGCAGAAAGGATAAACACTAGTTGCATAGTTTACCATATTAACAACACTTTGTATTATGTTAAGCAAAGTGCATAACAATAAGTTTCTCAATGTTTGGATGCATTCTTGTTAGTTTATCATCATAAACAGAAATTAGTCATTCATGTTAAGGATTTTCCTCCATTCATTTCGAACACATCTAATAAACTACATTAAGTATAGTTTATGAATTTTCGATAAAAGCATACTACATGGAAAAGGTTTTACTCTCAAAACAAATGGGTTTTTCATATACTACTTGATAAACTATAATAGTAATAGTTTATGGATTTATATCACAAATGTATTTTCATAAAAGGTGATTTCACTTCCTCCACGGAAGAGGTTTTATACTCAAAACTATATGTAAACTAGTTAACGTAAGTTGTGAGACATTCTCCTTCGGGGTACTCTTAAGTACCACAGAAAATCCTGAATTAGTTATAACCAGAGTCTCTTGTAGGGAGAGCGTGATAATTGTGTATAGATCTATATTGGGATTGACAACCCACGCCCATGTTGCTTGCATAAGTCCGATCGGCCGATCGGGGGTGACAAGTGTCATTTCGATTCCGACGCCTGAAGAACGTCGTAAGCAGGTTATTCTGTCGTAGTATGGTTATAGCGACTCACATAGGGAGTTAACGATCTTTCAAGTTTACATGAAAAATTCTACTTTGAAAAGGAGTTTTACTTCTAAATTAAACGAGTTTATGCCGATTTAAACTTGCATGAATTACTCTAAGTATGGAAAAATACTTGTAGATTCTCGGTCTTGACGCTTAAGGCTACATGACTTTTTTTAAGGAAAATATTGGATTTTCTTTGGAAACACATTCCTATTATGAACATTATAAGCACAAAACACACACATACTCTCTGTCTTAACAATTAGGACTACATGACTTTTATGAGGAAAATATTGGATTTTCTTTGGAAACATATTTATATTAAAACTACATTTCATCTAGAATTGTTAGACTTCAGCTATAATTGCTAAGTGTATATGCTAAAGTTATATAAGAATCTAGTCGAAATCGACCTAGAATTGGTGGGCCCGCCTTACTTCCTCTTCCTTGTTTGGTTGTGGACCTAGGGCAGACCCATTATATTCGACGGTTTATTTAAATTAAATTTTATATAACTTATATACACTGGGTGATTATAGAAGGAATCTACGGGTCTTTCTAGGGTACATTATTGCATAACATAGGAAAATATTAAATTTTCTAGAATCATATTCTATCGCTTTCTACAAGGAAAACGGTTTCTTTCTCAAACAAAACTCTTATGAACTCACCAACTTAATTGTTGACACTTTTTCAAACTACTTGTATTCTCAGGAATTCAGTGAAACAGGAAATCAACCGCTTTTGAGGATGGGACGTTAAATCGTCAAACATTTCATTTTTGTCATCATAAGTGTAATTGATTGGAAACATGTAAACACATACTATTGTATAACTTTTTCAATTATATTTATGATGGTTGTATTTACTTTGGGCACTATTATATGTTGGATTAATGTCTAAGTCCATAACTATATTTGGTATGTACTTGACCCGACCCGGCATGGTCCATTTGGGTTGCACTTCACCGGCACAATTTATATGGATAGTCTTTTGAGAATAATATATTTATGATTTATATTAATATATTATAAGTTCTAATATATTAATATGGAATCATATTATTTAATTAGTATTGATCAAGAATTAATTTAGAATTAATTAAGTGATCAAAAAGAACTAATTAAATATGGACTCTTATATATATGGAATGGGCCAAGTTCATTTAGGTTGGGCTAAGCTTTCATGGATGGTCCATGGAGCTTTTAACCTATGGATCCTATGTAAATGAAAGGTCATGGGTATTAGGGTTTACATGGATGTAACCCTAATCCTCCATAATATATAAAGGGGTCCTTGGCTCACAAAATTGGCACAAGTGTGTGAAAATAAGAGTGGGCCGATTTTAGTGTGCATACATATTCTCTCAAGTTCTTCCAAGGTGTTTTGGTGATTTGTGATTCCATTTGAGGCTTCCACACTATTGGGGCTAAGCTCTTAAAGCTTGAAGACATCAAGCTACATCAAAAGGTATGTCATCTAACTAGAACTTTGTAGTATAGGTGCTTCATAATATGCTAGTTAGGATGAAACATTGGAATAGTTAATATTTGCATGTATAATAGAGAAAACATAGATCCAAGGTTTATAGGGTTGCATGTACACCATAGGAGTGTTAGAATACTCCAAACCCAACAGTGGTATCAAAGCCGTGGGTTGTTTTCTGTTATATTGATGCAAATGTTTTATTTTCAAGTTGAAAAAAAAAAGAAAAAAAAACATGATGTTTGTCAAATTTTAAGATAATTACTTGTTTTGTGAAAAACGAATTATTTGTAAAATTTGAATCATTTGTTATATGAGTTGAATTAGGTCAAATTTAGTAAAAGATAAAATGATATGATTATTTTATTAGTTTTAAAAGTTTGATCTAAATGTTTTAAGGAGTTACATATTTTGTCATAAAATTTTGGAGCTCAAAAGTTTTTTTTAAAGTTTTGATCTTAAGGGTTTTTGAAACTTCCATAAGTTATGGATATGAAAGTTTTTTTTTAAAAAAATTTGATTCAAAGTTTTTATGGAGTTACAAAATTTGGTGTTAATGTTTTAAAGAATTCCATAACTTGTTCTTAAGTTATGGAACATGGAAAGTTTCATCATAAAACACCATTAATTCCATAAGTTATGGAATCCAAAGGTTTTCAAGAATTACAAAACTTGCCCTCAAGTTTTGGAATTTGAGAAAAGTTTTTTATGAAAAAAAGAATTGAATTCTAAAACTCTTGGGTTCATAACTTAAACAATTAATTAAATGGTTTTAATTTTGAGTTTAATAATTGGAATTATGATGTTTTGTTGAATAGTTCAAATTAACTCTTATGGACTTTATTAATAGTTAATTAAAGCGTTTAATTAAAAGAGTATTATTAATCCATAAATATATGGTTTGAGTTTAATTAAATTAAAAGTCTAGTTTAATTAATAGATTAAACCACCAAGTATTTTAAATGTCTAAAATACACCCTTATACTATTATAATATTAAAAGTTTAATATATATTATATGTATAAGAGCAAGTCGTCTTACCATTAGTAGGCCTCATTCACGAAGCCGGTCTATAAGGGGGGTATAAGGTTACTGCCTATAAAATGGCAGTTTAATGGGTGTCCACTCTCACTCACCGCTTCCTTGACCGGTGGAGGGTCGTTAGCCGAACAGGTAGGACAAGGACTATAATTCTCCCTTCATTAAAAGTATTAATGATAAATACTAAGTAACTAAACCATTTATTAATTCCCAATCTTAGTTACTTAGGAAAATGTGAATAAGGTGCTAATCCATGAAATTACACTTTGCACTTTGTTTAAACCGTTAGTGGAGCGTGTGTGGTTAACCGGCACACTAACCTGTATTTAACAAAGTAGGCAAAGGGTAACTTAATATTTATCATAGTATCGGTGGAGCTCGTGTGGTTAACCGGCACATCGATTGAGGGGTAAATATTAAGGGTACCAAGTATATTTGCATGGTTACTTCACACCTTGTTTTGTGATCCTCGGCATCCCATTCACAAAACCTGAAGGGCACACTCGAGATTGAAACATGCCATTGAAAAGTTCAATGAATCTCAAAAGATCTAGGAGTTTCAAATCCAAGTAAAAAACCTAATTAAATTATTTTGTTTTTCATGGTGGAAATTGGTAAATCGTCATTTACCTACCTTCAACTATTTTATAACTCGGATTACGGCATCCATCTTCCAGTTATAAATAGGTTGTTGGATCCTAGCCTTAATATTTCATATTGGGTGTTATATTAAGGACTTTAAATCAACTATCTTGAATATCTCCCAAAAGATGTCGAGTTCAGACATCTATGATCTTCCCAAATCTCTTGGAACTTAACTTCCTCCACCTCCTCCAATTATTCTCCCTAACCCACAAGTTCAAGGTCACTCAAGCCCTAATGGCAAGCAAGGTCTATGTGTGATCACATCTTAGAGATGAAGTCACATATTGACAAGCCGGGAGAGTTGGGTTTCAATCACTTTCTAAGTCACATAGTGAGTTCCTTTGGGACTACTATGATACAGACTATGACATGAACCTTAATGATCATATCTATTTGCTTGGTGCTGGTGAATCAACAATGATTTGGAACGATAGTGAAGCAAATTTGATTAGAAGATCAACTTCCCAAAAACTTTATGGACAGTGACAATGGTGACACTGGAAATCCAGAAAAAGCATTCTCTTCCCAAAGGAAATGGATTGGCCATAGTCAACCCGGTTGACCAAATGGTAAAGAGAAAGGCTAAGTCTGAGATAGTCCCATTACCAAAGGGTCCATATGTTTATTTTGCCAAAGGAAGGGGCGTTGATTGTAAAGCTGCCAAATTTACCTAAGGATGTTAAAGTCAATAAGTTTGACTCTACATCAGGTAGAGCCCATTATCTAACTTTGTTAAGTTATATTCTGAGATCCTCATTATATGATGTGACTGGGTCACATGTTGATGTTTTAAGAATCAAAGAATAGAGAGAAATCTTAAAGCAAGTATATGCTGATTCTGATCGCGAAGGTGGATTTCGATCGCATCAGAATTTTGAGCAGTTGCTTAAGAAGTTATGATATATTGCTAAGGAATAGATAACAACAATTTTTCATGTGGATTGTAAGGATAAGTTTTTCCGCAAAGTTTTAAAATAAAATAAAATTGTTTAATTTTGTTTATTTGAAGTATCCTTACAATGGCATTTGTGGAAAATTGTTGCTTATATGATTCCACTGACAGCAATATTGGAAAATGGATTTGATTCTTTCATTTGTGGTAGTGTCTAAATTTACCAAATCAGGAAAGTTCCTCATCACCTAAGTTTCAATTGGACCGAAACTTGGAATCATGCAAGTTGAATAGTATGATGAATGAGAACTTTCAAGCATTGGAAAATCAAGACTAATTACTTGTTCACATGGATGTGTGAGTCAAGTGAAGGACTAAAGGGATCGAGTACACATTCTTGTGCACTGGTCATGTCCACCACAAAGCTCGTTAAGACTATTTGATTTACTAAAGTTTAGTAAATATGGTTATACTTACAAGTTTAAGTATAATTCTGAAACATTGGAAAAGTCTCAATGTATGGCAGAACGAATGGGAAGAATCAAATTAGGCAGAAAGATAAAAGTTTCTCAGATCTGAAAAGATGGGAGAGTACTTTAGTATCATGTTTGTGATCATCTTAATGATTTAGAAATCATATCACAATTAGTCCTCTAAAGGTCTTCTTAGTGCATTCTTATGACTAAGAAGAGGAGTCATGAATTGTTGAAATGGTTAGATCAGGAAGATGAGTCATACTTCGTTCCAAAACAATTCTTAGAGTCATACTCCAAGATTGTAACTTGAGTGACATATCTTAAAGAAAGGTTTAAAACACTTGGCAAATGTAAGAGTAAAAGTGTCATACTCTTGTACATTTGAAATTGGTAAGTTGTGATGTTTTGGATAAAACAAAGACCAACTAAGGCCAATTGTGTGAAGTGTTTGTCTTGATAAAGAATCCGCACTATCTCTTGAATATTTGGCAAGATAGTCTTATATGTCAAGAGGATAGTGGGAGTCTTAAAGATCCTAAAAAGAATTTCAAGAACTAATCAAGAATAAAACCTGAGGTTCTTCACTAGCACACGACTTGAGGTTTATAACCTATCGTGTTGACATATTCTGTGCCCATTCCAGTTAAAGTTGGTTTTACATAGGAGTTCTGAAAGTTCTCAATTGGTTGCATAACAACTTGGAAGCAATGGCAGGCCCTGTACTTCCAGGTGGCAAGAAGTTAAGATTGCATAAGTTCAGTCCATATGAGTTTGGATTTGTCATTATCCTTGTCTTGTGACTATGGTTTTGACGATTCACATGGATAAGAACACATACAACATAAAATCTAAGGGTCATAAGGTTTCTCTCCGATTCATGAAAATGATGGTGAGGAAACACTTCCACCAAGTAGATTTGAAGCAGATGGCAAAAGGTCTAAACAATTGAGACTATGATTACGGCATCCCTTTTCATAGTTCTGAAATTGTTTAGACACACATGCAAGCTATCTAAGGAAAGGTGTATGATTTTGATAAAGTTTTATCAAAGCATCTCGTATCAGAAATCTGAACTTTGGTAAGAAAGTCAATAAAGTATTGATTTCTAGAAGTCCAGCTGATTTCTGAGTACATGTCAAAGCTAGTGGGAGCATAAGTGTTATGCTAATAATCATCATGTTAGTGGGAGCATGATAATTATTGTTAGTGTTGCAAGTTAGCAATGTTAATTATAGAAAACAAAAGTTTCAATTCGTGAAGCTGCAGGGATTGAAAAAGTTGTTTTGCTATAATTAAGGGAGAGGATATACTTCATTTCAGTTCTAAAGGCTTAGATTGAGACCTTAATCATCTTTAGTCAAGAATATATATATATGAATTTCATGTTGGATTGGTTCAACTTAAGGAAATTCTATATATTGCGTTCTCAAAATTCGATTATGATTACGACATCCCTCTTCATAGTCAAATTTTGAAAACATGGCAAATAAAAATATTGTAGCAAAAGACTGGTCTAGAATCATGTATTTATGTGAGACATCATGAATCGTGTACCATTTGCTTTGGGTACAGGATCGATTGCATGTGCTATAATATTTGTCATTTCTAAATTTTTCCAAATGCCCAGAGGCATTAAGAAGGGAAAAGGTCTAGAATTGGATATGACTAAAATGATTAAGCAATTGTCGAGAACAATCTGAGGTTTACCAAAGATTGGTTGCTCAGGGACAGTTGGAAGTATAGTGCTAATTTTGGAAGGACCATATTGACATATTCTGAAAAGAGGCATCTCTTATTCAGAAGTGATAGTCAAAATGAGAATATGGAATTGTCTCCATAGGTGGAAGTTATCTGTGTAAGATTAGAAAACTTAATGCAAGAAGCATGTCCAAAGCAATGTACTTTGAATATGAGACTTAGTTTCCATGGAGTTGATCTCCATTGGAATACCTTATAATGACTGTTGACAAGTCTTTGTGACTTTGTACATATTCATTACAGGAGGGTCAATGCATATAAGTTTAAAATCTAAACAGATTTCGATAAATGATAGGAATTTGAAATTCTCACATTTTTCGATAAGGATTTGGGAGTGTGAAATTAGAATCATTGAAATTATGTTCAATTGGTTTATTTCACAAAGTAAGGATCATAGACAAACATAGAGTGCATACTTGGTGTATGGCAAAGCTATTGTTTAAGAAAAACATAGTGTACATGCTTGGAGCATGGGACAACTAGTGTTTTTAATTCAAGTATAAAGTTGATAAAACCGAAATAATGAATAATGAGTAATCAGTATGGTGATAAATAAAAGTGTTTATTTATATTCATAGGGTTTGATACCATATTGGAGTCATTTATTCTTGTGTTTCACTTTGCATGTTTTGACTTCCAGAATAACTAAGTCACTCTTCCTGAATGATTAAGTTATTCAAACCATCCACAGTCGGTCATATGTTGGAAATAGATATGAATCAAGACTGTCATGGGTTGGTTTGTAGAGGTCCAAGTTGGTGGACAAAGTGGTGCTACAAAACTCATGAGTGCTCATAAGTTCTGAGTATTGGATTCAACCCGCGCTCATTTGAATCACTTCATGGATTTTATCACGAGTGATCATGAGACGATAATATCTTATATTCTTCAAACCTAGAGATATGAGTTGTTACTATGAGTTGGTTATACATCGATTGCACGAAAACACATTTGGTAACTCGATGTTATAAAACGTGCCTTTGTGTATGATTCAACAAGTAGTAGAACAAGCCATATGAGTCGAAGTTTATCCATTCCTTTTACCTTCGGGATAAAAGCGATATCTGTGGGCCCCTCGATGATTTAGCGATGACACATGTGAGTGCTTGGCCAAGCCAGGACTGATTTGATTTGTTCAATCAGTCAGTCATCATAAATCGAAAATCGGGAAACAACAAATGGACAGAGAGAATGATTATAATCCATGTCTCATTCCATATGATATCTAGAATGGAGGAATATATGATCCCTTATCTAATGGACAAGTCGTTGACAAGGTTAGAGTTCGACAGCGGCTTTAAGAGCTACGATTGCCAGTTAGGTTTTGAAGTCATACTCAATAATAGTTTTAGACTTATCCAAGTGGGAGACTGTTGGATTAATGTCTAAGTCCATAACTATATTTGGTATGTACTTGACCCGACCCGACATGGTCCATTTGGGTTGCACTTCACCGGCACAATTTATATGGATAGTCTTTTGAGAATAGTATATTTATGATTTATATGAATATATTATAAGTTCTAATATCTTAATATGGAATCATATTATTTAATTAGTATTGATCAAGAATTAATTTAGAATTAATTAAGTGATCAAAAAGAACTAATTAAATATGGACTCTTATATATATGGAATGGGCCAAGTTCATTTAGGTTGGGCTAAGCTTTCATGGATGGTCCATGGAGCTTTTAACCCATGGATCCTATGTAAATGAAAGGTCATGGGTATTAGGGTTTACATGGATGTAACCCTAATCCTCCATAATATATAAAGGGGTCCTTGGCTCACAAAATTGGCACAAGTGTGTGAAAATAAGAGTGGGCCGATTTTAGTGTGCATACATATTCTCTCAAGTTCTTCCAAGGTGTTTTGGTGATTTGTGATTCCATTTGAGGCTTCCACACTATTGGGGCTAAGCTCTTAAAGCTTGAAGACATCAAGCTACATCAAAAGGTATGTCATCTAACTAGAACTTTGTAGTATAGGTGCTTCATAATATGCTAGTTAGGATGAAACCTTGGAATAGTTAATATTTGCATGTATAATAGAGAAAACATAGATCCAAGGTTTATAGGGTTGCATGTCCACCATAGGAGTGTTAGAATACTCAAAACCCAACATTATACTCGTTGTTGTGATACTATACATGAAGTCCTCCACCCCTGGACGTTTCCGCCATCCTTGGTTTGGGGGTGTGACATCAGTTATCAAAACACGTGTTCATAATCATTTAAATAAAATCCAGGATCCTCGAAACACAACTCCATCTCGTGTGTACAATCAAGCAGGCGCCTTCCCGTGATCCTGAGAAGTACCTGAAACACATAACACATAACCAGGTAAGCACGAAGCTTAGTGAGTTCCCCAAAATACCACACACAACTCATTAGCCACTCGAGGCTATAACTCAATAAGACCCTCCGGTCAATGTGTCTCAGTGGGACCCTTCGGTCCCACAACTCAGATGGACCCTCTGGTCCCTCAACTCAGTACTCAAATAATCACAGTATACATGTCACAACAACTATAAGCAGGATATCTCAACACACCACATATCCACATAGAAAACGCATACTATCACATAACTCAGGTAAGCACATAAGATCAATATTTACACATATTACTATAACAACATAAGTCACAAAGACAGTATGCACGATAATACATATCACATTATAAACAAACAAGACCCTTCGATCCATAATGTACTAAGACCCTCCTGTCTATAACGTACAGTGACCCTCTGGTCAATAATATACTAAGACCCTCCGTTCAATAGTGTAAATACAACCCTCCAGTCATCAACAAGAATAAGACCCTCCGGTCACACACAATTTACAACACATGTAAGTATAGTGAGAACACTCACCTTGGATGGCGAACAGATCCTATAAATGCTGCTGCTACACTCCGACTTCTATCACTAAGCCAAACCCACAAATAACCACATTAAGATCTAAGACCAACCTTCACATTATTAGGTCTAAATATGGTCCACCAATCCGGTCCATAAATAATCCAAGCCCAATGGGCCCACCAAGGCCCAATACCAAATGGATCCACAAAAGTCCTCTAATGGCCCAATTTTCCAAATTGGGTCCAAACCCTCATATGGGCCTTACCCTAAAGCCCATCTAAATATTCTAGTCCACATTAATGCTCTTGGATATCACAATCACCAAAGGCCAATAGAAAGGCCTAACACAAGGCCCAACAAATTTAGGGTTTTCACAAAAATGACGATTAGGTTTAAGTGTTTCTCACTTAACCCATTAAGGACTTAACCCATTAAGTCCATTTTTCCCATTAAGTCATCAAACAACAGAATCGGCATGAGTCATAACTTCAGTCCACTAGTCCAGACGCGGGTCCCAATAGGCCCAAACCAACAAACCCAAAATTAGGGTTTCTCGCCCAATAACCATCCAACAAGCCCAGATCAAGCATTTGGGCCGATTAGGGTTCACTATGCCAAGCACCACCCACTACCACCCCAGGTAGTGGTGGTCATCGGCGGCTCATGGCGGCGGCCACCACCTCACGGTGGTAGTGGGGGTTTTCCGGCCATACAAACACCCATTCAACCTCATAATTTCCGAAAACAATAGCTACATTCAAGAACAAACTCATGAACACACCCGCAACCACCTCCTATGGCGGCTGGTGGTGGTGACTCGGCAGCAGGAGGCGGCAGCCACCATGGTTGGCAGCCATGGTGGATTTTTCTCGCCAAACTCACACACATAATTCCCTAGAACGCAGCAATCAACAAGTATAATTGAATGCTCAATCATACAGCCGCTGCCTAGGCAGCTAAAGTCGTCGAAAAATGCACATAGCCCCCCCCCCCCCCACGGCCACCGACGTCGACATTAACATCTCCGGCATCGGTACCCACAGAAAACAGCGAGGGAGATAAGAATAATGGATTGCGGATGGGCTTACCACGCATTTCCGGTGACTCATGGCCTGCACAACGACGCACAATGATTTTTGCCCGGTCCTCGGCGTTTCTCCGGCAGCAGATGTCGCAATGGCGACGTTCGGTGGTCTCGTAGCAGCGGCGTCGGAGCAGCGACAGAAGGATGGGTGGCAGCTGGAGCTATAAGTGGCGACTGGAGTCTTTGTCTAGGTTTAGGGTTACCAATCTAACATGGTGACGGGTTAAGAGCACCGGCTATACCCGTGCTTCTTTACATTTCTGGACTTTTACAAGATCAGCCCCTCCTCACCATATATTCTTCAACTTTTACCCAATATTTCCCATTTAACCCCCTGAATCCATAAATTCATTACAATACAGGTCCTATAACTTACCAAATAACCCCAGACCTCAAAAATCTTTACAAAATTGAATCCGGAAATTACCATTTAGCCCTTGGTTCCAAAAATATACTCGATTTAAGGCTATTACTCATTTATTAATTTCACATATTGATTTATTTAATAAACGGAATGTTACAATTCTCCCCCCACTTAAATTAGATTTTGTCCTCGAAATCTTTCCTCGCCATCCCTTACACGCCTGAAAACTTGAACGGCATGGCCACAAGCCCGAGCATAACCCCAACCGTTCAATACAATAGAGCTATCTCAACCAACTACATGTACAAATCACTATGCTCGCTTTGCTCCAATCTTTATTATAGCTGATCTATAGCCCCACATCATTTCCGACCTCTGTCGTCTAATACTCGCTAACTCCGTACTTGCTGCGGTCCTTCTCAAACCAATCGAACCGACCCTCCCACGTCTAGAACATCAGATGCAACCCAAAACCACTACAAACGAAAACCATCAGGAATTTGAAATCTCAACTCATCTATCCTTTACACAGATAGGGCCAAACGCAAGCTCGAGAGTCTGGCTCGACAACAAAAATTGGGACCACCCATATCCAATCTGATACTCAACTCACGACCCGTGATCTGCGAATTTACGTGTACATTACTTCTCCAATTCCTTCCGATTTACAACAACCTCTCTCCAAATTCGAGATTTAACGGATCCCAATCATCATAGAGACCCCAGTCTCGCCCCAGGCCCGACCACCAAGTTCCCAAAGACTCAATCGGCAAGGCTACCAAAGCCTAAGAACTCCTTTCTTTCATGCTCTGACTAGTGAATATCACGGCTTCCCGCAGTGTTATAACACGCTCTTACTGACTAATGAGTGCTACGGATCCCCGCAGACTTGCGACACTCACTCGCTGACTCATGAATGCTACGGCTCTCCGCAGGCTTACATCACTTGATCACTCGCCATGGGCTCTCCCCATGGTTTTCCCTGATATTACCAAGTGATTACTCCCACCTGGATCCTTCCACACTCTTACTACCCACAATCTCATCATTATGCCAACACCATGTTGCGTTCACTAAACTCATGCTCCGCGACCCATCATGGATAGGTGCACCCACCCAGACTGAGCATCACTACTCCTGACGGAAATTGTCGCACAACGCACTTTCCCTCGATACAATTCACATTCTTGAAAAATCCCCGTCCGAACAATCTGTTGATGGTTCCTACTGGAACAATAATTACCCGATACCCCACTTGTCGTCTCATAAACTCGAGTCTCAAAATAATCCAATGACTTAGGGTATCATACTCGTATACCCCGATACACTTATCGCAGAATCTCACGCTCACTTGCCCCAACCTCTGATCTTCCACTCACGGCATCATACTCGGATACCGCGATACACCATCACATGATCTCATAATGTCTGCTACGACTAGTGATCTTCTTCTCGCATGACCCATAACCTCGAAATACTACGCTCACAATTGGAACTGGACCTCAACGAACCAACCGCTTCGAACCCATCCATTGAAAACCTGAAAAATCCCTAGCCACAATAAATTCTCTGACCAACAGCCACCTGCCGCGGATTCACACATACTTTCTTAAACACATTCTCATAAGTCTTCCCGTCTAGCACCTCGCTTCATCTACCAGTAACCCAGGTCTCATGTGTCCGCACCGTAGACCTCTATAACCAGTTCTCTAACCGTACTTGAACGGATCGCTGATCCTCTCAATTGAACACCCAGTTCTCCCCCACTTAGGGTTCGAACCATCACCAATTGGCATACCAACAGTCTATTCCATAGACGGTTTCTCCTGGTACATCACCCTTGACTCTTGGAACGTACCACATAGTCACTCAATGATCTTCCTGACGGAATCCAAGCAACTCCACATATCCCGTAACTCAGACAAAAATCTCAGAATCCTCCCAACGTGACTGCCTCTAATCATCTTGAATCCCCAAATGTTCCGATTTAGTCCCTACTCTCAATCTGAGAATAATGCACTATCACGCACCTCGTCTCTGATTCCTCGATTAGCCTCCCATCACGGGAATCATTATAAAAGTAAGAGACCCCACTCTCACACTCGATACAAAATGTAGACAACGAGGGCCACCGCCCCGATATACTCCTCTTAATCACCCGGAACTGCTGCTAAAAGTATGCCTTCCTCAATAAGGCACCTCCTTGTTCTCTTCCATCTTAGTCCCCACTGATGACTCCTTCAGGGTTTATATAAGAAATATATCTCATAGCAGACACTTTGCTCAAACACACTGGTGAAAAGGTCACCATCATATGCTACCCCACGGGATTTACCTCCACTTCTGAAATCAAAAACTCGTTATCTCTTTTGCTTCTCCCAGGAAACGAGGACGGTACAACTCTTGTCACATGAGGCGACGTCTCATCTATCGGTCGATTTCTCAACTCAGACCGCGATCCTCCAATAAGCATCATCTCTACTCATCCTTGAGTCTTGCGACTCCAGCTGGCATCTCACCAATAAGATCTCTCAGAAACTAACTTGATCCCTCTCTCAAGGTATGCTTCATTGAAACTCACTCGACATGGCCCTTTGGCCCCACACTCTATCATATCTGATCTCAGACTACTCAAACACAACAGGATAACTGGTAAAACCAGAAACACTAACCGCCACGAACCATGGTACTCGAACCATGTGATCACCCATTAATCTTCTACGAATCATGGTACTCGAACCATGTGATCACCTCTCAGTCTGCTACTTAGAACCTCTGGAATTTTCCCTGTATCGATTATGGGTCCTCTGCTTTCAATAGTATGGGCCCATACTACCTGCCACATCTACCCATACTTTCCACACGGATCATCCCAGATTTCCTAAGTGGCTGCTTATCCTCCTCAATCACCAATCCCGACATACCTGGTCACTCTCCTGCGAATACTCTCCTCTATCAGCGTACTCATCTGACAAAGGTCACTCCCTAGGCTCTTCCTAAGTTCTCACATTTCTCTGCCATTAGCTGCTGAAGAACTCCTTATGATCCAGCCATCTACCTCCTGAATATCGTCATATTCACTTAGTAGCTGACTCTCATCATCAAGAGTTCCCAAAGCATGAAGCAAGCAGCATTCGGGCATCGAATAATCTCCACCGGCACGCAAAACCACTCTAGGTTGCCACTTCACTTGCTCTACTCACACTCAAAAGGTATCACCGAACTCAAGCATCCCTACCCCTCACGGGTATCTAACTACTCCCTCAGTAGGCTCCTCCAATGCTCATCTAGGTATCCCTCCTAGATTACTCCTCTACCCAAATTTCTCTCTAAAGGATTCCTGCTGGATACTATTACTCCACACATAATCAAAGCACATCACAGATAACAACAACTCCTAGGCTAAGGCATCACAAATCAGGAAACTCTAGCCCTAATATATGAAATACCTAGCCTATCTTCTAGCATGCATCTCTAATGTCTCAATAATAACTCATAACACAAATAAGTAAGGGTATTTTGGGCAATCACCGTTTGGGCTCTGGCTGATTGTACACACTGCTCCTTCTCGTTTTCTCTTAGAAACTCTTGCTCATTTTATAAAAATCGTTTCCTTTGAAAAATTTTCTCAAAACCCCAGTTTGAGTCCAGACATACCCGAAGGTGCATCCGAATCCCTCAAACTAAGGCTCTGATACCAACTTGTAACACCGTAAATTTTCACACAAATTTTTCATTTTTAAATTCACATAATTGACATCAACACACTTCACAAAATCTCAATATATCAATTATCAAAACACGTTTTCATAATTATTTGAATAAAATCCAGGATCCTCGAAACACAACTCCATCTCGTGTGTACAATCAAGCCGGTGCTTTCCCGTGATCCTGAGAAGTACCTAAAACACATAACACATAACCCGGTAAGCACGAAGCTTAGTGAGTTCCCCAAAATACCACACACAGCTCATTAGCCACTCGAGGCTATAACTCAATAAGACCCTCCGGTCAATGTGTCTCAGTGGGACCCTCCGGTCCCACAACTCAGATGGACCCTCTGGTCCCTCAACTCAATACTCAAATAATCACAGTATACATGTCACAACAACTATAAGCAGGATATCTCAACACACCACATATCCACATAGAAAACGCATACTATCACATAACTCAGGTAATCACATAAGATCAATATTTACACAGATTACTATAACAGCATAAGTCACAAAGACAGTATGCACGATAATACATATCACATTATAAACAAACAAGACCCTCCGGTCCATAATGTACTAAGACCCTCCGGTCTACAACGTACAGTGACCCTCTGGTCAATAATATACTAAGACTAGGGATGAGCATAACCGGGTACCCGCCTATTTTAGCTAGAACCGGAACCGCTCCCGGAACCGGCGGTTCTTAAGTTTTTGGAATTGGAACCGGAACCGCCTACACCGGTTCCTAAAAAATTGGAACTGCTCCCGGAACCGCCGGAACCGGTTCCGGTTCCGGGTACCCGACTTCTTGAGTATTAAAACTTGTTATTTTATACATGCCATGTAAATTATGTAAATTAACCTATACAAACAATATAAGTACAAAATATAAAACCAAAACATTTACAAAAATTTGATCTTTTAAATAACAAGCTACTAAAAACATTTCCCACTTTTAAATAACACAATAGCAAGAGCCAAAACAGCAACAATAAAAACAGCAAACTACAAACTATAAACAGCAACAATAAAAACAACAAACTACAAACTATAAAATAGCAACAACAAATCAACAACAACACAAATCAGCAACAACAAATCAACAAACTACAAACAGCAAAAACAACAACTTAAGAACCGGCGCAAATCAGCAACAACACATAACAGCAGCAGTGTCTGAAAAATACATCTGTTAGCTCATTCAATCAAAATCGAATCAATAGGACAAGTTCTATGACAGATTTCACCAAAATATTGTTAGCTCATTCAATCAAAATCGAATCTTGAAATATGATTCCTATAAAACAGAGCTTTTGAACAAATTTTTCGAAGTAGGACTTATTAGCTCATTCATTTTGACTTAATGGGTAGGAGGGTGTATCTCTATTGTGATGTTGTACTAGTTAAAATGACATATATTTGCCCCTAGAATCTGTATTGTAAATGTTGATCTGATCATATTTAAATTTCCAGTTTTTCCCCTGGTATATGTTTTGTAGGATTTGCTAGTGGATGAAGCTAAAGAAAGAGCATAACAATATGTAAGACTTACTCAGTTCAGGTATGAACTGGTAATCCACCTGAAAAGCATATAAAAATAAAAATGAACGGGTAATCTAAACTAGATGTATGAGTTACTCAATTCAGGTATGACCTGGTAATCCAAACAGAAGAATCACAAACCCTAACAGATGAACCTTCGTCGGACGTCGTCACCCGGTTTCGTCGGACGTCGTCGATGGAGAATACAAGATGTAAGACTTACTCGGTTTCATCGGACGTTGTCGATGGAGAATAGAAGTCTCTCTCTCTCCGCCTTCACCCGCGTCTGCAGTCTTCTGAGTTCTGAGTACACAATAAAACAATTGATTTGATTAAACCTTGTTCTAACCATAAAAAAGAACTTACATAACAGATGAACCTGTGATTAAACCTTCGATGAAGACTTGAAGATAAAGACTTGTACTTGCGGCGATCGTCGGCGTGAGCGTGAGTCGATTCACTCAACATCTCTAAACGCAAAAACAAAGATTAGAGATTCACGAGAACATAACAAGAAATAAAACAAGACCTACCAAATATCTAATCTAACAATTTGTTACTTTATAAAGCCAAATCCAAAAGAAATTCCGCCGATTCACTCAACATCCTTGGTCATTTACATCAAAAACAAGAAAATATACAAATGAAGCTACAGATGATGAGTTGATTACCTGATTCTTAGTTGGAGCGATGTTGATGAGAACTGGGAAGCGACGGATGCAATAGGGTTACCGGTTACGTTGGGGTTCTCCCTTGAATTCGTATTTGCTGAGGGTATTTGAAGCTTCGATTGAGAAGGGAGAGTGACGAGAAGAAGAGAGGGTATGGTGTCGACGTTTTTTTTTGTAAGTATGGATATCAAAAACCCTAAAAACGCTGAGGTATAAGGTAATCAGGTATAAGTTCTTTTTCCCTATTTTGTAGAAATAAAATTATCAAAATATAAAAATTTAATATATTCTTTTTATAAAAAGGGCGGGTACCCGCCGGTACCGGTTCCGGGTACCCGGTATTGGAACCAGAACCGGCAGGTATCCAGCGGGTATCGGTTTTGTAAAAATGAGAATTGGAACCGAAACCGGCGGGTATCCAGCGGGTATCGGTTTTGTAAAAATGAGAATTGGAACCGGAACCGCTTAAGGCGGTTCCTAGACTTTAGGAACCGGAACCGGAACCGCCTAAGGCAGTTCTGGTTCCAGAACCGGCAGTTCCGAGGCGGTTCCAGTTCCAAAAGCAAGTACCCGCTTTCGCTGCTCATCCCTAACTAAGACCCTCCGGTCAATAGTGTAAATACAACCCTCCGGTCATCAACAAGAATAAGACCCTCCGGTCACACACAATTTACAACACAGGTAAGTATAGTGAGAAGACTCACCTCGGATGGCGAACAGATCCTATAAATGCTGCTGCTACACTCCGGCTTCTATCACTAAGCCAAACCCACAAATAACCACATTAGGATCTAACACCAACCTTCACATTATTAGGTCTAAACATGGTCCACCAATCCGGTCCATAAATAATCCAAGCCCAATGGGCCCACTAAGGCCCAATACCAAATGGATCCATAAAAGTCCTCTAATGGCCCAACTATGGCCCAATTTTCCAAATTGGGCCCAAACCCTCATATGGGCCTTACCCTAAAGCCCATCTAAATATTCTAGTCCACATGAATGCTCTTGGATATCCCAATCACCAAAGGCCAATAGAAAGGCCCAACACAAGGCCCAACAAATTTAGGGTTTTCACAAAAATGACGATTAGGGTTAAGTGTTTCTCACTTAACCCATTAAGGACTTAACCCATTAAGTCCATTTTTCCCACTAAGTCATCAAACAACAGAGTCGGCCTGAGTCATAACTTCAGTCCACTAGTCCAGACGCGGGTCCCAATAGGCCCAAACCAACAAACCTAAAATTGGGGTTTTCTAAACCCTAATTAGGGTTTCTAGCCCAATAACCATCCAACAAGCCCAGATCAAGCATTTGGGCCGATTAGGGTTCACTATGCCAAGCACCACCCACTACCACCCCAGGTAGTGGTGGTCATCGGTGGCGGCCACCACCTCACGGTAGTGGTGGGGGTTTTCCGGCCATACAAACACCCATTCAACCTCATAATTTCCGAAAACAATAGCTACATTCAAGCACAAACTCATGAACACACCCGCAGCCACCTCCTATGGCGGCTGGTGGTGGTGACTCTGCAGCAGGAGGCGGCAGCCACCATGGTTGGAAGCCATGGTGGGGTTTTCTCGCCAAACTCACACACATAATTCCCAAGAACGCAACAATCAGCAAGTATAATCGAATGCTCAATCATACAGCCGCTTCCTAGGCGGCTAAAGTCGTCGGAAAACGCACATAGCGCCCCCCCCCCCACGGCCACCGACGTCGACATTGACATCTCTGGCATCGGTACCCACAGAAAACAGCGAGGGAGATAAGAATAATGGATTGCGGATGGGCTTACCACGCATTTCCAATGACTCACGGCCTGCACAACGACGCACAATGATTTTCGCCCGGTCCTCGGCGTTTCTCCGGCAGCAGATGTCGCAATGGCGACGTTCGGTGGTCTCGTAGCAGCGGCGTCGGAGCAGCGACGGAAGGATGGGTGGCGGCTGGAGCTATAAGTGGCGGCTGGAGTCTTTGTCTAGGTTTAGGGTTACCAATCTAACATGGTGACGGGTTAAGAGCACCGACTATACGCGTGCTTCTTTATATTTCTGGACTTTTACAAGATCAGCCCCTCCTCACCATATATTCTTCAACTTTAACCCAATATTTCCCTTTTAACCCCCTGGATCCATAAATTCATTACAATACAGGTCCTATAACTTACCAAATAACCCCAGACCTCAGAAATCTTTACAAATTGAATCCGGAAATTACCATTTAGCCCTTGGTTCCAAAAATATACTCGATTTAAGGCTATTACTCATATCTTAATTTCACATATTGATTTATTTAATAAACGGAATTTTACATGGTGCCTCAAATTCTTTTGTGTCTCATGAATTTGCGCATTCTTTTCAAATTGCTTGCTATGCACTCGTGCAACCATTTCACGTAGATACCATAGGAAGTGTATCATTACTTGCTGGTAAAGTCCATAGAGATTTTGTCATGGAAACTGAAGGTTTTAGTTTTCTTGTTAACCTGATTCCCATCTTCTTGCCCAACTTTGATAATATTCTCGGCATGGAATGGTTGTTAAAGAACACACTCAGGCGTGAAAAATTTCTTTGTGAAAACTTATGAATGGTGACTTGGGAACTGCGAGACAATACTTGGGACGAGTATGAGTAGGTGTGAATAGTAGTAGAGTCCTATACTACTGGAAGCATAGGACTCACACTTGGATCAGGGAAAGTCATAAGGTTACCAAGAAACTAGTAATTGATTCCGTTTTTGTTCGACTATGTCATTACCTTCGTTTCAGTGATGACTAACAAGATGATTTTTGTTCAGACCTTAATGGTCGTAAAGAATCGAGTCCGACTAAAATAGATCTGCGAAGTGAGGTGATTAGTTCAGAGAACCATGTCTCGTGTAGTGACGAAATTTTAGTCAGAGAATTGAAGAATGAGATGGTCAGACGGAGAGAACAATTCGAACGGTAGAAGATATGCTTTGTGCATATGTCTTGGAGTTGGTGCACGTCAAGTGGAAACACCATCGAGGCCCAAATTATAATTAGGAAAATAAGAATGAGATAAGAGCGAAATATTCCCAGTCATTTTTATCATTATGATTTCGGGGACGAAATCCTCAAAAGGAAGAGGTATTTGTAACATACATGTTCAGTTATCGTGTTATGTAATTTTAAAAGTGAATAATATTATGAAATATAATATAATTATGAGTATTGAGTTCTAACGGATAGTTTTTACTGGAAATGAAGTAAAACTATGTTTAGAATCATCCAGAATGTTTTGGAAGTCTTATGAGATTCCGAACATTAGGCAAATATTGAAATTTAACGAAAATATAAAATTTGAAATAAGTAAAATTTTATTATTGAAAGTTGTAAATAGTCGCGTTAGAAACATTTAGGCGAAAACCTCATCGAAATCCGAGTTATAACGAAGAAGTTATGACCAATCGAAGATCCGCGACAAAACCGGCACGGAGCCGAATGACGTAAAAAGTGAGTTTTTGATAAACTACTTTTAGCCTTGGTGATCTAAACAAAAGTCGTAGTATTAGTTAAACTGAGAATTTTGATAAAAAGAACGCCCAAATCTGACTTCGTATGAGGAAGTTATGATTTTTCTAAGTTTCAGCTTAGTAGTAGACAGCTAAAAACTCGAATTTTAGATCGAGTGATTTTTAGCCAACACAACCTAAACGATAATCGAATGGCTCGTCATTAGTAGTACAACGGTAAAAAGACTGACAAAAACGGACGTCGGATGAAGAAGTTATGAATTTTTAACGGATTTTCCTGTCCCGGTCTGTTAAAAATAATAATATTAAAAAATAAAGTCAAAATTAGCCGACGATGTCTAAACAAAAGTTTTAGAGCATAATTTTCCCTACGCGTGCATATAAAGAACGTCAAAAACAGAGCTCGTATGCGAAAGTTATGGATTTTAGAAGTTTTGGCACAAAAATCGAGAATAATTGCGAAATCCGAGAAAAATCGCATGGCCTGAATTCGGCCACGTCACCCTCGCTCCTCGCGCGACACGTATCTGATGCGAGCCACGTCAGGCGCGCCCCGTTTCCAACGTCGATGACTCAGCCGAAGACCATCTGACGCGTGTGCTGCTTCCGGTCCGACGCGTGCCCTTCTCGCATCCGAGCCTCGCACCTGTTGTCGCGTGTCCGAGCCTCGCGCCACCTGCCCTCCTTTCCCCTCGCTTCGGATCCAAGGCTCGCACCTATATGAGGGTGCGAGACCTCCCGGGTAAATGTTGGAAAATTGTCACTTTTCACCCTTAAACTCATATTTTAACTATTTCCACTTCCCCCGAAGCCCCGGTATCATTTTTAACACCCGAAACATGCCCCGAAGTGCCCGAGAAGCACGAGAAATTTATCTTTTCGGTTTGAAGCCCAACCCTCGCAGGGCTCGGTTTTCAAGAAAACTCCCGGTTTTCATTGAAGAAAGTCAATTATAGTAACGAAGTGCTGCCTAAATTATTATTTTAACCCCCGGTTATTTCACGGTGAGTTCAATATATAGGAACAATTGTATGTTATGTGTTATATGTGCTATGTGCTTCTCAGTGTTATTATTTCGGATTATTTTCCCGTGTTATTTTTATTTCTACTATTTATGATAGCAAAGCTATACCTTTGACCATGTGATCAATGAAAGGACTTAGATTCACGGTGGTACTGGTACGTAGCCTCTGGCCATGTAGAGCATGTCTCCGTAAGAGAATGACTTCTATTCTATGGCATTGGAAGATGGTTAGACATGGCTATAAGCCTGAAATCTACCGAAATGTTTAAATCAGAAAGTGTATGTCTTCTGTGCCATTTGGGCCGAAGCTTTATTGGTGTATATCAAGTATAGAAATTGTCATCTCTCATTGATCGTATAACTTTGAATCAAATCATTGATTGATATGGAAAGTTTGTCACATGATTCACATATGTCTTTGTTGTTTCTTGTTCCTCTTTGCTTCTGCCATATTGAAGTATATATATGGCATAATGTTATATTGTATCTATTGTTGAACTCACTAAGCGTCACCGCTTACCCCTCTCAATGTTTAACAAATTGTAAGAGATAAGTAACCAGTATAATCGTATACTGTTGGAAGATTTTGAATAGTTTGAAACTATTGTATTTTGTACTCAAGTATGTATAACTTATAGTATCCTGGGAAGTTATGTAACATATAAAAATTTGTAATAGTCGGTTTGTATCCAGTCTTATGTAAACAAATTATCAATGTAAAATATTGTTTTTATGAATATGCAAGTAGCATGTTTTGGAGTAACAAATGTTAAATATGAAAGTGTGGGTCTTTCAGCACCAGACTACAGAATCCATTGCCAAGAACTGTACTCGCCGCAAGTAGTGTTTACGCTACTTATATTTTATATAGACTAGGATCTCGGATATATATACTACTTTTAACTATATGTAAAACTCCACCCTACGTTTAAGTGAATACACTACTCGCAGGTCGTAATGTTGTCTAATTTTCCTTTATGTTGATGTAATATAGACCTATATCCAGGTCAAATTTTCCCAACTATATGTACAAAACAATATATCAATGAAAATGACAATCATTTTTCTTCATTCGGAGTTATTGCAATTTTCATAAACATTTTGTTTCATAACATTTTGGTTGCAGACTTAAGGCAGATCCATTATGTTCAACAATCTATTTAGCCTTAATTATATACAACTTGTATACACCAAGTGAAATTAAAAGGACATGGTATAGAACACTATACAAATTCATTATGAGTGTTGCTATAAACGAAATTGGCGATTGTTTACTTATATCAGTAGACTTTTATTGTAAATCGCTTAATAGAACACTATATCAGTCAGGATATAATGTATTTAAAACTAATATGTATCTCGTTCAATATCACCTGACTCATAACTACCATAAAGAACTTATCATCATTTCCTCATTAAATCTTGTAGAAAAAGATGTCGCAAAGAAAGAATCCCAGACGTTTCAACAATACTCCACCAACTCCACCACCGCCACCACCTCCACAATATGATGTCGCTATAACATCCCAAAAATACAATCCAAAAATTTTCGTTTGAAAACTTTACTAAATCATAATATCAAATATTAAAAGATAAATCCATAGATCATGCGTCTCAAAATGTCATAATAAGTTTATCAAATCAACTGATGTCAAAACATATCAAAATATCCGAATAAAACTCCCAGGATAAACTGAAGTTATGGTGTGTGCCATGCCATCATCCCGAGCTCTTCCCTTTACTAGCGGAAGTACCTGAAACCAAAAACTGAAATTGTAAGCACAAATCTTAGTGAGCTCCCCCAAACTACACATACCATACAATAACATATAAATCATATACCGGGCCTTGCCCACTGCATCGGACCGAAGTCCGGAAACTGCATCGGACCGAAGTCCGGGACTAACCAGGGCCTTGCCCTCTACATCGGACTGAAGTCCGGAAACTAACCAGGGCCTTGTCCTCTACATCGGACCGAAGTCCGAAAACTGCATCGGACCGAAGTCCGGAACTAACCAGGGCCTTGCCCTCTGCATCGGACCAAAGTCCGGAACTGACTGAACATAACATAGCATAATCATAACTACTAGCATAAACACAGATACTGCATACTGCATCGGAATGAAGCCCGGAACACATAACACAAAGACATGCTTGAATCACAAAGACATCAAGCACACTGAACTACTGCATCAAACCGAAGTCCGGAACTACTGCTAACTAAACGGGCTGGCATTGTGGCCGTAGACCCGTTCCTACTGGAAGGAAACTCACCTCGTAACGTTGGCTGCTGAGATGCTAAATCTGAAACCGGCTGATTGCTGCTCCGAAATTCCCCGGCTAGAATCCCATAAACACTAAATCAGATACTGAGAACTGTTTTCAGGGTAAAATGACTATTTTACCCCTGGTCAAAGTCAACTTCCTGGTTGACTCTACTCGCTGAGTCCTACTATGAACTCGCCGAGTTCCCGGACTCACACTTCTCTAACTCGCGACTTGACTCGCTGAGTCCCTCTACTTCCAGTTCCTTGTTCTAACTCACTGAGTCCTCTTCCACTCGCTGATTCAACTCACAACACTAAAATCGGAGAAATCAGGAGTTTGCGCTCCGACTCGCTGAGTCCAAGAACAACTCGTCGAGTCCTATGCATGTCCTCACTAAACAGTTGATTCTAATTGATTCCAGTGCATCCAATTCATAGATCTGAGCTTCTAGGGCCGATATAACACGTAAAGTTGCCAACTTTACGTACATGCATAGAGGTATGAAGCTAAAACACCAAGATAAGCTAGAAATGGGAACCTAGGGTTTGGAACAAGGCCTTGCTTTGCATAAAAGTAGCTACTTTGAGCTCCTGGGGATCAATGATGTCCATATCTATAGCTCACTACCCTAAGGGAGCTCCAATCTCGAGTTTGGACCTTGAAATGTCCCAAAAATAGCAAAACAAGCATATATGAAGATCTACTAGGAAAATGAACAAGGTAGAGGCTTTATTACCAGATGAAGTAGCAAATGGAAGCTAGCTTCTGGATCTCCTTCTTCTCCTTTGCACCTTCTCTCTTTCCTTCTCTTCTACACTTCCAAGAATACACCAAAACTCAAAATCAAGAAGGAAACACTCAAACTCACCAATGGAGGCTAGGGTTTTGAGAGGGAAACGCTCTAAGGGTGCTGGAGGTTGGGATGGGGGCTATAAGGACGTTTAAATAGGGTACAAACCCTAAGGATTAGGGTTTCATCCAGACTGGCCTACTCGTCGGGTCCAGGCGCGGACTCGCCGAGCAGATCACTTAAAATCCGCGTCCAACCTGGCATCTACTCGACGAGTTACGACTACTACTCGTCGAGTAGTTCTTTATAAAAGACTTTTAATAAAATAATACGTACCAGGAACGGGGCGCTACAATTCTCCCCCACTTATCTTAGACTTCGTCCTCGAAGTCTGCTGTCTCTGGAAACAACTCTGGGTAGTGCTCCCTCATCTCTTCCTCGGGCTCCCACGTCCACTCTGAACCCTTGCGGTGCTGCCACTGCACCTTAACTAACTCTACTGACTTGTTCCTCAACTTTTTCACCTTGCGATCTAGAATCGCCACTGGTCTCTCGATATAGTTCAGGCTATCATCACCCTGAATGTCCTCCAGGGGTACCACTGCTGAATCATCCACTAAGCACTTTCGCAACTGAGAAACATGGAACGTGTTGTGGATCTGGCTGAGCTCTGCTGGAAGATCTAACCGATAAGCAACCCGACCCACCCGGGCCAAAACCCTAAACGGACCAATGAATCTGGGGCCCAGCTTGCCCCTCTTCCGAAATCTGATAACACCCTTCCAGGGTGACTCTTTCAAGAGGACCATATCGCCCACCTGAAACTCCAAGTCCGAACGCCTCCTATCGGCGTAACTCTTCTACCGACTCTGCGCAGTCTGCAGTCTGCTACGGACCTGCTGGATCAACTCTGTGGTCTTGAGCACCACCTCAGTGCTCCCGATGACCCTATGACCGACCTCGCCCCAACAAATCGGGGTCCTACACTTCCTCCCGTAAAGCATCTCGAAAGGAGGGCGATCAATACTAGCATGGTAACTATTGTTATACGAAAATTTCGCTAATAGAAGATACGTATCCCAACTGCCACCAAAATCTAGAACACATGCCCGCAGCATGTCCTCGAGAGTCTGAATCGTCCTCTCGCTCTGCCCATCCGTCTGAGAGTGGAAAGCGGTGCTGAAGTGAAGACGAGTCCCCATCTCGTCATGAAACCGCTTCCAAAACCTGGAAGTGAACCGGACGTTTCGATCTGATACTACTGATACAGGCACTCCATGTTGTGCCACTACCTCGCACACATAAATATCAGCTAGCTTCTCGGCCGATATGCTCTCCTGAATCGGTATGAAATGCGTGCTCTTGGTCATCCGATCCACTATGACTCAAATCGAATCAACTCCACGTGCGGTCCTGGGAAGCTTAGTGATGAAATCCATAGTGATATCCTCCCATTTCCACACGGGAATGTCTAACGGCTGCATCTTGCCATGGGGTCTCTGATGCTCCGCCTTGACCTTCCTGTAGGTCAAGAATCTCTCCACGTACCAAGCTACGTTCCGCTTCATGCAGGGCCACCAATAGTCGGGTCAAAG
Source organism: Lactuca virosa (assembly GCF_052849685.1). Classification (NCBI taxonomy): domain Eukaryota; kingdom Viridiplantae; phylum Streptophyta; class Magnoliopsida; order Asterales; family Asteraceae; genus Lactuca; species Lactuca virosa. The sequence goes on from NC_136434.1 coordinate 293,640,505, forward strand.
ATCTCTGTACATCTTCGTCGCCCCTGGGTGGATGGAGAACCGAGACTTGTGAGCCTCATCCATCAACACCTGTCGTACTCCTCCCCAGTACGGTACCCATACTCTCCCATGAAGGGTCAACAATCCTCGACTGTCATAGTCAAAGGAAGCTACTTGGCCCACAATCCTCTCACACTTCTGCCTCTCCTCCTTCAGGCCCTCAACTTGTGCCTCTCTGATCTGCTCCAACAATGGAGTAATCACTGTCATCCTCAGACATACATCTCTGATCGGGGCTGCTACCGCCTTGCGGCTCAGGGCGTCGACCACTACGTTGGCCTTGCTCGGATGATAAAGGATCTCACAGTCATAATCCTTTACCACGTCTAACCATCAGCGCTGCCTCATGTTCAGATTCGGCTGATCCATGAGGTACCTCAAACTCTTGTGATACGTGTAAATGATACAACGGACCCCATAGAGGTAATGTCTCCAAATCTTGAGGGCGAACACCACTGCCCCCAGCTCTAAATCATGCGTCGGATAGTTAGCCTCGTGAGGCTTCAACTCTCTAGAGGCATAAGCTATCACATGCCCTCGTTGCATCAACATTGCTCCCATACCTGCGATAGAAGCATCACAGTAAACTACAAAATCCTCTACTCCCTCTGGCAGGGTGAGAATTGGCGCCTCGCACAATCTCTGTCTGAGGGTCTCAAATGTTGCCTGTTGCTCAGGCCCCCAACGAAACACCACCGACTTCTTGGTCACTCGGGTGAGCGGAACTGCTATCTTGGAGAAATCCTGGATGAATCTCCTGTAGTACCCTGCCAGTCCTAGGAAACTCCGAATCTCAGTTGGAGACCTCGAGACCTCCGACTGCATCACGGCCTCTATCTTGGCCGGATCTACTAGTATACCCTTCTGGTTGATGAGGTGACCAAGGAACTGCACCTCTCGCAACCAGAACTCGCACATGGAGAACTTTGCGAAAAGTTTCTCCCTCCTCAGCGTCTCTAGCACCTCTCTCAGGTGCTCCTCATGCTGCTCCTGAGTCTTGGAATAAACCAAGATGTCATCAATGAACACTATCACTGACCGATCCAGCATCGGTCTGCATACGCTATTCATGAGACCCATGAATGCGGCTAGAGAGTTGGTGAGCCCGAACAGCATCACCACAAACTCATAATGACCATAGCGGGTCCTAAAAGCGGTCTTCTGCACATCCTCATCCCTGACCCGCATCTGGTGATACCCTGACCGCAGATCAATCTTGGAGAACCAAGATGCTCCCTGAAGTTGGTCAAACAAGTCATCTATCCTCGGGAGTGGGTAACGGTTCTTCACCGTTACCTTATTCAGCTCCCGGTAATCTATGCACATACGGTGCGACCTATCCTTCTTCCTTACGAATAGGATCGGGGCTCCCCATAGTGAACTACTCGGCCTGATGAAACCCTTGTATAGCAGCTCCTGCAGCTGTGTAGACAACTCCTGCATCTCTGGAGGAGCCAACCGATATGGTGCCTTGGCTATCGAAGCCGCACCAGGAACCAGATCAATCCGAAACTCGACCTGTCTCTCCGGAGGTATTCCAGGCAAATCCTCTGGGAATACGTCCGGGTACTCTCGTACTACTGGCACATCGTCAACTGTCGCCTTACCCTTCTCCCAGGCATCTATGACATAGGCGACGTACCCTGCGCAACCCTGCTAAACGTAGCGCCTCGCTCTCGCTGCTGAACACAGAATCGGTCCGCGTTGTGGCCTCTCGACCCGAATCAGTAACTCTCCCCCACTAGGAGTGCGAACCCTCACTAACTGCAGTTCACAATCAATCACTGCCCCATTGGGGCTCAGCCAATCCATACCCACTATGACCTTATTCCCTCGCAGGGGAATGGGAACCAAGTCCACTGAAAATTGCTCATCAAATAACTGCAGCGAACACGTCCAATGTACTCTCGTGACCCTGACGGTCCTGTCATCAGCTATCTCAACCTCAAGTGGGCAATCCAGCTCCCCCGGAGCTCTGCTAAACCTCTTGCTAAGTGCAAGGGAAACAAATGATCGGGTAGCCCCCGAGTCAAACAATATTGTAGCTGAAATGCCGTTCACTAAGAACGACCCTATACGAAAACATATAACCATGAGAAACAATCAATATCAATAAACAGGTAAGAGGAAAATACATACCCGTCACCACATCAGGAGTCGCTCGCGACTCCTCTGCTGTCATATGAAAAGCTCTACTCTTCACCACTGGCGCCTCACCCCGGCCCTGACGGCCGTCTGTATTCCTCAAAGTAGCAGGGGCAGGTGCTGCCACCTTCCCTGCTGCTGCTAAACTTGGGCACTGGGACTTTTTATGTCCCCTCTAATTGCAATGGAAGCAAATCAGATCAGTTGATGTGGTGGTGGTGGTAGTAGTTGTACAATATCTACTCATATGCCCGGTCCGGCCGCACTTATAGCAACCGGCACTACCTGCCTTGCACGCCCCATCGTGCAATCTCCCACACTTGCCACACCGACTGTGGCTCTGCTGTCCTCTAGATCGGTGATCTGATAACTTGGGCTTTTTGCCCGAACTCCCTGTGCCAGATGCCGCCTCTGGCTTCCTCTTCTTCTCCATCTCCAAATCTATCTCTCTCTCACGAGCCCTCGTAATCATATCATCCAGCGTTTTACAGCTGGACCGGCTCACAAACTGGCGGATATCACTCCGCAACATCTCATGATAATAGGCCTTCTTCATTTCCTCATCAGCTACGTACTGAGGAACGAGAAGAACCCTCTCCCTGAACTTGGCGGTAATCTCCGCCACTGTCTCTGTAGTCTGGGTGAGATCCTGAAACTCCCTGACTAACTATTGCACCTCAATAACCGGTGCAAAATCGGCTCTGAACCTGGTAGTAAAATCAGCCCAAGTCATCGCATCAAGCGCTGTGTCATCCCCGATGACATGCCCGATCTCCTCCCACCAATCTCGTGCCCTGTGCTTCAGAAGACAGGATGCTAGTCTGACCTTGTCCCCCTCGGGAGATCTGCTGGTGCGGAACGCATTGGCGACATCCGCCAACCACCTAGTACTCACAATGGGATCCCGCGCCCCATGGTAGTCTGGAGCTCCACAAGCCCGGAACTCCCTGAAGGTAAGTGTGCGCGACCCCATCATGGCCGACACCTCACCACGGAAGGTGCTCAACCTCTCGTCCATCAGCTCTAAAATACCCTCCTTGATCGAACCGAAGATCACAGGAGTCTGCTCAAGTATGGTGCGAGTAACCTCTAAAGAGAGGAACTCCCTGGTCTGCTCATCTAGATGCTCGGGCCCCGAGCCTGATCCTGATCCCTCGCCGGCTCCTGAACTGCCGACTGCTGGCCTAGGGCGTAAAACCACCATTCTGAAAACACATCATGACAAACGTCAGAAACACTGATATATCTCGAGGGATCGCTACTACTACAAGTTTCCTGGTCTCATCTCAGCCTTCCTTGATTCAAGTACGGATCCTCTGCTTTCAGTAGTACGGGCCCATACTACCTTCCACATCTATCCGTACTTTCTTCAAGAACTGCCTTGACTCCACCAAGTCACTTCTACTGCTACTGATCTCTGCTACTCTCATCCTAGGCTTGCCCTAGGGAAATCTCTGACTCCACCCAATCCAGTCCTCAGCTGCTGAAGGCCTCCTTGTAATGCCAATTAGCCATCACCTGAATACCATCACATGTGACGAGGCTCAGATAATCCTTCGAGTAAAAGACTCATCCCTACAACGGTTAGACTCAAACAAGAGCTGCGCAATAGGGCCAAATCCAGCACTCTGAGATTATTCAACCCTGATCACATGTGACGTGACGTATTCACCTAATGGCTAACTCCCATCACTCCGAGTCCTACAAAGCACGAAGCAAGCAGCATTCGGACACAGGAAACTACTCAAGCAAATCTATCCTCATAACAAGAAACTGTACTAGCATACAATGCTAAGCTCATACTATCATGCATAACCTAAACATGCTATCCTATTGCTGTCTACTCAATACTAGCATGCAATTCTCAATAAGCTGAAACACATATAACAGGCACATAAGGCATCCTCCTAGATCCTTAGTCCTATTCTAGCATGCTGTTCTACTGAAACTGGAACTGATAATTATGACATAAACTTGTATGGGTAATTTGGGAGTACTTACTTGAGCTCGGCTGATCGCATGCACCACACCCTTTTCCTTTTCTTAAAACTTTTTTCTTTTTAAGTTTCTTTTTAAAAAATTCTTTTGAAAATCTTTTACCATCTCCTTAGTTTGAGTCCAGTCATACCCGAAAGTGTGCCTGAATCCCTCAAACCAAGGCTCTGATACCAACTTGTAACATCCCAAAAATACAACCCAAAAATTTTCGTTTGAAAACTTTACTAAATCATAATATCAAATATTAAAAGATAAATTCATGGATCATGCGTCTCAAAATGTCATAATAAATTTATCAAATCAACTGATGTCAATACATATCAAAATATCCGAATAAAACTCTCAAGATAAACTGAAGTTGTGGTGTGTGCCATGCCATCATCCCGAGCTCTTCCCTTTACTAGCGGAAGTACCTGAAACCAAAAACTGAAACTGTAAGCACAAAGCTTAGTGAGCTTCCCCAAACTACACATACCATACAATAACATATAAAGCAACTATCGGGCCTTGCCCACTGCATCAGACCGAAGTCTGGAAACTACATCGGACCGAAGTCCGGGACTAACCAGGGCCTTGCCCTCTGCATCGGACTGAAGTCCGGAAACTGCATCGGACCGAAGTCCGGAACTACCCAGGGCCTTTCCCTCTGCATCGGACCGAAGTCCGGAAACTGCATCGGACCGAAGTCCGGAACTAACCAGGGCCTTGCCCTCTGCATCGGACCGAAGTTCGGAACTGACTGAACATAGCATAACATAATCATAACTACTAGCATAAACACAGATACTGCATACTGCATCGGACTGAAGCTCGGAACACATAACACAAAGACATGCTTAATCACAAAGACATCAAGCACACTGAACTACTGCATCAGACCGAAGTCCGGAACTACTGCTAACTAAACGGGTCGGCATTGTGGCCGTAGACCCGTTCCTACTGGAAGGAAACTCACCTCGTAACGATGGCTGCTGAAATGCTAAATCTGAAACCGGCTGACTGCTGCTCCGGAATTCCCCGATTACAATCCCATAAACACTAAATCAGATACTGAGAACTGTTTTCAGGGTAAAATGACTATTTTACCCCTGGTCAAAGTCAACTTCCTGTTCAAAGTCAACTTCCTGGCAAAGTCAACTTCCTGGTTGACTCTACTCGCCGAGTCCTACTATGAACTCGCCGAGTTCCCGGACTCACACTTCTCTAACTCGCGACTCGACTCGCCGAGTCGGGACGCAGACTCTTCCACTCGCTGATTCAACTCACAACACTAAAATCGGAGAAATCAGGAGTTTGCGCTCCGACTCGCCGAGTCCAAGAACAACTCGTCGAGTCCTATGCATGTCCTCACTAAAGAGTTGATTCTAATTGATTCCAGTGCATCCAATTCATAGATCTGAGCTTCTAGGGCCGATATAACACGTAAAGTTGCCAACTTTACGTACATGCATAGAGGTATGAAGCTAAAACACCAAGATAAGCTAGAAATGGGAACCTAGGGTTTGGAACACGACCTTGCTTTCCATAAAGGTAGCTACTTTGAGCTCCTGGGGCTCAATGATGTCCAGATCTATAGCTCACTACCCTAAGGGAGCTCCAATCTCGAGTTTGGACCTTGAAATGTCCCAAAAATGGCAAAACAAGCATATATGAAGATCTACTAGGAAAATGAACAAGGTAGAGGCTTTATTACCAGATGAAGTAGCAAATGGAAGCTAGCTTCTGGATCTCCTTCTTCTCCTTTGCACCTTCTCTCTTTCCTTCTCTTCTACACTTCCAAGAATACACCAAAACACTCAAAATCAAGAAGGAAACACTCAAACTCACCAATGGAGGCTAGGGTTTCGAGGGGGAAACGCTCTAAGGGTGTTGGAGGCTGGGATGGGGGCTATAAGGACGTTTAAATAGGGTACAAACCCTAAGGATTAGGGTTTCATCCAGACTGGCCTACTCGTCGGGTCCAGGCGCGGACTCGCCTAGTCCAGGCGCGGACTCGCCGAGTAGATCACTTAAAATACGCGTCCAACTTGGCATCTACTCGACGAGTTACGACTACTACTCGTCGAGTAGTTCTTTATAAAAGACTTTTAATAAAATAATACGTACCATGAACGGGGCGCTACAGTCGCTATGTTCCAAGCTGCGGTAACTGCTGCCGTAACAGCTGCCATAACACAATTTAACGCAAGCGGCACCAATGGAGGGGGAACTGGTACCAATCACTCGAACCATGGGGAAAGTCATGGGCACCCTAAAGAGTGTTCATACAAAGACTTTACCAACGGGAAACCTAAAACCTTCAACAGAAGTGGAGGAGTAATCGCACTGATGCAATGGTTCAAAAAGACTAAATCAGTCTTCGAAATACGTGTGCGTCCAGAAACAAGTAAAGTTAAATATGCAACATGCACCTTCTATGACAGAGCTCTTACTTGGTGGGAGAGCCATGTAAAAGTTATAACCCTCCAGTGGAAAATTCCATGAGCTGGGAAGATCTGAAGATCTTGATGTTAGAAGAATATTGTCGAAGGGGCTAGGTGGAAAAATTGGAGCATGAGTTGTGGACCCTCAAAATGAACGGATCTGACCTCGCTGCCTACACGGCCAGATTCTGTGATCTCTCTATACTGTGTCCTGGGATGATAACCCCGGAATCGAAAAAGGTTGAAAGATTCCTATGAGGATTGTCACCCCAGATCCAAGGGTATGTATTAGCCTCCAAGCCTATTACTTTAGACAGCACAAAACGTTTGGCGCAACAACTCATTGACCATGGAGTACCTATATCTATTATCTCTGATAGAGATAGTCGATTTACCTCTCGGTTCTGGCAGTCACTTCAAAAATCCATGGGAACTAGGTTGGACATGAGTACAGCCTATCACCCACAAACAGACGGGCAAAGTGAGAGAACTATCCAGACACTAGAATACATCCTGAGAGCATGTGTGATCGACTTTGGTAAAGCATGAGATACCCGTTTACCATTTGTCGAGTTCTCATATAACAACAGTTATCACACCAGAATCAAGGCTGCTCCATTTGAAGCTCTCTATGGCCGCAAGTGCAGATCACCTCTGTGCTGGGCGGAAGTGGGCGATACACAGTTAGCTAAAGGACAAGTTCCTGAAAGTACTCTCACTGGCTCGGAGATCATCAGGGAAACGACAGAGAAGATTGTTCAAATTTGTGAACGACTGAAAGCCTCTCGAGATCGACAAAAGAGCTACGCAGACAAGAGACGAAAACCCTTGGAATTTCAGGTTGGCAACCATGTTCTGTTAAAGGTCTCACCCTGGAAGGGCTTGATACGCTTCGGAAAGCGTGGAAAACTAAATCCAAGGTACATTGGACCATTTGAAATCCTTGCAAGGATTGGTCCTGTAGCTTATAAACCCGAACTACCTCGAGAACGTAATAACGTACATCCTATCTTCCACATATCTAATCTAAAGAAGTGCCTATCTGACGAAACTCTTGTGATTCCTTGATGAAATCGACTTGAACGAGAGCCTACATTTTGTGGAGGAACCAGTAGAAATCATGGATAGAGAAGTCAAACGAACAAAACAAAGTTGTATACCAATAGTGAAGGTTCGTTGGAATGCCAAGCGGGTACCTGAATTCACTTGGGAACGGGAAGATCGTATGAAACAAAAGTATCCACACCTTTTCCCTAGTCCATGAATATCACTTTAGAAACAATTTCGGGACGAAATTCCCTCTAACGGGGGGATAATGTAATAACCCGATATTTCAAGTCAATGTAATAGTCTAGGTCAACCTTTGTAACTAGTTTTTAAAGTAATAAAGAAAAATTATTTGAATAATATGTGCAATTACTTATTTATAAAGATGTATAAATTAAGATAAAAATGATCGTCAAAAATAAAATGTTAGATAAACTCGATGTCTATGAAGAAACTTGTAGTGGTCGTGACAAAGTTTCCGAAAATATAAAGAACACTGAAATTCGAGTTATAACGAAGAAGTTATGACCTATCGAAGTTTCGCGACGGAACCGGCACGACGCTGTGTAGCGTAAAAAGTGAATTTACAATAAAATGATTTTTAGCCTTGGGTATCTAAATTAAAGTTGTAGTATACGTTAAACCGAGAGTGTGGATAAAAAGAACGTCCAAATCTGACTTCATATGAAGAAGTTATGATTTTTATAAGATTCGACATAGCAGTATACAACCCGAATTTCGAATTAAAGATTGAGCGATTTTTAGCCGACACAACCTAAACAAGAATCGAAGATCTCGTCATTTGTAGTTTAACCAATAAAAAGACAGACAAAAACGGATGTCGAACGAAGAAGATATCAATTTTTAACGGATTTTTCTTGTCCCGGCCTGTTAAAAATATAATATTAAAAATAAATTCAAAATTAGCCGACGGAGTCTAAACAAAAGTCGTAGAGTACGATCTCACCTACGCGTGGATATAAAGAACGTAAAAAACGGAGCTCGTATACAAAAGTTATGAATTTTTGAAGTTCATGGCTCAAATTCTGAGGCTAGTCCGAAGGCGTACGCCCAACGTACGAGATTACGCCCCGCGTACTCGGAAGCTTGGTCCGGATTTTTCCACGTCACCCTTCCCTAGCATGCAACACGTATTACACACCTTTGACACGTCCGAAGTCCGAAAATCGATCAGATGCCACGTTCCTTCACTACGCGCAGCGTACGAAGGTACACCCTGCGTACCGAGGTACGCCCAGCATACCGAAGTACGCCTAGCATAATGCGAGGCTTCGGTCTAGTATAAATACCCTGCGAGACTTCCCGGTTTTGTTTGCTAAATTTCACACTTTTACACCCTAAACTCTTTCTCAAGTTATCCTAACACCCCCCGAAGCCTAGGGAACCCCCCTAACACCCGAAGAAAGCCCGGAGCCCCGAAGTCCTCGTGAAAATAATCTTTTCCATTCAAAACTCTGCCCGCATAAATCCCGGTTTTCAACATAAACTCGCAGTTTCTTCAAGAAAAATCATTTATAGAAATGAAACGCTGGCCAAATCACCACTTATCAAGTGAGTACACACCCCTACACTTTTTATAACTTTTTCCATGTTTTAAAGGGGGGGATACAAGTAAAACACAAGGATATTTGTGTTAAAATAAAAATCATTGTTTATGTTTTCTTACAGTTTATATAACTATTACATGAAAAAATGTGCATACAAAACATCTTATGTTACAACAGTTATCAATTCAAATGAAACATATATTGTAAACTATAATAGATATAGTTTGAATTAAATTCTCATTATTTTACCCCTTTTACGGCAAAGAAACTAATATATAAAAATACGATTATTTTTATAAACATGATGAATTGGGTAACAATTTCATGCGTGAATATTTACAAATAACAAAACACGTATCCCGTTGGTAATTTGTGAGACATCGCCTTCGTTATACCTACCTAGGTATACGTGGAAGTCTTGTTTTATAACCCGAGTGTCCTCTCGGAGAGCGTGGTACTTGTGTATTGATCTATACGGGATTGATGACCCCGCACCCTTGCTATTAGCTTCAGCAAGATCGGTAGGTTATGGGTGACAAATATCAAACATAACGACGCTTGAAGAACGTCGCAACAGGCAATCATTTGTTAGCATGGTTATGAAAACTCACATGATAAACGACAATACGTTATTTTTACATGAAATTAATATTTTATTTATTTTACGTAATTACTCAGGCACCAAATGGTTTTAACTTCGACTAAAACTACATGTTACGAAATTAAGTATGGCATTCATACTGTGACAACCGTCACTTTCCGGTCAGGTCAAAGTCAAAGAAAGTCAACAAGTCAAACTGGTCAACTCATCTAGTACTAATATGATTAGGGATTTCTTTATGATTACTAATGTATGACTCTAAATCTTAAATGCAAAGTAACATTTGAAAGTTTCAAATGTTCAAAATTCTAAACCATAATCAGAAGGAGGGAAGTAACAACCCTATAAAACACCATCACGTGCCCTTCGGGGGTGTATAACACTCAAAAAGGGATGTAACTAAGCCTACGGTCTTTGAACTACGAAGAAAAAAACATTAATAAAGGCTCCCGACAAAGTCTCTCTCAATCTCTCCCATTGTATCTATCTCTCTCCTAAATCTCTCCAAGTATGTGAATCTCTCCCAAATCTCTCCAAGTATGTGAAATCTCTCCAAGCATGTGAAATCTCTCCCAAATCTCTCCAAGCATGTGAAATCTCTCCCAAATATCTCCAAGCATGTGAAATCTCTCCCAAATCTCTCCAAGCATGTGAAATATCTCCCAAATCTCTCCAAGCATGTGAAATCTCTCCCAATTCTCTCCAAGTATGTGAAATCTCTCCCAAATCTCTCTATGTACCTTCCTCAGTCGAAAACAGCCCAAAACCAAAGGAGAAAACCCAAAAGGAACCCTCTTGGTCCGGAACCCTCTTGGCCCGGAACCCTCTTAAGAACCGGACAATTTCGCACCTCCCTCAGCTTCGGAACTCCTTTACTTCGGAAAGTGGCTTCGGAACTCCTTGCTTCGGACCATCTCGCAGACGACAGGAGGACTTCGCCCGGACAGCCTCGCATCTCGGAAGCCTTGGGTTCACTCCGGAAGCTGCAGACCGACTCCGGAATTTTAGTAATGACTTCGGAATTTCCACTTTTGGCTCCAGAAGTGTGATTTTGACTCCGGAACCCTCGCAGGTTCGCACCCTTCTCCCGGTTTTCGACCACTTTTGCGTTTTAAGCTCGTTTTTCATGATTTTCGCGTGGGATTTTCACTCAAACTTATATTTTGACATATAAGACCATATATATTCATATTATAATCACATTTTGGGGGAAATCTCAACTTAAGAACAATATCTAGTGGGTGAGATATTGAGTTAGAGTGTTGACTTTCCATAAAGTGTGACACAAGCTATCCCCCATACCCACTTAGGACAACCCCCAGTCACTATTCATCACTACCTAGGCAACTATTTGTCCTCTCATACTCCCTCCAGCAAGAGATCTTGGTCATAAGATGGAAAACTCTCATCTCTCCTTCCACTTTACTCACTCTCTCACCAAGAAGCAAACACTTCTCTCTCATTTCCCTCTCTAAGAACTCGAGACTCCAACGCTGCCTTTGAGCTTCTCACCCTCATTCAGTAAGTATTCTCATCCTGCATTAAACATTCTTCACTCCTTCACTCAGATTATGAATCTCTCATAACAAATGTCACTATAATTGTTCTTAGATCTTCAACCCTCCAAGCTTCTGCCAAGTGTTCTTGACTTGGAAACCCTTTCTCTTCAACATTCATCTAAGGAAATCACTCAAGGTGAGTTCATACCCCTACATTTTCATGTTTTCTTCAAGTTTTAGGGGGGGGGGGGGGAATACAAGTTACTACACCAAAAACTTAACTAAATTCAAACAACAGCTTTCATCAGAAACGTTGAGTCCTATTCACAGACTGTTTTGACCATCATAGAATTAATATCTTTCAAAACTATTTAATATGTAAGTAGTTCAGGTTTATACCTTTCTAATGACTACTTGCACATCTCCATACTATTTTGCTACAATTTATGGTGATTTTCACAAAATTGCCTATCATTTCAGAAACGAATTCCGACCAGTCTGTGAATATGAACAATTTCACACAAGTTAGAGACTTCTAAAAATCATAATAAAAATTATGAATAAACTAGACACATTTTATAAACTCTCAGAATTTACGGAATCAGTTTTCAACTTCGTATGATTTTTCTATGGTTTTTCTAAAACAGTGCAGAAAGGTTAAAAACTAGTTAACAGCTTACAACTTTCATAACACTTTGTAACATGTTGAGCAAAGTGTTTATCTTTGATGATTTCATATTTTACATGTGTTTTCTGTTAAGTTACATTTAAATAACAGAAATTACTCACTAAATTGTAAGAGTCCTTTATCATTGCAAATATACAAGGTGAAACATAAGAATTATGGTTATGCTTTGCTAAACATACTACTTACTTAGAAAAAGGTTTTACACTCAATAAAAACGGGTTTTTCATATGCTACATGATAAACTATAATAGGAATAGTTTGTGGATTTCACATCACGAATTTATTACACAAAGGGTGATTTCACTTCCACCACGGAAAAGGTTTTATATTCAAACTATTCGTAAACTCGTTAACGTAAGTTGTGAGACAATTCTTCAATTGTACTCTTAGAGTACGTGTTAAAATTTTCCTGCAAGTTATAACCAGAGTCTCTTATAGGGAGAGCGTGATAATTGTGTATAGATCTATATTGGGATTGACACCCCACACCTCGCTGCTAGCTACAGTAGGACCTGCAGGTCTACGGGTGACAAAAGTCATACGATCTTGACGTCTGAAAAACGTTGTAGCAGGTTCATTCTAGTTATAGTATGGTTATAACGACTCACATAGGGAGTTAACAATATTTCAAGTTTATGGGAAAATTCTACTTTAAAAAGGGGTTTTATCTATCTGAAACTGCATACAAATACGATTACAAGTACAAAACACACTCTTACACTCAGTCTTGGGATTTAAGACTACATAACTTCTATAAGGAAAATATTGGATTTTCTTGGGTATACATTACAATTACAAACACGTTATAAGTACAAAATACACACATACTCTCGATCTTGGGATTTAAGACTACATGACTTTTTATAAGGAAAATAATGGATTTTTCTTGAAGTATACATTACCATTACAAACAAAGGTTTTCAAACTCTACATCTAAAAGCTTATGAACTCACCAACTTAATTGTTGACACTTTTTCAAAACTACTTGTATTCTTAGGAAATCAGTAAAACAGGTAAACCGCAGCTTTTGAGGATGGGACGCTAAGGCGTCAAACAGTTTATTTTGTCATCATAGTGTAATTGATTTTGAAACATGTAAACTCATACAATGGTGTAACTTTTTCAATTATATTTATGATGGTTGTATTTACTTTGAGCACTATTATACTCGTTATTGTGATACTATACATGAAGTCCGCCACCCCCAGACGTTTCCCCCCTACTTATACTTTTCAGTATTGAAATATACAAACAAGTTTACAAATCATCTTTAATAAAAATATAGGATTTTCCGGGATAGATACGATTACTTTACAAACAAACAGTTTACAACTCAATTTTATGGAAAATATCGGATTTTCTGGAAACAAACGTGATTTCATCTCATTGAATGGCATATATTTTCATATAAATGCTTATGAACTCACCAACTTAAATGTTGACACTTTTTCTCAAATGATTTGTATTCTCAGGAAACCGGTAAAACAGGTACAACCACGAGCTTTTGAGAAGACGAATTATTATAGACTCATGTCTTTTAACTTTTGTTTATACATTTTGGTGTCGATATACAATGTTTTGAACATATATGTAAAAACTTATATATTATAAATGCATGGTTGTTGTTACTTTGATTACTATTATGCAATTGTTGTGATACTATACATGACGTCCTCCGCCCCCGAATGTTTCCGTCGTTCAGGTTTGGGGGTGTGACATACTTAATCACATGCGATTATACATATAATCACATATGATAAAATACACGAGAACAACTATTGAACCAATAAAGCGAAAATGAATTTTGTCCACATAAATCATATGTGATTAGATCCATGTAATCACATGTGGTTAGATGTATTTAATCACATACGATTAATGTGGATAAAGATTTGTTTTCGCGTTCTTGATTCAATATTTGTTATTGTGTATATAATCACATGTGGTTATATGTATCTAATCACTCATGATTTATATAGACAATATTCGTTTTTTCCAAATAAAATCATATGTGATTAGAAACATATAATCACATCTGATTAAATGTATTTAACCACGTATGATTAAAGTGGAAAAAACAATTAGTGAATCGAGAACGCAAAAATGAATCTTAGCCACATAAATCATATGTGATTAGATACATATAATCATATGTGATTATATGTATCTAATCACATATGATTTATTCTGACAATATTCATTTTCATGTTCTTGATTCAATAATTGTTCACGTGTATTTAATCACATGTGATTATACGTATCTAATCACATATGACTTATGTGAATAAGATTCAAATTCACGTTCTTAATTCAAAAGTTGTTATTATGTATTTAATCATATGTCATTTTATGTATTTAATCACATACAATTAATATGGTCAAAGAGCAATTATTGAATCGAAAACACAAAAATGAATCTTTTGCATATAAGTCATATGTGATTATATCATATAATCACATGTGATTTAATACACGAGAACAATTAACGAATCGAGAATGCAGAAATGAATCTTGTCTTCTTGTCTCACTATAGAACAAACTACATTCTTCATTTCCTTGTTCACTCTACCAGATTAGGGTATCCGTGAACAATAACATAAAACAAGTAATGCCTACATAATAGGAGAGTTAGTGTAACTCACCTCCTTGAACTTGAAAATTAGTTAGCTTGATCTAGATGAATCATTTCCTTTCTGAGAACCTACACAAAAATTATAACATTATTTAGCTTGTACTTTGTTGTATTACTCTTATAAAACTTATGTACATATTTCCTTATTTTCTCTTTGATTATAGTGCTCTGTTTGGGATCTGTTTTCTTACCTTTCAACCCATTCTAAAATTTCGATAAAATAATATTGGTAAAGTTCCCTCTTTTACTTTTTCATAAATATAAAGATCTCGTTTTAATGATTTTTTGTTGATTTGATATAAAATTTACAAGTTAGTAACTTTATGTCGTCACTTTATGGACCACTCAACACTCTTGGAATAAACTGTACCAATCTACTAAGAATTACATCAGTCCCTTTATATGTAGGAAACTATACATCCATATATAGCTATAGGATTTGGAATTTTGGCATTTGGAGGTCTGATGAATTTATTATGATTTTTTGAAGACAGTGTCTGAAATTTGTGACAGCATGGACCGGCCTGAGAAGATTACCACATTTACCCCTCAAGGAGTTGGAATTTCGAAATGTGATTCAAAGTTTGAAGAAACTAGACACACTAAGATTTCCATAAAATTAAGTCTCATAATTTTTAGATGTTCTTATTGACTTGCACGAATTTTAGAAGTTGGATGACAGATTTGGGAAAATTGATCATAATAGCTTCTAAATCACTTTTGGTGTTCTATTAAGGAATTAATGGTTAAGCCTTAAGTTATCACTTTTAACATGATTTTTGGTTACTTATTAGGGTTCAAAGTTAAGGATTTTCAAATAAACTGCCACTTTCATACTTATTAGGTTCTTTCAGACAATATGACAAACACCTTGTGTGCATGAAATCCTACAATGATCATCAACTCTCTAATAAACTCGAATCCAACCCCTGGAGCTTACTATTTTCAATAAAAACAATCCAACTGTACGCATAATTCCTCACAAAAGCAAGCAAATGAACAAGCAAGTTTGTAATTCATCAACAACAGGAAAACATAAGAGAATTTTTCAAATAAAACGTCTTCTATGATGTGAAATCAAGTATTAGACACTCGATTAGTCGTTCATTATAAGCTTAATTTCATGAATTTGGTGATAAATCGAGTCAATTTTTGAAAAAACACAGGTGTATAGACTTAAAAAATACTACCTGGAAGCTCTCATGGACCGTCTTTGTAGAGATCAACTTCATTGTCGATTGGGACTTGCAGAAGAGATAGTCAACGATGAGCTCCGTCGATGGTGCTAGTGATTCAAATTACCCAGAAATATATGTAGAGAGAGAGAGATAG
Organism: Lactuca virosa; assembly: GCF_052849685.1. NCBI lineage: Eukaryota > Viridiplantae > Streptophyta > Magnoliopsida > Asterales > Asteraceae > Lactuca > Lactuca virosa. The sequence goes on from NC_136434.1 coordinate 293,656,477, forward strand.
AGATATGTAGAGAGAGAAATAGGAGAGAGATACGTACAAAGAGAAAGATGAGAGAGAAATATATGTAGAGAGAGAAATAGGAGAGAGATACATAGAGAGAGAAAGAGGAGAGAGAGAATGTCTATAAAAACAAAAATAAAGTTCTAATTATGTTGTAATAAAATTTAAATATTTTTTTAACATATCATTAAAATTTCAACATTTAAAAATTAGTAATCAAAATTTGTTCTCAAATATTCTCGCAATAAGAAATGTTCTCGGATGAATATATATATATATATATATATATATATATATATATATATATATATATATATATATATATATATATATATATATATATATATATATATATATATATATATATATATATATATATATATAGGGTCCGGTTCCGGTGATGACTCTTTTTTCGGTGAGGACTCATGAGGACATCTTAAAAAATTGAAAAAAATTAAAAAAAAAATACAAATCATAAAATCGAACATAGTACTATATTGGAGAGAAAAAATATTGGAAAAAAGATTTTGGATGATTAAAATTGAATCATGGATCATAAAAATGATTCATGCTTCAATTTTAATGATCCAAAAAAACTTTTCCGATTTTTTTTCTCTCCAATATAGTACTATGCTCGATTTTATGATTTGTATTTCTTTAAAAAAATTTTAAGGCGTCCTAACCGAAAAAGAGTCCTAACATGATCATGATTATATATATATATATATATATATATATATATATATATATATATATATATATATATATATATATATATATATATATATATATAGGTAAAAGATCAAATGAGAACCACTAAAAGTTAAGAACCCTAAGAACCACTAATTTTAACTAATCAGATCTAGTTCTCATTTCTCACCAACACAAAACATAAAGTTCTACAACCGCTTTCTTTATCCTCTACTTCTCACCTTGGATACCACCACCGTCAGTCATCCCCGGCCACCGTCGGTTATTAGCCCGACCACCACCTCCTCCCTCCCCGTCGATGTCTCTCCTCTTTCCCTTCATTTATGGTTGTTCACCTCTAGTTATTTCTCTCTTATATGTATGAAAACCACCAGATCTGTTCAGATCTGGTCAACTATCACCACCACAAACCTCTGACGAGTTTCCTTCAAACTTCGACGCATCAGATATGTTACACGTCCACCGCCTCCGCCGGTGGCACACGACAAAACAACTCCGGACCTGATTTAAACTTGATGTGTTTTAGGTTAGATCTGCATCTCCTCCACTCCTTACTGTCTTCATCTTCATCTAACGAGCATCATCGACCACTGCTACTTTATTGACGACGAGGCTTTTAGATCTAAAGTGTTTAGGTCCAGATCTATGTTTTCCTATGATAGATCTATTGGGTGTTGGGTCAAAATTATGGTTTATACTTTGCTTTTCTGAGCAATTGTATTTTTATGTAATATTTTATGAGTTTACGGTCAGGTTTACGGCCAGGTGGGTGTTTACGGCCGTAAACAGGTTTACGGCCGTAAACCCTGTTTACGGCCCAATGGGTGTTTACGGCCGTAAACCCATTTATGGCTCATATTCCCCAAGTATATATATAGGTGTTAGGTGGTTGAGGAGGGATTGATGAACAGAAGAGAGTGTACGGTCTAGAGGAGCTTATGTGTGTGTATTTGAAGGTGTTCTAGAGAGAGAGAAAAGAGAGTGTGTGTTAGTGTGTGTGAATCTTGTATCCGGATCTTCATTCATATCAATACATACAAGATTTATCATCTTCTTCTTCTCCTTTTCTTCTATTTTGATCTGGCATCATTCGTTTGATTGGGATTCCGCACCATCAAAAGGATCTGATTGATACACATGCAGTTTGGGGACTTACAATTGGTATCAGAGCAAGGATTGTATTAGTCAATTTTGTTAGATCTGGAGCTCATTTGATCTTATTTTTGAAGAATTTTTGCGTTTTTGGATAGATCTTGGCAAAATAAGGGGGGTTTGTTCTTCGCGTTTTTCATAAAAACGGGTTTTTGATCGAGTTTTGGAGCAAAAAGGGGCAAAAAACGTTGTTTTTGGTCGTAACCAGCGAGCGAGTGGCGGCGTGTACGGCCAGCAGCTAGGGTTTCCGAAGTTTACGGCCCGGAGTTTATGGCCTCGGAGTTTGCGGCCGAAGTTTACGGCACCGGAGTTTCCGGTCCGAGATTACGGCCCTCGGAGTTTACGGCTCGCACGTGTACGCCTCGGTTTCCGGCCTCGCATTGCTTCTCTGCCTCGCACAGGATCCGAAGTTCGCACAGCATCTTATTTAAAAAAGGTGAAGCGAAATTGAGGGTGTCGGGGATCGAACCCGGGACCTCTGGTTGATCAACACAAGCGCTTTACCAACTCGACTAGCGGACACTTTGTTTCACTCCTTCGAAATTTGATTCAAAACAAGTCATTATCGGTTCCAACTTTCGAAATTTGACTCTTTTAACCCCAAAAATCAATTTCTTTCATTTTTAAATTACATTTTCAACCAAAAATTTTAGTTTTTAAATTTTGACTTTTATTTTTGACTTTTTACTTAAAATTTTGACTTTGACTTTTAAAATTTGACCTTTGACTTTAAATTTTGACTTTCTCATTTAACTTTTAGATTTTCAAATTTAGATTTTCGGTTTGACTTTTAAGGTTGAATTTTGAGTTTTTAGTCAAAAATTTTAAAATAAATAAAATAAAATAAAATAAAATAAAAATGAGTTCCGAATCCATTCCGGTAAATGAAGTTTCTGATGGGTTTTGAGCATTTTAACACTTCCTAAGTGTACATGCAACCCTAATAACCTTGGATCTATGTTTGTCTAATTATCATGCAAAGTTGAATTCCAAGGTTATATTCCTATCTAGCATACATGGGGAACAAATTTTAACTTGCATGAAAGATAGAATAACTTACCTTGTTGTTGCTTATGATCCTTGAAACCTTGTGAGCCTAGCACCCCAAGTGTGATGCCTCAAATGCTTCACACAACACCAAATGCTTTTGGAATGACTTTAGAGAGAATACACACTTCTAAAATCGGCCTAGCCCTCTTGTTTCTTATGTGTAGCCGATTTTGGTGGAGAATGGGTTTCTTATATAGTGTTGACACATCTAGGGTTACACCATGTAAACCCTAATGTGTCATGACTCTTCATTTCCATGACCCATGGGTTTGTAACTCCCATGGAGCATCCATGGAGCATCCTATGGGTGGAACCCAACTTGATAATCCATGGAGCCTCTTAGCCCACTATATAAGATATGGAAGATTTACATAATCTACCCATATATTTAATTAGTTATCTTTTGATCACTTAATTAATTCTAAATTAATTCTTGATCAAACTAATTAAATAATATTATTAATATATTAGAACTTATAATATATTAATAAACCATAAGTGTTATTTCTCTCATTTTAGTTTATCCAATTGCATGGTGCCATGCAACCCAAATGGACCATGCCGGGTCGGGTCAAGTACATACCAGAAATAGTTATGGACTTATACACCTTATCCAACAGTTTCATGTACTCCAGCTTGTGAAACTATGATTAAATTTCTTCGGGAACAAATTGATTTATTAAAAAGAGAAGTTGAGGACCTGAGATATGAATGATATCAACTTAGAAAAGGACAAAAACCCCTAAAGGCCCAGTTAGAAACAAAAATAAAGGACTTTAGGAGACTTCAGGAAGACTACAGTAACAAATGTGAAAATTATGATTATATCAAGAGACAGAATGATGAGTTAATTATTGAGCTTGATACATTAAAAGGGCAATTTGAAACTGCAAATTTTGATTTTAAAAGGTTTGATGTATCAAGCGAGGTAGTTACCAATGCGTTAACGTACAATCAATGCATAACCAACTCATAAGTAACAAATCATATCTCTAGGTTTGAAGACTTATATGATATTACCGTCTCACGATCACTCGAGATAAATTCCATGAAGTGATTCCAGTGAGCGTGGGTTGAGTCCAATGCTCAGAACTTATGAGCACTCATGAGTGTTGTAGCCATGTCCAACAACTTAGACCTCTGCAACCAATCATGACAGTCTTGATTCATACCTACTTCCGACATATGACCGACTGTGGAGGTTCGAATAATATGATATACCAAACATAATTATTCTGGAAGTCAAAACATGCAAAAGAAATATAGTAAACGATCGACAAGAGATAGCAACACTTTACTCATAAATAAAACACCTTTTATTCATCATCTAATGTCAATTACACTTTACAAATTTCAAGGTTATCTAACTACTAAATCTAATATCATCCTTCAGCCCTATGCTCCGAGCATGCTGGAGATGCTTAACCCGAGTCAGTCCCTTCGTGAGGGGATCTGCTGGATTCTCATCCGATGATACCCTCTTTGCCACGAGGAGTCCTTCTTCTATTCGATGTCTGATGAAATGGTATTTTCTGTCGATGTGTCTGGATCTCCCGTGATCCCTTGGTTCCATGGCTAAGGCAACTGCACTTTCACTATCACAGAAAATTTCCATTGGCTCTTTAATAGCTGGTACAACTCCAAGGTCTCCAATGAAGTTCTTCAGCCATATCGCCTCCTTTGCTGCCTCGCTAGCTGCTATATACTCTGATTCGCAAGTTGAATCAGCCACTGTCTCTTGCTTGGAACTCTTCCAAGAAATTTCTCCTCCATTTAAGGTAAAGACCCAGCCTGACTGAGAGCGGAAATTATCCCTATCAGTCTGAAAGCTAGCATCACTATACCCTACAACTCTCAAGTCTTCACTCCCACGGAGGGTAAGGACCCAGTCCTTAGTCCTCCGTAGGTACTTGAGGATATTCTTTACCGCAGTCCAGTGTGCCTTGCCAGGGTTCCCCTGATACCTGCTAACCATGCTCAAAGAAAAGGCTACATCAGGTCGAGTACACGTCATAGCATACATGATCGATCCTACAGCCGAAGCATAAGGTATTCGACTCATTTCTGCTATCTCAGCCTCAGTACTAGGGCTTTGTGTCTTACTCAATCTGGCGTTACTCTGGATGGGTAACTCTCCTTTCTTGGAGTCCTGCATTCCGAATCTCTTCAACACCTTATCCAAGTAAGTACTCTGACTAAGTCCAATTAGTCTTTTACTCCGGTCTCTCAAGATCCTTATCCCTAGAATATAGGCAGCTTCTCCTAGGTCCTTCATAGAGAAACACTTCCCAAGCCAGGACTTAACTTCCTGCAGAGTTGGGATGTCATTTCCTATGAGTAGTATGTCATCCACATACAATACCAAAAAGCTAACTATACTCCCACTAGCCTTGACATATACACAAGATTCATCTTCACTCCTAGAAAAGCCAAATTCCTTGACTTTCTCATCAAAGCAAAGATTCCATCTACGAGGTGCTTGCTTTAACCCATAAATGCATTTCTCAAGATTACACACTCTATTAGGGTACTCTGTGTTGAGAAAACCCTCTGGCTGACTCATGTAAACATCCTCAGCCAACTTTCCATTAAGGAAAGCGGTTTTGACATCCATTTGCCATATTTCATAGTCATGAAATGCGGCTATGGCTAACAGAACCCTAATAGACTTAATCTTGGCCACTGGAGAAAAGGTCTCATCATAATCAACTCCCGGAGTTTGTGAGAAACCCTTTGCAACCGGTCGTGCCTTATAAGTGTGTACATTACCATCCATGGCGGTCTTCTTCTTGAAGATCCATTTGCACCCTACAGTCTTACGACCTGGTACATTCTCAACCAAGTTCCAAACTTGATTGTCATACATGGACTGCATCTCGCTGTCCATTGCCTCTTTCCACTTGGCTGACTCAGGGCCTGCCATGGCTTCCGCGTAACTGTTAGGTTCATCCAGACCTATCAGTGTCTCATCACTGATAAGTGTATCACCTTCCGCAGTAATATGGAATCCATAGTAATGCTCAGGTGCATTCCTAACCCTTGTGGAACGCCTCAGAGGTACAGACTTGTCAATTGGCTCAACAGAAGTTTCCTCCTCAAGTTGAGTGCTAGGGTTTGAAGTTCCTTCACCACTTGACTCTTGAATTTCTTCAAGGTCAACTTGCCACCCACTGTCTCCTTGGCTTATGAACTCTCTCTCTCTCGAAAGAAAGCCCTCCTAGCTACAAAGACCACATTCTCACTAGGTCTGTAGAAGAGCTAACCAAAGGATTTATGTGGGTAGCCGATGAAAATACACATCTCACTTCGAGGTTCGAGCTTATCATGAGTCTCGCGTCTCACGAAAGCCTCGCAACCCCAAATCTTAATGTGGTCTAGTTTGGGTACTTTACCAGTCCATATCTCATGAGGAGTTTTTGCAACTTTCTTTGTGGGAACTAGATTAAGGATATGGGCGGCAGTCTCTAAGGCATACCCCCAAAATGAGATTGGTAGCGAAGCTCAACTCATCATGGAACAAACCATATCCAACAAGGTTCGATTACGCCTCTCAGCTACACCATTCAACTGCGGTGTCCTGGGAGGTGTCAATTGTGAGACAATCCCACATTCCCTAAGATAGTCGAGGAACTCTGAACTAAGATACTCACCACCTCGATCGGATCGAAGCATCTTAATGTTCCTGCCCAATTGATTCTCGACTTCCTGTTTAAACTCTTTAAACCTCTCAAAACTCTTTGACTTATGCTTGATTAAGTAGACATATCCATATCTACTGTAATCATCAGTAAAAGTCAAATAATAACGATTAGCATCCCTTGTGGCATGTTTAAAGGGCCCACACATATCCGTGTGTATAAGATCCAACAAACCTTCACCCCTCTCACAAGAACCTGTGAAGGGTGACTTTGTCATTTTTCCAAGTAAGCATGATTCGCAACTATCATCTGACTTTAGGTCAAATGACTCCAATACTCCATCCTTTTGGAGTTGGCCTATGCGTTTCTTGCTTATATGTCCAAGACGACAATGCCATAATGATGCTTTATCCAAGTTATTATCATTAACAGAATCAATACACAATACATTATTTCCTAAGTTATCAACCACAGATACAGTTTCATACACACCATCACAAGGTAATGCTTTAAAATAAAGAACATTATTAAAGAAAGCATTAATCGAACCAACTTCATTATCAAATGAAAAGGTGAAACCTTGTTTATACAATGCATGAAAGGAAATAATATTTCTTGCCATTTCTGGCGAATAACAACATTTATTCAAATCTAAACTAAACCCACTACTTAGCGATAAAGTATAAACTCCAATCTTGGTGACATGTAAAGCTTTCCTATTCCCCATGATTAAGTTTATTCTTCCATGCTCCACATTCTCACTTCTTCTTAGTCCCTGCAAATCAGAACAGATATGAATACCACAACCGGTATCAAGGACCCAAGAGTTATAATGGGGTGAGTTATTAGATAAGATAGTGTAAATACCTGCATGGTTGGGTTTAACTTTCCCATCCTTCACATCTTGCTGGTACTTTGGGCAGTTTCGCTTCCAATGTGACTTTTCATGGCAATAGAAGCATTCAGCCTCTTTAGGGTCAGAAGAAGGAGTGACAAAACCTTTCTTGGTTCCACTTGAAGAAGAGCCATCAAGGGTCCTAGCCTTGGTACCCTTCGAAGAGCTCTTCCTCTTCTTCCCTCTACCTTTCCCGATTGCCAAAACCGGGGCGGAGTTTGGAGTAGGAGTGTTAACAACCGACTTACCCTTAAGACCTGTTTCTGCGGTCTTGAGGAGTCCCTGAAGTTTGCTGAGTGTGACCTCTTCCTTATTCATGTGATATGTCATGCGGAATTGATCATATCACGATGGTAAGGAGTGAAAAATGATATCTATTGCAAGCTCCTCAGGGAAGTTCACATTAAGCTTCAGCAATCGATCCACATACCTTTGCATTTTCTGCATGTGGCTCGTGACGGATTCCCCGTCCTTCATCATGGTTGTTATGATAGAGCATATGATTTTAAACCTCTCTTGTCGTGCACTTTGATGGTATCTTTCCATCAGATCTTGGTGCATTTCAAAAGGGTAGAAGTCCTCATAGGACTTTTGGAGTTCCGTTGTCATGGTGGCCAACATGATGCATGCCACTTTTGTAGCATCCCTTTCATGTGCCCGGAAGTCAGCGATCTCCTGGGGAGTTGCAGTGGTCTCATCAATCTCCTTAAGCTCCTTGTCAAGGACATATTCTTTGTCCTCGTAGCGGGTAATCATCCTGATGTTTCTGATCCATTCATTGAAGTTGGATCCATCAAAAGTGACTTTCCCACACAAGTTCATAAGGGTAAAGGAGCCATTAGGATTAGAGCCAGAAGCAGCATTGTTTGAAGACATCTGAAAGAAGAGAACAAGATTAGTTTAGATATTAAGAGAGTCCTTAATAAAACACCCAAATGTAATATTAAGGCTAGGATCCAATCACAATATATTATAACTTAGAAGAGGTATGCTGTAATCCAAGCTATAACATATTTGAAAGGTAGGTGAATGACGATTCACCAATTTCCACCATGAAAAACGAAATATAAATATTAGGTTTTTAATTGGTTCTTAGAAATTCCTAGATTCTTTTGAGATTCAATGAACTTTTCAAAGGCATGTTTCAATCTCGAGTGTGCCCTCCAAGTTTTGTGACTGGGATACCGAGGATCACAAAACGAGGTGTGAAGTAACCATGCAAATCACTTGGTACCCTCAAGGTTTATCACTCAATCGATGTGCCGGTAAACCACACACGCTCCACCGATGCTATGGTAAACCTTAAGTCACCCTTTACCTACCTTGTTAAGTCCAAGTTAGTGTGCCGGTTAACCACACACGCTCCACCAACGACTTAAACAAAGTGTAAAGTGTAATTTCATGGATTAGCACCTTATTCACATTTTCCTAAAGTAACTAAGATTGGGAATTTAATAAAAGCATTTAGTTACTTTATAATATTCATCATACTTTTAATGAGAATTTATAAGTCCTTGTCTTACCCGTTCGGCTAACGACCCTCCACCGATCAAGGAAGTGGTGGGTGAGAGTGGACACCCATTAAGTTTCCATTTTATAGGCAACAACCTTATACCCCCCTTATAGACCGTCTTCGTGAATGAGGCGTACTAGCGGTAAGACGACTTGACGTTATACATATATATATTAGTAACTTATAATATTATAAAGTATAAGGGTTGAATTTTAACTTTTTAAAATTCTAAGGGTTGGAACTAAAGTTTTAATCAAGACTTTACATGTTCCAAAACTTGAGGGCAAGTTTTGTAAACTTCCAAAACTTTTCATTTCTTATAACTTATGAATTAATTGAGTAATAAAAATGAAGACTCTTCATTTTTATAACTCTTGTGTTCTTTTAATGGCTTTAATAAAAGTGAGACTTTTGGTTTTCCATAACTTGAGGACAAGTTATGGACTCCATTAAAACACATTATGATCATGAATTAAACTACCATGAAGGTTACAAACAATTCCTATGATCATCTAATCTTCATAAGTTCAAGAACATGAATATGAACACTTTCAAGAATCAAAAATTACACTTAAAAAAAAACTTGTAATTTTAATAATTGCCATTGTAAATGGATTAGCATAAACATTACACCATCTAAAACAAGCTTTAAAACATAAAAACAGTTTAGGGTAATATTTCTAGTCCATTTCCAGCAACAAATGTGCAAACTTTCATATGAGCAGAAAACAGAAAAACGATTTTTTTTCAAGCTGTTTGCACACAAAAAAAAAAAAAAACAACAAACGAACCTGTCTCTGATACCACTGATGGGTTTTGAGCATTCTAACACTTCCTAAGTGTACATGCAACCTTAATAACCTTGGATCTATGTTTGTCTAATTATCATGCAAAGTTGAATTCCAAGGTTATATTCCTATCTAGCATACATGGGGAACAAATTTTAACTTGCATGAAAGATAGAATAACTTACCTTGTTGTTGCTTATGATCCTTGAAACCTTGTGAGCCTAGCACCCCAAGTGTGATGCCTCAAATGCTTCACACAACACCAAATGCTTTTGGAATGACTTTAGAGAGAATACACACTTCTAAAATCGGCTTAGCCCTCTTGTTTCTTATGTGTAGCCGATTTTGGTGGAGAATGGGTTTCTTATATAGTGTTGACACATCTAGGGTTACACCATGTAAACCCTAATGTGTCATGACTCTTCATTTCCATGACCCATGGGTTTGTAACTCCCATGGAGCATCCATGGAGCATCCTATGGGTGGAACCCAACTTGATAATCCATGGAGCCTCTTAGCCCACTATATAAGATATGGAAGATTTACATAATCTACCCATATATTTAATTAGTTATCTTTTGATCACTTAATTAATTCTAAATTAATTCTTGATCAAACTAATTAAATAATATTATTAATATATTAGAACTTATAATATATTAATAAACCATAAGTGTTATTTCTCTCATTTTAGTTTATCCAATTGCATGGTGCCATGCAACCCAAATGGACCATGCCGGGTCGGGTCAAGTACATACCAGAAATAGTTATGGACTTATACACCTTATCCAACAGTTTCATGTACTCCAGCTTGTGAAACTATGATTAAATTTCTTCGGGAACAAATTGATTTATTAAAAAGAGAAGTTGAGGACCTGAGATATGAATGATATCAACTTAGAAAAGGACAAAAACCCCTAAAGGCCCAGTTAGAAACAAAAATAAAGGACTTTAGGAGACTTCAGGAAGACTACAGTAACAAATGTGAAAATTATGATTATATCAAGAGACAGAATGATGAGTTAATTATTGAGCTTGATACATTAAAAGGGCAATTTGAAACTGCAAATTTTGATTTTAAAAGGTTTGATGTATCAAGCGAGGTAGTTGCCAACATGATTGACCATTGCCTGCAATTCAAACGAAACCAGCAAAAGGGTTTAGGATACGATAATGTACCTCCTCCTTTTAATCATACATATCAGTACACCCTTTGACGAAAGAGGAGATTGCCAACGAACCATTCATGGTTTATGGCAAGCCATCTGGTTTTGTTTCAGGAGGATTTATTAATGTTGAAAGTACTAACGTTTATACTTCCCCTGCAGATCAATCCTTAGATCAGTCAAAGCACGAAGTTGAAGGATCTGTTTCTGATAACAAAACTGAGTCTGAACCTGATGTTTTTGTTTCGAATGAAAACTCTATTGTTTCTGATGTTAAAATTGATGATACATCTTGTGATGCTTCTGCATCGGATCATGTTGAGTTAAATTTTTTTGACATATTTGATGATTTGATTGAAAATACTGATGTTCCTGTTTCTAGAACATCTACTTCATGTGCAGGTAAAGTAGCAGAGGATGAGAACAAGGAGAAAACCATTGAACAAAACAACATCTCCTTGAGCTCTGAATCTGTTGCTTCGAACTCAGCTGCTTCTGATCAACCTGCTATTGAGAAATACAGGCCACCAATTCCAGTGAAACATAGTGTCTGTTGTAATTGTGCTTGTGGGAACAATAAGAGACAAGGCAAGGATACGCCACCAGGGGCAGGAAGAAACAACTTCACAGTGAAGAAAAAGACATGTTTTCACTGTGGAACACCTGGACACATTGCCAGAAATTGTCCTAATCGCGCATACGTTCCCTACTATGCACAAGGCTGGCAGAACGCGCCAAGAGGGAGATACTTCAAAAGAAACCCCTCAAGATCACGTTCAGACCATGATGACTGGAACGCGCAGAAGGCCAGGAATCCAACTCCCAAGAACAAGAAGGGAATGCCAGCCAAGAAGTCCAATCCAAGAGATGCTCTCGTGAAGCCAAAATCAAAGTCATCTCAATGTCCGACATCAAGATCAAAAGCAAGTACTGAGCCACCCATCGGATCGAAAAAGAAATGGGTTAAACCCAACTACAAATGGGTTCCGAAGGCTCACTCTCCCAAATCAACAAATGATTCTAATATTTATTCATCTTCTGTTTGTGATAAACAGGACATGTCGTGGGAGAATGTTCCTTGCAAAGATGACAAAGGTCGACCCAATTTCAAAATGGACTGGGTTCCAAAGACCAACTGATCCCGCTCTGTGCTGGAGCAGCTATGGAGGCATATCATCAGACTTCGGTTTGTTGGTAGTGGCTGTTCCAGGCACATGATAGGAGGCATCTCTCAACTGTACAACACTCAGAACATCATTTGAGAGTATGTGTCCTTTGCGGGAAGGGAAGAAAGGAAGGGATCACTCATGGGGTTAGTGTTTAACGATGTGAAGAATTTTCGGATCTATTCTGAGATTATGCGTGCTGCTCTCAGACCTTCTGGATGCAATTTCAATAGGCGACTTACGGTTTGAGTTTTCTTCTCGATACTCCTGAGTTTTTCTTAAGCTGATTCGCTTTAAAGACTAATTTTTGTTTTAGGATAGTTTAAATTTGTGCATTTACTTTCGTTTCTCTCCTATGCACAAATTTAGGGGGGGAAATAAAAACAAAACAAAAATTTTAAAATTTTAAAAAAAAATCCAAAAACATTAAAAAATCCAAAAATCCAAAAATATGTTGGTTATGGAATGTGCTTGCAGATGATGTGATGGGAAGTGATATAATCATGTGATAACATGCAATCTGAATATGTTTAAGGGACTGAATCTGAATTGTCTAGGCTCTGTGTTCGATGCGCTGGTAGGCACGAGAGATTAAAATGGACTTGACTAGGCATTAATGAACTTAAGGAATCTAGAGACTTCAAAAATCTTGACCTAGATAGATCCATTTAGCCTGACAATATGACGCTCAGATAGGTTGAGCAGGGAGATATACATGATAATCCACCGGTCACATTAAAGTAATCTGTATCTAGAACTGTGGTTTAACTCTTCCTCGATGTACGGACTTTGTCCTTAATTCCGGTATTGATGGGGCGACTGGGGAATTCTGATAAAGTAGGTCTGTAGGAAATTATTTTCTTGCTTTCTTTCTGTTAGTCATATGTTGCCTCCTCTGCGTGATTGAAATACATCCGACCTGGACTGCAACATATGCAATTCTATTTCTATGCATCTTCTATCTATGCAATTCTTCCTATCTGTTAGTCATATGCTGTCTCCTTTGCGTGATTGAAATACATCTGACCTGGTACACAACATATGCACCATTCTACTTCTAAATCCCTCTAAATCTGGTTAGTCATATGTTTCACCCTCTGCGAGATTGGGAGAGATCCGACCTGGGTGTATAGCATATGCATTCTGCTCACCTAAAGTAAGGAGTACTTTGGAAGTTCCTGATTATTGGGGTATGTCAGGAAGCGGGAAACATGTTCTAGTACATTTAAAATTGAACAATCACTAGGTTTCCTGTAGATCTCACTGCTCAATTTAGGTGGACAACAATATCTTTGGTCGTCGTCAGCTGAATGGTCCTTAAGGAATATTATCTAGGAACTTAGGATCACATTGTCTTGTCACTTATAGTATGTCATGATTTTGTCACAATCTCTCGTGTTTAAGTGGACCACAATACCGGCGATTGACCAGATCTACTCATGAAGGGAGAGGTACTGATAAACGGATAAAGGCAGTCTAAAAACTTTGATCCCAAATCACTCTTAAAGTTAGATATCATTTTTATTTTTGTTAAATTTGTTCATAGTTTTCTTCTAATTTAAATATTAGGGGAGAATTAAAAAAAATTTGAAAACCAAACAAAAATCAAAAAAAAATCCAAAAATAGTGTTATTTCTGTTTTATTTCTTTTTCAGAAAATATGAAAAATCCAAAAATATTGTGTGCTAAATTTTTCTTTTAGTTTTGTTTTGTCTTGAATAGTGAATTCAGGTGAAGATGAAACTCATGGAGTTTGTGTCGAAGATTTCTGAGCCAAGGCTTCATCCGTGATCATCGAAGAATTCTCATTCGAAGGAGCAAGAAATGAAGATTATTCTTTCGACATTCAATCTTTCAACCCCATAAGCAAGGTGAAGCTGAAATTGAAGATTGTGTGAAGGATTACATTGAAGCCTCCTCAATCAGTCTGCTGCTGACTTGAACCTGCTGAAGTGATCCAGAAGATTTGTTCTCTCTGATGTTCTCTCTGAAGATTCTCAAACTGAAAGCGCTATCTTTCAAGAATCAATACAAGAAGCCTCCTCACCCAATGTGCGTTCAATGTCAAATTCTGAAGAAAAGCCCAACTGCTCAAGATGAAGTCATTCATTGAAGATTCATCAAGTTCATCTTGAAGTTGTGAAGAATTTGAAGATTAATGTTGAAGCCAAGCTCTCGATGAAGATTGATAAGAAAAGCCAGCTACTTTTTAGGGGGAGCTTGTTGGGTCAATTAAGAAAAGAAAGCTATAAACCAAGGGGGAGATTGTTGGGTCAAAATTGTGATTTATACTTTGCTTTTCTGAGCAACTGTATTTTTATGTAATATTTTATGAGTTTACGGTCAGGTTTACGGCCAGGTGGGTGTTTACGGCCGTAAACAGGTTTACGGCTGTAAACCCATTTACAACCGTAAACCCATTTATGGCCCATATTCCCCAAGTATATATATATATATATGTGTGTGTGTGTGTGTGTGTGTGTGTGTTAGGTGGTTGAGGAGGGATTGATGAACAGAAGAGAGTGTACGGTCTAGAGGAGCTTATGTGTGTGTATTTGAAGGTGTTCTAGAGAGAGAGAAAAGAGGGTGTGTATTAGTGTGTGTGAATCTTGTATCCGGATCTTCATTCATATCAATACATACAAGATTCATCATCTTCTTCTTCTCCTTCTCTTCTATTTTGATATGGCATCATCCGTTTGATTGGGATTCTGCATCATCAAACGGATCTGATTGATACACAAGCAGTTTGGGGACTTACATTGGGTTTTAGTATACTACAACATCCTATGGTGCACATACAACCCTAAATGCTTTCGATCTATGTTTTCTCTAATTATACATGCAATATTGTTTCCATAGCATTAAGCCTACAACTAGTATACAACTGACATAAACAACATAAAATAGTAGTTAGGAGTTTACCTCTTTATGTAGCTCGTAGAACTTGTTGTATTTGGCCTTTAAGAACTTAGCACCCCAAGTGTGATGCCTCAAACGGTTCACAACACACCTAGGACAAAGGAGAGCTTGAGAGAGATGTTGCTAGCTCCAAAATCGGCTCTAATGAACTCCAAGAACTCTAGTGGTCAATTTTGGGTGCTAAGGGAGTCCTTTGATAGTGTGGCAAAGTCTAGTGTTACATCCATGCAAACCCTAATGCCCATGACCTTTCATATTACTTAGGCTCCATGGATTAAACCTCCATGGACTATTCATGGACTACCATATTTGTTTAGCCCATCCTAAATAACAATTGGCCCACACTATAAGAATCATTGATTTACCAAATCAATCCCCATATATTTAATTAGTCTCTTTTGAACATATAATTAAATCCAAATTAATTCTTGATCAATACTAATTAAATAATATGATTTCATATTAATATATTAGAACTTATAATATATTAATAAATCATAAGTAACCTCTTACACAAGTATCCATCCTATCAAATTGTCCTGGTGATATGCAACCCGAAATGGACCACGCTACTCTCGGGTCAAGTACATACCAATTATAGTTATGGGCTTAGACACCTAATCCAACAGTCTCCCACTTGGATAAGTCTAATAACTATTATTGTAAGTACGACTCCAAAATCCCGAGTAGCAATCGTAGCTCTTAAAAGTCGTTGTCGAACTCTGACCTAGTCAATGACGCGTCCATTAGATAAGGGATCATATATTCCTCCATTCTAGATATCATATGGACATGAGACATGGATTATAATCATTCTCTCTGTCCATTTGTTGTTTCCCGATTTCCGATTAAAGACGACCGACTAATTGAACAAATCAAATTAATCCAGGCTTGGCCAAGCACATAGGGTTGTCATCACTAAATCATCGAGGGGCCCACGAATATCGCTTTTATCCCTCTAAGGGAAAAGGAATGGATAAACCTCGACTCAAATGCTTGCTATATTTACTCATCAAATCACACACAACAATATGTTTTATAACACCAAGTTACTGGTGTGTTTACATATGTCAATGTGCAACCGACTTGTAAATTACAACTCACATGTATTGGTTTCAAGAATATAATATATTATCATCTCACAATCACTCGTGATAAAATCCATGAAGTGATTCAGATGAGCGTTGGTTTAATCCAATACTCGAATCTTATTCCAGGAGTACTCATGAACACTGCAGCAAACTTGTGCTATGTCTAAAACACCTAGACAATCTACAGTCAGATTCATGACAGTCTTGCCTCAATACCTACTTCCAAAGTATGATCGACTGTGGATAGTTTGAATAACCTAGTTATTCAGGAAGTCAAAACATGCAAAGTGAAACACAAGAATAATTGAATCCAATATGGTCTTAGAACTTATGAATATAAATAAAACACCTTTAATCACCATATTGATTACACATTATTCATTGTATAATGTTTCGATTAGTCAACTTAATACTTGAATTAGAACAATAGTTATGCCATGCTCCAAGCATGCACATTATGTTTGCTTATGGTCCTTTCTTTGTGAAATAGATCATTGAACACATCTTCAATGAAACTCATTTCACAATTCCAAATCCTTACCGTAAATGTAAGAATACCAAATTCTTTCCATTTACTGTAATCTGTTAGATTCTAAACTTATATGCAATGATCCTCTTGTAATGACTATGCACAAAAGTCACAGAGACATGGCAACAGACATTACAAAGTATTCAAATGGATGGCAATTCCATGGAAACGAAGTCTCATATTCAAAGTACATTCCTTTGAACATCCTTCTTGCATTAAGTTTTCTAATCTTACACAGATTTAAAGAATAACTTCAACTTATGGAAACATTTGCATATTCCCATTTTGACTATCACTTCTGAACAAGAGTTACCTCTTCTCAGAGTATGTCAACATGGTCCTTTCCAAAATTTACAATATACTTCCAATTGTCCATAAGCAACCAATCTTTGGTAAACCTCAGATTGTCCTCGACAATTGCTTAACCATTTTAGTCATATCTCGTTCTAGTCCCTTTTCCCTCTTAATGCCCTAGGCATTTGGAAAATTAGAACAGATTAATGTTATAGCATATGTAATCAATCCTATACCCGAATCATATGGGATACGATACTTAATATTTCACATAAAGACATGATACTTTACCAGTCTCTTGCTATAACATTTCCATATATAGAATTTCCTTATGTCAAATCTTTTCAACATAACATTCCTATATAAACTTTGACTACACTTGATTAAAATCTCAATCTAAGCTTTTATAATTGAAATGAAGTATGAATTCCTCTCCCTTAATTATAGCAAAACAACTTTTCAAACCCTGCAACTTTGCAATTTGAAACTTTTGTTTTCTATAATTAACATTGCTAACTTGCAACACTTACCATAATAATTATGCTCCCACTAGCATAATAATTAATATCTTACTAGCATAACACTTATGCTCCCACTAGCTTTGACATGAACCCAGAAATCAGTTGGACTTCTAGAAATCAATACTTATTAACTTCCTTACCAAAGTTCAGATTTCCGATACGAGATGCTTCGATAAGACTTTATGTAGGCTTCTCAAACTCATACACCTTTCCTTAGATAGCTCGCATGTGCGTCTAAACAATTTTAGAACTTACAACAATAAGTCTTGTAACATCCGGTTTTCCAGGTATATTAATTTAAGCATTTATTTTAAGGATTTTGGGTGGACTCGACGAGTTGGTGCCTCAACTCGTCGAGTGGGATTGCGACTTGGTGACGTGTTTAATGAATGGACTCGGCGAGTCGGGTATCTGACTCGCCTAGTCAGCGCTGCTGAGGAAAACCCGAATTGCTTGGGTTTGTAGCCTATTTAAAGGCTCTTATGGCCTCCATTTGCGGCCACACTTTCCCTTGAGAGACCCTAATCGATCCAGAGAGCTTAGAGAGAGAGAGAGAGAGGGAGCTAATTTCTTCATTTTTGGTGCATTCTTGCAAGGAAGAAGGAGAGGGTTCAAGCTCAGCTGTCTAGAAGGGGCTCAGATCTTTCACTATTTCATTCAAGGCTGCTGTTGAAGGTATGAGTTCATACCCGTTTTCATTTGATTCGTAGATCTCATGAATTTAGGGTTTCTTTACCCTCTTTTAAGTTGAGTTATGAAATATGTGAAGTCTCTTTGAGGCTTAGACATCAAATCTGGACCATGAGAGGTCCAGAGATCCCCAAGAACCCAGCTTTATGCAGTCACATAAGAATATTGAGCTTATGACACCATTATGAGGGTTATTTTGTCAAATAGAGCTAGATGAGTGATGCATGGTCATAAAGGTCGAACCTTTACGTGATTAATGAGCCTTTAGTGCATAGATCTGAAGTTTGGGAAAGTATCTTGCACTAAATCGTCTGAATGCAAAAGAGTCTTAATAGACTCGCCGAGTCGAGCCGCTGACTCGGCGAGTAGCCCAGGGTTTTGTCCCGATGAACTGAGTTAGATGGTGACCCGTCGAGTTAGGGGTTAGCTCGTCTAGTTGGAGCTTACTGGGGTTGCCATGAATCGAATGGACTCGACGAGTCTCCCGAGTGCACTCGACGAGTCTGGTCAAAGTTGGACCGTTGACTGGAGTTGACTTCTGTTGACTTTAGGGTTTGGTCAAAATGAGTGAAAGAGGTCAGGGAAGGGTAGAATGGTCTTCTACCCACTTTTAAGAGATAAGAGGAGAATATTAATTTGAAATATTAATTTGTGATAGGCGGAGGCTAGACTGAGGATTTCGGGCACGAGACATTTACTAGCTATCTTACGAGGTGAGTCTTCTCAAGTTGGTATCAGAGCCTTGGTTTGAGGGATTCGGATACACCTTCGGGCATATCTGGACTCAAACTGAGGATTTGAGAAAATTTTTCAAAAAGAAACAATTTTTCTAAAAAGAGTAAAAGATTTCCAGAACAAGCGGAAAAGAGCAGTGTACAATCAGCCAACGCCCGAACGGTGATTTCCTAAAATACCCTTACGTTACGTGTTATGATATTATGAGATGTGTTTTGCATGCTAGAGTAGGCTAGGTAGTTCATATGTTAGGACTAGAGTGGCCTGATTTGTGATGCCTTAGCTTAGGAGTTTATGTTGCTGTGAGTAGCTCTGAGTGTACTTAGGTAGCAGAGAGTAGCTTATAGCTGTGTTCAGAGTGGTATAGAGTACTTGCGAGTTGGGATCCTAGGAGGAGGACGTGGGGTGGATACGGATATAATGTGGAAGGTTGTAGTGGGCCGTACTACTGAAAGCATCGGATCGGTAAGCATTCCAAGTAAGAATCCTCAGGGTGCTAAGGAACAAGTAGGAACGGTTGGTCGAGTGTGAGCAATCTCGGTCAAGTCTCTGATTATTTTATGTTGTGTTTCAGAGGCATCATGGTGGTTACGCGCCACAACGCAGGAGACAGTGGTACCAGCGGTACCAGTGATGAGGAGATTCGTAGGTTGATTCACGAGGAGGTGGTCGCAACCATTTGAGCTGAGATACCAGAGATGTTTGGGTCTATCAAGACCATGCTGATTGAGACATTTGACGAGCGATATGCTGCTCTTACCGAGGCTGATGTTGATGCAGCCACCGCAGCCGTCGCCGCTGCTAGGCCACAGGGGGTGACTCGTTGCTGTACCGGGAGTTCAGCAACACAAAGCCACCAGAGTTTGATGGGACTCAGGATCCGATAGCCGTGATGAGATGGATCTCTGACATTGAGGGATGCTTCTACACATGTTCTTGTCCAGAGCATCTGAGGGTACGGTTCGCGTTGAACCAGCTTCGCTTGGGAGCGAAGGACTGGTGGAAGTTTGTGACAAGTAACTTTACTACTGCAGAGCTTACCGCAGTAACCTGGGAGAGGTTCACCACTATGTTTCTAGACGAGTACGTTCCCCCGGTGGAGAGGAAACGGTTGGCCCATGAGTTCTTGTCCCTCAAGCAGGGGACTGAGTCTGTGACTGTGATCACACGGATGTTTCATGAGAGGGCGTTGTTTTGCCCTGAGCACGTGTCTTCTGAGCAGGCACATATGAGCCGATATCTGAGCATACTGAGGAGAGACATTCGCGAGTTCGTGGCGAACTCGACATACCGAACATTTACCGAGCTCCAAGCAAATGCTCGGAAGAGGGAGACTGGGCTAGAGACTCAGGCCAGGGAGGAGGCGGAGTCTCAGAGGAGGGATAGGCGGTCAGCAAAGTCTCAGCCGGCGGCCAAGCGGGCAAAGCCCTCAGATTCGAGATCGAGAGGTCAGAAGGGCCGCACTTGTGGGAAGTGCGGCAAGAGCCATGATGGAGTGTGCAGAGCAGGTGTGTGTTACAAGTGCGGGAAGGAGGGGCATATCACGAGGGATTGCCCCAAGGGATTTTCGGTGTGCTTCCATTGCAACCAGACTGGCCATAGGAAGACCGAGTGCCCGCAGTTGCTTCAGGGATCAGCGCAAGGATTTGCGCCTTCTACTACTCGAGCTACAGAGAGTCGGCCCGCGAAGGCCGAGGCACGAAGGCTCGCGGTAGAGCCTTCCAGTTGACAGCGGAGGAGGTCCGCGCAGCACCCGATGTTGTGGCTGGTAAGTGATCTTTTGCTTATTCTTTTGTTTATATATGGTGCTTATTTGTGATATCTTTAGGTACTTTTCTTGTGAGTGTTGTACCTGCTTTGATGTTGTTTGACGCGGGTGCGAGCCGATCCTTCGTATCGCTAGCATTTAGTCGTCACATCAGTATCTGACGTGAGGCGTTGAGTCGACCTTTGAGAGTCTCCATAGCTGATGAGCATGCTGTTTTTGCGACTGATGTGATTCGGGGATCTGTGCTGGAGATTTTTGGAGTCGAGTTTCCGATAGATTTGGTACCTATCGCGATGGGGAGACTGTTGGATTAGTGTCTAAGTCCATAACTATATTTGGTATGTACTTGACCCGACTCGGCATGGTCCATTTGGGTTGCATGGCATCATGCATTTGGATAGACTAAAATGAGAGAAATAACACTTAAGGTTTGGTAATATATTATAAGTTCTAATATATTAATAAGATTATTTAATTAGTATTGATCAAGAATTAATTTGGAATTAATTAAGTGATCAAAAGGAGACTAATTAAATATATGGGTTGATTGTGTAAATCATCCATACTTATATAGTGGGCTAATGCTCCATGGATTATCAAGTTGGGCTAAAACCCATAGGATGCTCCATGGATGCTCCATGGTGTTTTTGTACCCATGGATCATGGAAATGAAAGGCCATGATAATTAGGGTTTACATGGTGTAACCCTAATTGTGACACACTATATAAGCATCTTATTCTTCCCAAAATTGGCAACCATGTGAGACTATAAGAAATGGTGAGGGCTAGCCGATTTCAAGAAGTGTTCATTTCTCTCTAAGTTATTCCAAGTGCATTTGATGTTGTGTGAACCATTTGAGGTGTCACACTTGGGGCACTCGGCTCTTAAGCATCAAGGATTCAAGCTTCATAAAAAGGTATGTCTTCAAACTTGTTTTTATTACCCAAGTATCAAAGATTGTATGCTAGATAGGGTAATACCTTGGAATATTCATATTTGCATGTATAATAGAGAAAACATAGATCCAAGGTATTTAGGGTTGCATGTACACTTAGGAGTGTTAGAATGCTCAAAACCCAACAGTGGTATCAGAGCCTAGGCTTGTTTTCAATTATACTTGATGCAAAGTGCTGAAAAATGCTAAAAAAGTCGATTTTCGGGTTGTCTGGGCACTGGACTCGCCGAGTCCACTGATGAACTCGCCGAGTCCATGAGGAAACTCATCCTACTCGTCAAGTAGGTTCATACACTCGACGAGTAGGACCCCCTGACAGCATATTTTCGACTTTTCAGGCTGGAATTGGACTAGAATCATTACCCTAAGCTGTTTTTGAACCTATAAACCTGTTATTGATGTGGTAATGTTCATTCTAATCCAATTTCAAAGATAATTGTCAATAGATTCATGTTTTGTATTAGTTTAATGGTTAGTCTAATTACAAGAAAAAGTTTGATTGAATTATCTTGTTCTTATGAGTTGCTTAGATTAATAGAAAAGTTATGTGAAATTGTTGTTTTTAATCCATTTTAATCTAAGAGTTGATTCTAAAATGTGTTTTTGTAACTTGTCCTCAAGTCACATGAAAAGTCACATTTAAGATTCATAAAACTCATAAATATTTCCATAGGTTATGAATAAAGAAAAGTCATATTCTTTTAATAGTTTAAAGTCTTCCATAACTTGTCCTCAAGTTATGGAACTTGAAGAATTTTTTTATATTAAAACTACTTTAAACACATATGTTATGGAATTGGAAAAGTTTTTGAATAATTCAAAACTTGCCCTCGAGTTTTGGAATTTGAAAAGTTTTCTTTCATGAATACTCTAATTCCAAGTTAAGCCCTTAGAATTTTTAAAAAGTTAAAAAAAATTCAACCCTTATACTTTATAATATTATAAGTTAATAATATTTATATATATGTATAAGAGCAAGTCGTCTTGCCATTAGTAGGCCTCATTCACGAAGTCGGTCTATAAGGGGGTATAAGGTTACTGCCTATAAAATGGCAGTTTAATGGGTGTGCACTCTCACCCACCGCTTCCTTGACTGGTGGAGGGTCGTTAGCCGAACAGGTAGGACAAGGACTATAATTCTCCCTTCATTAAAAGTATTAATGATAAATACTAAGTAACTAAACTCTTATTAATACCCAATCTTAGTTACTTAGGAAAATGTGAATAAGGTGCTAACCCATGAAATTACACTTTACACTTTGCTTAAGTCGGTTAGTGGAGCGTGTGTGGTTAACCGGCACACTAGCTTGATTTAACAAGGTAGGCAAAGGGTTTCTTAAAGTTTATCATAGGCCGGTGGAGCATGTGTGGTTAACCGGCACATCGGTTGAGTGATAAACATTTAAGAGTACCAAGTAATTTGCATGGTTACTTCACACCTTGTTTTGTGATCCTCGGCATCCCAGTCACAAAACCTGAAGGGCACACTCGAGATTGAAACATGCCATTTAAAAGTTCAATGAATCTCAAAAGAATCTAGGAGTTTCAAAACCAATTAAAACCTAATAAATTATTTCGTTTTCATGGTGGAAATTGGTGAATCGTCATTCACCTACCTTCAAATATTCTATAGCTTGGATTACGGCATCCCTCTTCCAAGTTATAAAATATTGTGTTGGGTCCTAGCCTTAATATTTCATATTGGGTGTTATATTAAGGACCTTGAATCAACTTTCTTGAATATCTCCCAAAAGATGTCTAGTTCAGTCATCTGTGATCTTCCCAAATCTCTTGGAACTTTACTTCCTCCAACTCCTCCAATTATTCTCCCTAACCCACAAGTTCAAGGTCACTCAAACCCTATTGGCAAGCAAGGTCTATGTGTGCTCACATCTTGGAGATGAAGTCACATATTGACAAGCCGGAAGAGTTGGGTGTCAAAGTCTTAAGAAAGTTGGATGCTCAATCACTTTCTAAGTCACATAGTAAGTTCCTTATGGACTACTATGTAAAGGACTATGACATGACCCTTAATGATCTTATCTATTTGCTTTATGCTGCTTAATCAGCAATGATTTGGGGCACTGGCAGAGCAAATTTGATTAAAAGATCAACTTCCCAAACCTTCAATGGACATTGACAATGGTAACATTGGATACCCAGTAAAAACTTTCTCTTCCCAATGGAAAGGGATCAGCCATAGTCAACTCGGTTGACCAAATGGTAAAGAGAAAGATAAGTCTAAGATAGTACAGTGCACCATTCCCAAAGGGTCCATATGTTTCTGTTGCCAAAGGAAGGGGCATTGATTGCGAAGCTGCCTATTTATCTGAAAGATCATAAGGTTGATCAAGTCAAGAAGTTTGACTCTACTTCAGGTAAAGTCCACTATCTAACTCTGTTAAGTTTCTATTCTGAGATTCTTGTTACATGATGTGACTGGGTCACATGTTGATGTTTTAAGAATCAAAGTAAATTGAAGAAACTTAAAAGGAAGTGTATGCTGATTCTGATCACAAAGATGGATCTTGATTGCATGGTTCAGTGATCAGAATTTTGAGTTGTTACTTAGCAGTTATGATATACTGCTTAGGAATAGATAACAACAAGTCTTTCATATGCTTTTGCACTGTAAGGATAAGTTTTTCCGCAAAGTTTTAAAATTAACGAATTTTTTGATTTTATTTATTCTAAGTATCCTTACAATGGAATTTGTGAAAAAATGTTTCTTATATGATTCCATTGATAGCAATATTGGAAAATGGATTTGTTTCTTCCATTTGTGGTAGTGTCTAAATTGACCAAATAAGGAAAGATTCTCATCACCCAAGGTTTCAGTTGGATAGAAACTTGGAAATCATGCAAGTTGTATAGTATGATGAATGAGAATTTTCATCTTCGGAAAATTAAGATTAATTCCTTGTTCACATGTATATGTGAGTCAAGTGAAGGACTAAGGGATCGAGTACACATTCTGGTGCACTGGTCAAGTCCACCACAAAAGATCGATAAGACTATTCTTGGGGTGACTCGGCGAGTTGAGTCGTGTTCTAAGAGTTTTCAGAGTATTAGGACTCGACGAGTCAACGGGTTGACTCGGCGAGTAGAGTCAGTCATGAAGTTTGACTTTGGCCTGGACTTTGACTTTGACCTTCATGGGTGTTAAGGTAATTGGTTATTTATGGCAATGGTCCATTGATGGCTATAGGTGTTGGAGTTTGGGGCAGTGTTTCGGGTTTGTGCTTTCGTGGTTCGGTTCTTCGTTTCAGGTGAGTTATCCTCACTGTACTCAAGGGTCTAAGGCACCAAGGCCGGCCCTTTGAATTGTTATTTATAGCTTGTTATGCTTATGTGATGATATGCTTGCTAGTATCCTGGTAGATAGGATAATGATATGATGTTATGCTCTGTTAGCTTAGTATCCTGAGTGATGGCAAGTTTTGTTGGATCAGCACCCTGGTAGTTGGGTAGTGGTTATATTCATAGACCTGTAGTTGGTATTGCCTTATGTACGTTGGTAGGAGGTTACCTGCGGGATATGTATGTTGAGCAGTAGCAGAAGGCATTCCATCCCGGTAGGATGATAGGGCCCTAGTATGTTGGTTCTGTAGGGTGTTATGTGGTTGCCTGTTATGTGTGCATGTTTGCTAGTGTAGGGGCATTCCAACCCGATGGTTGTGGGCCAGGAGTATTCCATCCAGGTGGGATGATTGGACTCGTAGTAGGTTGGCATTCCAACCCGATGGTTGAGGGGCCTGGGGTATTCCATCCCGAGGGATGATTGGACCCATAGTAGTAGTTATTGTATGTATAGGAAGTGGGGCATTCCAACCGGATGGTTGTGGGCCAGGAGTATTCCATCCCGGTAGGATGATTGGACTCATAGTATGTTGGCATTCCAACCCGATGGTTGAGGGGCCTGGGGTATTCCATCTTGCGAGATGATTGGACCCATAGTAGTTATTATTATACGTATAGGTGTATGGGCATTCCAACCCGATGGTTGTGGGTCGAGAGTATTCCATCCCGGTAGGATGATTGGGCTCGTAGTATGTAGGCATTCCAACGCGATGGTTGTGGGCCAGGGGTATTCCAACCGGAAGGTTGATTGGACCCATAGTAGTTCTTTGTTGCATGCGTATGTTTATGTGTGTATGGGTACTTTGGGGGAACTCACTAAGCTTTCGGGCTTACAGTTGCAGTTTATTGTTTCAGGTACTTCAGGAGATCGTGGCAAGGTGAAGGCATGATCGTACCGCTCCTCATGTTTTATGATTTATGTGATATGGTTCTGGGGGATACTCTGATGTCTAAACTATTTTGAAAACAAGATGTATGAACTTAATGGTTTTTGAATGAAATAAAATGCTTTGAATTGGTTGGAATTTTTGGGTGTTACAAGTTGGTATCAGAGCCTTGGTTTGAGTGAACTGTTGTGATGCTACAGGAATCCGTAGTACTCACTAGTCAGAGGTTGTTGTGATGCTACGGGAAGCCGTAGTACTCACTAGTCAGAGGTTGTTGTGATGCTACGGGAAGCCGTAGTACTCACTAGTCAGAGGTTGTTGTGATGCTACGGGAAGCCGTAGTACTCACTAGTCAGAGGTTGTTGTGATGGTACGGGAAGCCGTAGTACTCACTAGTCAGAGGTTGTTGTGATGCTACGGAAAGCCGTAGTACTCACCAGTCAGTGAGAGGTTGATGTGATGCTACGGGAAGACGTAGTGCACACAAGTCAGCGAGAAGTTGTCATGATAAAGTACTCTTTGATTAGAGCATGGCGCAGAAGAGTTTTAGGCATGGCATGGCCCTAATTTATGAGTTTTTGGGAACCTGGTGGCCGGACCAGGGGCGAGACTGGGGTCTCCTCAATGATAGGAAGTCATTATGTTCTGAGTAAGGTGTGGTCATCGCAATCTGAAAGAATGGGATAAGTGAGGTACTCATGGGTTGCGGGAAATGAGTTCTGAGTTGGGTGCTTCGTTGGGACGAGTGGTTCTAACTCTGGGTCGGACCAAACTCTCGAGTTTGAGTTTGGCTCTGGTGGTGCGTTGAATAGGTGAGATGAGATTCTGGATTCTGAGGTGGGTTCCATGTTGAGGAGTATTGTTTGTCATCTGATTTCTTAGACCTGTGTGGTTCAGTACTCGGGTACAGGAGGTACCGCAAGTTGCATGGAACGATAAGTAACAGATGACAGAGGTCGGGGTTGAGTCGATCTCCAGTTGGGGAGGTAGAATTCGCTTAGGGTTAAGCGAACTTCATTATTTGTGTGTCACATTGGGCCGATGTGGTTATAGTAAGAAGGAAACCATGGAGACGGTTGGGATAATGCAACAGATGACCCTGGAGGTTCAACTGTTGGGTCGAGATCAGTTCTGGTACTCAGTGTTAAAAAGGGATACGAGGGATGCAGCCGAGGCTTATGATTTTAGATGTCTGAGGACTTCTGAGCGAGCATGATTCTCTTGTGTCAGAGAACAGGATGTTGAAAGTTTATTGTTCGGATGGATTCTGATAGTAGTTCAGTGGATGAGCCCTGGTGGGATGTAAACCCTTTCGTTCCTTGGGGCGTGATTCGGACTGTTTTGGTACGTTGGTATGAGCGATCGATATCCGATTGTCGGATTTTGTTTTGTAAGAATCAGAGGAGCAGTGAGTTATCAGGGTTTGATGTTCGAAGAGCGAATATCATGGTGATAGCGTGAGTGGAGGGTCTGGCGGCAGGCCAGGCCACTAGAGTTTCCCGATTCTGGGAAGGTCAGAAAGGGGTATTTTAGCGACAGAGGGGCCGGTTTTGTTCCAAATTTGGAGTTCCTGGTCGGATCCAGGTATTCATGGAGAAAGATATCGTTTTGGTGTGAGGACCTCTCAGTGGTGCTTTTCGACTGTTTGGTTTCTATCTATGTAGTTGAGGAGCGATTTCGAGGGCGAAATCTATTTCAAGTGGGGGAGAATTATAACATCCGGATTTCCAGGCATGACAATTTGAGTATTCCTTTTGAGTTATGGGGAGGGACTCGACGAGTCGACGCCTAGACTCGTCGAGTAGGATCGCGATTTGCTGACTGGATTAATGATTGGACTCGACGAGTCGGCTTGGTGACTCGACGATTCTACGCTGGCGGCGGAAACCCTAAATCTCGGGGTCTGTGTCCTATTTAAAGGCCTTTATGGCCTTCATTTGCGGCCATTACACCCCTGAGAAACCCTAGAGAGCAGAGAGAACGTTTGTAGTGCAAGAGGAGGGCTAATTCATCATTATTTGGTGTGTTTTAGCAAAGGGAAGGGAGGATTTAGAGCTAGGCAGTCTTGTGGGACTCAAATCTTCCATCATTTGGTGCAGAGCTGCTGTGGGAGGTAAGGATTCATGTCCATTTTCATTGAGTAATAGATTTCATGAATCTAGGGCTTTTTCTCTTCTTTTTGGTAAGAGATCTAGTGTATGTGATGTCCCCTTGTGTCAATATCATCAGATCTGGACCTTTAGAGGTCCAGAGAGTCCCTATTCTCCAGCTTTATGTAGTCCTTTATGAGTTTGGGGCTTAGGTTATCATTTTAAGGGTTATTTTGGCATATAGAGGTGATAGTGTGATGCATGGACCTAAAGTTCGAACCTTTTCGTGATTATCATGCTTGGGAAGGTCAGATCTCTAGATTGGAGAAGCAGATCTGACCTCAGAAGGTCATTTGAGTGTGAGCATGGAAGCAACTCGCCGAGTTCATAAGTGGACTCGACGAGTCGAGTCGGGGTTGCCCCGCGAATCGTGACAGGAGGAACCCGTCGAGTGGAGGGATGACTCGACGTGCCAAGAGAGGCTGGAAGGATTTAGAGGACCCGCATGGACTCGCCGAGTCGCCCATGTGCACTCGACGAGTCGGGTCAAAGTTGACCGTTGACTTCTATTGACCTTAGGGTTTTGGTCAAGGCTGATTCAAGGGAGTTCATGGAGGGGTAGAATGGCCTTCTACCCAATCTTTAGAAATGGGGCTATGAGAGAATATTGATCGTGAATGTTATTTGTATAATAGGAGGAGGCTAGGTCGAGACGTTGAGCTCGAGAGTTTATCCGACTTCATTGAGGTGAGTCTTCTCACTATACTGTACCTGGAAGGGTACCTATGTGTGACCGGAAGGTCTTATATGCTATGAGATGTATGAGATGTATGTTGTTATGTGATATGTATGTGTTATGTATGTTATGTATGACAAGGACCGGAAGGTCAAGATGATATGGACCGGAAGGTCAAGAGGTTACGGACCGGAAGGTCGATACGGGTAGGACCGGAAGGTCGAACGGGATTCGGGAAAGAAGTCCCCTGAGACATTTGGATCAGAAGATCCCACAGAGATATGGCCTGGAAAGGCGTAGGTGTTGTATGTGGTATTCTGGGGAACTCACTAAGCATTTATGCTTACAGTTGTTGTGTTATGTGTTTCAGGTACTAGCGACGATCGCGGGAAGGCGCCGGCAGGATCCGTACACACTCATGGAGTTTATGTCTTGAGATTCTGGGATATGTTTTGTTGTGATAACATTGGATACATTATGTTTTGATACTTCCTTATGAATAAAAGTATGTTTTAAAATGAAAAATTGTTTTGGAAATTTACGTCGTTACAAGTTGGTATCTGCCCCTGCCGCCGTGCGAGCTACTGAGGTTCGGCCGGTGAAGGCCGAGGCATCGAAGGCTCGCGGGAGAGCCTTCCAGTTGACTGCGGAGGAGGTCCGCGCAGCGCCCGATGTCGTGGCTGGTATGTATTCTTTCATTTATTTATGCTGAGTTTGAGGTGTTGTGCTTATATTATGATATGCGTAGGTACTTTTCTTGTGAATTCTGTACCTGCTTTGGTGTTATTTGACTCGGGTGCGAGTCGGTCATTTTTTTCCTTAGTGTTTAGTCAGCACATCAGTATCCGACGAGAGGCGTTGAGTCGACCTCTGTGAGTTTCTATAGCTGACGAGCGAGCGGTGTATGCTACGGAAGTGGTTCGAGGATGTGTACTCGAGATCTTCGGTGTTGAGTTCCCGATAGATCTAGTCCCGATTGCAATGGGGGACATATGTGTCATAGTGGGCATGGATTGGTTGAGCCGATTTGGGGATGTTATAGACTGCGAGCGACAGTTGGTAACGATACGAGACCTTTGTGGGGGAGTACTTACGGTGTACGGCGAGGGTACCCGATGTGGGTCAGCGTTTTGTTCGGCTGCCAGAGCGAGACAGAGTTTACAGTAGGGCTGCAGCGGGTTTGTAGCCTATGTGATGGACACACAAGTGGCCGCTGGGAGGCCAAGTTTGATTGATGACGTTCCGATAGTGCGTGAGTTCCCGGATGTCTTTCCCGAGGAGTTGCCGGGTGTGCCTCCCGAGAGGCAGGTAGAGTTCCGCATCGATTTGGTTCCGGGGGCAGCGCCTATCGCCAAGGCGCCTTATCACCTTGCGCCGCCAGAGATGCAGGAGTTATCCTCGCAGCTTCAGGAGCTGCTGGGGAAGGGGTTTATTAGACCGAGTAGTTCCCCTTGGGGAGCGCCGATCCTTTTTGTCAAGAA
This sequence comes from Lactuca virosa, assembly GCF_052849685.1. Classification (NCBI taxonomy): domain Eukaryota; kingdom Viridiplantae; phylum Streptophyta; class Magnoliopsida; order Asterales; family Asteraceae; genus Lactuca; species Lactuca virosa. The sequence goes on from NC_136434.1 coordinate 293,686,616, forward strand.
AAAGGATGGTTCACACCGGATGTGCATTGATTACCGGGAGTTGAACAAGTTGACGGTCAAGAACCGTTACCCATTACCGAGGATCGACGATTTGTTCGATCAGTTGCAGGGAGCGTCTTGGTTCTCCAAGATTGATCTGAGGTCTGGATATCATCAGATGAGAGTGCGTGATGAGGATATCCAGAAGACAGCGTTCAGGACTCGTTATGGGCATTACGAGTTCGTGGTGATGCCTTTCGGGCTCACCAATGCACCGGCAGCGTTCATGGATCTCATGAACAGGGTGTGTAGGCCGATGCTGGATCGTTCGGTGATCGTGTTCATTGATGATATTTTGGTGTATTCGAGATCTAGAGAGCAGCACGAGGAGCATCTGAGAGAGATTCTCGGGGTATTGAGGTTGGAGAGGCTTTATGCCAAATTCTCCAAGTGCGAGTTCTGGTTACGGGAGGTCCAGTTCTTGGGGCATCTCGTCAACCAGAATGGGATTTTGGTCGATCCGGCCAAGATTGAGGCGGTTATGAGGTGGGAGGTGCCGAGATCACCCACCGAGATCAGGAGTTTTCTAGGATCGGCCGGCTATTATTGGAGATTTATCAGGGATTTCTCCAAGATCGTCGTGCCTCTCACCAGGTTGACCCGGAAGGGTGTTGCTTTTTCGTGGGGTCCGGAGCAGCAGACCTCGTTTGAGACACTTCGCCAGAGATTATGCGAAGCCCCAGTGTTAGCCCTCCCGGAAGGGATGGAGGATTTTGTGGTGTATTGTGACGCATCGATATCGGGGTTGGGTGCAATACTTATGTAGAGGGGGCATGTGATAGCGTATGCATCGAGGCAGCTGAAGCCTCATGAGACGAGGTATCCCACCCATGATCTGGAGTTGGGGGAAGTGGTGTTCGCCCTCAAGATCTGGCGTCACTATTTATATGGGGTTCGGTGTACCATATACACGGACCACAAGAGCTTGAAGTATTTGATGGATCAGCCCAATCTGAATATGCGCCAGAGGAGATGGTTGGACGTAGTAAAGGATTACGATTGTGAGATCCTGTACCACCCGGGCAAAGCTAATGTTGTAGTTGATGCCCTGAGCCGTAGGGCGGAGAGTGCCACGGTTCGAGACATTTGTATGCGACCGACAGTGATGACTCCGGTGTTGGACACCATTCGGGGGTGTGACAACCCGATATTTAAAGTCAATATAATGACCTAAAGTCAAGTATTATAATCTATTTTTGGAATCAATAGAAGTTAGCGTCAAAAATGAAGTGTTCTAAAATCTAAATTGGGTTGCATAAAATGATAGATATCGTGTCAAGGTTTCCAAAAATATAAAGAACACTCAAATCCGAGTCATAACGAAGAAGTTATGACCAATCAAAGATCCGCGTCAAAACCGGTAAAACACTGTTAAGCGTAAAAAGTGAAACTTCAATAAAATACTTTTTAGCCTTCGGTATCTAAACGAAAGTCGTAGATTACGTTAAACCGTGAGCATGCATAAAAAGAACGCCCAAATCTGACTTCGTATGAGGAAGTTATGATTTTTCGAAGTTTCGGATATAACGGTAGACAGTTAAAAACTCGAAATAGAGATCGAGCGATTTTTAGCCAACGCAACCTAAACGAGAATCGAAGGTCTCGTGAATAGTAGTACAACGGTGAAAAGACAGACGAAAACGGACGTCGGATGAAGAAGTTATGGATTTTTAACGGACTTTTCCTGTCCCGGCCTGTTAAAAATAAATAATTTAAAATAAATTCAAAACTAGCCGACGGAGTCTAAATGAAAGTTGTAGATTACATTCTCACCTATGTGTTCATATAAATAACGTCAAAAACAGAGCTCGTATGCGAAAGTTATGGATTTTACAAGTTTGAGGCACACAAACCAAGACGATTTACGCCCAGCGTACCCTCGTACGCCCAGCGTACCCTCGTACGCCCAGCGTACTCGGATGCTAGGTCTCGGTTCGTCCACGTCGCTCTAATGCTTCGTCCGAGGATGCGGTAATCCATGACGCATGCGAACGCGCCGCGTAACCTCGCTGGTACTCCCCGCGTACGCGAGGGTTCCAGCCCCTATAAAAGGGATGCGAGAGTTCCGGGTTTCTTTGCTCATTTTCTCTCGTTCTCTTGCGTTTTTACCTCGTTTTTCATGCAAGAAATATCCCGAAGTCCCGGTTTTCATATCCAAGTCCCGAAGGAAGATTTACGCTCCCGAGATTCCCTAGAATCCCGAGAAATCCGCTTCCTCCTGTCGAAGTTTTGCTCGATTATTGCCTTATCTTTTTCAACCCGCCTCTTCAACCAGGTGAGTTCATACCCCTACGTTTTTCCGAGTCTTTCATGTTTTCAGGGGGGGGATACAAGCAAAAGCACAAGTAATCTTGGGCTTAAAGTATATTATTTTGTTTAAGATAATTATACTTTCAATATACTTTGAACATGGAAAATAGTTTTTACCAAATGTGTTAAGAAATCAACTCGCAGAAACGGTTTTCAAAACTAAGACAACGAACTTATGAATCATGAAGTAAAAGATATCATTTTATAAAAGGATTCATGTTAATTACAAAAAGGGTTTTCAGCATTATTACTTGTAAATTTGTTAGCCTAAGTTGGAGACACGTCCTTGATAACACTCACCACCGAAACAGAGTGTAGGACTAACACATATGACCAGAATCTCTTGTAGGGAGAGTGTGACTGTTGTGTATAGATCTATACGGGATTGACAATCCCGCACCTAAACTGTTAGCTACAGTTAGACCGGCAGGTCTGGGGTGACAAAGTCATAAAGGATACTGGCCCCGATACGTGCCATATCAAGTTAATGCATGGTTATAAAACTCGCAATCTAGATAATAGCGATTTACTTACGTAATAATGGATCAAATGAACTAACCTCATAGTGATAATCAATTGATTACTAGGGAGTATTAATAATACCTTCCGGATTCAGTTCACCATGTTTTTATTAGTTTTAATTATGTAATAAGGCTAATGTACCTCACTGGGTGTAACCAGGGTTTTTAAAAGAAAACTGTTTTTATCATTATAAGTATGGTAGATACTTGTACACCTCAGTTTAGAACAGATAACCAACCATCAACTTTTAGGGAAAATATAGGATTTTCCCGGGATAACCCGGCTATTCAAAAACAGATTGTTTAACGTGTAACCAACGGATATTCATATTCATTCCACGACACCTTGGATTGTACATATCTTGTATGAATCTGGAAATCATGGAAGGAATGGGTTTTCAAACACGCTTTTCATAAGAAAATATAGGATTTTCTTGAAGAACGCTTTTCAAAAAAAAAAATTAAAGAACATTTTTCCACCAAAACTAAATGCCTATGAACTCACCAGCTTTATGCTGATATTCTTTCAAAACTGCTTGTATTCTCAGGGGATTCAGTAATACAGATAAAACATCAGCTTTTGGAGAAGAGACGCTAAGACGTCAATCTTAAAACTTATTGAATCATCATATTGTAATTATTTTGGGAAATGTATTGTAAACAACAATGTAACTTTTATATTATATATATGATGGTTGTGTGTACTTTCTTTACAAATATTCAACTATTATGATACTACGTGAAGTCATCCGCCCCCGAATGTTTCCGCCATTCTGGTTTGGGGGTGTGACAGATTGGTATCAGAGCATTGTTTATAGTGAACTAAGTATATCGAACCACATAAGATATACAAACTATAAATGCAAAGGGACTAAAACCCTCTGACAAAACGTTTTCACAAACTATACTTTTAAGAAAAGTACTATTTTTATAAGTACATGCATGCATCGGTCTAGTATCATAGTCAAAACTATACAAAAGTATTAAGGCAAGTTGCGACGCTACGATTAGGCCTCAGGGTATGTAATCAGATGGAGAGTAAATATAGCCTGATCAACTATATTTATCCTGGATGTGACCAACGTATGTCGAGAAATGGTCATAGCGAGCAACAAGTCAAAAACATACCAAAGAAAATACTAGAATCAAACTTACAAATTTGAAATACTAAAGGAGTATTTTATAAAACCATAAGAACTATAATAATCGTGCGAACCTCGATATTTAGTTAAAATTATGAATCATCAAATAAATAGAATCTTATTCAAAAACTAAAAACCTTCACTAGCAGGTCTATAATTGCAAAATGCATACTTTAAAGTTACACATGATTAGAATTTATAGGCTTAGGATTTATGATTTCGCTTTAGGCCCTTTTCCTTGTTTGGATGTGGACTTAAGGTGAAGCTACTGATCTAACGGCCTATTCAGTCTTGATTGTATGTGATTTGTATACACTAGGTAATTATAGGAGGACCCGGTGTAGGTCATATCACAAAAACTACCTTCTTACCCTTAAGTTGTATTTATATTTCTCTTATCCCTAATCTCGCTTAGATAAAAATGGCTGGATTCCATCCTCCTAGAGATCTGTACTATCCTAATCAAGAGAACGCTGGTTGGCTCGGTGCCGAACCAAAAGATGAGCCGCAATTTCCCCTAGACGATGATTTTCCTGAAGACAACAGTTCCGGATCATAAGCTTATAATCCACCTCCAGTTGCTCAGAACCCTAACCCTCGTCAAAACTTTCAAGGACCCACACCCCTGTGGGCAGCAAACTTGAACAGATGGAGTCACGAGCAAGGTCAACCCTTACCCCACAACGGAGACCAAAGCTTCTACAATCTGAGCGAGGGAGGTTCAGCAGACAGAATCCTACCTGTTCTGGTTCGTAGGGTCGCTCGTAATAAGGAATAGGGAAGGACAGCCATCAACCGGGTCATGGAGGTTGATGCCGATGCAGGAGTCAATACAGTTCGCATTCGCCATCTGGAGACTGCTCATAGAAGAACCCTGAACCAGAATATGACCCTGCAGAGAGAACTAACTACAACCCAATCTGAAGTTAGGGAACTTCGAAGGCATCAGGCAACGTTTGAAAGACGCATATTGGACATAGAGCGTCGTCTGGCAGAATCAAGGACTCATTCGGGCGATTATCGCCGCAAGTAGAGTCTACTCTATTCTCTCTTTTGGATATAAATTAGGTCTATTTATAGACTCTAGCATTAATTTCATGCTTATACCTTGAACTTTCAGTCGGTTAGGTCTATGTACTGTCAAAATTTTCTCGATTTTGGTGTAATCTGAGTCCTACTCCAAGGTCAATTTTTCCCAATCTTATCACATCTTTGCTACCAATGACATCGGCGAACGTCTAATCTCCTAGGGAAATCTTTGTCCAAATACTTTCATCCTTCTATTGTTAGAACTCTACCAAAATCACACACTTATTTAATGGTTAAACTATGGTGATTGAGTTCACGGATCACTTTCATTATTCTCACTCTTGAAATTCTTATCATTATCTCCATCTTCACACACTTAGTTGATAGGTGATGCGTCTGAAATTAACACCGCCTGTACTCGCAACCAAGAGGAAACTATAGAAACCACAATCTGCCGTTACCTTGTTAAAAACACCGAGGAAAAGTTCGCATGAACCCCCGGGATTCAAACTCTTCATTATGAAGTAATGGAGATCGGTGTAAGAATCGGAAGTAAGACGGAACAGAGATTCAATATACCTATGAAGGAGAAGGACACCCTATAAATATCAAGAGATAACAAATCATTATCACCCAGAATAGAACGGAGGAGGACCACGCGTGTTACACACGAAGTGTTTGAGTGCCTTTTCGTCACAATAATAACTAATAAGTAATGCAACCTAGTGGGTTAACGAATACATTACTCACATTAGATTTCGAACTTATCGTCTCTTCCTGTATTGGCTAATAACAATAATTCGGATCACGAAACCTCAGATCAAGAGTGATTACTTCTCAATTTCATAAGTCAATTTATTGTAGACTCTATTATGAATTACTTTCAAATCTTTTCGAAAACTGAATCATAGTATCCTCCAACCAAAGATAACTTCATTCGGATGACACTCGTCTGATAACCATTCTAGAAACTTCATTCTACTCTTTTACCAGGACTGGATCATAGGGATGTAGATCGAACCATCGAGAACAGTATAACAAAATGAAAAACTTACAGTCGCATGAATGATCGGAATACATCTAGAGCCAACCAAAATCACTCACAAACTCATTTTCTTAACATATAACAGAATCATGCCTCCGAAGAAACGTAACCAAACCGCTGGCAAGGCACCAACCCTTCAGATAGATTTGGCTACTTTTCAAGCTGTGGTCACAGCTGCCGTAGCAGCTGTCATGACTCACCTAAATGCTAACAACACAAATGTTAGTAGAAATGTTATCGACGACCCCAATCACGGTGATAACCAAGTACAACAACGAGTGCCTATTTGTAAAGACACTCCGAACCTCAAACCTAATATTCTGAAACGAAAGTTCGACAAAAAGAAAGGGAGTTGTTCAACTCAAGGAGCTACAGAAGGGCAACAAGCTGGGGCAGTCAATACCCCCATCAGCCATGTTATCCCAACACCGACCACACCGTACTTAGGAAACCTCCCACACTGCGGCAAGTGCAACTACCATCATCATGGGGTCTGCCGAGTACTGCATTGCAATAGATGCAACATAAAGGGGCACACCGCATGTTTCTGTAGGACTCCGGTCAAATTCATCACTTCAACTACCAACGTTGGAACAAGTCGAATATGTCATCTTTGTGGTGAGAAAGGACATTACAAGAGGGACTGTCCAACAGAGAAGAACGACGGGGGAGCAGGAGGAAATTTGACCCCAGAGAATGGGGAAACATAAAAGAACCCTACTATAGTTTGGTACGCTTCCAAACCCCAATAATTTGATTATAATTATAAGTACTCTTTCATTCGAACCAAATCGCAGCATTCATATAAAACTGAGAACCCTATCAGGTAAGCTATGATGGCTTAGTGTAAACATAAGGGACATTTATAATTAAGATTTGTAGATTTAAAGTGAGTGATCCCGCCTCATTTCCTGTTCCTTGTTTGGTTGTGGATTTAGGGCAGGGTTGCTCAGTCAACTGTCTTACCAATCTTAATTATACATGACTTGTGTACACCAAGCAATGATAGAGAGACCTAGTAGGGATCATTCCGTGAAAGTTCATAGTTTCAAATTATCAGAACCCTCGTATTAGTAGTATCCGCCAATTTTGAATTAAAAAGGGGATTCGTAGCAAAATAACATAATAAAACTGAAGACACTGAAAACTTATGTGCGTAGAATTGTTTATTATCCTAGTAATCATCTTTTCCAGAATAACTTAATATCTACTTCGTTGAGAAGTTCCGACATCCTCATCCGACATGGTTTGGCTTGATCCTTACCATGCAAAAAAAAAATTTAAGCCGTGTAAAAGAACTCTTTCCTTAATCAGCTGAAATTCATCCAATCCATAACACAAACCCTTATATCGCCTATGACTTCAAAACTTCAGAAGTACCCATGCGAGGGGTACCACACCTTCTAGCCTGCTCAATAGATAGAAAGCTTGAAACAAAAAGCACCAAAGAAGTCTCAAAAGTCAGTAACCACCCGTAGCATACCCAAGAGATCTCCAAGTACGACCACTTGCACTGCAGGTCAAGTTCAAGAATAGAGTACAAGAACTCATTAGGTTAATCTATCGCTGCTAGTTGTATATGAAAGAGTGGCATATAATTTAGACTCAACAAGATGTAGGATGTGTGATTCCGCCCTATTTCATGTTCCTTGTCTGGTTGTGGACTTGGGGCAAAGCCACCCAACCGAAGGTTTTGTTGATTTAAATTATATACAACTCGTATACACGAGGTGAGGATGGATGAGCCAAGGATGAGTCTTATCATGAACTACAGAGCAAAAGCCCGCATGCTTACTATAACAACTGGAGATACCTGAGTGGGAGTGGTAGCGGATTGCAATGGGCTTAAAAATCAAGTTACCAAGGCAACGGATGGACTTGATGCCATTTTGGGTGATCGTCGACAGGTTATCCAAATCCGCATGCTTCCTACCAACAAAGGAAACAGACATGCTGGAGAAACGGACTAGAACCTACATCAGGGAGATTGTGCGACTGCATGGTGTACCAATATCCATTATCTCGGACCGAGATAGTAGATTTACCTCGAGGTTCTGGCAGTCACTACAAAAATCTCTAGGAACGAGACTAGACAAGAGTACCGCCTACCACCCACAAACCGACGGACAGAGTGAGAGGACCATTCAAACCTTGGAAAAATATGCTAAGGGTTTGTGTGATCGATCTTGGTAAGGCATGGGATACCCATTTACCATTGGTCGAGTTCTCGTACAACATTAGCTACCACACTAGCATCAAAGCCAGGGTTTTTAAAAGAAAACTGTTTTTATCATTATAAGTATGGTAGATACTTGTACACCTCAGTTTAGAACAGATAACCAACCATCAACTTTTAGGGAAAATATAGGATTTTCCCGGGATAACCCGGCTATTCAAAAACAGATTGTTTAACGTGTAACCAACAGATATTCATATTCATTCCACGACACCTTGGATTGTACATATCTTGTATGAATCTGGAAATCATGGAAGGAATGGGTTTTCAAACACGCTTTTCATAAGAAAATATAGTATTTTCTTGAAGAACGCTTTTCAAAAAAAAATCAAAGAACATTTTTCCACCAAAACTAAATGCTTATGAACTCACCAGCTTTATGCTGATATTCTTTCAAAACTGCTTGTATTCTCAGGGGATTCAGTAATACAGATAAAACATCAGCTTTTGGAGAAGAGACGCTAAGACGTCAATCTTAAAACTTATTGAATCATCATATTGTAATTATTTTGGGACATGTATTGTAAACAACAATGTAACTTTTATATTATATATATGATGGTTGTGTGTACTTTCTATACAAATATTCAACTGTTATGATACTACGTGAAGTCATCCGCCCCCGAATGTTTCCGCCATCCTGGTTTGGGGGTGTGACAGGGGGCCCAGGCAGAGGCCGTGAGACCGGAGAACCGCAAGAGAGAGCGGGTGATTAGACAGGTACCTGAGTTCGTTACCGATAGCCGCAGGCTTATGACCTTTTAGGGTCGGATTTGGGTGTCGTATGCAGGCGGGGCGCGCACCACTTTGATGGAAGAGGCGCACCGATCAAGGTTCTCGATCCATCCCGAGGCTACTAAGATGTATTTGGATCTGAAGAAAGATTAATGGTGGCCCTATATGAAGAGGGATGTAGCATGGTTTGTTGAGAGGTGCTTGACCTGTCGCAGGGTTAAGGCTGAGCACCAGCGTCTGCACGGCAAGTTGCAGCCACTTGAGGTTCCCCAGAGGAAGTGGGAACAGATTTCCATGGATTTTATCACCAAATTGCCAAGGACCGCGAGGGGTGTCGATGCGATTTGGGTGATAGTAGACCGGCTTACGAAGAGCGCTCACTTCCTTGCTATCAGTGAGAGCTCTTCTGCAGAGAGATTGGCAGAGTTGTATGTGAGGGAGGTGGTATCGCGGCATGGAGTACCGATCTCGATTGTGTCGGATCGAGATGTGCGTTTCACTTCCAGATTCTGGAAGAAATTCCATGAGGAGTTGGGAACGAGGTTGTATTTCAGTACCGCTTACCACCCACAGACAGACGGACGGAGTGAGCGGACGATTCAAACGCTCGAGGACATGCTCCGAGCATGTGTGTTGGACTTCGGGGGAAGTTGGGACACGTATCTGCCGTTGGCTGAGTTTTCTTATAACAACAGCCACCATTCGAGTATTGGTATGCCTCCCTTCGAGTTGTTGTACGGGAGGAGATGTCGGACTCCCATTTGTTGGGGAGAGGTAGGGCAGCGCGTGATGGGCAGCACTGAGATAGTGCTTCAGAGGACCGAGCAGGTACAGCAGGTTAGACAGAGGTTGTTGACGGCTCAGAGTCGCCAGAAGAGTTATGCGGATAGGCGACGATCCGAGCTTGAGTTCCAAGAGGGAGACTTCGTACTCCTGAAATTGTCTCCTTGGAAAGGAGTGATTCGATTCAGGAAGAGGGGAAAGCTGGGGCCCCGGTATATTGGGTCGTTCAGGGTGACCGCGAGGGTGGGCAGGGTAGCATATCGGTTGGAGCTACGTGCGGAGTTGAGCCAGATTCATGATACCTTCCACGTGTCTCAGTTGAGGAAGTGTATAGCCGACGAGTCGGCGGTGGTGCCGCTAGAGGATATTCAGGTGGATGCGAGCCTGAATTATTCTGAGAGGCCAATCGCGATCCGGGATCGGAAGATCAAGGTTCTGAGGAACAAGGAGGTGTCCCTGGTTCAGGTCCAGTGGCAACATCGGAGAGGGTCCGAGCTGACTTGGGAGCCGGAATTGGAGATGAGGGAGCAGCATCCAGAGTTGTTTGCGGAGCAAGACTTCGAGGGAGAAATCTGATTCTAGTGGGGGAGAATTGTAACATCCGGATTTCCAAGTATTATGTTTGATCATTTATTTATGAGTAAAATATAGGGACTCGACGAGTTGAGGCGTAGACTCGTCGAGTAGGACCGCGATTGATAACTGGATTAATGAACGGACTCGACGAGTCGGAAAGGGTGGACTCGACGAGTCCGCGCTGTCAATTGAAACCTTAATTCTCGGGGTCTGTGCCCTATTTAAAGGCCTTTATGGCCTCCATTTGCGGCCACTTCACCCCTGAGAATCCCTAGAGAGCAAAGAGATCGTTTGTGGTGCAAGAGGAAGGCTAATTCACCATTTCTTGTGTGTTTTAGCAAGAAGGAAGGAGGTAGAACAAGCTAGGCGGGTTGAGGAGCTTGGATCCACTTCTATTTGATCAGAGGAAGCTGTTGGAGGTAACAATCTGTGCCATTCTCGTGTTTATTATGATTCTAGTGAAATCTAGGGTTTTCTTTATGCCTCTTTTAGTTGAATCTTGAGTATGTGAGGTCCCAAGGCGAGTTGGTTCATAGATCTGGACCTTAAGAGGTCCAGAGAGTCCTTACCACTCTGCTTTATGCCATACCTTTTGAGTTATGAGCCTAGGAGGCCATTTTAGAGGTTATTTAACCAAAAGATGCTTTGGGTGTGTTGCATGTGTACCAAGATTCGACCTTTACGTGATTATCAAGCTTGGGAAGGTCAAATCTATAGATTAGAAAAGCAGATCTGACCTTAGAAGGTCATTTGAGTATGAACATGGAAGCAACTCGCCGAGTTCATAAGTGGACTCGACGAGTCGAGTCAGGGTTGCCCCGCGATTCGTGACAGGAGGAACCCGTCGAGTGGAAGGATGACTCGATGAGCCAAGAGAGGCTAGAAGGATTCAGAGGACCCACATGGACTCGCCGAGTCGCCCTTGTGCACTCGACGAGTCGGGTCAAAGTTCGACCATTGACTTTCGTTGACCTTAGGGTTCTGGTCAAGACTGATTCAAGAGAGTTCAGAGAGGGGTAGAATGGCCTTCTACCCAATCTTTAGAGATGACACTAGGAGAGAATGTTGATCAGGGATGTTATTTGAATGATAGGAGGAGGCTAGGTCGGGACGTTGAGCACGAGAGTTTATCCGACTTCATTGAGGTGAGTCTTCTCACTATACTGTACCTGGAAGGGTACCTATGTGTGACCGGAAGGTCTTATATGCTATGAGATGCATGAGCTGTATGTTGTTATGTGATATGTATGTGTTATGTATGTGTTATGTATGTTATGTATGATAAGGACCGGAAGGTCAAGATGATATGGACCGGAAGGTCAAGAGGTTACGGACCGGAAGGTCGATACGGGTAGGACCGGAAGGTCTACCGGGATTCGGGACGGAAGTCCCCTGAGACATTTGGATTGGAAGATCCCACAGAGATATGGCCTGGAAAGGCGTATGTGTTGTATGTGGTATTTTGGGGAACTCACTAAGCATTTATGCTTACAGTTGTTGTGTTATGAGTTCAAGGTACTAGCGAGGATCGCGAGAAGGCGTCGGCATGATCCGTACACACTCATAGAGATTATGTTTTGAGATTCTGGGATTTGTTTGTTATAATGACATTGGATACAGTTTGTTTGATATTGTTTTAATGATTTAAAAATGAAAAATTGTTTTGAAAATTTACGTTGTTACAAGTCGACGAGTCAACGGGTTGACTCGGCGAGTAGAGTCAGTCATGAAGTTTGACTTTGGCCTGGACTTTGACTTTGACCTTCATGGGTGTTATGGTAATTGGTTATTTATGTCAATGGTCCATTGATGGCTATAGGTGTTGGAGTTTGGGGCAGTGTTTCGGGTTTGTGCTTTCGTGGTTCGGTTCTTCGTTTCAGGTGAGTTATCCTCACTGTACTCAAGGGTCTAAGGCACCAAGGCCGGCCCTTTGAATTGTTATTTATAGCTTGTTATGCTTATGTGATGATATGCTTGCTAGTATCCTGGTATATAGGATAATGATATGATATTATGCTCTGTTAGCTTAGTATCCTGGAGGATAAGGTATTTAAGTGATGGCAAGTTTTGTTGGATCAGCACCCTGGTAGTTGGGTAGTGGTTATATTCATAGACCTGTAGTTGGTATTGCCTTATGTATGCTGGTAGGAGGTTACCTGCGGGATATGTATGTTGAGCAGTAGCAGAAGGCATTCCATCCCGGTAGGATGATAGGGCCCTAGTATGTTGGTTCTGTAGAGTGTTATGTGGTTGCCTGTTATGTGTGCATGTTTGCTAGTGTAGGGGCATTCCAACCTGATGGTTGTGGGCCAGGAGTATTCCATCCAGGTGGGATGATTGGACTCGTAGTAGGTTGGCATTCCAACCCGATGGTTGAGGGGCCTGGGTTATTCCATCCCGAGGGATGATTGGACCCATAGTAGTAGTTATTGTATGTATAGGAAGTGGGGCATTCCAACCCGATGGTTGTGGGCCAGGAGTATTCCATCCCGGTAGGATGATTGGACTCATAGTATGTTGGCATTCCAACCCGATGGTTGAGGGGCCTGGGGTATTCCATCTTGCGAGATGATTGGACCCATAGTAGTTATTGTTGTACGTATAGGTGTATGGGCATTCCAACCCGATGGTTGTGGGCCGAGAGTATTCCATCCCGGTAGGATGATTGGGCTCGTAGTATGTAGGCATTCCAACCCGATGGTTGTGGGCCAGGGGTATTCCAACCGGAAGGTTGATTGGACCCATAGTATGTAGTTCTTTGTTGCATGCGTATGTTTATGTGTGTATGGGTACTTTGGGGGAACTCACTAAGCTTTCGGGCTTACAGTTGCAGTTTATTGTTTCAGGTACTTCAGGAGAGTGTGGCAAGGTGAAGGCGTGATCATACCGCTCCTCATGTTTTATGATTTATGTGATATGGTTATGGGGGATACTCTGATGTCTAAACTATTTTGAAAACAAGATGTATGAACTTAATGGTTTTTGAATGAAATAAAATGCTTTAAATTGGTTGGAATTTTTGGGTGTTACAAGTTGGTATCAGAGCCTTGGTTTGAGTGAATTGGAGGAACATTCGTGTGAATCCAGTCTCAAATCAAGGAAGGATTTTCAAAATGGTTTTCAAAAGGTTTTCGAAATAAGTAAAGGAGGATGCAGAGGGTACGATCAGCCGGAGCCAGTAAGTAGACCCCAAAATACCATACGGTTATTTGATGTTGTGATATGTTAGAACAACATGCTAGTACTAGGCTAGGGATCTTCAGGAATTGCATGATAGAATTGCCTAATTACATGATGCCTGTTAGCCTAGCGTTTTCCTTATATGAAATTGACATCATTACTATAGTTATTTAGTGTAGGCATCACGGTTATACATAACTAAGATCTTATAGCCTGAGAATGTTTGATTTGGCCTTATGTTCTGTTCTTGTCTGATTGGGAGCTTAGGGTAGGATTGGATATTTGAAAGTTTATAGGGTCCAGCGTTATGTATGACTAGCATACACTAGTGCTGCAGGGTTGGTGAAAGTTTCATGGATGGGTGGGTAGTGAGAGGCTGGGAGGCCAGTGATGAGATAATTAGTATTCCTCTAGGAGTGGGGATTGAGTGCTTGTTATGAATGTTTGTGCTTAGGGCGTTGTGGTGATACTTGAGAAAAATATGGGTAGGTGTGGAAGGTAGTATGGGCCCGTACTACTGAAAGCACAGGACCCATACGCGTGTCAAGGAAGTCACAACCCCTAGGTTGTTGGTTAGAGGTTAGTTCTCGGAGGTTATGCGAGGTATATGAGGATCTTGTTGGTGTATTGCCGTATGGCGGATGCGAGAAGATTCGAGTCAGGATCCGGTTCGGGTTCGGGATCAGGAGAGGGTGGTCAGGATGGATCAGCACCATCCGAGGTTATTGGTCAGATGAGGACGGACGAGTTGCATGCTAGGATTCGGGAGATCCTGCATGAGGAAGTTGCTGCTATGTTCCGGGCCGAGTTACCGGAACTGTTTGGGTCGATCAAGACCGCCATGGTTGAGTATTTTGATGAGCGCTATGCAGCTCTTGCAAAGACAGCGGCCGCGGCAGCCGCAGCGGCTGTGGCAGCGGCAGGGGGAGGAGCCAGTCGGGGTTTTCAGTATCGGGATTTCGATAATACGAAGCCCCCTACCTTTGATGGAGTTCAGGATCCTATCATTGCTATGAGATGGTTGTCAGACGTGGAGGGTTGTTTCTTCACGTGTTCATGCCCTGCGGATCAGAGGGTAAGGTGTACTCTGAACCTTTTGAGGCTCGGGGCGAAGGATTGGTGGAGGTTGACTACGGGATCATATTCTGAAGCGCAGCGGGCTGCGGTTACTTGGGATCAGTTCCGAGACATGTTCAGTACCCGTTATCTTCCGCGGGTAGAGCGGGAGAGATTGGCTCAGGAGTTTTTGGAACTTAGACAGGATTCAGAGTCGGTGACGGAGATCACCAGGATATTTACGGAGAGGGCAATGTTCTGCCCTGAGTTTGCTTCAGAGCAGGCTCAGATGACCCGGTATCTGAGCATGCTCAAGAGGGACATCAGACAGTTTGTGTCCACACAGATATGTGATACTTTGTTGGAGTTGCAGGAGGCCGCCAAGCGGCGCGAGCTAGAGATTGAGCTCCAGCTGAGGGAGCAGAGGCAGGCCCCGGTGCAGTCGCAGCCTGCGCCGAAACGGATGAGGGCCGCTGATTATCATCAGGAAAGCCAGAGGAGTCGCACTTGTGGGAAGTGCGGTAAGGTACATGATGGAGTTTGTCGATCTTCTTCTGGGTGCCACAAGTGTGGCAGGGAGGGCCATATAGCCAGAGATTGCAGGCAGTGGACTCCAGCTGCAGGAGTCCGACTTTGTTATCATTGTGATCAGGTGGGCCATATGAAGGCCCAGTGTCCTCTGCTGGCAGCCAGGTCAGTGCAGGCCCCAGCGCCAGCCACTTTGAGACTTACTGACGGGAGTCAGGGCCGAGCAGAGCCTCCAAAGGCTCCAGGGCGTGCTTATCAGCTTGTGACCGAGGAGATCAGGTCAGCGCCAGAGGTGTCAGCCGGTATGTTTTTTTCTGCTTTATCTCGTTTATGTTATGATTATGTGTTGTTGCTTCTTGCATGAGATATAAAGTGTTGTATGTGTTAGAGAAGAGTTAGTATTGAGAGTTGTTAGAGAGATAGTATCCGGTGTGGAATTCGTGAAGAAGGAAGGTCATGATGCGGGGAATTGGAAACTTTCAGCAGGAACTTAGGTTCCTTGAAGTTTGGTGTATTAGTGGGGTTCGATTGAGTAGCATGACAGCCTCGCCGCCTGTGTATAATAGCTAGTGCTCTAAGTGGGGGAGAATTGGAAATTCTCGGATGAATTGCTGGTTATGCGATCAGTCTCTGGTATGTATGCATGTTATGAGATGGCGGTGTGCGCTGGTAAGGGGTGATGTATAGTGAGGTGCTGTCGTTGTGACAATGATTGGATGATATGTAGACATGATTTCAGTCTCCTTGGAAGAGGAGAAGGATAGTAATTCCAGATTGGAGATTCGGACAGAGGAAAGTGAGATGGCAGGTTGACAGACTCGGGAGTAGTCTGGACCGGTGATGAGGACTGTATAAGGATATTACAGTCGGAGGGCGAAGACCTAGAGACCGTGATAAGGAGGTGTGAGTGGGTTACACTCAGTTGTGTCGAACCGGAGGGTTCGAGGGTGACGCAAGGACAAGGTCCTTGGGTCCCGAGCATGGTTGTAGGTTTGGGTCATGTGTGTGGAGGTATTCCAATCTAGGGTATTCCATCATGAGGATGACCGGACCCTATGATTGATTGGACCTGGTGTGTTTGGTATTCCAACCCGAGGGTTGATTGGGCCAAACATACATGAGGATGCATGGGTATACCATCCTGGGAATGATTGGACCCGTTATAGGCGTGCCTGGTATTCCAGCCCGAGGCTGATTGGGCCAGGTACGAGTGGTTGCGCGATATGGTTGGTTGATGGTTTATGGGAGCTGAAGGATGCAGTATCCTGTCAGTGCGTAAGGGATAGAATCGGAAAAGGGAACAGGGTTCGTTCCAGGTTGCAAGTTATCAGGGTTATCGCCAATCTTGGGCGAAGGAAGATGGATTAGTGTCTTAGCAGAGCTCAGTGGGTGGTTGTAGAATTTAGCGTTTGCAGGGCGCGGAAGTGTGCCCCTGATATGAAGGGTTAGTATTATCGGGTGATTCGTGATTGATAGGTGGTGCTTTTAAGTTGAAAGGCCAATGGTCGGCTTGGAGTAGTGGCAAGGATGCCACGCGAGAATAAGCCATTTTAAGAGAGATGCAGAAGTAGGGTTGTAAGAACCTGAGTTGATTGAGAAATCAGAGTCCGCAGTGCAAGGGGTTTGTTTTGAAGTGTATGATGCAGTAGGCTTCGAGGACGAAGCCTAATTTAAGTGGGGGAGAGTTGTAACATCCCGAAATTTCAGAAGTTCAATGAAGGGCCAAAAGTGTAAATAAAAGAAGGAACTCGACGAGTAGGTCTGCTTACTCGCCGAGTCGGAGCGGGATTCTGTCGCGGTTTAAGTGGCCAACTCGCCGAGTCGGCGGCTTGGACTCGACGAGTTGGTGCTGTAGAGAGAAAACCCTAATCCCGGGGGTTGTGCCCTATATAAAGAACATTATAACCCACCCTTAGCCTCTTTACTACCCTTTTGAGATCCAGAAACCCTAAAATCGAGTGAGCCTCCATTATTAGAGAGAATAGAGCTTTGGAGGAGGGAATCTTGGAAAGAGGCTTGAAGATCAAGAGGCTTGCTACAAATGAGTGGTGTAGATCCGGGATCTACTTCAGTTGGAGCTTATATTGGAGGTAATAATCTGTTGCTTGGGCTCTTTTGCATCTAGATCTTCTATCATTTGAGATTTGGGGCATTTTTGGTATGATTGAGAGCTATTTCGAGTTAGAGGCTTAGATCTGAGGTTGCTACCTCAGATCTAGGCTTGTGATGGTCCAAAATGTCATAAAGCTCCTGTCTAAGAGATATTGGGAAAGCCCCCTAGTCCTTAACCTTAGCCCTAGAGTGTTTTGGGCCTATATCTCCTTGGTTTCACGTAAAGTTTGCCACTTTATGTGAGGGTTAGACTGTAGAAGAGTGGATCTATGGATTGGAGCCCCTTCATGGTTCGAAAAGCCACAGTATGGATTGAGAACTGGAGAGACTCGGCGAGTCACATGGGTGTACTCGACGAGTTGTATGAACATGTTCATGGACTCGGCGAGTTGGAAGAACAACTCGGCGAGTCTGTTGAACATTGCCTTGGACTCGGCGAGTCTGGTTGCAGAACCCCAATCTCTTCTTGTTAAATCTCGAAGCAGTGAGTCGGGAGGTGACTCGGTGAGTTGAGCAGGATGGGACTCGGAGATCGTTGGACTCGACGAGTCTTGGGGTGACTCGGCGAGTTGAGTCGTGTTCTAAGAGTTTTCAGAGTATAAGGACTCGACGAGTCAACGGGTTGACTCGACGAGTAGAGTCAGTCATGAAGTTTGACTTTGGCCTGGACTTTGACTTTGACCTTCATGGGTGTTATGGTAATTGGTTATTTATGTCAATGGTCCATTGATGGCTATAGGTGTTGGAGTTTGGGGCAGTGTTTCGGGTTTGTGCTTTCGTGGTTCTGTTCTTCGTTTCAGGTGAGTTATCCTCACTGTACTCAAGGGTCTAAGGCACCAAGGCCGGCCCTTTGAATTGTTGTTTATAGCTTATTATGCTTATGTGATGATATGCTTGCTAGTATCCTGGTAGATAGGATAATGATATGATGTTATGCTCTGTTAGCTTAGTATCCTGGAGGATAAGGTAGTTAAGTGATGGCAAGTTTTGTTGGATCAGCACCCTTGTAGTTGGGTAGTGGTTATATTCATAGACCTGTAGTTGGTATTGCCTTATGTACGCTGGTAGGAGGTTACCTGAGGGATATGTATGTTGAGCAGTAGCAGAAGGCATTCCATCCCGGTAGGATGATAGGGCCCTAGTTGTTGGGTTTTGAGCATTCTAACACTCCTATGGTGTACATGCAACCCTATAAACCTTGGATCTATGTTTTCTCTATTATACATGCAAATATTAACTATTCCAAGGTTTCATCCTAACTAGCATATTATGAAGCACCTATACTACAAAGTTCTAGTTAGATGACATACCTTTTGATGTAGCTTGATGTCTTCAAGCTTTAAGAGCTTAGCCCCAATAGTGTGGAAGCCTCAAATGGAATCACAAATCACCAAAACACCTTGGAAGAACTTGAGAGAACATGTATGCACACTAAAATCGGCCCACTCTTATTTTCACACACTTGTGCCAATTTTGTGAGCCAAGGACCCCTTTATATATTATGGAGGATTAGGGTTACATCCATGTAAACCCTAATACCCATGACCTTTCATTTACATAGGATCCATGGGTTAAAAGCTCCATGGACCATCCATGAAAGCTTAGCCCAACCTAAATGAACTTGGCCCATTCCATATATATAAGAGTCCATATTTAATTAGTTCTTTTTGATCACTTAATTAATTCTAAATTAATTCTTGATCAATACTAATTAAATAATATGATTCCATATTAATATATTAGAACTTATAATATATTAATATAAATCATAAATATACTATTCTCAAAAGACTATCCATATAAATTGTGCCGGTAAAGTGCAACCCAAATGGACCATGCCGGGTCGGGTCAAGTACATACCAAATATAGTTATGGACTTAGACATTAATCCAACAGTCTCCCACTTGGATAAGTCTAAAACTATTATTGAGTATGACTTCAAAACCTAACTGGTAATCGTAGCTCTTAAAGCCGCTGTCGAACTCTGACCTTGTGAATGACTTGTCCATTAGATCAGGGATCATATATTCCTCCATTCTAGATATCATATGGACTGAGACATGGATTATAATCATTCTCTCTATCCATTTGTTGTTTCCTGATTTTCGATTTATGATGATTGACTGATTGAACAAATCAAATCAGTCCTGGCTTGGCCAAGCACTCACATGTGTCATCGCTAAATCATCGAGGGGCCCACATATATCGCTTTTATCCCGAAGGTAAAAGGAATGGATAAACTTCGACTCATATGGCTTGTTCTACTACTTGTTGAATCATACACAAAGGCACGTTTTATAACATCGAGTTACCAAATGCGTTTTCGTGCAATCAATGTATAACCAACTCATAGTAACAACTCATATCTCTAGGTTTGAAGAATATAAGATATTATCGTCTCATGATCACTCGTGATAAAATCCATGAAGTGATTCAAATGAGCGCGGGTTGAATCCAATACTCAGAACTTATGAGCACTCATGAGTGTTGTAGCACCACTTTGTCCACCAACTTGGACCTCCACAAACCAACCCATGACAGTCTTGATTCATATCTACTTCCAACATATGACCGACTGTGGATGGTTTGAATAACTTAATCATTCAGGAAGAGCGACTTAGTTATTCTGGAAGTCAAAACATGCAAAGTGAAACACAAGAATAAATGAATCAAATATGGTATCAACCCCTATGAATATAAATAAACACTTTTATTTATCACCATACTGATTACTCATTATTCATTGTTTCGGTTTTATCAACTTTATACTTGAATTAAAAACACTAGTTGTCCCATGCTCCAATCATGTACACTATGTTTATCTTAAACAATAGCTTTGCCATACACCAAGTATGCACTCTATGTTTGTCTATGATCCTTACTTTGTGAAATAAACCAATTGAACATAATTTCAATGATTCTAATTTCACACTCCCAAATCCTTATCGAAAAATGTGAGAATTTCAAATTCCTATCATTTATCGAAATCTGTTTAGATTTTAAACTTATATGCACTGACCCTCCTGTAATGAATATGTACAAAGTCACAAAGACTTGTCAACAGTCATTATAAGGTATTCCAATGGAGATCAACTCCATGGAAACTAAGTCTCATATTCAAAGTACATTGCTTTGGACATGCTTCTTGCATAAAGTTTTCTAATCTTACACAGATAACTTCCACCTATGGAGACAACTCCATATTCTCATTTTGACTATCACTTCTGAATAAGAGATGCCTCTTTTCAGAATATGTCAATATGGTCCTTCCAAAATTAGCACTATACTTCCAACTGTCCCTGAGCAACCAATCTTTGGTAAACCTCATATTGTCCTCGACAATTGCTTAATCATTTTAGTCATATCCAATTCTAGACCTTTTCCCTTCTTAATGCCTCTGGGCATTTGGAAAAATTTAGAAATGACAAATATTATAGCACATGCAATCGATCCTGTACCCAAAGCAAATGGTACACGATTCATGATGTCTCACATAAAGACATGATTCTAGACCAGTCTTTTGCTACAATATTTTTATTTGCCATGTTTTCAAAATTTGACTATGAAGAGGGATGTCGTAATCATAATCGAATTTTGAGAACGCAATATATAGAATTTCCTTAAGTTGAACCAATCCAACATGAAATTCATATATATATTCTAGACTAAAGATGATTAAGGTCTCAATCTAAGCCTTTAGAACTGAAATGAAGTATATCCTCTCCCTTAATTATAGCAAAACAACTTTTTCAATCCCTGCAGCCTCACGAATTGAAACTTTTGTTTTCTATAATTAACATTGCT
Organism: Lactuca virosa; assembly: GCF_052849685.1. Classification (NCBI taxonomy): domain Eukaryota; kingdom Viridiplantae; phylum Streptophyta; class Magnoliopsida; order Asterales; family Asteraceae; genus Lactuca; species Lactuca virosa. Next base: position 293,707,712 of record NC_136434.1, read on the forward strand.
AACTTGCAACACTAACAATAATTATCATGCTCCCACTAACATGATGATTATTAGCATAACACTTATGCTCCCACTAGCTTTGACATGTACTCAGAAATCAGCTGGACTTCTAGAAATCAATACTTTATTGACTTTCTTACCAAAGTTCAGATTTTTGATACGAGATGCTTTGATAAAACTTTATCAAAATCATACACCTTTCCTTAGATAGCATGTATGTGTGTCTAAACAATTTCAGAACTATGAAAAGGGATGCCGTAATCATAGTCTCAATTGTTTAGACCTTTTGCCATCTGCTTCAAATCTACTTGGTGGAAGTGTTTCCTCACCATCATTTTCATGAATCGGAGAGAAACCTTATGACCCTTAGATTTTATGGTGTATGTGTTCTTATCCATGTGAATCGTCAAAACCATAGTCACAAGACAAGGATAATGACAAATCCAAACTCATATGGACTGAACTTATGCAATCTTAACTTCTTGCCACCTGGCAGTACAGGGCCTGCCATTGCTTCCAAGTTGTTATGCAACCAATTGAGAACTTTCAGAACTCCTATGCAAAGCCAACTTTAACTGGAATGGGCACAGAATATGTCAACACGATAGGTTATAAACCTCAAGTCGTGTGCTAGTGAAGAACCTCAGGTTTTATTCTTGATTAGTTCTTGAAATTCTTTTTAGGATCTTTAAGACTCCCACTATCCTCTTGACATATAAGACTATCTTGCCAAATATTCAAGAGATAGTGCGGATTCTTTATCAAGACAAACACTTCACACAATTGGCCTTAGTTGGTCTTTGTTTTATCCAAAACATCACAACTTACCAATTTCAAATGTACAAGAGTAGGACACTTTTACTCTTACATTTGACAAGTGTTTTAAACCTTTCTTTAAGATATGTCACTCAAGTTACAATCTTGGAGTATGACTCTAAGAATTGTTTTGGAACGAAGTATGACTCATCTTCCTGATCTAACCATTTCAACAATTCATGACTCCTCTTCTTAGTCATAAGAATGCACTAAGATGACCTTTAGAGGACTAATTGTGATATGATTTCTATATCATTAAGATGATCACAAACATGATACTAAAGTACTCTCCCATCTTTTCAGATTTGAGAAACTTTTATCTTTCTGCCTAATTTGATTCTTCCCATTCGTTCTGCCATACATTGAGACTTTTCCAATGTTTCAGAATTATACTTAAACTTGTAAGTATAACCATATTTACTAAACTTTAGTAAATCAAATAGTCTTAACGAGCTTTGTGGTGGACATGACCATTTGCACAAGAATGTGTACTCGATCCCTTTAGTCCTTCACTTGACTCACACATCCATGTGAACAAGTAATTAGTCTTGATTTTCCAATGCTTGAAAGTTCTCATTCATCATACTATTCAACTTGCATGATTCCAAGTTTCGGTCCAATTGAAACTTGGGTGATGAGGAACTTTCCTGATTTGGTAAATTTAGACACTACCACAAATGAAAGAATCAAATCCATTTTCCAATATTGTTGTCAGTGGAATCATATAAGCAACAATTTTCCACAAATGCCATTGTAAGGATACTTCAAATAAACAAAATTAAACAATTTTCTTTTATTTTAAAACTTTGCGGAAAAACTTATCTTTACAATCCACATGGAAAATTGTTGTTATCTATTCCTTAGCAATATATCATAACTTCTTAAGCAACTGCTCAAAATTCTGATGCGATCGAAATCCACCTTCGCGATCAGAATCAGCATATACTTCCTTTAAGATTTCTCTCTATTCTTTGATTCTTAAAACATCAACATGTGACCCAGTCACATCATGTAATGAGGATCTCAAAATAGAACTTAACAGAGTTAGATAATGGGCTCTACCTGATGTAGAGTCAAACTTATTGACTTTAACATCCTTAGGTAAATTTGGCAGCTTTGCAATCAATGCCCCTTCCTTTGGCAAAATAAACATATGGACCCTTTGGTAATGGGACTATCTCAGACTTAGCCTTTCTCTTTACCATTTGGTCAACCGGGTTGACTATGGCCAATCCCTTTCCATTGGGAAGAGAATGTTTTTTCTGGATATCCAGTGTCACCATTGTCACTGTCCATAAAGTTTTTGGGAAGTTGATCTTCTAATCAAATTTGCTTCACTATCGTTCCAAATCATTGCTGATTCAGCAGCACCAAGCAAATAGATATGATCATTAAGGTTCATGTCATAGTCTGTATCATAGTAGTCCCAAAGGAACTCACTATGTGACTTAGAAAGTGATTGAACATCCAACTTTCTCAAGACTTTGAAACCCAACTCTCCCGGCTTGTCAATATGTGACTTCATCTCTAAGATGTGATCATACATAGACCTTGCTTGCCATTAGGGCTTGAGTGACCTTGAACTTGTGGGTTAGGGAGAATAATTGGAGGAGGTGGAGGAAGAGAAGTATGACTTCCATGAGCCAAACTCGGGAAGTCATATTCATTAGGAAAGCTTGGTTTGGGAAGATCATTGTTGTCTAAACCAGACATCAACAATGGGAGAAATTCACGTAAAGTTGATTTAAGTCCTTAATATAACACCCAATATGATATATTAAGGCTAGGACCCAACAAACTATTTTATAATTTGGAAGAGGGATGCCGTAATCCAAGCTATAAAATATTTGAAGGTAGGTGAATGACGATTCACCAATTTCCACCAAGATAAACGAAATGTATTTAATTAGGTTTTTTACTTGGATTTGAAACTCCTAGATCTTTTGAGATTCATTAAACTTTTCAATGGCATGTTTCAATCTCGAGTGTGCCCTTCAGGTTTTGTGACTGGGATGTCGAGGATCACAAAACAAGGTGTGAAGTAACCATGCAAATATACTTGGTATCCTTAATATTTACCCCTCAATCGATGTGCCTGTTAACCACACGAGCTCCACCGATACTATGATAAATATTAAGTTACCCTTTGCCTACTTTGTTAAATCCAGGTTAGTGTGCCGGTTAACCACACACGCTCCACTAACGGTTTAAACAAAGTGCAAAGTGTAATCTCATGGATTAGCACCTTATTCACATTTTCCTAAGTAACTAAGATTGTGAATTAATAAAAGGTTTAGTTACTTAGTATTTATCATTAATACTTTTAATGAAGGGAGAATTATAGTCCTTGTCCTACCTGTTCGGCTAACGACCCTCCACCAGTCAAGGAAGCGGTGGGTGAGAGTGGACACCCATTAAGCTGCCATTTTATAGGCAACAACCTTATACCCCCCTTATAGACCGGCTTCGTGAATGAGGCCTACTAATGGTAAGACGACTTGCTCTTATACATATAATATATTGAACTTTTAATATTATAATAGTATAAGGTGTATTTTAGACATTTAAAATACTTGATGGTTTAATCTATTAATTAAACTAGACTTTTAATTTAATTAAACTCAAACCATATATTTATGGATTTAATAATACTCTTTTAATTAAACGCTTTAATTAACTATTAATAAAGTCCATAAGAGTTAATTTGAACTATTCAACAAAACATCATAATTCCAATTATTAAACTCAAAATTAAAACCATTTAATTAATTGTTTAAGTTATGAACCCAAGAGTTTTAGAATTCAATTCTTTTTTTTCATAAAAAACTTTTCTCAAATTCCAAAACTTGAGGGCAAGTTTTGTAATTCTTGAAAACCTTTGGATTCCATAACTTATGGAATTAATGGTGTTTTATGATGAAACTTTCCATGTTCCATAACTTAAGAACAAGTTATGGAATTCTTTAAAACATTAACACCAAATTTTGTAACTCCATAAAAACTTTGAATCAAATTTTTTTTTAAAAAAAAAAACTTTCATATCCATAACTTATGGAAGTTTCAAAAACCCTTAAGATCACAACTTTAAAAAAAACTTTTGAGCTCCAAAATTTTATGACAAAATATGTAACTCCTTAAAACATTTAGATCAAACTTTTAAAACTAATAAAATAATCATATCATTTTATCTTTTACTAAATTTGACATAATTCAACTCATATAGCAAATGATTCAAATTTTACAAATAATTAGTTTTTCACAAAAACAAGTAATTATCTTAAAATTTGACAAACGTCATGTTTTTTTCCTTTTTTTTTCCAACTTTGAAAATAAAACATTTGCATCAATATAACAGAAAACAACCCATGGCTCTGATACCACTGTTGGGTTTTGAGCATTCTAACACTCCTATGGTGTACATGCAACCCTATAAAACTTGGATCTATGTTTTCTCTATTATACATGCAAATATTAATTATTCCAAGGTTTCATCCTAACTAGCATATTATGAATCACCTATACTACAAAGTTCTAGTTAGATGACATACCTTTTGATGTAGCTTGATGTCTTCAAGCTTTAAGAGCTTAGCCCCAATAGTGTGGAAGCCTCAAATGGAATCACAAATCACCAAAACACCTTGGAAGAACTTGAGAGCACATGTATGCACACTAAAATCGGCCCACTCTTATTTTCACACACTTGTGCCAATTTTGTGAGCCAAGGACCCCTTTATATATTATGGAGGATTAGGGTTACATCCATGTAAACCCTAATACCCATGACCTTTCATTTACATAGGATCCATGGGTTAAAAGCTTCATGGACCATCCATGAAAGCTTAGCTCCAACCTAAATGAACTTGGCCCATTCCATATATATAAGAGTCCATATTTAATTAGTTCTTTTTGATCACTTAATTAATTCTAAATTAATTCTTGATCAATACTAATTAAATAATATGATTCCATATTAATATATTAGAACTTATAATATATTAATATAAATCATAAATATACTATTCTCAAAATACTATCCATATAAATTGTGTCGGTGAAGTGCAACCCAAATGGACCATGCCGGGTCGGGTGAAGTACATACCAAATATAGTTATGGACTTAGACATTAATCCAACACTAGTATGTTGGTTCTGTAGGGTGTTATGTGGTTGCCTGTTATGTGTGCATGTTTGCTAGTGTAGGGGCATTCCAACCGATGGTTGTGGGCCAGGAGTATTTCATCTCGGTGGGATGATTGGACTCGTAGTAGGTTGGCATTCCAACCCGATGGTTGAGGGGCCTGGGGTATTCCATCCCGAGGGATGATTGGACCCATAGTAGTAGTTATTGTATGTATAGGAAGTGGGGCATTCCAACCCGATGGTTGTGGGCCAGGAGTATTCCATCCCGGTAGGATGATTGGACTCATAGTATGTTGGCATTCCAACCCGATGGTTGAGTGGCCTGGGGTATTCCATCTTGCGAGATGATTGGACCCATAGTAGTTATTGTTGTACGTATAGGCGTATGGGCATTCCAACCCGATGGTTGTGGGCCGAGAGTATTCCATCCCGGTAGGATGATTGGGCTCGTAGTATGTAGGCATTCCAACCCGATGGTTGTGGGCCAGGGGTATTCCAACCGAGGGATGATTGGACCATAGTAGTAGTTATTGTTGTACGTATAGGTGTATGGGCATTCCAACCCGATGGTTGTGGGCCGAGAGTATTCCATCCCGGTAGGATGATTGGGCTCGTAGTATGTAGGCATTCCAACCCGATGGTTGTGGGCCAGGGGTATTCCAACCGGAAGGTTGATTGGACCCATAGTATGTAGTTCTTTGTTGCATGCGTATGTTTATGTGTGTATGGGTACTTTGGGGGAACTCACTAAGCTTTCGGGCTTACAGTTGCAGTTTATTGTTTCAGGTACTTCAGGAGATCGTGGCAAGGCGAAGGCGTGATCGTACCGCTCCTCATGTTTTATGATTTATGTGATATGGTTCTGGGGGATACTCTGATGTCTAAACTATTTTGAAAACAAGATGTATGAACTTAATGGTTTTTGAATGAAATAAAATGCTTTAAATTGGTTGGAATTTTTGGGTGTTACAAGTTGGTATCAGAGCCTTGGTTTGAGTGAATTGGAGGAACATTCGTGTGAATCCAGTCTCAAATCAAGGAAGGATTTTCAAAATGGTTTTCAAAAGGTTTTCGAAATAAGTAAAGGAGGATGCAGTGGGTACGATCAGCCGGAGCCAGTAAGTAGACCCCAAAATACCATACGGTTATTTGATGTTGTGATATGTTAGAACAGCATGCTAGTACTAGGCTAGGGATCTTCAGGAATTGCATGATAGAATTACCTGATTATATGATGCCTGTTAGCCTAGGGTTTTCCTTATATGAAATTGACATCATTACTGTAGTTATTTAGTGTAGGCATCACGGTTATACATAACTAAGATCTTATAGCCTGAGAATGTTTTATTTGGCCTTATGTTCTATTCTTGTCTGATTGGGAGCTTAGGGTAGGATTGGATATTCGAAAGTCTATAGGGTCCAGCGTTATGTATGACTAGCATACACTAGTGCTGCAGGGTTGGTGAAAGTTTCATGGATGGGTGGGTAGTGAGAGGTCGGGAGGCCAGTGATGAGATAATTAGTATTCCTCTAGGAGTGAGGATTTAGTGCTTGTTATGAATGTTTGTGCTTAGGGCGTTGTGGTGATACTTGAGACAAATATGGGTAGGTGTGGAAGGTAGTATGGGCCCGTACTACTGAAAGCATAGGACCCATACGCATGTCAAGGAAGTCACAACCCCTAGGTTGTTGGTTAGAGGTTAGTTCTCGGAGGTTATGCGAGGTATCTGAGGATCTTGTTGGTGTATTGTCGTATGGCGGATGCGAGACGATTCGATTCAGGATCCGGTTCGGGTTCGGGATCAGGAGAGGGTGGTCAGGATGGATCAGCACCATCCGAGGTTATTGGTCGGATGAGGACGGACGAGTTGCATGCTAGGATTCGGGAGATCCTGCATGAGGAGGTTGCTGTTATGTTCCGGGCCGAGTTACCGGAACTGTTTGGGTCGATCAAGACCGCCATGGTTGAGCATTTTGATGAGCGCTATGCAGCTCTTGCAGAGACAGCGGCCGCGGCAGCCGCAGCGGTTGTGGCAGCGGCAGGGGGAGGAGCCAGTCGGGGTTTTCAGTATCGGGATTTCGATAATACGGAGCCCCTACCTTTGATGGAGTTCAGGATCCTATCATTGCTATGAGATGGTTGTCAGACGTGGAGGGTTGTTTCTTCACGTGTTTATGCCCTGCGGATCAGAGGGTAAGGTGTGCTCTGAACCTTTTGAGGCTCGGGGCGAAGGATTGGTGGAGGTTGACTACAGGATCATATTCTGACGCGCAGCGGGCTGCGGTTACTTGGGATCAGTTCCGAGACATGTTCAGTACCCGTTATGTTCTGTGGGTAGAGCGGGAGAGATTGGCTCAGGAGTTTTTGGAGCTTAGACAGGATTCAGAGTCGGTGACGGAGATCACCAGGATGTTTACGGAGAGGGCAATGTTCTGCCCTGAGTTTGCTTCGGAGCAGGCTCAGATGACCCGGTATCTGAGCATGCTCAAGAGGGACATCAGAAAGTTTGTGTCCACACAGAGATTTGATACTTTGTTGAAGTTGCAGGAGGCCGCCAGGCGGCGCGAGCTAGAGATTGAGCTCCAGCTGAGGGAGCAGAGGCAGGCCCCGGTGCAGTCGCAGCCTGCGCCGAAACGGATGAGGGTCGCTGATTATCGTCAGGAAAGCCAGAGGAGTCGCACTTATGGGAAGTGCGGTAAGGTACATGATGGAGTTTTTCGATCTTCTTCTGGGTGCCACAAGTGTGGCAGGGAGGGCCACATAGCCAGAGATTGCAGGCAGTCGACTCCAGCTGCAGGAGTCCGACTTTGTTATCATTGTGATCAGGTGGGCCATATGAAGGCCCAATGTCCTCTGATGGCTGCCAGGTCAGTGCAGGCCCCAGCGCCAGCCACTTTGAGACTTACTAACGGGAGTCAGGGCCGAGCAGAGCCTCCGTAGGCTCCAGGGCGTGCTTATCAGCTTGTGACCGAGGAGATCAGGTCAGCACCAGAGGTGTCAGCCGGTATGTTTTTTTCTGCTTTATCTCGTTTATGTTATGATTATGTGTTGTTGCTTCTTGCATGAGATATAAAGTGTTGTATGTGTTAGAGAAGAGTTAGTATTGAGAGTTGTTAGAGAGATAGTATCCGGTGTGGAATTCGTGAGGAAGGAAGGTCATGATGCGGGGAATTGGAAACTTTCAGCAGGAACTTAGGTTCCTTGAAGTTCGGTGTATTAGTAGGGTTCAATTGAGTAGCATGCCAGCCTCGCCGCCTGTGTATAATAGCTAGTGCTCTAAGTGGGGGAGAATTGGAAATTCTCGGATGACTTGTTGGGTGTAGAGTGTTACCTGTCGCGGTTTGAATGTTGATCATTGGAGTGGTGCAATGAGGCGGTTCAGTTGTAGTAAGGGCTTGGCATGTATCATGGATCTTGGAGCAAGTATGGAGGATGCTGCTATGTGATAGCGGCTGGTGGGGTTGTCCCCGAATGGTGGAAATGCTGAGGAAATGCGGCAGGCTATGTATGGATTGCTGGTTATGCGATCAGTCTCTGGGTATGTATGCATGTTATGAGATGGCGGTGTGCGCCGCTAAGGGGTTATGTATAGTGAGGTGTTGTCGTTGTGACAATGATTGGATGATATGTAGACATGATTTCAGTCTCCTTGGAAGAGGAGAAGGATAGTAATTCCAGATTGTAGATTTGGACAGAGGAAAGTGAGATGGCAGGTTGACAGACTCGGGAGTAGTCTGGACCGGTTATGAGGACTGTATAAGGATATTGCAGTCGGAGGGCGAGGACCTAGAGACCGTGATAAGGAGGTGTGAGTGGGTTACACTCAGTTATGTCGAACCGAAGGGTTCGAGGGTGACGCAAGGACAAGGTCCTTGGGTCCCGAGCATGGTTGTAGGTTTGGGTCATGTGTGTGGAGGTATTCCAATCTAGGGTATTCCATCATGAGGATGACCGGACCCTATGATTGATTGGACCTGGTGTGTTTGGTATTCCAACCCGAGGGTTGATTGGGCCAAACATACATGAGGATGTGTGGGTATACCATCTTGGGAATGACTGGACCCGTTATAGGCATGCCTGGTATTCCAGCCCGAGGCTGATTGGGCCAGGTACGAGTGGTTGCGCGATATGGTTGGTTGATGGGTTATGGGAGCTGAAGGATGCAGTATCCTGTCAGCGCGTAAGGGATAGAATCGGAAGATTGGGCCAGGTACGAGTGGTTGCGCGATATGGTTCGTTCCAGGTTGCAAGTTATCAGGGTTATCGCCAATTTTGCGCGAAGGAAGATGGATTAGTGTCTTAGCAGAGCTCAGTGGGTGGTTGTAGAATTTAGCGTTTGCAGGGCGCGGAAGTGTGCCCCTGATATGAAGGGTTAGTATTATTGGGTGATTCCTTATTGATAGGTGGTGCTTTTGAGTTGAAAGGCCAATGGTCGGCTTGGAGTAGTGGCAAGGATGCCACGCGAGAATAAGCCATTTTAAGAGAGATGTAGAAGTAGGGCTGTAAGAACCTGAGTTGATTGAGAAATCGGAGTCCGCAGTGCAAGGGGTTTGTTTTGAAGTGTATGCTGCAGTAGGCTTCGAGGACGAAGCCTAATTTAAGTGGGGGAGAGTTGTAACATCCCGAAATTTCAGAAGTTCAATGAAGGGCCAAAAGTGTAAATAAAAGAAGGAACTCGACGAGTAGGTCTGCTTACTCGCCGAGTCGGAGCGGGATTCTGTCGCGGTTTAAGTGGCCAACTCGCCGAGTCGGCGGCTTGGACTCGACGAGTTGGTGCTGTAGAGAGAAAACCCTAATCCCGGGGGTTGTGCCCTATATAAAGAACATTATAACCCACCCTTAGCCTCTTTACTACCCTTTTGAGATCCAGAAACCCTAAAATCGAGTGAGCCTCCATTATTAGAGAGAATAGAACTTTGGAGGAGGAAATCTTGGAAAGAGGCTTGAAGATCAAGAGGCTTGCTGCAAAGGAGTGGTGTAGATCCGGGATCTACTTCAGTTGGAGCTTATATTGGAGGTAATAATATGTTGCTTGGGCTCTTTTGCATCTACATCTTTTATCATTTGAGATTTGGGGCATTTTTGGTATGATTGAGAGCTATTTCGAGTTAGAGGCTTAGATCTGAGGTTGCTACCTCAGATCTAGGCTTGTGATGTTCTAAAATGTCATAAAGCTCCTGTCTAAGAGATATTGGTAAAGCCCCCTAGTCCTTAACCTTAGCCCTAGAGTGTTTTGGGCCTATATTTCCTTGGTTTCACGTAAAGTTTGCCACTTTGTGTGAGGGTTAGACTGTAGAAGAGTGGATCTATGGATTGGAGCCCCTGCATGGTTCGAAAAGCCACTGTATGGATTGAGAACTGGAGAGACTCGGCGAGTCACATGGGTGTACTCGACGAGTTGTATGAACATGTTCATGGACTCGGCGAGTTGGAAGAACAACTCGGCGAGTCTGTTGAAGATTGCCTTGGACTTGGCGAGTCTGTTCTTGGACTCGGCGAGTCTGGTTGCAGAACCCCAATCTCTTCTGGTTAAACCTCGAAGCAGTGAGTCGGGAGGTGACTCGGTGAGTTGAGCAGGATGGGACTCGGAGATCGTTGGACTCGGGAGATCCTGCATGAGGAGGTTGCTGCTATGTTCCGGGCCGAGTTACCGGAACTATTTGGGTCGATCAATACCGCCATGGTTGAGTATTTTGATGAGCGCTATGCAGCTCTTGCAGAGACAGCGGCCGCGGCAGCCGCAGCGGCAGGGGGAGGAGCCAGTCGGGGTTTTCAGTAGCAGAAGGCATTCCATCCCGGTAGGATGATGTATGTTGAGCAGTAGCAGAAGGCATTCCATCCCGGTAGGATGATAGGGCCCTAGTATGTTGGTTCTGTAGAGTGTTATGTGGTTGCCTGTTATGTGTGCATGTTTGCTAGTGTAGGGGCATTCCAACCCGATGGTTGTGGGCCAGGAGTATTCCATCCAGGTGGGATGATTGGACTCGTAGTAGGTTGGCATTCCAACCCGATGGTTGAGGGGCCTGAGGTATTCCATCCCGAGGGATGATTGGACCCATAGTAGTAGTTATTGTATGTATAGGAAGTGGGGCATTCCAACCCGATGGTTGTGGGCCAGGAGTATTCCATCCCGGTAGGATGATTGGACTCATAGTATGTTGGCATTCCAACCCGATGGTTGAGGGGCCTGGGGTATTCCATCTTGCGAGATGATTGGACCCATAGTAGTTATTGTTGTACGTATAGGTGTATGGGCATTCCAACCTGATGGTTGTAGGCCGAGAGTATTCCATCCCGGTAGGATGATTGGGCTCATAGTATGTAGGCATTCCAACCCGATGGTTGTGGGCCAGGGGTATTCCAACCGGAAGGTTGATTGGACCCATAGTATGTAGTTCTTTGTTGCATGCGTATGTTTATGTGTGTATGGGTACTTTGGGGGAACTCACTAAGCTTTCGGGCTTACAGTTGCAGTTTATTGTTTCAGGTACTTCAGGAGATCGTGGCAAGGCGAAGGCGTGATCGTACCGCTCCTCATGTTTTATGATTTATGTGATATGGTTCTGGGGGATACTCTGATGTCTAAACTATTTTGAAAACAAGATGTATGAACTTAATGGTTTTTGAATGAAATAAAATGCTTTAAATTGGTTGGAATTTTTGGGTGTTACATTGGGTGACATATCTTAAAGAAAGGTTTAAAACACTTGTCAAATGTAAGAGTAAAAGTGTCCTACTCTTGTACATTTGATATTGGTAAGTTGTGATGTTTTGGATAAAACAAAGACCAACTAAGGCCAATTGTGTGAAGTGTTTGTCTTGATAAAGAATCCGCACTTCTCTTGAATATTTAGCAAGATAGTTTTATATGTCAAGAGGACAGTGGGAGTCTAAAAGATTCTGAAGGTATTTCAAGAACTAATCAAGAATAAAAACTTGTATTTCATCACTAGCACACGACTAGAGTTTTATAACCTATTATGTTGACATTTATGTGCCCAATCCAGTAAAGTTGGCAATACATTTGAGTTCTACATGTTCTCAATTGTTTGCATAACTACTTGGAAGCAATGGCAGGCCCTATACTGTCAGGTGGCGAGAAGTTAAGATTGCACAAGTTCAATCCATATGAGTTTGGATTTGTCACTAACCTAGTCTTGTGATTATGGTTTTGACAAATTCACGTGGATAAGAACACATACACCATAAAATCTAAGGGTCATAAGGTTTCTCTCCGATTCATGAAAATGATGGTGAGGAAACACTTCCACCAAGTAGTTTTTAAGTAAGATAGCAATTGTGATATTTGCAATCTCAAAGTCGTTAGTGGAGCATGCGTGGTTAACCGGCACACTAACATGGACTTATGAGAAATGGCAAAAGTCTAAACAATCGAGACTATGATTACGGCATCCCTTTTCATAGTTCTAAAATTGTTTAGACACACCTGTGAGCTATCTAAGATAAGGTGTATGTTTTTTGATAAAGTCTTATCAAAGCATCTCGTATCAGAAATTTGAAGTTTGGTAAGAAACTCAATACAATATTGATTTCTAGAAGTCCAGCTGATTTCTGAGTACATGTCAAAGCTAGTGGGAGCATAAGTGTTATGCTAATAATCATCATGTTAGTGGGAGCATGATAATTATGACAAGTATTGCAAGTTAGCAATGTTAATTATAGAAAACAAAAGTTTCAATTGGGAAAAAGTTGTTTTGCTATAATTAAGGGAGAGGAAATTATACTTCATTTCAATTCTAAAAGCTTAGATTGAGGTTTTAATCATCTTTTGTCAAGGATATATATGAATTTTGTGTTGGAATGGCTCAACATAAGGAAATTCTATATATGGGTCCATTATTTGCGTTCTAAAAATCAATTATGATTACGGCATCCCTTTTCATAATCTAAATTATGAGAACTTGGCAAATAGACATAGAAATATTATAGCAAAAAGACCGGTCTAGTATCATGTCCTTATGTGAGACATCATGAATCGTGTCCCATATGCTTCGGATATAGGATCGATTGCATGTGCTATAATATTCATCCTTTCTAAATTTTCAAAAATGCTCTGGGCATTAAGGGGGAAAATCTAGAAGTGGATATGACTAAAATGATTAAGCAATGATCGAGAACAATTTAAGGTTTACCAAAGATTGGTTGCTCAGGGACAGTTGGAAGTATAGTGTTAAATTTTGGAAGGACCATATTGACATACTCTAAAAGGAGGCAACTCTTGTTCAGAAGTGACAGTCAAAATGGGAATATGGAAATGTTTCATAGTTGGAAGTTATTCAATCTGTGTAAGATTAGAAAAACTAAATCCAAGAAGGATGTTTCCATGGAGTTGATCTCCATTGGAATACTCTGTAATGTCTGTTGACAAGTCTTTGTGACTTTGTGTGTAATCATTACAAGAGGATCAATGCATATAAGTTTAAAATCTAACAGATTTCGGTAAATAATAGGAATTTGGAATTCTTACATTTTCGATAAGGATTTGGGAGTGTGAAAAAGAGAATCATTGAAATTATGTTCAAATCGATCTAGTTCACAAAGTAAAAATCATAGACAAACATAGAGTGCATACTTGGTGTATGGCAAAGCTATTGTTTAGAAGAACATAGTGTACATGCTTGGAGCATGGGACAACTAGTGTTTTTAATTCAAGTATAAAGTTAATAAAAACCGAAACAATGAATAATGAGTAATCAGTATGGTGATAAACAAAAAGTGTTCTATTTATATTCATAGGTTTTGATACCATACTAGATTCAATTATTCTTGTGTTTCATTTTGCATGTTTTGACTTCCAGAATAAACTAGGTCATTCCTCCCGAATGACTAAGTTATTCAAACCATCCACAGTCGGTCATATGTTGGAAGTAGATATGAATCAAGACTGTCATGAGTTGGCTTGTAGATGTCTAAGATGTTGGACATAGCAAAGAGGTGCTACAACACTCATGAGTGCTCATAAGTTCTGAGTATTGGATTTAACCCGCGCTCATTTGAATCACTTCATGGATTTTATCACGAGTGATCATGAGATGATAATATCTTAAATTCTTCAAACCTAGAGATATGAGTTGTTACTATGAGTTGGTTGTACATTGATTGCGCGAAAACGCATTGGTAACTCGATGTTATAAAACGTGCCTTTGTGTATGATTCAACAAGTAGTAGAACAAGCCATATGAGTCGAAGTTTATCCATTCCTTTTACCTTCGGGATAAAAGCAATATTTGTGGGCCCCTCGATGATTTAGTGATGACAAATGTAAGTGCTCGGCCGGGCCTGGACTGATTTGATTTGTTCAAATTAGTCAGTCGTCATAAATCAGAAATCGGGAAACAACAAATGGACAGAGAGAATGATTTATAATCCATGTCTCAGTCCATATGATATCTAGAATGGAGGAATATATGATCCCTTATCTAATGGACAAGTCATTGACGATATCAGAGTTCAGTTACAACGTCAGAGTTCGACAGCGGCTTAAAGAGCTACGATTGCCAGTCGGTTCTTGAAGTCATACTCAATAATAGTTTTAGACTTATCCAAGTGGGAGACTGTTGGATTAGTGTCTAAGTCCATAACTATATTTGGTATGTACTTGACCCGACTCGGCATGGTCCATTTGGGTTGCATGGCATCATGCATTTGGATAGACTAAAATGAGAGAAATAACACTTAAGGTTTGGTAATATATTATAAGTTCTAATATATTAATAAGATTATTTAATTAGTATTGATCAAGAATTAATTTGGAATTAATTAAGTGATCAAAAGGAGACTAATTAAATATATGGGTTGGGCTAAAACCCATAGGATGCTCCATGGATTATCAAGTTGGGCTAATGCTCCATGGATTATCAAGTTGGGCTAAAACCCATACTTATATAGTGGGCTAATGCTCCATGGATTATCAAGTTGGGCTAAAACCCATAGGATGCTCCATGGATGCTCCATGGTGTTTTTGTACCCCATGGATCATGGAAATGAAAGGCCATGATAATTAGGGTTTACATGGTGTAACCCTAATTGTGACACACTATATAAGCATCTTATTCTTCCCAAAATTGGCAACCATGTGAGACTATAAGAAATGGTGAGGGCTAGCCGATTTCAAGAAGTGTTCATTTCTCTCTAAGTTATTCCAAGTGCATTTGATGTTGTGTGAACCATTTGAGGTGTCACACTTGGGGCACTCGACTCTTAAGCATCAAGGATTCAAGCTTCATAAAAAAGTATGTCTTCAAACTTGTTTTTATTACCCAAGTATCAAACATTGTATGCTAGATAGGGTAATACCTTGGAATATTCATATTTGCATGTATAATAGAGAAAACATAGATCCAAGGTATTTAGGGTTGCATGTACACTTAGGAGTGTTAGAATGCTCAAAACCCAACAGGTACCTGATCCGGGTCAGCATTTTGTTCGGCTGCTCGAGCGAGGCAGAGCTTGCAGCAGGGTTGCATGGGTTTTCTGGCGCATGTGTCAGATACGCGGGATGTTACAGAGAGACCGAGTACTGTCGCTGAGGTTCCGGTGGTTAGCGAGTTTCCGGATGTTTTCCCCGAGGAGTTACCAGGTGTGCCTCCCGAGAGGCAGGTGGAGTTTCGTATTGATTTACTTCAGGGGGCGGCACCTATCGCCAAGGCACCCTATCGCCTTGCGCCGCCAGAGATGCAGGAATTATTCTCGCAGCTTCAGGAGCTGTTGGGAAAGGGATTTATCCGGCCGAGTAGCTCGCCGTGGGGAGCACCGATCCTTTTTGTCAAGAAAAATGATGGTTCACACCGGATGTGTATTGATTACCGGGAGTTGAACAGGCTGACGGTCAAGAACCGTTATCCACTTATGAGGATCGACGATCTGTTCGATCAGTTGCAGGGTGCATCTTGGTTTTCCAAGATTGATTTGAGATCAGGGTATCACCAGATGAGAGTACGCGAGGAGGATATTCAGAAGACAGCCTTTAGGACTCGTTATGGGCATTACGAGTTTGTGGTGATGCCTTTCGGGCTCACCAACGCACCGGCAGCATTCATGGATCTCATGAACCGGGTATGCAGGCCTATGTTGGATCGTTCGGTGATCGTGTTCATCGACGATATTTTGGTGTATTCGAGGTCTAGAGAGCAGCATGAGGAGCATTTGAGGGAGGTCCTCAGAGTATTGAGATCGGAAAGGCTTTATGCCAAATTCTCCAAGTGTGATTTCTGGTTATGAGAGGTCCAGTTCTTGGGACACCTCGTTAATCAGAATGGGATTTTAGTCGACCCGGCCAAGATTGAGGCGGTTATGAGTTGGGAGGTGCCGAGATCCCCCACCGAGATCAGGAGT
Source organism: Lactuca virosa (assembly GCF_052849685.1). Lineage (NCBI taxonomy): Eukaryota > Viridiplantae > Streptophyta > Magnoliopsida > Asterales > Asteraceae > Lactuca > Lactuca virosa. The sequence continues at coordinate 293,724,023 of NC_136434.1, forward strand.
TTTCTGGGGTTGGCCGGCTACTCCAAGATTGTCGTTTGAGACTCTTCGCCAGAGATTGTGCGAAGCTCCAGTGTTAGCTCTTCCTGAGGGAATGGAGGACTTTGTGGTTTACTGTGATGTATCTATATCAGGGTTAGGTGCAGTGCTTATGCAGAGAGGGCACGTGATAGCATACGCATCGAGGCAGCTGAAGCCTCATGAGACGAGGTATCCCACCCACGATTTAGAGTTGGGGGCAGTGGTGTTCGCCCTCATGATCTGGCGCCATTACTTGTACGGGGTTCGGTGTACCATATACACGGACCACAAGAGCTTGAAGTATCTGATGGATCAGCCCAACTTGAATATGCGCCAAAGGTGGTGGTTGGACGTGGTAAAAGATTATGACTGCGAGATTCTGTATCACCCGGGCAAGGCTAACGTGGTAGTCGATGCTCTGAGTCGCAAGGCGGAGAGTGCCCCGATTCGGGATATATGCATGAGGATGACAGTGATGACTCCGGTATTGGATATCATTCGAGAGGCCCAGGCGGAGGTCGTGAGACCGGAGAACCGCAAGAGTGAGCGGGTGATTGGGCAAGTATCCGAGTTTGTGACGGATAGCCGGGGACTTATGACCTTTCAAGGTCGGATTTGGGTACCTTATACGGGCGGAGCTCGTAGCAATCTGATGGAGGAAGCGCATAGGTCGAGATTTTCGATCCATCCCGAGGCCACTAAGATGTATTTGGATCTGAAGAGAGATTATTGGTGGCCCTGTATGAAGAAGGATGTTGCTTGGGTGGTCAAGAGGTGCTTGACCTACCGCCGGGTCAAGGCAGAGCACCAACGCCCACATGGTCCATTGCAGCCTTTGGAGATTCCCCAGTGGAAGTGGGAGCAGATCTCGATGGACTTTATCACCAAATTACCGAGAACGGCGCGTGGAGTTGACGCGATATGGGTGATTGTGGATCGGTTGACGAAAAGTACTCACTTCCTTGCTATTAGTGAGAGCTCTTCTGCTGAGAGGCTGGCAGAGATTTATGTGCGAGAGGTGGTAGCTCGGCATGGAGTGCCGACGTCCATAGTGTCGGATCGGGATGTGCGTTTTACTTCCAGATTCTAGAAGAAGTTCCATGAGGAGTTGGGAATGCGATTGCATTTTAGTACCGCCTACCACCCACAGACAGATGGACAGAGCGAGCGAACGATCCAGACGCTCAAGGACATGCTTCGAGCATGTGTTATGGACTTCGGTGGGAGTTGGGACACATACCTACCCTTGGCTGAGTTTTCTTACAACAACAGCCATCACTCGAGCATTGGTATGCCTCCCTTTGAGCTCCTGTATGGGAGAAGGTGTCGCACCCCCATCTGTTAGGGAGAGGTGGGGCAGAGAGTTATGGGCAGCACTGAGATAGCGCTGAAGACGACTGAGCAGATTCAGCAGGTCAGACAGAGGTTACTGACAGCCCAGAGTCGCCAGAAGAGTTATGCGGATAGACGACGATCCGAGCTCGAGTTCCAGGTCGGAGATTTTGTACTCCAGAAAGTTTCCCCATGGAAAGGGGTGATTCGGTTCAGAAAACGGGGAAATTTGGGGCCCCGATACATCGGTCCTTTCAGAGTGACCGCCAGAGTGGGGAAGGTAGCTTACCGTTTGGAGCAGCCTACAGAGTTGAGTCATATTCATAACACCTTCCATGTGTCCCAGTTGTGGAAGTGTGTGGCTGATGAGATGGTAGTTGTACCATTAGAGGACATTCAGGTGGATGCGAGCCTGAATTACATCGAGAGGCCGATCGCGATCATAGATCGGAAGGTGAAGGTTCTGAGGAACAAAGAAGTGCCCCTGGTTCAGGTCCAGTAGCAACATCAGAAGGGGTCCAATTGACTTGGGAACCGGATTCGGAAATGCGGGAGCAGTAACACTTCGAGGGCGAAGTCTAATTCTAGTGGGGGAGAGTTGTAACATCCGGTTTTCCAGGTATATTAATTTAAGCATTTATTTTAAGGATTTTGGGTGGACTCAACGAGTTGGTGCCTCAACTCGTCGAGTGGGATCGCAACTTGGTGACGTGTTTAATGAATGGACTCGACGAGTCGGGTATCTGACTCGCCGAGTCAGCGCTGCTGAGGGAAACCCTAATTGCTCGGGTTTGTGGCCTATTTAAAGGCTCTTATGGCCTCCATTTGCGGCCACACTTTCCCTTGAGAGACCCTAATCGATCCAGAGAGCTTAGAGAGGGAGAGAGGGAGCTAATTTCTTCATTTTTGGTTCATTCTTGCAAGGAAGAAGGAGAAGGTTCAAGCTCAGCTGTCTAGAAGGGGCTCAGATCTTTCACTATTTCATTCAAGGTTGCTGTTGAAGGTATGAGTTCATACCCGTTTTCATTTGATTCATAGATCTCATGAATTTAGGGTTTATTTACCCTCTTTTAAGTTGAGTTATGAAATATATGAAGTCCCTTTGAGGCTTAGACATCGGATCTGGACCATGAGAGGTCCAGAGAGCCCCAAGAACCCAGCTTTATGCAGTCACATAAGAATATTGAGCTTATGACACCATTATGAGGGTTATTTTGTCAGATAGAGCTAGATGAGTGATGCATGGTCATAAAGGTCGAACCTTTACGTGATTAATGAGCCTTTAGTGCATAGATCTGAAGTTTGGGAAAGTATCTTGCACTAAATCGTCTGAATGCAAAAGAGTCTTAATAGACTCGGCGAGTAGCCCAGGGTTTTTTCCCGATGAACTGAGTCAGATGGTGACCCGTCGAGTTGGAGCTTGCTGGGGTTGCCATGAATCGACTGGACTCAACGAGTCTCCCGAGTGCACTCGACGAGTCTGGTCAAAGTTGGACCGTTGACTGGAGTTGACTTCTGTTGACTTTAGGGTTTGGTCAAAATGAGTGAAAGAGGTCAGGGAAGGGTAGAATGGTCTTCTACCCACTTTTCAGAGATAAGAGGAGAATATTAATTAGAAATATTAATTTGTGATAGGCGGAGGCTAGACCGAGAATTTCGGGCACGAGACTTTTACTAGCTATCTTACGAGGTGATTCTTCTCACTATACTTTACCTAGAGTGGTAATTATGTGTGACCAGAGGGTCTTATGTGCTTGCTTGAGTTATGCATGATTGTGTGATATGTATTGTATGCTATATTATTTGTTGGTTAGACCGGACCGGAGGGTCCAACGAACTATGAGGCCAGAGGGTCCTCAATCAGACCGGGCCGGAGGGTCCAACGAGCTACGGGACTGGAGGGTCCCGCTGAAACACATAGATCGGAGGGTTTTACAGAGTATAGCCTCGAGAGGCGAATTGTTGTATGTGGTATTTTGGGGAACTCACTAAGCATTCGTGCTTACCGTGTTATGTGTTATGTGTTTCAGGTACTTCCGAGGATCGCGGGAAGGCACCGGCGTGATTGTACACACACTCTTGATATGGAGCTATGATTGGGGATCCTGTATTTGAATAATTATATTGAAAACTTGTTGGTTGTTTTGAGAATTAATGATGAGACATATGTTTTATGAGTTTAAAATTTGAAATTTTTGTTTTGAAAAATCATGTCATTACAAGTCTCAAATGTTTAGACCTTTGCCATTTCTCACAATTCGAACTATGAAGAGGGATGTCGTAATCATAATCGAATTTGAGAATGCAAATACCACGATTGTTGTCTTCTTAAAATCTACTTGGTGAAAGCGTTTCCTCACAATCATTTTCATGAAGCAGAGAGAAACCTTATGACACTTAGATTTTATGGTGTATGTGTTCCTAACCATGTGAATTTGTCATAATCATAATCACAAGACAAGGTTAGTGACAAATCCAAACTCATATGGACTGAACTTGTTCAATCTTAATTTATTGCCACCTAGCAGTACAAGTGCCTACCATTGCTTCCAAGTTGTTATGCAAACAATTGAGCACTCATAGAACTCACATGCATAGTCAATTCAACTGGAATGGGCACAAAAACAAGAATATGTCAATGCGATAGGTTATAAACCTCAAGTCGTGAGCTAGTGATTAACAATAGGTTTACTCTTGAAAAGTTCTTGAACCTTGTCAAGATCTTTAAGAATCCCACTGACCTCTTGACATATAAGTTTCTCTTTGTCAAGAGATATTACTTGAAAAACAAATATTCAAGAGTTAGTGTGGTTTCTTATCAAGACAAACACTTCACACAATTGGTCTTAGTTGGTCTTTCTTTTATCCAAAACATCACAACTTACCAATTTCAAATGTACAAGAGTAAGAAACATTTTACTCTACATTTGATGAGTGTTATAAACCTTTCTTAAGACCATGTCACTCAAGTTACAATCTTGGAGTATGACTCTAAGACCTGATTTTGGAACGAAGTATGATTTATCTTCTTGATTTAACCATTTCAACAATTCACGATTCCTCTTCTTAGCCATACAAATGCACTAAGATATCCTTAGAGAATCAATTGTGATATGGTTTCATAATCACTAAGATAATCACTAAGATAATCATAAAACACGATACTAAAGTAATCTCCCTTCTTTTCAGATTGGAGAAACTTTTACCTTTCTGCCTAATTTGATAATTCTTATTCGTTCTGCTACACACTAAAACTTTTTTTTCAATGATTCAGAATTACACTTAATCTTGTAAGTATAACCATATTTACTAAACTTTAGTAAATCATAACGAATAGTCTTATCGTTCTTTGTGGTGGACCTGACCAACACACAACTAAGTGTACCCGATCCCCTAGTCCTTCACTTGACTCACATATACATGTGAAAAAGGAATTAGTCTTAATTTCCCAAAGATGAAGTTCTCATTCATCACACAATACAAGTTGCATGATTCCAAGTTTCTATCCAACTGAAACTTGGATGATGAGAATCTTTCCTTATTTGGTAAATCTTGACACTACCACAAACGAAAGAATCAAATCCATTTTCCAATATTGTTATCAATAGAAACATATAAACAACAATTTTCACAAAAACCATTGTAAGGAGACTTAAAATAAAATAAAATCAAAATTTTTCTCTTTTATTTATAAACTTGCAGAAACTTGTCCTTACAATGCAAATACATATGAAAAAATATGTTGTTATCTATTCCTAAGCAAATGACCAACACACAACTAAGTGTACCCGATCCCCTAGTCCTTCACTTGACTCACATATACATGTGAAAAAGGAATTAGTCTTAATTTCCCAAAGATGAAGTTCTCATTCATCACACAATACAAGTTGCATGATTCCAAGTTTCTATCCAACTGAAACTTGGATGATGAGAATCTTTCCTTATTTGGTAAATCTTGACACTACCACAAACGAAAGAATCAAATCCATTTTCCAATATTGTTATCAATAGAAACATATAAACAACAATTTTCACAAAAACCATTGTAAGGAGACTTAAAATAAAATAAAATCAAAATTTTTCTCTTTTATTTATAAACTTGCAGAAACTTGTCCTTACAATGCAAATACATATGAAAAAATATGTTGTTATCTATTCCTAAGCAAATTATCATAACTCTTAACCAGCAGCTCAAAATAATGATCATCAAACCATGCGATCGAAATCCATCTCTTCGCGATCAGAATCAGCTTACTCTTCCTTTAAGCTTCCTTTATTTTCTTCGATTCTACAAAACATCAAAATGCAATTACATTACATCATGTATTAAGAATCTCCAAATAGGAACTAAATAGAGTTAGATAGTGGACTTACCTGAAGCAGAGTCATACACTCTGACTTTACCATCCTTATGATCCTTCAGGTAGATTCGGCAGCTTCGCAACCAATGCCCCTTTTCTTGGCAATAGAAACAAATGGCTTCTTTCACATCGACACATGACACAATTCCAGAACCGACCTTTCTCTTAAATTCAAACTTTTTGACTTTAGCCAATTTCTCTCTCCTAGGAGAAGAAATCATTTCGGGATTGTCATTATTGTTCATGGAAACTTGGGAAGTAGATCTTCCAATCAAATTTGCTTTACCAGTGCGCCAAATCATTGTTGATCCAGCAGCAACAAGCAAATAGGTTAGATCAATAAGGGCTATGTCATGGTCTGTCATATAGTAGTCCTTAATGAACCTGCCATATGACTCAGGGAGTGACTGAAGAACCAAGTCAACAGCCAGCTTCCTCGAGACTTCGACACCCAACAATCCCAGCCTGTCAATATGCAACTTCATCTCCAAGATGTGAGCACATATAGACTTTCCATCTTCATGTTTGCTTGCCAATAGGGCTTGAGTGACCTTGAACTTTTCAAGTCTTTGAACTTGTGGGTTAGGGAGAATAATTAGAGGAGGTGGAGGAAGAGAAGTTCCACTACAGCACGAAGAAGGGATTAATCTTTCACCTCGATCGTCTTGTGGAATATCATCTTTATAAGGAAGGCTTTTTTTCCATAAGATTTGGGAAGACCATAGTTGTCTGAACTAGACATCTATATGGGAGAAATTCAAGTGAGTTGATTTAATCCTTAATATAGCACCCAAAATTAAATATTAAGGCTAGGACCCAACACAGTATTTTACAATTCGGAAGAGGGATGTCGTAATCCAATTGCAAAATATTTGAAGGTAGGTAAATGACGATTTACCAATTTCCACCATGAAAAACGAAATTGATTATTAAGTTTTAAATGAATTAAAATCCCAAGATCTTTTGAGATTCATTGAACTTTTCAATGGCATGTTTAAATCTCGATTGTGCCCTTCAAGTTTGTGACTGGGATGCCGAGGATCACAAACAAGGTGTGAATAACCATGCAAATTAGCTTGGTACACTTAATGTTACAGATCACCTAATCAATGTGCCGGTTAACCACACACGCTCCATTGATCTATGATTAACATCAAGCTACCCTTTGTCACACACTGTCAGTCCCAGATTAGTGTGCCGGTTAACCACACACGCTCCACTAACGACTTAACAAGGTGCAAAGTGCAATTTCATGGGTTAGCACCAAATTCACATTTTTCCTAAGTAACTAAGATTGAGAATTTATAAGTGTTTAGTTACTTGGTATTTTTCATTATACTTTTAATGAGAATTAATGTCTTATCCTACCCGTTCGGCTAACGACCCTCCACCAGTCAAGGAAGCGGTGAGTGAGAGTGGACACCCATTAAACCGCCATTTTATAGGCAGTAACCTTATACCCCCCTTATAGACCGGCTTCGTGAATGAGGCCTACTAACGGTAAGACCGACTTTTTACTTATACATATAATATATTAAACTTTTAATATTATAATAGTATAAGGGTGTATTTTAAACTTTTAAAATACTAAGTGGTTTAATCTATTAATTAAACTATACTCTTAATTTAATTAAACTTAAATCATGTCATTATGGAATTATTAATTCTCTTTTAATTAAACACTTTAATTAACTATTAATAAAGTCCATAAAGATGTAATATTAATTATTCAAAACATCAAGATGCTAAAACAAAATTAAAACTATTTAATTTATTATTAAGTTATGAAACCATGAGTTACACTTTTGAAAACTTTTCAAATAACTTTAGTTTTAGAATTCAATGTCACATAAAAAACTTTTCAAATTTCAAAACTTGAGGGCAAGTTTTGTAACTCTTGAAAACTTTTAGAATTCCATAAAAGAGACTTTCCAAGTTCCATAACTCGAGGGCAAGTTATGAAACTCTTCAAAGCCATTTATAACAAATTTTGTAACCTTTGAAGACTCTTGGAATTCATAACTTAAAGAGTTAATGAATGAGACTTTTCACATCCATAACTTATGGAAGTTTCAAAACTCTTAAGATCATAACTTTTAAAAAAGACTTTTGAGTTACAAAATTTTATGACAAAATTTGTAACTCCTTAAAAACATTTAGATCAAACTTTTAAAACAAATAAAATAATCATATCATTCTATCTTTTAATAAATTGACCTAATTCAACTCTTGTAGTAAAATGACTCAAATTTTACAAATAATTAGTTTTTCGTAAAATCAAGTAATTATCTTAAAATTTGACAAACTTAATGTTTTTTTTTTCAACTTTGAAAATCAAACATTTGCATCAATATAACAGAAAACAACCAATGGCTTTGATATCACTGTTGGGTTTTAGTATACTACAACATCCTATGGTGCACATACAATCCTAAATGCTTTGGATTTATGTTTTCTCTAATTACACATGCAATATTGTTTCCAAAGCATTAAGCCTACAACTAGCATACAATTGACATAAACAACATAAAATACTAGTTAGGAGTTTACCTCTTTATGTAGCTTGTAGAACTTGTTGTATTTGGCCTTTAAGAACTAAGCACCCCAAGTGTGATGCCTCAAACGGTTCACAACACACCTAGGACAAAGGAGAGCTTGAGAGAGATGTTGCTAGCTCCAAAATTGGCTCTAATGAACTCCAAGAACTCTAGTGGTCAATTTTGGGTGCTAAGGGAGTCATTTTATAGTGTGGCAAAGTCTAGGGTTACATCCATGCAAACCCTAATGCCCATGACCTTTCATATTACTTAGGCTCCATGGGTTAAACCTCCATGGACTACCATATTGGTTTAGCCCATCCTAAATAACAATTGGCCCACACTATAAGAATCATTGATTTACCAAATCAATCCTCATATATTTAATTAGTCTCTTTTGATCACATAATTAATTCCAAATTAATTCTTGATCAATACTAATTAAATGATATGATTTCATATTAATATATTACAACTTATAATATATTAATAAATCATAAGTAACCTCTTACTCAAGTATCCATCCCATCAAATTGTCCTTGTGATATGCAACCCGAAATGGACCATGCTACTATCGGTTCAAGTACATACCAATTATAGTTATGGACTTAGACACCTAATTCAACAAGATCTATGATCTCTGGTGGCAGATCTATGATTTTCGCCTCTAGATCTACTATTTACGTCTTCAGATCTACGAGTTTTAGTGACATTGAGTGACCAGATCAAGAATCTTCGTCAATCTCCACCGTCGTTGTTCCCTTGTTGCTTCAGTGAAACACTGTTAACTCGTCCCCATCTCTTTCTCTCTGATCTTCGGTGAAACACCAACATATCTATGCATCAGGTATGTTGATTTTTGTATTTTTTTTTGTTTTTTGCTTTTGCTAAGCTGTGTAAGGTTTTAATATCTCATTTGTAGTATACTTGTCTTAATATTAGTTTTAACTAATATTAAGTTATGAATATAAGTTTGCTTTTTATTTTTAGAGAAAATTACAAAAATAGCCTAATCCCTTAATTACTTTGTGGAAAATAGCCAAAAAAAAAAACAAATTACAAAAATAGCCATCAAAATCACAGATGTACTTCTGTCTTTTATAATATCATGCACATAAAAACAAGAGAAAATTACAAAAATAGCCTAATCCCTTAATTACTTTGTGGAAAACAGCCAAAAAAACAAAAATTACAAAAATAGCCATTAAAATCGCAGATGGACTTAGTCCATCTGCGATTTTACTTATCCATCTGCGAACGTACAAGTCGCTAAAGAACATCTGTCCTTTAACGACTTGTACGTTCGCAGATGGACTCAGTCCATCTGTGATTTTGCATCCATCTGTGATTTCCCTTTTTTTAGGGGTATAAAAACGTAATTTTTTTTCTTTTTTCATTTTTCAAACTTTTTTTTGGAGAACTCTCTCTAGAGGCACTATGGACGATTTCAGTTTTCAAATATTTTTCAAAGTTTTTGTTGGAGAATTCATTTTATTAGAGATGTTTTAAACAAATGTTCCAAATAAATAAGAACTAAATTTATAATTTTTTGCAAAACTTTATATATAATAAGTTTGTTTCGTAGTTAAACCCTAACAATTTTGTAGTCAAAATTAAAAAAACAAAAAAAAACAAAAAAAAACAAAAAAAGAACAAAAAAAAAACGCAAAATCGCAGGTGGGATGAGAGGAAATCACAGATGAACTTAGTTCATCTGCGATTTCAGACAAAGATTGGGGTATTTATACGGAAAAAATTAAAAAAAAACTAAAAAAAAAAACCACCTGCGAACGTACAAGTCGCTAAAGCACGACTGTGCTTTAGCGACTTGTACGTTCGCAGATGGAATGCTAAAATCGCAGATGGACTTAATCCATCTGCGATTTTCATGGCTATATTTGTAATTTGGGTTTTTTTGGCTATTTTCCACAAAGTAATTAACGAATTTGGTTAAATTTGCAATTTTCTCTTATTTTTATAATATTTTCATAAAATTGTTATTCAAATTTTATGCTTTAGTGTTATTACGTTGTGAATTGACCTTAAAATGTGGGTTATTATGTTAGTGTTTTCTAAAAAATGCGTATTTAGTTTTTTTTTAACTGCGAATTGTGATGTTTTAATGTTCCAGTTACTGTTTTATTTTATTAAAGTTAGTTTTGACTGTTATTAATAAGAAAATATAACTTTTAACCTGTAAATGCATAATTTTATAAGTTTTAAGTTGTGAATCCAAGTTTCTTTTCTTATTTGTTATAATATTTTAATAGAACTGTTGTTCGTAATTTAGGTTTTTTGGTTGTTATGTTGTGAATTGTATTTAGAATATGTTATTATGTAGATGTTTTCTCAAATAATGTGAATTTGTTTTTTTTTTTAAGTTTTGATTTATGATATTTACATGTTTCACAAATTCTTTAGTTATATTAATGTTATTTTTAACTATTATTAATAAGAAAATATAAGTTTTATGTTGTGAATACATGACTTTTTATTAATTTTAATATGAGAATACATGATTTTTATAAGTTTAAAGTTGGTTTTTAAATCTATCAGAATATATTTTTATAAAGCATAGTAGGTGTTTGATTAAACTGTGAATAAGAGTAATGAAATGCTTTATTAAAATATGAATTTTTATGGTGCCCACAAGGCGTTTGATGAAAATGTTTCGACAAATCAATTATGTTTTTAAGGTGTGAATACTATAAATGAGAGTCCTAAAATGTTTTATTAAACTGTGAATAAAATTATTGAAATGAAAGTTTTAAGGGTAAAATATGAGTTTTGAATGTACATTTTTTTTTTGCATTAAACTGTCCATTGACTATATTAAGTTGTGTATTTTGTGTATTAAACTATGAATTAAATTTATTAAGTTGTGAATTAATGTATTAAACTGTGAATTAAATGTATTAAGAAGTGCATCGACTATATTAAGTTCTTAATTTTATATATATATATATATATATATATATATATATATATATATATATATATATATATATATATATATACATTGCTTCTGAAATATGAGACGAAAGACATTATACACAAATGTGATTTTATCTAATTTTGAATAAAATATGTAAAATATAAAATGTGAATATTTACGTAAATAAACTTTGAAAGAAGCACTAGCATATAGATCTTAACAATTAAATTATTATATTAAGTTGTGAATTTTTTGTACTAAATTACGAATTAATTGTTTTAACCTGTGAATTTTTAATGAGTTTTGTGTTAAAATATGAATGATTTATGTAAGTATGTTTATATTGATTTTCTTATGAATATATTTATTTTTTGTGTTGTATAAATATGTAAAAATGTATTATTTTTTATAATTATTTTGCATTAAACTCGAAATTAGTGAGTTATATGATTTATTAAACTGTGAATATAATATTTAAGCTGTGAATCTATGATTTTATATACATATTTGATTTAGAATGAATAATGGATGTGACGGTGGCACGGCTGGTTGCTGGTGGCATGTGGTAGTTGGTGGTGTTAAAGTTTTATTTGACTTATCTGAATATGTATATTCGTGTATAATGAATTGTATTAATTTATGAATTTTATGTATTAAAGTGAGAATGGACTGTATTAAAGAGTGTATTTTATATAAATTTTGTTTTAAAATACAAATGAATGTATGCATGAAAACAATAGACTGTGAATTAGTGAAATAATATGTTTATTAAACTGTGAATATGATATTTTGAAGAGAGAAAATTAAAACTGTCAAGGCATAATTTTGTTTTTTCTATCAAATTTTATATATTTGGCTGTAAAAATGATATTGTATGTGTTAAAAAGCATTACCAAATAAATAGGAGCCATAATGTTTGTTCTATTAAACTGTGAATACGGCCAGAAAAATACCACTAAATTTAGTGTTACTTCGGCGGTCGTCCGACGTTGGTCTGGCGGTGGTTCGACGGCAGACCGACGGTGGTCCAACGAAAAGTGGCAACTATTGTAAACTAGTGAATGGAAAAGTTTGCTTAAAATAATATAAATGTTTCATTTGTCCAAAATATCCTTAATGAAAACATTTTAAAAAATGGTTCTTAGGGTTCTTAACTTTTTTGGTTTCTCAATTGAACCACTCCCTATATATATATATATATATATATATATATATATATATAGGGAGTGGTTCAATTGAGAAACCAAAAAAGTTAAGAACCCTAAATCTAAACACTTATATATATATATATATATATATATATATATATATATATATATATATATATATATATATATATATACTAGCCGTTTACCCGCGCCAAGCGTCGGGGGCGAAAAGTTTTTTTTCAAAAATTAGTTTCCAGAGATGATTAGTTTGTTTGCTCAAATAGTTTACTAAATCTAAACACTTATTAATCGAAGGTGTGAATAGTTTTTTCAGAAATAAGTTTCATATGTTCGATCTATTGTGTCAAAAATAGATCATTCTCTTTCATGATAACATATTTGATTCCAAAGAACACAAAATGCATTATAAATATCTAATTCTATATTTTGCATTTATTCTGTATGTTACAACAATATCCTAAACCCTAAAACCAAAGTTTCCTTTTTAAGGAAAATAACAAAATTATTTATCACTCAAACTCTTCAAGAGGTGGTCACTAAAAACACATTTTAATAAAAAGAAAATCCTTATTTTGTTATGTTACAGCAATGTATGTTTAGCATTTAAATGAAATTTTACAATCTAAATGTGCAAAAAACAACTACATGAAAGTATATAGCTATTAAATGTATGTTTATATTTAAATAAAATTTTACAATGTATATGTGCAAGAAACAAACAAATGAAAGTATGTAGCTATTAAACGTACGTTTATCATTGAAATGGAATTTTTATATTGGGTCTTAAAGTGAGTGTCTATTCCTTCAGATTGTCTGGCTATTCATTGGTGACACTTATTAAAAGATGGACATAAATGAAGCAAGTTCATATCAAAAGATAACTATATAAGTAATTAATAAACCCATATTCACTCTTCTTGAACCATATTCTTGTCATTGAAGCACATTAAGCAGTTATTTTTCTTAAAATTGGTCAAATGGTTTCCTCTCCACCATTTGCATTGCCCATTTGACCAGTTGAATTACATGAGCACTATATATTAAAAAATAATAAAAAAATCCAACAATTATATAAGAAAATATCTCCAAAAGCTTGAATATAATACCCTTGTGTCTCACATCTTGACACTATATCCACCTCGTGTGCTTCTTTACAACATCTTGACACCAAAGCCTCTAATATGCCATTAAAGCAACATCAGTTGTTGATAATTCACACCTTAGGTCTCGTGGACTTTCAACTGCAATTATGTTATATAACTAAACACCAAAAAGATTATACATGAGATGTTAAAAATAAGAAATGAATATGATAACTGGGCCCATTTGTAACGACCCAAATTTTACAAAGAAATTTTTCATTTTTAATTGGTCAACCATATTTCATAAAACATAAAGATCCCAATAATTGTTTTCAAAACCACCAACATTACAACATTATTATTTTCAAAACATCAGAGTGTCCCCCAAACCATATCGGAAAAAGAGAGATAGAGTGCACGCCGTATCATCACGCCTTGCCTTTACCCTTGGACTCCGATGTACCTGAAACGAATCCACAGACGGTAAGCTGAAAGCTTAGTGAGTCCCCCAGAGCATATCCCACACAAACCACATATCACATTAGCTATAAAATCTATCTCTACCGCTATCACACGCCAATTAGCTATGAAGCTATCTCTACCGTTAGCCACAAGGCTATCTCTACCATCAGCCATAAAGCTGTCTCTACCTTTAGCCATAAGGCTATCTCTACCATTAGCCACAGAGGCTATCTCTACCGCATATCATGCATACATACATATCACACCTCTACATAGCAAGTAAACCAACTAACATAAAATGGGCCGGCCTTGGTGCCTTAGACCCATTGGTATGGTGAGAAAACTCACCTCACAAAGCTGAATCGGTAACTGAATTCAGGTATGTCCTATGTTGCTCTTCCCAAACTGCCTATAACCAACAAGTAAATAATCTTAACTCAGCCCCTAAGGCTCCTCTGAGTCAAACATGGTCAAAGTCTAGGTCAACAGTCCATGTTGACCTTGACTCGTCGAGTACAATCAGTCACTCTTCAGGTTCCCTGCTTAACTCATCGACTCGTCGAGTCATCTGAGGGACTCGTCGAGTTCCTTGATGTTCACGGTCGTAAACCACCAACCGAACACCCTTGACCGTAAACCCTTGGCCGTAAATGAGAAAACCCTATCGACTCACCGAGTCTCTTGCACGACTCATCGAGTCCCCTTAGTCCATTATGTTTACGGCCTTTTCCAGTGGGACTCAAGGTCCCAAACTTCATATTTATACTCTACTAGTGTGGATAACACGTAAAGTTGCAAACTTTACGTCCATGCAAGGCCTCACAAGGCCATAACGCCAAAACTAACCTTCAACAAGGTTTTCATGCATGGAGAGGGAATGATCTTAATAAAAGGTGCAACTTTATGATATTTGGGACCTAAGAAGGTCCAGATCTGGAACCATATCCTTGTGATAGGTCCAGATCTAAGCTTGTTTCCATTTCCTCAAAGTTGGTCATAACTCTCAAACAGAATCTAGGCTTAAGGTAACAGATTCATACCTCAATTTAATGCCCAAGACGAACTAGATGCTACATCTAGTGTTTCCCCCTTGATACTTCTTCTTCAAGCTTGGAATTCCTCCCACAATCCCAAGGTTTAAGCTCCCAAAGCTCTTACTTCACCCTCTCAAGTGTTTGCAGCCGTAAACGATCTTTTATGATGTTAAGGGAGGCTACAAAGGCGTATAATGTCGTTTATAAATGGGGCAAACCCCAAAATTTAGGGTTTTATTTAAACATCTCGGACTCGCCGAGTCGACCCTTCGACTCGCCGAGTCGGTCCCGTCCCGCGTTCCATGTTATCACGACTCTACTCGACGAGTTGGGCTCCCAACTCGCCGAGTTCATGCACCAACACCCTACAATCTCAAATTCCAACCAATACTCGGAACAAATGTTAGACCATTAGTGACACATATTGTGTAAACTAAGTTAATAGCAATAGCAACGTACTATATGTTTAATGTGTGATAGTGTGTGTGTGTATGTATTTCTTTGTGCTGTGTATCAAAGCATTTTCCAAAAAAAATTGATAACAAACTTTTTAACATCTGTATAAAATAGCAATGTACTTTCATAAATACTTATTTTTGTATGTTTTGTAAGTAATACGTATGAAAGTTTGATGTTAAAATGTTGTTGTGTTTGTTGTGTGTGTTTCTATTATGTTGTGTATCAAAGTAATTTCCAGAAAACCCAAAAATAGACAACAAACTTTGAAACATATGCATACAATAGCATTGTACTTTCAGAAATACATATTTATGTATATTTCCTGCCAATTTATATGCCACAAGGATAATTTATGTAATAGTTTATTAAACGGACCGTTCATGTCATGTTTTACCTGCCACAAGGACCAGTTTTGTAGCTGTTTACTGCAATAAGGACCATTTCTGTAACAAATTTATGTGCCAGGGATGATTTCTATAACAAATTCCTATGCAAATTCAACAGAAGCAAGCAAGTTTTCCTTGAAAAACAAAGGCTGATTGTGATAGCAAAATTTCATAATTTTGGAGTATTATTTAAGATAACTTTTTAATTGGAACATAGAGCAACTGAATACAAGCAGATAGACACTAACTAAACTCACATGGCAGTTAAAAATTGATCTCACAGATAACATAACTCATCAATAATAATAAAAAACATAGCATATTGCACTTGATTATTTCAACCAAATATATACATGTATATTTCAAAAACTTTAAAAGAAGAAAAAAATGAAAGAAAAAAATAGTTACCTGAGTTCATCTGAAGCGGCCTCCATTGATGCAACAGCTTGTCATATTTTCAGGGGTGTTAATGACATTCCTAAACGCAATAGCTTTTCAAATCTGATGCAGTAGTTTGTCATATTATTATGGTTATTATCGTCAATATATACATAAAAGCAAGTTTGTACATTCTCGAATATGATGCAGCAGCTGCAAAAGTCTGTAGAGGGACATGATCCAATTGTAACCAATGGTAGAACCGTCATGTGTCTTGCAGGGGCTCACCTAATAACATGCAAATATTAAAGGAGTTGAAACTGTAAATTGATATTGAAGTTTTTTTTAATTCCATAAATCACAATTAACAATTTAATATATAGAAGTATGTTAAAAAAGCTGTCAGATTTTTAAATAAGTATTAATCTGATCAATTTTAAAAAAATGAATGAAGGGGGCTTTGAAATCCCACATGATACCACATATAGGAACAAAAAATCATTTTCCACATGATACCACATTCCTTGTATGCCAAATCCCACAAAAAAATGTTGAAATTGAATTCCAATTTCGATAAAACGTCATGATTTTCATAGGAACAAAAAAGCAATATAAAATAAAGGGGGGGAAGTTTTTACGGTAGACATATCACAATCTTTTCCATTAGTTGCACCTCCACTTGTGCTAATCTAAAAAAAACCAAAGATAAATGACTAATTAAAAAGATCATTCAAAATAATAATATAAAAATATAGTTATTTCTTGCATTTAAGACAGAGATGCGTCTCACACCTGAATTAAGGTTACATAGGTTAGAAATCATCATCAAAATAGAAACATTAAAAAAAACCCATAACCAAATATTTTTCTGTTCGATTTGATGTGGTCTTGGGAAAACCCTTCCAATAACGACCATTCTGGCAACCCATGTCAAGTAAGCATGAACATATACACTATATTCTTAGCTTTTCATCCCCATATTTATTCCCTATATGCCAATATGTAGACACATTTGTTATATGTGTCATGTTTTGACGGCTTACTTCTCATTTATTTATTCGTCTCATTTTCTCCTTTCCTTGTTCGTAAGATATTATATTATATGTTTTTTTTTCTGTAGCAATTTTTTTTTCTTATCATTGTTTGTTTTGCTATTTTGGACTAAAATGTTAATATTATTATAATAATTTAATTTATATTTAGATAGTAGTTGTAATTTTCCTTGGTAGATTATTTTTATTTTTATTTAATATACCCAATTTAAAATTCCCATAGATATAATGAAAAAACCATAGTATAATACAATAATATTTGAAGAGCAGTAAACGAAAAAAAATGATATTTATAAGCTTAACATTATTAAATTATTAGAACGTACTAAAAAGATCCATTACACAAATAATCTCGACAAATATAATTCCGCAAATCTACTAATTTCGCTTAGTTACAATAATTTCGATAAGTCACGGTCCTTTCCTAAAGTAATTTTAATTTTCAAAATTGATTTTATAAAAGTATTCAAAATTCGATTTAATGTTCAAGTAATTTGTCAAAAACCTTTTCGCAAAACTATTGTTCTTTAGTCATTTTTATAAGATCCCAAATGGTTATTTTGAAGAGATTGGAAATTTACTATTCTTACACTTAGATATTAATCAAACATATTCTATAGGTACAATAAACAACCCACATAACAAAAAAATCATATTTGAATAGGCAGTAAATTTTATTAGTTGCAATTGCAAAATGGTGTTCAACTGGAACTTGGATGAAATGGAATATCCATTATATAGTAGGAATAGTATAGATTCTGACAATCTCAAAAGCCATGTTTTGTATCATCTTCATATGTTTACACAGTTAAAATCCATAACAAAATCTAATCAATACTCTCCAGTGCATTATCTGCTACAAAAATACAAGTAATATCACCAACGGTAAATAATGGGATAAAATGAAAGAAGAACAACTCATGGCCTAAAAAAGATTGTTAGTTTACCTGCCATATATACATGTGCATGCCTCTGCCATGTGCCACACACCCCCTACATAGCATTTGATTAAAAACTTCCATTTTTATGGTTGAAAACATAGAACCAGTATCATGACAACGATCTCTTGTTGACATTATATCAAAAACTTAGAAAGCCTCTTTGAGATCAACCTATCCTGCAATAGCCCAACACCAAAGAAGTAGAAATATGTAATGTTTAATAAATCCAAGTTTAAGAATTCTCTAAACAAACATTTTTGCAGGTCATAGAAGTACATTCTTTCACAAAGCATGTATCAATGTTTTAATCATTCTTTTTTTAGAAAACTTTCGGATCCTCTATTTCTATCAAATTTTACTGATTCTTCTACCGTGCATGCAAAACTTGACCATCAGCATACTCTCCAACGTCAAGGGCAATCTGTCCAAAAACAGATAAAATCAAGCATAAAAAACTTGTTGATGTCGATAGTCTTTGTTCATTGTTTTTGTAGTAAGCAAAAAAATTCATTCATATCCAAATCCATATAGTCAAACAAATGACAGGAAAGCATAGATTTGTTTATCAAAGATATGTTTGATAGATTTAATAAAGTAGAATGCTATGATATGAAAAAAATTGAACCAATTTAAACCAGCTAGTTAAGTAGTAATAGAAATAATGTATTACTTTGAACGAATCAATGTAAGTCTTTAATACTTAAAATATTAGGTGTATAAAAACTAACCATTTATGTAAGAGCCATATAAGGTCGGTCCATATTCCTTCATCATCAACTCAGAATCCTCCTTGAGTCACTTAAGTTCGGATTTTGATGCATTTTCATAGCCATATACATATACGCACATACAGTCACACACACAATTAACACAAACATTTAGCATAAATAGTTTATCAGCAATAGTAAAAACTACCCTTAGGTTATATATGATGTTACAGATTCTTGTAGTGCAATCATAATCTCACATCATAAAATGAAAAGGGTAAATAATCCATAAGATAAAAGCAAATAAAAAGAAATAAAAAAACAAACATATGTCACTGATCAACATGGATTGGAGGGTTTGTTAAAATTATATTTTTAAACAAAAGGTGAATGATTAGTTATACGGACGAGGAAGAAGACAACTTTTAGCAGTCATAGCTACAACAGATAAAACTTAATCATCTCCTTTGCATGTGAGTCACTTAACCAGTAGATGCTCTCTCCTGCGAAAATTATACCTGAAATTGAAAATTAACACATATAATGTGTTCTTAAGAGAGATGAAAACTACCTACGTACATTTATTAATATTTTTATTCAGCATGTTTTGACCTTTCTTAATGATATAATGACTTCATGTCACAAGATACTAAAATATATAACCCGTAGTGGAACCCTCCTTTCATATGATGTTACATTGTTGAAGTAAAATCACTCACATATGCATTTAGGGAACTCAAATATCAAATATATTTAATGATTGTTAGATACAAAAAACAACAAAATGAAGATTAAGTGATACTTATCTTCTTCCAAACATCAAAAAACAACAAAATGAAAGTGAATCTAAAAGGTCGATTGAGAAAGGAAAAACATACATACCCCTTATGTCTTTCAAACCAAATCTGATGAAATGGCTTCGACGTCCTTTGACTCACCTTCCCCTGTGTCTTCATAAACTAAGAATAAAACAAAATCAAAAAAAACACAAACTTTTTCATACGACCGAGAGAGAAAAAGCACAAAAGTGAGCGAGTGAGAGAGAGAGAGAGAGGGAGAGAGAGACAACCTTCGTCATAGATGTAACCAAACAAACCCAAGACAAAAAACAGTAAAAAGATTTTTGCTTTCAGGAACCTGTAATCACAAACACAGTTAAAGAAAGGGATTATGGAGAGAGAGAGAGAGGCATTATAACACTATTTTCCCTTGAACCTCCTCAGGGGAGAAAGGAATTCTGAATCAAACACTAGCTTTCTAGAAATAAGGCTTTATCAAACATCATAAAATGCCACCCAAGTTCTTGAGATAGATTTTTTCGTCAAGGTATGGTGATGTGTTCGACCTTTTATAACCTAGAACCATAAAAATATAGGTGAAAAATGATACATAACGTTAGATATTCGAATTCGCACCATATTCTGAGTGAAATCAGGGTAAAATGATGATGCTTTCGACCAATTGTACCCAAAACACCATTGAAATCTAGGTCAAAAATGGTACCTAAGGTTATAGATTCGAAAATTGAAATCATGTCAAATGATGAGACAACATGAGCACGTCGTTGGCTGTTGGGGAAATATAGCGGTGGTGAACGGTGGTTAGATGAAGTGTGACGGTCGTGAACGTGGTTTGTTGGATGGCAGTGAAGGTTATGTGACGACATAGTTTCCTGTTGGTGGGTTGTGATGTTTGAGATTAGGATTTGTAAAAGAGAGAAGTGAAAGGCGGAGGCGTTTAACAGCAACGATGATGGTTGGTGTTGAGGAAGTGAGAGTAAGGTTGAAGATAAGCTGATAAATCATTCTTCCATTCTTATCTTGACTTTTTCTATATGTTCACCGATTCAATAACCAAGGTGATGAAATTATGGGTCAAATCTTATCTTAAATTTTATAAATTCAAAATATGGATCATGACTTTTTCAAATGTTGACCAACTTAAGATTTAGGATTCTATGATGCATAAAATGAGTGTACATAATGCATTAAGGCTTGTACCTCTTAAATTTCAGCATTTGACCAAATATGTATATTAAGGAATAATATATATATATATATATATATATATATATATATATATAGGGGACAGTTCAAATAAAAACAGTAAATAGTGTGAGAACGTAAAAACACTTTTTTATGTTATTATTCTGCAATGAATTTTGTATCGACAACTTTATGTCATTATTCAGCAAAGAATAAATGAATAGTCAAAGGTTAAAATTAAAATTAGAATTTACTACAAAAATGCACATACATAAGTTTATAATAGAATAATAACATTGTAATGAATATATGACTAATAGAAAGTTAATATTTATATTAGAATTACTTCAACAATACACATATACAAAATTCATTACAGAATAATAACATAAACATAGTGTTTTTACGTTCTCACACTATTTACTGTTTTTATTTGAACTTACTTATATATATATATATATATATATATATATATATATATATATATATATATATATATATATATATATATATATATATATATATATATATATATATGAGGATTCAATTGAGAAAAAAAGGGTGGAGGATGATGGAATCATTCTCACCCACACATTTATTTTGTCGCAAAACACTTAGGCGTACCGGCGGAATGGGTAACGGATATACATGTGTTTTCCAACCAAACATGTTTCCTTAAAATATGTCAATCATTACCTTAATATACACAAAAACATTTTTTTTTGTTTTTTTTTATTTTTAGAATGCTATTTTTATCGAAAATTTATTTTAAATATATCAAAATTCATAATTTTTTATTCTCTATAAATACACATCTATATTGATATAGTTTTGAGATAAATTTAAAAAAAAAAATTAGACTTTCAGCTATCGTTATTTATAAGTGAATAAAAACGCATCAGATTTTTATTACACTACATTCGTTATTCACTTATGAATAAAACGTATGCTTAACTTTTTTACAGTTTAAGTATTGTTTATATATGAATATAACAAGTTATAAAGTTTTCTTACCTAAAATATATATTTTTTACATCATCTTTCGTCACATTTATATTTATATATGAATAAAACGTGTATTAAATGTCGTCATATATTATATTCATATATTAATAAAACATTTATAAGATTTTTGTTAATGTTCATTTGTTATTCATATATAAATAAGTAGTATGTTAAAAAATGATGCACTGTTTTGAAAATTTGAACTACTTATTCATATAGGAATAACAAATGAACTGTAACAAAATTATCATAAATGTGTTTTTCGTATATGAATATAACTTGTGAGGAAAGTCAATACACGTTTTATTCATATGTGAATATAACATGTGACGAAAATTGATGTAAGCAGTAAAGAAGTTATTATATGTTATATTTATATATGAATGATATTTAATCTGTAAAAAAATTAATCATATTTTTTATTCATAAGTGAATAACGAATGTACTATACTAAAAAACTGATGCATTTTTATTCACTTATGAATAACGATAGCTGAAAATATAAAAAAAATAAATTTTTTATTTTATTTTAAAACTATATCAATATTAATGTCTGTTTGTAGAGAATAAAAAATCATGAATTTTGCTATATTTAAAATCATTTTTCGATAAAAATAGCTTCTTAAAAAATAAAAATAAAAAACGAAAAAAACTATGGTTTTGTATATATTAAGGTAATGATTAACATAGTTTAAAGAAACATGTTTTGTTGGAAAACACATGTGTATTCCTATTCCATTTCCGCTGGTACCGCGGAGGCTTTTGCAGGAAAAATAAATGAGTGACTGAGAATGATTCCCCCATTCTCAACCTTTTTTTTACAATTGAACTTACCTCTCTCTCTCTCTCTCTCTTGCTATATATATATATATATATATATATATATATATATATATATATATATATATATATATATATATATATATATATATATATAGGGGTGAGATCGGTTGAGAACTCATAGTTTTCCGAGAACCCGAGAACTAAAAGTGGAGTGTTAGATCAAAATTAATTCACTAAGGCATGATTGGCATCTTACCAATCTCATTAAATATTTAATTTTTTGTGTTATTGGAAATATTATTAGAAATGTCTAAAAATTTACATAATAAATCAAATTTCGGATTTTTATAAAAATAGTAATTTTTGATTTTTTTTAAAGTGCATATTTTTTAATTTTTTATAGAAAACATGAGTTTTTGAAAAAAAAACTGCAACTTTTTTAAAAGCATTTAAAAATCAATAACTTAAAAAAAAACTGGAATAATTAAAAAATACTATAATTTTTTAAACAAAAAAAAATCAACATTTTAGGTACATATATGCATATTTTTACAAATGCATATATGTATATTTCATATATTACAATATTTGTAAAGAAATCATAAGAAAACTCATTTTATTTACTAATCTATAAACACAATAGAATAAATATTTTATTCGATACAAAATAAAATATAAAAAACTAAAAATGCTCCAAAATTTCAAAGCGTTTTCATGTCTTCGTGTCAATATTTTCATATTTTCTTCAATTTATCATTTTTCACATGTTCAATAGTCACCACAATTTCTTCCAAATCTACAAGAAAATTAAAAAAATAATAATAATTGATATAAAAACACTCATAAAAATACATATGTGATTTACATGTGATTAACAAATGAATCACATGCGATTCATATATGAATCACATGCGATTTACATATGAATCATATTTACATATGACATCATATGTGAATTACATTTGATTTTTATATGAATCACATGTGATTCATATGTGAATCACATGTCATTTACATGTGAATCACATGTGATTCACATTATTCACATGTCATTTACATGTGAATCACATGTGATTCACATTATTCACATGTCATTTACATGCGAATCACATGTGATTGACATGTGAATCAAATGTGATTTACATGTGAATCACATGTGAATTACATGTGATTCACATGTGATTCATATGTGAATCACATGTGATTCATACTCTTTGGTAGCACGACTTTTTGCATCCTCTGTTACTCTAATTTAAGGTATGTGAACACATACCTTAAATTAATGAGACCAAAAACTCAAAACAATTTGAAATCAGAAATCAATGATGGAACAAATAATATCCCAAAGATTAATTAAAATATACCTTTTTCCTCAATGTAAAATGACCAAAATCCAAAAGAAAATGACTGTTATACTTTGATGAGGCATTTAATCTTATAGGAACTCTAATTTTTGGAGCATCAAGGTCAATATCAATATCAAATCTGCAAATGCAAGAAGAAATATAGGAAATTAGCAGATCTTTTTTTTTTGTAATAGTTTTATCAAAGAGCGAGATATTAGTTTCTCAGATATATAGTTGAATTTATTAAAACTCATATAACCGTACCTGCAAAGTAGTTGCTGTTTCATAAACAACTTTAGGGCTAACAGAACTACTCATCTTCATAAATTCCAGAAAGTGGTTACAGCTA
Organism: Lactuca virosa; assembly: GCF_052849685.1. Taxonomy (NCBI): domain Eukaryota; kingdom Viridiplantae; phylum Streptophyta; class Magnoliopsida; order Asterales; family Asteraceae; genus Lactuca; species Lactuca virosa. The sequence continues at coordinate 293,748,344 of NC_136434.1, forward strand.
TCCATCAAGACCTATAAATCAACCATAAACATAGTCAAATAAGAGACATAAACTAAGAGGAAGAAGTAAAGAAGAGAAAAATAGACAACAGGGTATGTGACTGGTTGACTCGATAGAGGAGAGAAAAATCCACAGATGAATCAATTTTAGATTACCTTCAATGATTTAAGCCCTAACTTCTTGATATCATGACTAGAAAATCGATACAAAATCTCTATCGACAATCGATTTTGAAGAACTGATTTTGTAGAAATCGATTCCCAGTTAGGCGTGTATTTGCGATCCATGAGCTTAATCGATTTTTTTTCCGATTAATGATGAATTATCGATGGTTGACAGAGATGAGAGGGAGGCTGGAGGATCTTCGGCGAAGAGAATGGTAGATCGATGTATGAGTGGTCTTCTACAGACGTACGGATGAAGTAGAAGAGACCGCACCTTCAATGGAGTCGAGATGATCGACAACAATGAATCCTAGACCGTGTTGGTCGTTGATACCAGGTAGGGGTGGGCGTTGGAGGCGGAGGCGGAGGCGGAGGCGGAGGGATGTGCCGATGGAATTAGGGAGGAGGTCGATGGAGTCAGTGAAGAATCGGGAAAAGGGAATGAGCGATAGAAAGAGACTGATTAGGGATCTGATATGTTTATTTGGGGGATAATTTCTAAATCCCTAAAATGTCCTTATGTTGTTTTTTTAGATACCCTCCCATGTTTTTTTTCCATTTATTTACAAAAGTGCCATAAAAGATCTTAGCCCTTAATTTTCTAATCCAAAGGTCCACTTTTAGTTCTCAGGTTCTCAGGAAACTATGAGTTCTCAAATTATCCTTCCTCTCTCTCTCTCTCTCTCTATATATATATATATATATATATATATATATATATATATATATATATATATATATATATATATATATATATATATATATATATATATATATGAGAACGTTCAATCGAGAACATTTCTTATTACGAGAACATTTGAGAACAAATTTTGACCACACAATTTTTTTAAATTAAAATCATCATATAATATTAATATAAACCAAGAAATAAGTAAAAAAAATTTAAAAACCCACTAAGCAACACCACTCACCACCCAAACAATACCATCCACCACCACCACACGTCACGCCACCCACCTCCACCACCCATCACCACCACCCCCACCCACCACCTACGAAAACAACCACCCCACATCATCACCACCATCCGTCATCGCCAACCACGACCATCATCCACCACCACAACCACTACCCATCAACACCACTCTCCACCACCAACCTCACCCACCATCACCACCACCACCACCACCCGCCACCACCACTACCCACCCACCACCACTATCCACCTCCACCACCCATCACTACCACCCACCCACCACTATGACCACCACCTGTTACTACCACCACCCACCACTAATCACCACCACCCCTCCACCACCATCCATCACCACCGACCACCACCACCCGCCACCAACACCCCACCCACCACCCACTAAAACCACCACCCACCCACCTCTACCACCTAGCCACTACCCACCATTATGACCACCACCCGCCACTACCACCAACCACCACCCATCACCACCACTCGCCACCACCACCATCCATCACTACCGACCACTACCATCATCCATCACCACCAACCGTGATTATGTGTATATAATCACATGTGATTATTTGTATTTAATCACATATGATTTATATGGACAATATTCTTTTTTGTCCATATAAATCATGTGATTAGATACATATAATCACATGTGATTAAATATAGTTAATCACATATGTCATTATTGCGTTCTCGGTTCAATAATTATTTTTTTTCAACTTTAATCATATGTGATTAGATACATATAATCACATGTGATTATATGTATCCAATCACATATGATTTACATGAACAATATTCATTTTTGAGTTTTCGTTTCAATAATTTTTCTCATATATTTAATCACATGTGATTATAAGTATTTAATCACTTATGATTAATGTGAACATAAATTTGTTTTAATGTTCTTTATTTAATAGTTGTGCTCGTGTATATAATTACATGTGATTATATATATTTCATCACATATGATTTATTGAATCAAGAACGTGAAAACAAATCTTTTTCACATAAATCGTATGTGATTAAATACACGAGACCAACTATTGAATTAAAAACGTAAAAATGAATATTGTCCACATAAATCATATGTGATTAAATACATATAATCACATGTGACTATATGTACCTAGTTACATATGATTTATGTGGACAAGATTCATTATTTCTTTCTCAATTTAATAGTTGTACTCATGTACTTAATCACATGTGATTATTGTTTGATTATATGTCTAAGCCCATAACTATTATTGGCATGTACTCGAACCGAGAGTAGCATGGTCCATTTGGGTTGCATGGCATCGGAACAATTGGATAGACAAATGAGAAAAGGTTATTTATGATTTATATTAATATATTATAAGTTCTAATATATTAATATGAAATCATATTATTTAATTAGTATTGATCAAGAATTAATTTGGAATTAATTTTGTGATCAAAAGAGACTAATTAAATATATGGGGATTGATTTTGTAAATCATTCATTCTTATATATGTGGGCTTGTGATCCATAGTCCTTCATGTTGGGCTTAACCCATGTGGTAACCCATGGATACTCCATGGAGGTTAAAACCCATGGATCATGAAGGAAATAGAAAGTCACGCACATTAGAGTTTACATGGTGTAACCCTAAATGAGCCACACTATATAAAGGACCCCATGGTTCATGAAATGACACTAGTGGAGACATAAAGAGGGCAAAGTCGATTTCATAGAGTGAACCAAGTAACCTCTTCTCAAGTTATTCCAATAGTTGGTGGTGTTGTGTGATTCCATTTGAGGTGCAACACTTGGGGCACTAAGCTCTTAAAGGATCAAGACTTCAAGCTCCATCAAAAGGTATGTCATCTAACTAGACTTTTGTAGTATAGATACTCCATTGTATGCTAGTTAGGATGATGCTTTGGAATTTTGAATGTATGCATGTATAATAGAGAAAACATAGATCCAAAGCACATATGGTTGCATGTACACCATAGGAGTGTTAGAATGCTCAAAATCCAACCGTGGTATCAGAGCCAGGTTGTTTTCAATTATACTTGATGCTACTTGCTTGGAAATGCCTTAAAAATCGATTTTTTTACTGTTCTGGACTGTGGACTCGCCGAGTCCAAGGCAAAAACTGACCAACTCGCCGAGTTTGTTCATACAGTCGACGAGTTAGTGCTCCAGAATGCAGATTTTCGAGGTTTGTTTTGGCCAGAATTGGACTAGGATCATTACCCTAAGCTGTTTTTGAACTTATAAACATGTTTTTGATGTGGTAATGATCATACTAATCCAATTCAAAAGATAATTGTCAAAAGTTTCATGTTTTGTATTAGTTTAATGGTTAGGCTAATTACATGAAAATTGTTTGATTTAAATTGTCTTCTTCATATGAGTTTAATCTAGATCATAGTTTTCTTGACATGTTTGTTAGTTTAATTGGTGATCTTAATATTTTTTAATGGACTCCATAACTTGTCCTCAAGTTATGGAAAACCAAAAGTTTTTCCTTTTAAAAGAATCATTAAAGCCATAGGTTATAAACTTGAAGAGTCTTTTTCCCATAAATTGTTTTATGACCTCCATAACTTGTCCTCAAGTTATGGATTTTCAAAAGTTTCTTCATTAAAGTCTTTAAACCTATATTAAACTCATATGTTATGGATTCCAAAAGTTTTTTTGAGTTGTTCAAAACTTGCCCTCAAGTTTTGGAATTTGTAAAGTTACACTTTTGAATACTTTAGTTCCAAACCCTATAATTTTAAATAGTTTAAAATTCAACCCTTATACTATTATAATATTATAGGTTTAATATGTTGGATTAGTGTCTAAGCCCGTAACTATATTTGGTAAGTACTTGACCCGGTTGTGCATGGTCCTTTTGGGTTGCCTTCACCATAGCAACTTGACAGGGTGATTTATGAAGAGAGAGAAGATAATATGATTTATTAATATATTATGAGAATAATATATTAAAGGAATAATCATATTATTTAATTAATATTGGTCATAGATTAATTGAGAATTAATTTGGTGACTAAAAGAGATTAATTAAATAAAGGGGACTGGAACTGTCAATTGTGTGATAGTTGGTTTTGGGCTGTGGATCCTTATGGATTAAAGGGTGGACGAAATTAAGGTGCATGGACTCCTTGAATTCGTCCAAGCCTTATTCTAGAGGGATCCTTGGACTGCTTAAGGCCTAAGTTATCCAATTAGGGTTTCAGGATGTAACCCTAGCAGCTCAAGTATTTAAAGACCCCAAGGGCTACAGAAATCGGCTACCAGAAACCCTAAGGAGTTCCTAGAGCTGATTTTGTGCCTACAACCTCTCTCCAAATCATCCTCTTGCTAGTTGGTGTTTGTAAGCCATTAGAGGAGTGACAATTGTGACTCTAAGCTCCAAGAACAAGAAGATTCAAGCAAGCAACAAGAGGTAATCATCTAGACCTGATTTGTCTCATTAATCTCGAATTATACTCACTAGATCTAAGGTTTTTCAAGACTTGGATAAATTGCATGTTCAATTAGAGAAACCTAGATCCAAGCATTAGGGTTTGCATGTGCACATAGGAAAGTTCTTATGGCTCAAACCTATCAGTGGTATCGGAGCTTTGATTGATTTCTATTGAATTGATGCATTGTTTATTTGTTCAAGCTTTGAAAAATCGTTTTTTCTGCCCCCTGACTGACAGACTCGGCGAGTCCCATTGTGGACTCAACGAGTAGGATGAACTCGACGAGTCCAGAAAGGGACTCGGCGAGTCGGAGCGTCTGTCAGAGTGATTTTCGGGATTTCTTGCTGTTTTGCTTGAGGATTCTTTCTTACATCGTTTTGGTTTAATAAAATCCGAATTTTATCACCTATTTGACAATATCCTCATCAAAACAAAAGATAATTGCCACTTGTTTAAATAATAATTTCCTTATTTGATAATAATTGATTATTTGAATTAATTGATGAATTATCTTGCAAGTAATATTGACTAGGTCAAATTTAGATAATCATTAAATTAATTGGTTAATTTATATTATTTGCTATTTGATCCTTTGTGTTTTGAAAAGTTCAAAACTTGTCCTCAAGTTTTGAAATTTAAGTTTTGTGATTAAAAGTTTTAATTTGAACTATTTAAATTTCAAACCTTAGAATTTTACAAGTTTTAAAATTCAACCTTATACTTATAATATTATAAGATTAATATATATATATATATATATATATATATATATATATATATATATATATATATATATGTATAACTTAAATGCTAGTGTTACCGTTAGTAGGCCTCATTCACGAAGCCGATGTATAAGGGGGGTATAAGGTTATGGCCTATAAAATGGCCGTTTAATGGGTGTCCATTCTCACCCACCACTTCCTTGATTGGTGGAGGGTCGTTAGCCGAACGGGTAGGATAGGGCAAACTTTCCTCATTTAAAAGTATAATGAATCTATATAAAGTAACTAAATGTTTTTACAAAATTCCCAATCTTAGTTACTTTAGGCAAAAGTGAATTTGATGCAATTCCATGAAATTACACTTTGTACCCTTGCTAAGACGTTAATGGAGCGTGTGTGGTTAACCGGCACATTAATTGGGTTCAAAGCAAAGGTGCCAAAGGGTGACTCATTGTTTGTCATAGTTCGATGGAGCGTGTGTGGTTAACCGGCACATCGAATAGGTGACTGTAACAATGAGGGCACCATGTACATTTGCATGGTTATTCACACCCGCTTTGTGATCTTCGGCATCCCAGTCACAAACTAGAGGGGCATATCGAGATTTAAACATGCCATTGAAAAGTTCAATGAATCTCAAAAGATCTAGGAGTTGTTCAATACATTTAAAACCTAATCTCTTTTTCGTTTTTCATGGTGGAGAATTAGTGAATCGACATTCACTTGCCTTCAAATTATTTACTTGTTAGATTACGGCATCCCTTTTCTAATTTGTAAATAATGTTGTTGGTTCCTAGCCCTAATTTCTCATTTGGGTGATTAATTGGGGAAATTCGTTTCTAATCAACTTTGTTCTTTTTCCTTTTCAGATGTCGAACGCAAACAACAACGCTTCTGGTTCAAACTCCTCTGGTTCGTTCTCACTCATGAACTTGTGTGGGAAAGTGATCTTTGATGGGACCAATTTCAGTAATTGGATCCGCAACATTCGCATGGTCACTCGCTATGAGGACAAAGAATATGTCCTCGATGAGAAGCTAAAGGAGATCGACATCGACACTGCTACCGCTGAAGAGATCGCGGCCTATGAGGCCCACGAGCGTGATGCCACGAAAGTCCATTGCATCATGCTAGCGACTATGACTGCAGAACTCCAGAAGTCCTATGAGGACAAGTACCCCTATGAGATGCATCAGGATCTGCTGGAACGCTACCACCAAAGCGCTAGGCAAGAAAGGTATGAGATCATCACTTCGATGATCACTACCAAAATAGGTAATGGAGAGTCCCTTACCTCTCATCTGCAAAAGATGCAGAGATATGTCGATCGCCTGCTGAAGTTGAATGTGAACTTCGATGAAGAGCTGGCAATTGACATCATCCTTCACTCATTGCCTTCCTGCTACAGCCAGTTCCACATGACCTACCACATGAATAAGGAAGAGGTCTCTTTGAGCAAGCTTCAGGGCTTGTTGAGGACTGCTGATAGCAACCTCAAGGATAAATCTGTTGCATCAACTCCAACTCCTGCTGCTGCTCCTGTCTTGGCAATAGGGCAAGGGAAGGGTAAGAAGAGGAAGGCTCCCTCAAGGGGCCACCACAAGGGAAAGTCCCAAGATGGTAACTCTTCTGGTGGAACCAAAGTTGGTTATGCTAAACCCAACTCTAACCCTAAAGAGGCAGAGTGCCACTATTGCCACAAGATAGGGCATTGGAAGAGAAGCTGCCCAGAATATCTGCAGGCCATCAAGGATGGGAAGATCAAGCGATCTTTTGCAGGTATTTACACAATTAAATATAATGGTTTATCACATGCTCCTTCTTGGGTTCTTGATACAGGATGTGGTTTTCACATTTGTTCTGATTTGCAGGGACTAAGAAAAAATAGGGATGTGGAGCATGGAAGGATAAATCTGATCATGGGAAACAGAAGAACGTCGCTTGTCACCAAGATTGGAGTATACTTCTTAGTGCTTAGTAATGGATTAGATTTAGATTTGAATAATTGTTGCTATTCGCCAGATATGGCTAGAAACATCATTTCATTTCATGGTTTATATAGACAAGGTTTTAGATATTCATTTGATAATGAAAAGGGTTCTATTTATGCTTATCTTAATAATGTTTTATATTTTGAAGCATTGCCTTGTAATGGAATATATGAAACTGTGATGGTTGTAGATAACTTAGGAAATGATGTGGTGTGTGTAGATTCTTCCAATAGTATGGATAAGGCATGCTTGTGGCATTGTCGTCTTGGACATGTCAACAAGAAACGCATAGCCCAACTCCAAAAGGATGGAGTGTTGGAGTCATTCGACCTTAGGGACGATGACGTGTGCGGGTCTTGTTTACTTGGAAAGATGACCAAGTCACCCTTCATTGGCACTTGTGTGAGAGGTGAGGGTTTATTGGATCTCATACATACAGATGTATGTGGGCCCTTTAGATCCACCACAAGGGATGAGAATCGCTTCTATGTGACTTTCACACACGATTATAGCAGATATGGGTATATCTACTTAATCAAGCACAAATCAGAAACCTTTGAAAAGTTCAAAGAGTTTAAACAAGAAGTGGAGAATCAGTTGGGCAGGAAAATCAAGATGTTTCGATCTGATCGAGGTGGAGAGTACCTAAGTCTTGAATTCCACGACTATCTCAAGGAATGCGGAATTGTTTCGCAATTGATTCCACCTAGGACACCACAGTTGAATGGTGTGGTTGAGAGGCGTAATCGAACCTTGCTAGACATGGTTCATTCCATGATGAGTCGTGCTTCACTACGTATCTCATTATGGGGGTATGCCTTAGAGACTGCCCCCCATATCCTTAACTTAGTCCCTACGAAGAAGGTTGCCAAAACACCTCACGAAATGTGGACAGGGAAGGCTCCCTCATTGGCACATGTCAAGGTTTGGGGTTTCGAGGTTTTCGTAAGACGAGAGACTCACGACAAGCTCGAACCTCGTAGTGAGCGATGTATTTTCATCGGCTACCCGCAGAAATCCTTTGGATATCTCTTCTACAGACCGAGTGACAATGTTGTCTTCGTTGCGAGGAGAGGAGTTTTCCGAGAGCGAGAACTCATAAGCCAAGGAAACAGTGGGAGGCAAATCAATCTTAAAGAGCTTCAAGAATCGAGCGATGAAGGAACCTCTAACATTGGCGCTCAACCTGAGGAGGAAACTCCGGTTGAACCGATTGACGAGTCCTTACCTCTTAGACGTTCCGAAAGGGTTAGTGTTCCACCCCAGTTTTATGGTTTTCATATTACTACAGAAGGGGATACGTTCATTAGTGATAGTACATTAGTGAATCTGGACGAACCTAACAGCTATAAGGAAGCCATGGCAGGCCTGGAGTCTGCGAAATGGAAAGAGGCTATGGACAGCGAGATTCAGTCCATGTATGACAACCAAGTTTGGAATTTGGTTGACAATGTACCAGGTCGTAAGACGGTCGGGTGCAAGTGGATCTTCAAGAAGAAGACTGACGTGGATGGAAATGTGCACACTTATAAGGCGCGATTGGTTGCGAAGGGTTTCACTCAAACTCCTGGAGTTGACTACGATGAAACCTTCTCACCAGTTGCGAAGATAAAGTCTATCAGGGTGATGCTGGCCATTGCTGCATTTCATGACTATGAAATATGGCAAATAGATGTCAAAACTGCTTTCCTTAATGGGAAGTTGGCTGAGGATGTTTACATGGCTCAGCCAGAGGGTTTTGTCAATGCGAAGCATCCCAATAGAGTGTGTAAGCTTGAGAAGTCCATTTATGGACTTAAGTAAGCATCTCGCAGGTGGAATCTTTGTTTTGATGAGAAGGTCAAAGAGTTTGGTTTTTTGCGAAGCGAGGATGAATCATGTGTATATGTCAAAGCCAGTGGGAGTATAGTAAGCTTCCTCATATTGTATGTCGACGACATACTGCTCATAGGAAACGACGTCCCGACACTGCAGGAGGTTAAGTCCTGGCTCGGGAAGTGCTTCGCTATGAAGGACCTCGGAGAGGCTTCCTATATTTTGGGAATAAGGATAGTGAGAAACAGAAGTAAGAGACTGATAGGACTTAGTCAGAATACTTACTTGGACAAGGTACTAAAACGTTTTAGTATGGAGAATTCAAAGAAAGGGGAGTTACCAATCCAAAGTAATGCCAAGTTGAGTAATACTCAAAGTCCGAGTACTGAAGTCGAGATAGCAGAGATGAGCCGAGTACCTTACGCTTCCGCAGTTGGCTCAATCATGTATGCTATGACTTGTACTCGCCCTGATGTGGCCTTCGCTTTGAGCATGGTCAGCAGATATCAAGGGAACCTTGGCAGAGCGCATTGGATCGCAGTCAAGAATATTCTTAAGTACCTTCGGAGGACCAAGGAATGGTTTCTAGTCTTCGGTGGTAGTGATGACTTAAAGGTACGAGGGTACAGTGACGCCAGTTTTCATACCGACAGGGACAACTACCGTTTGCAGTCGGGCTGGGTCTTTACCCTTAATGGAGGAACAGTGACTTGGAAAAGTTCCAAACAGGAGACCGTAGCTGATTCAACGTGCGAATCAGAGTATATAGCAGCAAGCGAAGCGTCAAAGGAGGCGATATGGTTGAAGAACTTCATTGGAGATCTTGGAGTTGTGCCGGCCATACAAGAGCCTATGGAAATTTTCTGTGATAATGAAGGAGCGGTTGCCCTTGACCAAGGAACCGAGAGATCATGGCAGATCACGACATATCGACAGAAAATATCACTTTATTCGACATCGGGTGGAAGAAGGACTCCTCGTAGTGAAGAGGGTATCATCAGAGGATAACCCAGCAGATCCGCTTACGAAGGGACTGAGCAGGGTTAAGCACTTGCAGCAAGCTAGGAGCATTGGGCTGAAGGACGATATTAGTTTAGATTAGATAGTTTAGAAACGTGTAATAGATAAATTGTTATTAACATTCGATGATTAAATAAAAGGGTATTATTTATTAGTAATGTCACTGTCTTATGTTAATCATTTACCTATTGTTTCATTTTGCATGTTTTGGCTTCCTGAATAATTGAATTATTTGATAATAATCGAATTATTCGAACGGTCCACAGTCGTTCATATGTTGGAAGTAGATATGAATGAAGATTGTCATGAATTGGTGTGTAGATTGTCTGAAGGGTATTGGACATAGCAAAAGTTTGCTACAATGTTCATGAGTGCTTATGAACTTGATTTGAGCATTGGAATAAACCCACGCTTGCTGGAATCGCTTCATGGAATTCATCACGAGCGATCGCAAGACGGTAATATCATATGGTCTTAAAACCTAGATATATGGTTGTTTGCTAGTTGGTTGTGCATTGATAATGCGTAAACGCATCAGTAACTTGATGTTATAAAACAAATTGTTGTGTATGATTTGATTAGTGGATAATAAATGCATATAAGTCGAAGTTTATCTGTTCCTTTTATCCTGAGAGGGTAAAAGCTTTATCAGGGCCCCTCGATGATTTGATTTGACTTATGTGTCGGTCCCGGTCAGGACTGAATTGATGTGTTCAATTAAGTTCTATGTCAAATGAATCTGAGATCGAGAAACTAACTGATGGACAATAAGTATGACTATGTTCCATGTGATTGTCCACATGATATCTAGAACATAGGATCATACGATCCCTTATCTAAAGGACATGTTACTGATAAGATCAGAGTTTGACAGCGTCTTTGAGAGCTACAATTGCTAATCGAATTGTGCTTGGATTTGTAGTTACTAGACTTATCCAAGTGGGAGACTGTTGGATTAGTGTCTAAGCCCGTAACTATATTTGGTAAGTACTTGACCCGGTTGTGCATGGTCCTTTTGGGTTGCCTTCGCCATAGCAACTTGAGAGGGTGATTTATGAAGAGAGAGAAGATAATATGATTTATTAATATATTATGAGAATAATATATTAAAGGAATAATCATATTATTTAATTAATATTGGTCATAGATTAATTGAGAATTAATTTGGTGACTAAAAGAGATTACTTAAATAAAGGGGATTGGAACTGTCAATTGTGTGATAGTTGGTTTTGGGCTGTGGATCCTTATGGATTAAAGGGTGGACAAAATTAAGGCGTATGGACTCCTTGAATTCGTCCAAGCCTTATTCTAGAGGGATCCTTGGACTGCTTAAGGCCTAAGTTATCCAATTAGGGTTTCAGGATGTAACCCTAGCAACTCAAGTATTTAAAGACCCCAAGGGCTACAGAAATCAGCTACCAGAAACCCTAAGGAGTTCCTAGAGCTGATTTTGTGCCTACAACCTCTCTCCAAATCATCCTCTTGCTAGTTGGTGTTTGTAAGCCATTAGAGGAGTGACAATTGTGACTCTAAGCTCCAAGAACAAGAAGATTCAAGCAAGCAACAAGAGGTAATCATCTAGATCTGATTTGTCTCATTAATCTCGAATTATACTCACTAGATCTAAGGTTTTGCAAGACTTGGATAAATTGCATGTTCAATTAGAGAAACCTAGATCCAAGCATTAGGGTTTGCATGTGCACATAGGAAAGTTCTTATGGCTCAAACCCATCATAATATTTATATATATGTATAAGAGTAAAGTCAGTATTACCGTTAGTAGGCCTCATTTACGAAGTCGGTCTATAAGGGGGTATAAGGTTACTGCCTATAAAATGGAAGTTTAATGGGTGTCCACTCTCACCCACCGCTTCCTTGACTGGTGGAGGGTCGTTAGCGGAACGGGTAGGATAGGACTCTAATTCTCCCTTCATTAAAAGTATAATGATAAATATAAAGTAACTAAATACTTATAAATTCCCAATCTTAGTTACTTTAGGAAAATGTGAATATGGTGCTAACCCATGAAATTGCACTTTGCACCTTGTTAAGCCGTTAGTGGAGCGTGTGTGGTTAACCGGCACACTAATCGGGACTGACAGTGCGTGGCAAAGGGTAGCTTGATGTTAATCATAGATCAATGGAGCGTGTGTGGTTAACCGGCACATTGATTAGGTGGTTGTAACATTGGGTGTACCAAGCTAATTTGCATGGTTATTCACACCTTGTTTGTGATCCTCGGCATCCCAGTCACAAACTTGAAGGGCACAATCGGGATTTAAACATGCCATTGAATTGTTCAATGAATCTCAAAGGATCTAGGAGTTTCAATTCACTTAAAACCTAAAACTCTTTTTCGTTTTTCGTGGTGGAAATTGGTAAATCGTCATTTACCTACCTTCAAATATTTTGCGGTTTGGATTACGGCATCCCTCTTCCAAATAGTAAAATATTGTGTTGGGTCCTAGCCTTAATATTTCATTTGAGTGTTATATTAAGGACTTAAATCAACTAACTTGAATTTCTCCCGTGTAGATGTCTGGTTCAGACAACTATGGTATTCCCAAATCTTTTAAAACAAGTTTTTCTCTCGAAGATGATACTTCACTTCCTTCACCTCCTCCAATCATTCTCATTGACCCACAAGCTCGAAGACTTGAAAAGTTCAGGATCACTCAATCCCTATTGGATAGTAAACACAAAGATGGAAAGCCTATATGTGCTCATGTCTTGGACATGAAGCTACATATTAACAGGCTAATGATGTTGGGTGTCGTCTTCCCAAGGAAGTTGGCTATTGACTGGGTCCTTCAGTCACTTCCCGAGTCATATAGTGAGTTCGTTAAAGACTACTATGTGACAGATCACGACATGACCCTAATTGATCTTACCTATTTGCTAATTGTTGCTGAATCAACAATGATTTGGCGCAATGGTCAAGCAAATCTGATTGGAAGGTCTACATCCCAAGCTGACATGGACATCCCAGAAAAGATTCCTTCTCCTAAAGGAAATGAATTGGGCATGGTCAAAAGTTTTGATCATAAGATAAAGGCCAAATCTGAGACTGCTCCATGTGAGCCTGTGTGTTTCTATTGCCGAAGACAGGAACATTGGAATCGAAGCTGCCCAGACTACCTGAGAAGTTTAATCAGATTGTATGGTTCTACTTCAGGTGAGTTCATTTTCTAACTCTACTAAGTTCCTAATTGTTGGTTCTTAATACATGATGTGACATGGTTGCATTTTGATGTTTTGTAGGATCATGCAAACGGAAGGAAGCTTAAAGGAAGAGTATGATGAATCTGATCGCGAAGATGGATTTCAATCGCATGGTTCGAAGATCGGATTTTTGAGATGTTGCTTAGAGTTATGATAGATTGCTAGGAAATATGTAATAACATAGTTTTCATTTGTAATTGCATTGTAAGGAAAAGTTTTTTCCGCATTTTATAAATAAATAAAATTTTGTTTTATTTTATATCTCCTTACAATAACATTTATAAAAAATTGATGTTTGTATGTTTCTATTCTTAGCAATATGAATTTGATTCTTTCGTTTGTGGTAATGTCGAGTATTTGCCAAATAAGGAAAGATTCTCATCACCCAAGTTTCAATTGGATAGAAACTTGGAATCATGCAACTTGTATTGTGTGATGATTGAGAATTTTCATCTTTGGGAAATTAAGACTAATTCCTTGATCACATGTATATGTGGGTCAAGTGAAGGACTAAGGGATCAAGTACATATTCTTGTGCCCTGGTCAAGGTCCACCACAAAGATCGATAAGACTATTCGTCATGATCTACTAAAGTTTAGTAAACATGGTTATGCTTACAAGTTTAAGTGTAATTTTGAAACATTTGAAAAGGTTCAATGTATGGCAGAACGAATGAGAAGAATCAAATTAGGCAGAAAGATAAAAGTTTCTTCAATCTGAAAAGATGGGAGAGTACTTTAGTATCGTGTTTTATGATCATCTTAATGTTTATGGAAAACCATATCACAGTTGATTCTCTAAGGACATCTTAGTGCATTTGCATGACTAAGAAGAGGAATCGTGAATTGTTGAAATGGTTAAATCAATTAAGGTGAATCATACTTCGTTCCAAAAACAAGTCTTAGAGTCATACTCCAAGATTGTAACCTTGAGTGACATAATCTTAAGAAAGGTTTAAAACACTCATCAAATGTAGAGTAAAATGTTTTCTACTCTTGTACATTTGAAATTGGTAAGTTGTGAAGTTTTGGATAAAACAAAGACCAACTAAGGCCAATTGTGTGAGTGTTTGTCTTGATTAGAATCCGCACTAACTTTTGAATATTTGGTTGTCAAGTAATGTTTCTTGACAAAGTGAATCATATATGTCAAGAGGTCAGTGGGAGTCTTAAAGATCTTGACAAGTTTCAAGAACTAATCAAGAATAAACCTATTGTTAAACACTAGCACACGACTTGAGGTTTGCGACCTATCGTGTTGACATATTCTTGTTTATGTGCCCATTCCAGTTAAAGTTGACTTTGCATATGAGTTCTGAGAGTTCTCAATTGGTTGCATAACAACCTGGAAGCAATGGTAGGCCCTTGTGTTGCCAGGTGGCAAGAAATTAATAATGAACAAGTTCAGTCCATATGAGTTTGGATTTGTCACTAACCTTGTCTTGTGATTGTGGTCTTGACAAGTTCACATGGATAGGAACACATACACCATAAATTCTAAGTGTCACAAGGTTTCTCTCTGATTCATGAATATAATGGTGAGGAAACGCTTTTACTAAGTAGATTTTAAGTAGATAGCAATTGTGATATTTGCATTCTCAAAATTCGTTAGTGGAGCGTGTGTGGTTAACCGACACACTAACATGGACTAGTGAGAAATGGAAAAGGTCTAAACAATTGAGACTATGGTTACGACATACCTCTTTATAGTTCTAAAATTGTTTAGACACACATGTGAGCTATCTAAGGGAAGGTGTATGAGTTTAAGAAGCTTAGATAAAGTCTTATCGAACCATGTAGTATCAGAAATCTGAACTTTGGTAAGAAAGTCAACAAAGTGTTGATTTCTAGAAGTCCAGCTGATTTCTGAATACATGTCAAAGCTAGTGGGAGCATAAGAGTTATGCTAATAAGGATGTAATTATTATGCTAGTGGGAGCATAATCAATTATAGTGAATGTTGCAAGTTAGCAATGTTAATTATAGAAAACAAAAGTTTCAATTTGCAAGTTGCAGGGTTTTAAAAGTTGTTTTGCTATAATTAAGGGAGAGGAATTCATACTTCATTTCAATTCTAAAAGCTTAGATTGGCATTTTAATCACATTTAGTCAAATATATATATATATATATATATATATATATATATATATATATATATATATATATATATATATATATATATATATATATATATATATATATATATATGAATGTTATGTTGGAATGGTTCAACATAAGGAAATTCTATATATGGATGTGTTAATTGCGTTCTCAAAATTTGATTATGATTACGGCATCCCTTTTCATAATTCGAATTTTGAGAACATGGCAAATAATATAATATTCTCGTGTTCTAATTTTTTCCAAATGTCGAGGGCATTAAGAGGGGAAAAGGACTAGAACCGGTTATGACTAAAGTGGTTGAGCAACTGTTAAGGACAATCTAAGGTTCGCCAAAGATTGGTTGCTTAAGGAAAGTTGGAAGTATGGTAATGGAAGGACCATATTGACATTATTATGAATAGACAGGAGTCTATTAATAATGAATTGTCGTATGGAAAATATGGAATGTTTCCATATTGGGGGGGGGGGTTGAAGAATAGATGAGAAAGTTAGAAACTTAATGCAAAAAGGATGTTCAAAGGAATGTACTTTGAATGTGAGACTTCGTTTCCATGGAATTGATCTCCATTGGAATACTTTGTAATGTCTGTTGCCAAGTCTTTGTGACTTTTGTGCATAGTCATTACAAGGGGATTAATGCATATGAGTTTAAAATCTAACAGATTATAGTAAATGACAAGAATTTGATATTCTTACATTTACAATAAGGATTTTGGGATTGTGAAATGAGCAGCATTGGAATCATGTTCAATTGATCTATTTCACAAAGTAAGGACCACAGACAAACATAGTGTGCATGCTTGGAGCATGGCAAAACTATTTTTTAGACAAACATAGTGTGCATGCTTAGATCATGGCATGACTATGGTTTTAATTCAAGTATTAAGTTGATTATTCGAAACATTATACAATGAATAATGAGTAATAAATATAAATCAAAAGTTTTGGGGCCATATAGGATTAGTATTATTCTTGTGTTTCACTTTGCATGTTTTGACTTCCCGAATAACAAGGTTATTCAAACCATCCACAGTCGATCATATTTTGAAAGTAGGTATTGAGGCAAGACTGTCATGAATGGGTCTGTAGTTTGTCTGGGACAAAGTGGTTGCAGTGTTCATGAGTACTCCTGGAATAAGATTCGAGTATTGGATTCAACCCACGCTCATTTGAATCACTTCATGGATTTTATCACGAGTGATCATGAGACGATAATATTTTATATTCTTGAAACAGAGACGTGTGAGTTGTAGTTGCGAGTCGGTTGCACATTGACATATGTAAATGCACCAGTAACTTGGATGTTATAAAACATATCGTTGTGTGTAATTTGATGAGTAAGTACAAGCGAGCACTTGGGTCGAAGTTTATCCATTTCTTTTACCCTTGGAGGGATAAAAGCGATATATGTGGGCCCCTCGATGATTTAGTGATGACACCCCTAAGTGCTTGGCCAAGCCTGGACTGATTTGATTTGTTCAATTAGTCAGTCGTCATAAATCGGAAATCGGGAAACAACAGATGGACAGAGAGAATGATTATAATCCATGTCTCATGTCCATATGATATCTAGAATGGAGGAATATATGATCCCTTATCTAATGGACACGTCATTGACTAGATCAGAGTTCGACAGCGGCTTTTAAGAGCTACGATTGCTAGTCGGGATCTTGGAGTCCTACTTGAATAATAGTTTTAGACTTATCCAAGTAGGAGACTGTTGGATTAGATGTCTAAGCCCATAACTATTATTGGTATGTACTCGACCCGAGAGTATCATGGTCCATTTGGGTTGCATGGCATCGGAACAATTGGATAGACAAATGAGAAAAGGTTATTTATAATTTATATTAATATATTATAAGTTCTAATATATTAATATGAAATCATATTATTTAATTAGTATTGATCAATAATTAATTTGGAATTAATTTTGTGATCAAAAGAGACTAATTAAATATATGGGGATTGATTTTGTAAATCATTCATTCTTATATATGTGGGCTTGTGATCCATAGTCCTTCATGTTGGGCTTAACCCATGTGGTAACCCATGGATACTCCATGGAGGTTAAAACCCATGGATCATGAAGGAAATGGAAAGTAATGCACATTAGGGTTTACATGGTGTAACTGTAAATGAGCCACACTATATAAAGGACCTCATGGTTCATGAAATGACACTAGTGGAGACATAAAGAGGGCAAAGTCGATTTCATAGAGTGAACCAAGTAACCTCTTCTCAAGTTATTATAATAGTTGGTGGTGTTGTGTGATTCCATTTGAGGTGCAACACTTGGTGCACTAAGCTCTTAAAGGATCAAGAATTCAAGCTCCATCAAAAGGTATGTCATCTAACTAGACTTTTGTAGTATAGATACTCCATTGTATGCTAGTTAGGATGATGTTTTGGAATTTTGAATGTATGCATGTATAATAGAGAAAACATAGATCCAAAGCACATAGGGTTGCATGTACACCATATGAGTGTTAGAATGCTCAAAACCCAACAATTATATGTATCAAATCACATATGATTTATATTGATAATATTCGTTTTTGCATTTTTGATTCCATATTTTTTTCTTATGTATTTAATCGTATGTGATTGTATGTATTTAATCACATATGATTAATGTGGAAAAAGAAAAACTATTGAATCAAAAACGCGAAAATGAATCTTGTGTACAGAAATCATATGTGACTAAATGTATAAGAACAACTATTGAACGAGAATGTGAAAATGAATATTGTCCATATAAATCATATCTTATTAGATACATATAATCACATATGATTTATATAAACAAAATTCGTTTTCATGTTTTCCTTTCAATAGTTTTTCTCATGTATTTAATCATATCTAATTATATGTATTAATAACATATAATTAGTATGAACAAAGATTTATTTCCGCGTTTTTGATTCAATGGTTGTTCTATTGTATATAATCACATATGATTATATGTATCTAATCACATATGATTTATATATACACGATTCTTTTTTGTCCATATAAAACATATGTGATTAGATGCATACAATCACATGTGATTAGATGTATTTAATCACATATGATAAAGTTGACAAAGAACAATTATTGAATCGAGAACACGCTAATGAATCTTGTCTACATAAATCATATGCGATTCACTAGTTGTTCTCGTGTATTTAGATACATATAATCACATAAATCATATGTGATTATATGAATTTTAATCACATAAATCATATGTGATTAGATACATATAATCACATGTGATTATATTTACCTAATCACATATTATTTATATAGATAAAATTTCATTTTCGAATTTTCGATTAAATAATTTTTCTCATTAATTTAATCATATGTGATTATATGTATTTAATCACATATGATTAATATGGACAAAAAACAACTTTTGAATCAAGAATGCAAAAACAAATATTTCACACATATATCATATGTGGTCTGATACATATAATCACATGCGATTAAATACACAAGAGGAAATATTGAATCGAGAAAAAGAAAATGAATATTGTCCTCATAAATCGTATGTGATTTGATACATGTAATCACATGTGATTATATATATTTAATCACATATGATTTGTATGGACAATATTCATTTTCACGTTTTCGACTCAATAGTTGGTCTCGTGTATTAAATGTATTTAATCACATGTGATTATATGTATTTAATCACATATGATTTATGCAGAAAATATTTTGTTTTCGCGTTCTTGATTCAACAGTTGTTTTCGTGTATATAATCACATGTGATTAGATGCATATAATCTTATGTGATTAAATACAAGAGAAATTATTGAATCGAGAACGTGAAAATAAATCATGTCCATATAAATCATATGTAATAAATACATATAATCACATGTGATTTTAAATATTTAATCACATATAATTTTTGTGGACAAGATTCATTTTCATATTTTCAATTCAATAGTTGTTCTACTGTATTTAATCACAAGTGATTATATGTGATTGGATTTATATAATCATCTATAATCACATGTGATTGTATGTAGTTAGACTAAATTTATCTTTCTCTATTATTTATTTTAGGATTTCAATACTAACTAGTAGGTGATTTCGGGCTTCGCCCAAACGTTCTTTTTAAAACAAAAATAGGACCAAAAGTATCAAGTTCAACAAAATCTAGGGGCCATTTATGTAAATTAAGCCATTTCCCTGTAAAAATCTTTAAGATATATGAAAAAACAAAAATAGACCAAAAGTATCAAATTCAACAAAACCTAAGGACCATTTATGTAAAATAAGTCAATTCTCTCAATGGAAACACTACAAAAATCTTTAATATATATAGAAAAACAAAAATGGACCAAGAGTGTCAAATTCAACAAAACCTAAGGACCATTTATGTAAAATAAACCAATTCCTTACTGTTCATAAATGCTTTTACACATTAAAAAAAAACCCATTAATTAAAGAAGCGACGATAAAAAAAAATGGGAATCGTTTAAAGCAAAAGGGGAGCGAGAGAATTGAGCGAAAGAAGTAAAAAACAATAACTTAGGGGAAAAGTGGCAACAGGTAAAACAATTGAGGCAAAAGAGTAAAAAAAAAAGTTGTAGAATTACCATTTCATAAAAGTGTTATCCTTTAAATATGTATATTAATCAAGGTTGCAGAAATCGGGATTAATCGTGGATTAATCGCTTGGTGTTCTACAACCGATTAGGATTAGGGGTCCTTGGCGTTAATTGGTCAATTTCGGTCAACGACGGGCTTGGCGGTCTTGGCGCTCTTGACGGTCAACGAAAGTCAAAATAAGTCAAAGGTCAAAGTTCGGTCAAAATTAAAAAAAAGGCTCCAAAAAAGTTCCAAAAAACTCGTCTAACCCTAAAATCGTCATATTCATCAGCCGTTTTTGTGCTCTCTCTCAAAAATTGAAGCGACGCAAGCCTACCCCGACGATACAACTGATGCCGACGCCCACCGTACTCCGACAAACCTCCAATGGCCACCGGTGAACCTCCAGGGACAGCGGCGTTCGTATTTCAGGTTAGCAATTTCTCTTAACCCAAGTTCGTTTTTCTCCCCTAAAAAAAGTCGAGTTCTTGTTTGTTCATTGAAAGTCCACTTCCGATAATGTTATACAATTGATTTGTTCTTTCGTTTTAGAATCTTGTTTAGAATTGATTTCATTTGTTAATTCTTGAAAGTTGAAACAATATTCGAATTTGTAAATAGTGGCCGGCCATGTGGGTTTATGTAGCACATGTAAAAGCCAATATTCATGGCTTCCTTTTTTCGGTTAAACACGAGACACAAGTATATGCCATAAATTTCCTTTTTTTTATTATTTTCTTAGTAATTTATTATAAATATATTAGAAACAAGGTTTGTGTTGTGTTGGAATATAATTTGAATTTGTCATTTGGAAAGATAACAAAGGACTAATATGTTAACTGTTGATGTGCTGAATATAGTTTCCATAGTTTCCACAAACTTACAAAGAAAGAAAATATATTCTCAAAGAAGCCTACATGCTTCTTCAAGATTACAGCTAAACATTAGCTTGACATTTTTGCTGTGATATTTTGATGTCTGCTGAAAATTTATGATTTATGTTGTATATTTCTGATGTATTTTTTTGGTATGTATAACAGTGTTCAATCATGACATCTAAAAATTCGACTTCACCATCGGTGGGATCAACCGCCATCGGTTCTCATTTGAAAAAGATTGTAATGAGGATTCTTTCTTTAACTAGTAGCTCATCGGGTTGTGAAAGAAATTAGAGCACGTTTGAAGCGGTTAGTTATAAAGTTGTAATATTTAAATATCAAGAATGTTTTTAACCTTTTGTTATGTGTAATTTTATAGGTACACACGAAGAAACGAAATAGATTGGAGACAAATAGATTGAACAATCTTATTTATGTTCAATTCAATGCTAATCTAATGGAAAAAAACAAAAAGAGAAAAGATAGGACTTTGGAAGTGCTTTTAGCAAATGATTCTCACTCGGCTCAAGAATGGATTATAGATGGAGATGACGGTGATGGAGATGAAGTTGACCCCGAATCAGTTATGGAAGCGATTGATGAAGCTCTCGAGACTAATGATAATCAAGTACCCCGTAAAAGTTCAACAACAAGAGAACTTTATGATGAAGATTTCAAATCCGAGAATGAGGAGCAAGTGTTTGAAGAAGATGAATATGAGTCAGATGGAGTTAAAATAGTGGAAGAACTTGAAGATTAGAAGAATATTTAAATGTATGAAAATGTGTGTTTTTATTATTATTAAACTTATTTTGGACTTGTAATATGATGGATTATGACTTCAATGTTTAAATACTAGTTATGACTTTTTGTATGGTTATTTGCTTATTTTATGACTTTTTGTATGGTTATTTGCTTATTTTATATTAATTTTTTATTAATAATTAATGGTCCCCGATTAATCTCCGATTAATCTCCGTCGAAACCGATTAATCCCTTAACCCCAGTCGACCGCCAAGCTACCGTCGAGCGATTTCTGCAACCTTGATATTAATGATGATTAGTTTTTTTTTCGTAGGAGGTTTGTATTTGAGTTTTATAATTTGTAACTTTTAATTATTAGGACTTTTGAAAAATTAAAGATTAAAGACTAAACAGCACAAATGGTCCCTGTGGTATGTCGAAAATTGCCACTTTGGTCCAAAAAGGTTTGGACTAGCACCAGTGGTCCAAAACTTTCATTTTGTTGCGTCTTTGGTCCAATCTTTTCTGAATATTTTCAAAATGACGGATCTGCCCCTGTTAATATGATTTTCTCTTTTTTCTTATTTGTTTTTCTGATTTTCTGATTTAAAAAAAAACAAGAAAATAAAAATAAAAATAAAAATAAATCTCTCTCTCTCTCTCTCTAAAACAATAAAATAAATCTCTCTCTCTCTCTCTCTCTCTCTCTCTCTCTCGTTGAAATCCATTCCCCTCTACTATGTACCTTATTTTTTTTTTCCCCACAAAAGAAACCTCCACCATCCACCATAAACCATCGACCGCCGCCTTTGGCAGGCCATCCTCACCAATTTCAGCATCATCAAGCACAACCCACAACTTCATCTTCTCCGGTCATATTACATCCGAGGAGATGAGTGTGTCTCGCATCCATCTTAACCACTATTCAGGAGACCAAACTCACTCACATTCATCACCATACTAGCCACCAGAAACTACCACCTGGTTGGAGAAAGGAAACGGTGGAGTAGAGGGTGGTGGGCAAACCCTATATCATCGAGTGACTACTTCAACAAGTCGAACCCGCTATCATAGCAGCGACGACGGAGAAGAAGGGAAAACCCTAACAGGATCCGACGGAGAAAGAGAAACAACGGTTTGGGAAAATTACGCACGGTCAAGATCGGTTTATAGCACCATCCCCATTCTCAGTTCGTCTTCTCCAGCAGTTCAGATCTGTTCGTCCTCGTCCTCGTTCTCGTTTGGGAAAATTACATACAGTCGAACCCGCTATCGATTTTTCAGATCTATTCAGCGCCACCCCATTCTCAGTTCGTCCTCGTTGCTGCCCTTGCTGCCTCATGTTTTGATTTCCTTCCGGCGAGAACGAAGTGAAGGGAAGGGAGTTGGGTTGGGTTTGATCCGTAAAGGCAGTGGGGGAGTAGAGGGTGGTGGGCATTTGTGGTGGTGATGTGGTGGAGCAAGGTGGTCCTCGGTGGTTTTGGGGTATTTCTTGGTGCCGCCGGTGGTCAGGGAATGAAGCAGCAACGAGGGGTGTTTGGATGGTGTTTCTCCGATGAGTGGGTGATGGAGGCTGCTTCCTCCTTTTGGGTTTCACAAAAAAAAACAAAGTGGTCGTTTATGAGAGAGAGAGAGAGAGAGAGATAGAGAGAGTTTTGTCTTTTAATTTTTTTAATCAGTGAAATATTTAAATAGATAAATAAAATTGAAAAAGGAAAAGGTAAAGGTAAAATCGTCATTATAAAAAAGTTTAAAGCAAATTGGATTAAATTTGCAACAAAATGAAAAGTTTGGACCTCTGGTGCTAGTCCAAACTTTTTTGGACCAAAGTGACAATTTTCAGCTAACCACAGGGACCATTTGTGCAGTTTTGTCTTTATTTTTTATATATTTAAAAAAATTAATAGACCCCACATATTTGTATCTCCTCGGATGATCCACTGTTTATTTTTTAATTAATTTATTTTTTTAACTCGGATGGTCTCTACTGTTTAATTTTGTTACGAGTTTGGTCTCTGTCTTACCTAAAAAGACTATTGTGCCCTTATTAATTTATTTTTTTAATTAATTGTCTTGTTTATGTACTTATGCTTTATATATTTAAGAAAATTTAGTAGACCCCACATATCTGTATCTCCTCACCATCCCATCTCTCATCCTTCTCAACTTCTATTTATTTTCCATCTTTAGTGATATCGACGTCTTCATCATCCCTTCTTTTTTTCGGTCTTTCAACTTCGTCGAATCAACACCACAACCCACTAAAGATGAAGAGACGATAGGTTATGGTGTTGGTTCGCCAGAGTTGAAGTACCAAAAAAAGAAGGATGGTGAAGACGTCGATGTTACTAAAGATGGAAAAGAAATAGAAGTTGGGGACGATGAGAGATGGGATGGTGACCGGTATGACCCAATTTAAATTTCTCAAATGTGGTTTCAGGTTTACGATGAGTAGATACACATATGTGGGACCAAACGCGTAACAAAAATAAACAGTAGGGACCATCCGAGTTAAAAACATAAATGAATTAAAAAATAAACAGTAGAGATCATCCGAGGAGAGATACAAATATGTGGGTTCTATTAAATTTTTTAAATATGTAAAAAATAAATACATAAATAAGAAAATTAATTAAAAAATAAATTAATAAGGGCACAATAGTCTTTTTAGGAAAGACAGAGACCAAATGCGCAACAAAAATAAACAATAGGGACCATCCAAGTTAAAAAAAATAAGTTAGGGACCAAAAACACAAATTCTCCCAAACCACAGGGACCATTCGTGTAATTTAATTTTTACTTTTCGTTTTGTTCATATTTTGGTAACTATTTTTTTTTTACACATCTAGGTAACGAACTTGTCGAAAGCGTTCACATCTAGGATTTAACCTGCTATAGCAGGTTATAATGGTCATATGTGAACACTTTCAACAAGTTTGTTATCCAGATGTGTACAAAAAAAAAGATAGTTACCCAGATGTGAACATACCGAAAAGTTAATTACCTTAATAAGTCATATTCCCAAAAGAATACACTAGGTGTATACCCGCGCAAAGCGGCGGCGACAATTATTATTGTTTCAATAAATGGTTTTTTTATTCAGAAAATGTTATTTAACTATTTCAATGGCTATAAATTTTCTGGTTGATATGTTAATAAATTTTCATGTCAACCTTTAGACAAACATCATGCCCACGTTAAAATAGAAAAAATAATAATTGATGTTTCCTTTCTTCAATATTTTCGTTGATTATTTTTTACCACAATTAGTTTTTATTCATAAAAAGATAAATGGTTTGTGCATAACAGATTTGTATATTAAGTTATCAAGCTGTACCTCTTAAATTTCAAGAAAAAGTTAAATATCATTTACTATAGTTAAGATAAGATAAGATAAGATATATATAAAGTCGATTTAGCCTATAAAAAAAATTAAGACGATTTACTGTATCTGTGTTAGTTTCGTAATTATCTTTTTTAAAATGGACTAATGCCGTTTAGGGCCGGATAACAACAGAGAATCGATCATTCACGTCTCTTATAAAATTCGTGTGCTAATTAGCTGCTCATCAAAGTCTCAAATCATTTAATCATCTCTCTCCTTCTCCTCTCCCTATCTTACTTCCTCTCTCTAGAAATATCTGTATTTTAAATTATTTTTGTTTGGTTCATGATTCAAAAGATTGGCGAATCACAGCGTTTTGCTTCACATGGTGGCTAACGTACAAGAACTTTCGAAGATCGAAGTTGCAGAGGAGAAAGAAGAATGCATCAATGAGAAAGTTTGAAGATTCTGTTTAATTTATATGAATCTTAAGCGGTCAAAAGAGAGATAAGTCCATTAAATAGTGTAATTATGTAAGTATATGCTTATTTAATTTCGATGTGTATCAATTTTCTTCTGATTTCAAGTGATTTGAAGTTTAAACTGGTGTTTTGCTTGAATAGTGCTGATTCGAGATTTTGTTTTTGCAAGTATAGAGATTCATGGAGAATAATGTTGAGAATAATGTTGATATCGAAAGTGAAGGAGGAGAGAAGTTGGAGACAAATGGATCGATTTTTGAGGATAGGGATATGATACGAGAGCCATTGCTTTTGAAGAGCAGAGTCAATACGACGTCGCAGATTGCCATCGTTGGTGCTAACGTTTGTCCAATCGAGTCTCTTGATTACGAGTAATTCTTCACTCTTACTGTTCGTATTACTGATTTATATTCATAATCAAGTCCTATACATTTAATGGATTGTGATCCTTCGTATACGTGTGTGAATATAGTAATACTTTCACCAAAAAAGGAAAAGAATATTAAAAAGCGATGACAAAGTAAAGCTACTTTTCAGAGTTTTAAGCTTTTTCCCTCACCGATTTGTTTTGCTTTTTGGACTTTCGATTTCTCAGAAGTGAACGATTGCTTTTGGGAAAAAGCCGATTAAGTTATATGATTAGCGTGTTCATTAGGTTGACCTTGAAATTCACCTTCTTTTTTAATTGAATGGACATGTTATGAAAAGAACATGAGTGAATTATAAATATAAACACTAAATCTCGTGATCTTAGTCAAATCAATCAAGATTTTTTTGAATAAGATAACTGTAAATGTTTAACCAATAAACTTGATCCACAATTTCTGCAGGATTGTGGAAAATGATCTGTTTAAGCAAGATTGGAGATCCAGGAAGAAGGTGCAGATATTTCAATATGTTGTGTTGAAGTGGACGCTTGTACTTCTTATAGGAATTGCTACAGGGCTTGTTGCCTTTTTCAATAACATTGCAGTTGAGAACATTGCTGGTTTCAAGCTTCTTCTCACTGGCAATCTTATGCTTAAGCAAAAGTAAGCCTAAAATCTTGTCAACCTTTTGCTGTTATATATTAACTAACTTTCTATAGAGCTTATTTAGAATTGGTTTTCATACTTATGAATTTGACTATATTGTAAATACAGTTATTATCAGGCATTTGCTGCATTAGCTGGTTGTAACGTGGTGCTTGCAACTTGTGCTGGTGTTCTTTGTGCCTATGTTGCCCCTGCAGCAGCTGGTTCTGGTATACCTGAGGTTAAAGCTTATCTCAATGGTGTTGATGCCCATTCTATTCTTGCTCCAAGCACCCTCTTTGTAAAGGTTTGTAGCATATGCACAATAATATGGTTTCTCTCTCCCTCTCTTTCATTTTCTTTAGTTATAGAAAGAAAATTTTCAAAAGTAGAATGGTATAATAAGATTGTTTTGATATATTTGATCAGATATTTGGATCAATCTTTGGAGTTGCTGCTGGATTTGTTGTGGGGAAAGAAGGGCCCATGGTTCACACCGGGGCTTGCATAGCCAACTTATTAGGTCAAGGAGGTTCACGAAAGTACCATTTAACATGGAAATGGCTTAGATACTTCAAAAATGATAGAGACCGAAGGGATTTAATCACCTGTGGTGCTGCTGCGGGTGTAGCCGCTGCTTTTCGGGCCCCAGTTGGCGGTGTCCTCTTTGCCCTTGAAGAAGCCGCCTCATGGTATTAAATCATTTTTGGTTGTTTCTTTTATATTCTATTAAGTCCTTTAGGGACCTAAAGTAGTTGAATGAGTAATGATATATGTCTGAATAAACCGTTTGAATGAGACTAAATGACCAATTTACCCCAAAAAGCAAATTTCACAATAGTCATTCTATATAGATTAAGTAAAAAAGAAACAACCATGTATACCTGTTTAGATCCATTAAGCTCATTAAGTAAAAAAGAAAGTACCCTTTATTTTTTTTATTTTTTTTGCTTATGGAATATTTAAATCTTATTTCTAATTATCTTGTAGGTGGAGGAGTGCTCTTCTATGGAGAACTTTTTTCACTACTGCTGTAGTAGCTGTGGTTTTGAAGTCTTTAATAGAATACTGTAAAAACGAAGAATGTGGATTATTCGGTGATGGAGGTCTCATCATGTTCAATATCAATAATTCGGTTCCTGCTTACAACACTATTGATCTTTTAGCCATTATTCTACTTGGAGTCATCGGGGGCATTTTCGGAAGTATCTACAACTATCTGGTCGACAAGGTCTTGCGTACTTATAGCATCATCAACGAGTAACTCCCTTATCATTTTCTTTTCTTCTTTATTAATATAAGTAATATCATACATTTTTATGATCTTGATACTTGATTCATGATGTAAATTGCAGGAAAGGTTCGGCTTTCAGGGTGCTTTTGGTAATTATCATTTCAATTTTGACTTCTTGTTGTGCATTTGGTATCCCATGGCTTGCAAAATGCATCCCGTGTCCCCCTAATGTAGGCGAAGAATGTCCGACAAAAGGACGAACCGGAAGCTACAAAAGCTTCCAATGTCCCGCGGGTCACTACAATGATCTCGCTTCACTTCTACTCACAACAAACGATGATGCGATTCGTAATCTCTTTAGTTCTCTTAATACAAACGAATTCCGCCTCACAAGCCTTCTACTCTTCTTCGTTGCAATGTACTTCCTCGGAATCATAACCTACGGAATCGCGATTCCGTCCGGTCTCTTCATTCCGGTCATCCTCGCCGGAGCTTCATACGGCCGCCTCGTCGGCCGCCTCCTCTCCCCCATCGCGAACCTCGACGTCGGCCTCTTCGCTCTGCTCGGTGCCGCCTCGTTCCTAGGCGGGACCATGAGAATGACTGTCTCGTTATGCGTGATCCTTCTAGAACTCACCAACAATCTGCTAATGCTTCCGTTAATGATGCTTGTACTTCTCATTTCAAAAACCGTAGCCGACTGTTTCAACAAAGGCGTATACGACCAAATCGTGATAATGAAAGGGCTACCGTTTCTCGAAGCGCACGCGGAACCCTACATGCGGCATTTAGTCGCCGGAGACGTCGTTTCCGGGCCGTTAATCACGTTTTCCGGGGTCGAAAAGGTTGAAAACGTAGTCCATTCGTTAAGGATGACGTCGCATAACGGTTTTCCGGTGATCGATGAGCCACCGTTGACCGATGCACCGGAGTTGTGTGGGCTTGTGTTGCGGTCTCATTTGCTTGTTTTGCTTAGCGGGAAGTTGTTTACGAAACATAGGCGGTTGAGTGGGGCCGAGACGTTGAAAAGGTATCATGCGTATGATTTTGCAAAAGCGGGGTCCGGGAAAGGGCTTAAGCTTGAGGATTTGGAGATTAGTCCGGAAGAAATGGAGATGTATGTTGATTTGCATCCGATTACAAATACATCTCCGTATACGGTTGTGGAGACTATGTCTTTGGCTAAAGCTGCGGTTGCTTTTAGAGAACTCGGACTTCGACATTTGTGTGTAGTGCCAAAAACTCCCGGGGTAAGCTTTCGTATTTTTTTTAAGGGTAAATTTCTTTTTGGACCAAAATTGCAAAGATAAACTAAACTTAGGGACCAAAAATAGTCATTTTACAAGAACCTAGATCGAAATTGTAAGAGAACATTTTTTAGGATCAAATTTGCAAAAATCAGTTGTACTTTGGGACTAATAATAATAAATACGGTGTGATGATGTTTGCAGAGGCCACCGATAGTTGGTATCTTGACACGACATGATTTCATGCCGGAGCACATTTTGGGACTCTACCCGCACATCGACCCACACAAATAGATGAAAAGGGCAATATAGTCAAATCATGAGCTACCCTACCACCATACAAAGGTGATATCGTGGATTATGAATTTCAGCTAATGCTGAGGTTAAATATGTATTTATGGTCCGAGGATGTTGTGATTCTTTAGTGACGTGCAAAAATAAGCATATTTGGCAGTTTCTTTATTTGTTCGTTTGTATTTTATTTTCTTTTGTGAAAGTGTTTTTGAGGGAGGAAAGGAAAGGAGAAGTGTAGAGTATTCTTTGAGGTTGTATTTGCTGTAATATTATGAAATGAACAGAAACTTGATCTTATTCATATGTTAATATGTTATGCAAAGTGTGTTCTTGTAATTTTCATATGAAATGAACAGAAACTTTCATATGTTGGGTTTTTTATTTGGCCTTTTTCTAATATTTTGTAATGATTAAACTTTGACATATATGCTACAAAACCAATAGTTATATACTTGTATTGAAAGTACTTTCGAACCTTCCACTTCTATTCAAACATTTGGTTTCTTTGTTATGTGTTTAATTGACCAAGTCAAAAGTTGAATCAGAATGACAAGTTGGGAAAGTTATTTCAAAAAAGACTAAAATAGTTGTTTTCCTTTGATTTACCAAAAAATTAATCCAAATTTTATCATGTTTCTTAAAATTCAGCACGGACCAAGTTGAAACGCTAAATGGCCAAACCATTAAGCCATATTTTGGATATTTCACGGGTTTTTGGCAAAAAAAACTTATTACTTATTAGCTTATAAGCTAATAAGTTAGAGGGTATTAATTTATGAAAAAATAATTTATTAGCGTTTTGTCATCGTTATAAATTATTTTTATCAAAACATTGTTTTATCTTGTAGCGATGTGGAACCGTTAATTGTTAAGGGATGTGATTTCCTGTATGTCAAGGTATAAATACAAGGTTGCCTTCTTGGGCAAGTACATACAAGATACGTATAGAGCTAATGGGTCTATCAATACAATACAAGTACAAGTAATACACCATATAGTCCACTAACAGCCCCTCGTAGTTTGATCAGGAGGAAAGTTTCGTATGCTCAAACTGGAATTGAAATCATTGAAGAGTTGTGACGATAAACCTTTGGTGAAGATGTCGGCGTACTGTGCGGAAGACAGAACATAGAAAACTCGAACGAGGCTACGAGCAACTAAGTCACACACGAAATGAATGTCAATCTCAGTATGCTTCGTGTGTTGGTGCTGAACTGGATTCACAGTCATGTAAACGGAACTGATATTGCCACAGTAGAAAATAGTAGCTTTGGTTAGCGGACACCGAAGCTCACAAAGGAGGTTGCGAACCCATCATGTCTCGGCGACGGTTTTAGCAACGCCACGATACTCCGCATCGACACTAGATCGAGAAATGACTCCATGTTGTTTGGGAAGACCATGAAATGAGGTTGTCACCTAGAAATACACAATAGCTAGAGGTTGAACGACGAGATACCGGACTAGGGATGTCAACGGGACCAAACAGGAGCGGAAATAGTTGCCCCTGCCCGGCCCCCGAAATCAGTTATTGCCCCACGCCCCCGAATACCTTCATCACCCTCGATCCCGCCCCCGTTTTATAGGCTTAAATTTGACTTTTTTTGCTAAAAAAAATTATTATATTTTGTTAAAAAAAATTGTTATATTTTGGGCTAAAAAACTATTTTTCATAACTTTAAAAGCTTAAAATCTAGTTTTTTAACAACTAAAAAAATTAAAAATCCAACATTACAAATTCAACATTACAAAACGACAAATCCAACAAACGTACAAATATAAAATACGACAAATCCGACATTACAAAAAAAAAGTACGACATGTCCAAAAATATACAATTTACTTTCGTATCGTGTATGTTTTGAAATGGAAGAAAGTCAATAAACCCTAAAATTAGATAATGTATTGTCTATATATATTTATATATATATATATATAGACACACACACACAAACGGGGCCCCCACGGGAGTACGAGACGGAAATACCCACTCCCGCCCCTGCCCCCGCCCTTAAATTTTTTAAAAAATTACTCCCGTACGGAATTCGAGTCTCACGGAAGTTTTTGACATCCCTAGACGGGACAACCACCACAATTTGCATCCGAGTAAGCACGAAGATCGGAGGATGGTGACACATAAATCTGTAGACCGTGATGAAGGGTCTTGCGGAGATAAAGCAAGATGCGTTTGAGAGCATGAAAATAAGGCTCTTGTGGGTCATGCATAAAGAGTCAGATCTGTTATACTGCAAAAGCAATATCCAGTCTGGTGATTGTAAGGTAGTGAAGCACACCGACGAGGTTGTGGTAGTAAGATGGATCAGTAACTGGAGGGTCAGTGACATCCAACTTATGTGTGGTATCGGCAGGTGTACGAACTATATTGCACTGAAGCATGTGATCACGCTCTAAGATCTCAACAAATATCCCAAGAAAGTAGTTGAGAGCACCAAGATCAGTCGTGTCGAACTCTCTTCTGAGCTGTGCAATAATAGACTGAAGCAAAGACGTGGAGGATGCAGTTAGGACAATGTCATCAAGATAAAGTAAGAGGTATGTAGTGTCAATTCCATGGTGATAGATAAATAAGGATGAATCAATAAGATTGTGATGAAACCCCATGTAAGCATCATGCTAAGCGAAACGCTGATACCAAGTATGTGGGGTCTGTTTAAGGCCATATAGAGATCTCTAAAGGTGACAAACATAATCCGAATGTTAAGAATCTCGAAACCCTAAGGGTTGGTGCATGTAAACTGTCTCTTGAAGATGACCATAAAGAAATGCATTCTTCACGTCAAGTTGATGGATATGCCAATGTCGAAAGACTGCCAAGCTGAGTATATTACATATGGTGGTCGGTTTGACAACCGAACTAAAAGTCTCATCACAATCAATTTGTGCTTGAAAAGCCACATCGAGTGGGCCACATTGGCTCCAGGTGGTCGTGACACAAGAACCCAAGTATCGTTTGTAATAAGAGCATTATACTCTTCGTTCATGGCTTTATGCTAGTTTGGATCTTTCAAAGCCTAAATATGGGACCTCGGGACAGAGGGTGTCACACCCACAAACCGGAACGACGGAAACGTTCGGGGGTGGATGACGTCATATGTAGTATCACAACAAGTGTATCATAGTAATCATAATAAATACAACCATTACATTGAATACATATATGAAAAGGGTATTTACATCGGTTTGATTCTTGTTTTTATACATCAAAAGTATAATCAAAAGAAAAAGATGTGACTCTATACGCTCCGTCTTCTCAAAA
This sequence comes from Lactuca virosa, assembly GCF_052849685.1. Taxonomy (NCBI): domain Eukaryota; kingdom Viridiplantae; phylum Streptophyta; class Magnoliopsida; order Asterales; family Asteraceae; genus Lactuca; species Lactuca virosa. The sequence goes on from NC_136434.1 coordinate 293,780,891, forward strand.
CTCCATGAGGTACCTGTCTACTGATTTCCTGAGAATACAAGCAGTTTTGAAAGAATATCAGCATAAAGCTGGTGAGTTCATAAGCGATGTTTTTGTAATGAAAACCTGTTGATGACTCTGTAAAAATGTTCGTATGTTTCCAAGAAAATCCAATATTTTCTTTAGTAAAAATGTGATAATATCAGTTCCATCTATGACCACTTAGTTCATGCTAGCCATGTATAAACAAATATCGAACAGACAGTTGATTATGTGGATCTGCCCTAAGCCCACAACCAAACAAGGAACAAGAAATGAAGCGGAAACCACACATTCCACATGCTATCGAATATTCTCCATACGTAGCTCTGAAGCCTAAACTAAGGAATTATAGAATTAACTATGAATGTTTGTTACTGTATCATGTTGTACTATAGGAAAAACATTAATTTGTATGTATGGTTACTACCAATCGTAGTATGCGTGTATTCTTGTACAAAAACCTTTGTATAGTATGTTTTGTTTGAAAACCCTGGCTACCACAAGTATGTATAGTATGTTTTGAATAAAAACTCTGGCTACCACCACTATTTATAGTAGTTTCATTACTTAAAATAAAACCATGTATCTTTCCATACTTATGTTAAATAAGCATTGTTCATGTAAAGTATTTTACTACGTAAATATATCGTTGTTATCTATTTGCGAGTTTTATGACCATACTAACTGATACGACGTGAATCGGACGCCAATATCCTCTATGACTTTGTCACCCGTAGACCTGCCGGTCCTACTGTAGCTAACAGCAAGGTGCGGGATTGTCAGTCCCGTATAGATCTATACACAAACTCACGCTCTCCCTCGAGGAGACTATGGTTCATAAGGGTAGTCTTCCACTAGTACATGTAATTGTACCCAAAGACGAGTCTCTCAAACTAGATTAACGACTTTACAAGTAATAATACGGAAAACCCTTTTTATAAATAACGAATAAGTTTATAAAAGATATGTTCGTTCCCTAAACCATATTCTTATAATAGTTTATATGCTTGTATATGTAAAACCGTGTATTGAATTCCCAAACTATACCTATTATAGTTCGTATGCTTGTTATGTACTTGATTTATGTATTGATCTGAAAAACTATGTATTTACACTGGTAAGTTGAATACGTCCCTTATGCTCAGCATGTTACAAAAGGGATAAAATATCTATAAATATTTTATAAAAATGTGGGAAAACGTAAGGTTGTATCCGTTTTAAGTGTATTGAAGTCCTTTTGTATAAATTCATAAAATCATTTGTGTTTGGCTTGTATTCTCCCCCTGAAAACATTAGAATCATAAAAGTATAGGGGTATGAACTCACTGTTAGTTGTGTACAAGCGTCGAATCAACGGACTGAAATGAAGACCCTCGAGTTGTAGTGTGTGGCACTTAACAGAATCCTAATAACAATTAAATACATATATGTATCTAAATTAGCGATTTCGTTAGATAAAGTGTTAGAAAAACACTTGCTTTCGGTTAAGGAATGTTACCGGGACTTGATTGAATCGAGGAAAGTGGGTTTTCAGTCTAATGCACCACTTAGGAAGTGTTTACGGTCGTGAATGGGGTTTATGGCCGTGAAGGGAGTTTACAGTCGTGAACTGTTTACGGCCGTGAACTGCCTCTCGAAGGGTTTACGGTCTTTGAAGGTTTGAAGTGTGTACGGTCGTGAACTGGTTTACGGTCAATGAAGATTTGTAGACTTGAAGGGTGTACGGCCGTACACTCGAGAACAAAGATGTTGGATTCGATGAAAAACGTGTTCTAGATGCTCCAAATCAACTCCCAATGACGATTCTCGATGATTTTCGGAAGGATAAGGGTGTTTTTGGGGTTTACGGTCAAGAGGTAGAGAGAGAGAATGAGAGAGTTTTCGGCCAAGAAGGTTCAAATGAAGGTGGGGGTCCCGTATATATAGACTGGGGGTATGGTCGGTGGTGGGGTCCACCTGGCACCAACCGTAAACGAGTGTACGACCGTACACGGGTTTACGTCCGTAAACTCACTTAGGCCGAAAACTGTTTGGTTTTTCAAGAAGATTCGGGTTTTTCGCGCGATTTTGGTTCCGACTCGTATAAAAATTTAATTATATAAAACTAGATGATTTTCTAAACCAAGAAGTTTGACGGGAACTTAATAAATTCAAATTATATTAACGGAAATCGGTTAATGGAAATGGAAAAATGTTCGGGTTGTCACAGAGGGAATAGAGGATGTGTGTAAGTTAAGTCTTTATATGGGTTTCACAATGCCACTTTTGGACCGAGTGTGCATGTGATGAGTAGGAATAGGAGTGGGGTCTGCTTGAGTGGGAGAAGGAGGTGATAATACGTCACTAGGAAGAGGGGATGAAGGCTGAGGAGCAACCTCAATATCAATAGAAGGAAGGGATTGAAGGAATGTGAGCATGAGCAATGAAGGTAGGGTCGAGAATATGTCGAATGTTGGGTGATGTATCTGAGTCCCGAGAGAAAGTCATAGGAGGGGGTTCGATGGGGGTAACCGAACCATAGTGAAATATGGACTCATCAAAGTTGACATGGTGAGAGATGATAATTTTTTTGGTGGAGAGATCGTAACACCGGAAACCATGGTGATGGGAGGGATAATCGAGAAAGATACAAGGGGTAGATCGCGGTTGGAGGTTGTGAGTGGTATGAAGGCGATGGAAGAATAAACAACTGAATACGCGAAGGTGATCATAGGTAGTATGTTGGTGAAACAAACGAAAGTGTGGGTGTTATTTGAAATGGAGGTGGATGGAAGTATATTAAGTAAATGGGTTTCCATGTGAAGGGATTTGGGCCAAATTTAGGGGGTAAGCGAGAGTGAAAAAGGAGAGTTTGCATCATATTGTTGTTGATGGTGTGAACCATTCTTTCAGATCGACCATTTTGTTGAGAGGTGTGAGGGCACGAGAAACGAAAGGTGATACCATTAGTGGCAAACTGGGTTTGAAAGGTGATACCATTAGTGGCAAACTGGGTTTGAAAGGCGTTATTATTGAATTCCTCCCCCCCCCCCCCCAATTATCACATTGGAATTGTTTAATGTGGCCCCTGAATTGGCTATGAATGAGGTTGGAAAAATGAAGAAAATTGGAAAAAGCTTCAAATTTTTGTTGTAGTGGATAGACCCATAAATAATGAGTATATTGATCATGAAACAAGATGTAATATTTTAAACCACCATAACTATAAATAGGGGAAGTCAAATGTATTATTTCAAAAGGTGCAAAAACATTAGAATTAGACAAATAAAACGTAATTCTAGTGTGTTTACCAAGTTGACAAGCTTGATAAATTACATTATTTTTTTGATAAACGACCTGAAATGGAACTATTTGAAGATAAATGCTTTAAGACTTGATCTCCTGGGTGACCGAGTCGTTGATGTGAAATGTTGGATGAGATAGTGAGAAATGTGTGAATTGTGGAGCTTGTAACTGGGTAGAGAGAGTCAGAGTTATCACATCGGATTAGAGGATGACGTGTTTGATAATCAAAAACAGTAAAACCATAACGATCAAAGTCAATAAGAGCAATTATTTTGAGTAGTAGATTTATGGACATATATAAGGTTTTTGATAATGTTTGGGACTATGAGAATATTCTTTAAGCAAAGAGAGCAATAAATATTAGGAATGGGAAATGGAGAATGTCCCGATGTCACAATAGGTATTGCAGATCCATTACCAACATAAACTGGACTAGGATAATGATTATTACAAAAGGATTGGAGTATACATGCATCTATGTGAACGTGGTCAGTTGCTCCGGTGTCCATGACCCATCCACTTGTGCTTGGATCGTTAAGTGTCATGGTGTTTGAGAGCGTCGGAAGGAAGGTGGGCTGATCACCATATGGTTAGGCCCATGAAGGTTGCTGATCCGAACCAACCACATGTGTGAGAGCATGTGGGCTGATGTTACTATGAAGGGTTGTTGAGCGGAGAAGGCAGGTCTGCTGCTTAAAATTCCTGGACCGGCTGAAGTGGGTCTCCCCCCACTGATGTGTAGGCTGGTGGTTGCTGTCCAAACCACTACTGTTGGATCAAGTAGGAAACAACCCAATGGTGCATCGGTTGTGGAGAAGGAAAGAAGTTGTAGGGTTGTTGTGGCGGTCGAGATGAAGAACCACCCTTAGGTGGTTGTTGTTGTTGTCGATTGTTGTTGTTGCGACGGTGGTAGTTGCCACCACCTCCTCAATTTGAATAATTGTCACAGTGAGATCCCCCCCCCCCTAAAAAAATTGAGTGAAGTTAGAGGTCCCGACATGGAGAAGATAGGGGGACAAGGAATGATGGTCAAGAGACGAGTTGGTGAGTTGAGTGTTACCAAGGCGGGTTTCATCCATTTAAAGCATAGATCGCATCTCCAAGAGTGGGGGAAAGGGTTTGGTAAAACAAATGATATTAGCAAAACTACCAAACTTGCTAGGAAGACCATTTAGAGCATGCATGACCACAATTCTTTCTTTAAGCGGCTCACCAAGACCTTGCAATAAATCCGCTAATTTCTTCACCTTTTCACAGTACGCGTGCACAGATAAATCACCCATGGAGATGTTCTGAATCTCAGTTTCCAATTGCATAACAATTGAGTCTTTATTCTCATAGAAGAGGGAATAAATGTTGAGCCATATTTTGCGAGCTATAGCTTGAGGAGAATATGTAGATGTGATAAGGTTTTGTCAAACACCCCATTCATTCACTTTACGACTAAATGCATTTTGAAATCTCACTCAACTGCAATCCCAAACTCCGATATGGTTTCACAATATGTAGCATACAAATAAGAGTTCTATATCTATATTTGTAATATAGGATAATTATTTGTTATATTTGTAAAACAAAGTTCCTTAAGACCATGAGGTCACGACCCACAATTTGTCCACGTGTCAACCTAGTAGAGGATTGTAAATTTCTTTTATCTATTTTTTTATTAGTTTAATAGATGTTCAAATTTATTAAATAATAATAATAATACAAAAATTCATATTTCTCAATTCCTATATACATAGTCCAATATCCATATATTTCATAAAATGGGCAATAAAAAAGCATTTGTGTTTTGAACCAATATTGTATCATGCTAAATAATCTAAAATACAGACATCGAAGGATTCTCACTGTTGGAAGGCTTGAAAACACTTTATGTGTTTGTGTGGATGAGTTTTAAATTCGCTTTCCTTCATCCAACATGGGGTATCATGATTATTACTAGAATTTTGCAATCAAATAAAGAAGGCAAACACAATAATTGTTTGCATGGATGCTATTGTTAGAAGTCTACAAACATATAAAGTGAGCATGAATGGACAATGTGGTGCATGGAGGCCCCCACAACTTTAGATGGATGCAAATAAGAAGAATAAGAGGAGTTTTATCTTGACGATGTAAGTACCAATACTATATAGATCCTGAAATGAGTAAATAGTTCTTAGTTAGTCAAAAACTTAGATGGAGGTGTTCCAACTACTAATCTTTTATGTGAGTTGTCGTCAACTAAGAAATAAATATTCATTCTTATAACACATATATTAACTAATAGTGAGATTGTGATGAAATTTCATGTTAAAAGTATGTTTATGCCCCAACTAAACTTAAAACATTAGTTTGAGTTGGGCCGGTTAGGCATTTAAAAGATACTAATAGAAACAAATCTTAAAGTATAACGCCAAAATGAGAATGATTAAACATGTGAGGAAAATGTACTTTGGGTCAAAATTTTAAGTAGGATACAATATGTGTTAACCATGAAATACAATTTAAATCTATAATACTGATTAACTTGTTTTTAAATTTAATGCACCGGATCCCATCAGAAACTCTGTAGTTAAGCGTTCTGTTCCAAAAAAAAAAACTTGTGTGGAAATGATCAAATTGTATGAAATGGGGAAGAAATCCAAAGTACATTGTTATTCTATACATTTTGGGACAAAGGTAGATTTAATGATGTTGTGTGGTTAAGGTAATAACAAAAAGGTTATTTCTTGCAAATGTAAAAACACATGGACCCTTCTACATTTTTACCATTAAACAAGAACCATTTTTGTAATTTTGTTTTATACTATTATATATGGGCAATTTCTATTATTTTACTATTACATACTGATCATTTCTATAATTTTTACAATTCATGCTATTTCACAAAGACTATTTATGTAATTATGCAAATTAAAAACATACGGACCATTGTCATAATATTTGCATTTAGTCGACACATTGGACTATTTCTACGGTCTTAATGACTATTTCTATAATTTGTTTTACACTATTACACAAAGAGCCATGTATGTAAATTTACTATCAAATAGGGAGCATTTTTGTAAATTTTATTTTTCAGATAATTTTTGTAATTTTATTATTACATACGGATCATTTTCATAGTTTTGAAAAATTTTAAAAATATATACTGTTGTGATGTAGTATTAATATCTTCTCTAACCCATCTCCATTTTGATACTCCATAATGGAGTAAAAATGTAGCAAATAATATTTTATTTCCAATCTAATTTCAATTTTAACTTCATATTTTACTCCGAAAAGTACCAAGATATTTTATTTAACTTATAAAGATTGTCAAAAAGACCTTGCAACTTATTAGTTATATATATATATATATATATATATATACATAAATAATAAATTTTAAATTTTATAAGGGACTCGAAATTTTAAATAGATAAGTATCATTTCGTCACCGCCCTTGAGCGATACTCTTCTTAGCTAGGATAGAAAGAAAAACCTTTAAAGAATCGTGTTTAGTCTCTGATCTTTGCCTAATCTTAGAACCAACACTATATAACACTACTCTGATCTTTGCCTAATCTTGGAACCAACGCTAAATAGAGGTGAAGAAACTAATATACATGCCTATACCTGAGAATCCATATGTAGGAGGTTGAACAACTACACTATGATCGGTAAAGGTTAGATCCTTGTATGTCACCACTATTGTCGTCATCGCATGTTCTCATTTTTGCATTGTTATCTCAGAGCATTTTGTCATAGGGCGATGAAACACAGTCACACGTAATAGCCCCGATTTATATTCCAACTTGGCTATAGGGATGGGAATTTCACCCGACCCGGTGGGGAACCCGGTTGACCCGCCCCAATCGGGGACGGGTATTCCCCGCCAAAACGGGTACCGGGTACGGGGCCGGGATCCCCATTATGCTAAAATCGGGGATGGGGCCGGGACCAAGTATAACAATCCCCAACCCGCCCCGTCCCCTCTTTGATGACTATATATATATATATATATATATATATATATATATATATATATATATATATATATATATATATATCAATCATTTATAGAATTTGAATTAAGTCCACAAAAATGAATTGATTTATATTAGACCATCAAAGATAGAGTCCATATACCAAATTATGTTCCCAATTCAACCGGTTCATCAATCTTCACTTTGTTCAACGATCTCTATACCAAATCGTCACTTTTTGTTTTGATGCTTGTTAAATTTTATGATGGATGTAAACATAATCTGATTATGGCATATGGTTTTGATCACTTATTAAACTTGGTTTTTTTTTGTAAGTTATGTTTATTATGTTGATAGATTGGGGATGAGTTGGGGATGGGCCGGGAATGGGCTGGAGAAAAGCCCAAAATACAAAGGGGATGAGATTCGACTCCCCGCATCCGTCGATGATGTGGATGAGGATGGGGACGAGGTTAGACACTCGGGGATGGGGACAAGGATGGTCACCCTCGCCCCAAACCCACCCCATTTCCATCCCTACTTGGCTGCTAGAGCGCTGAACCCTAATACGATAAACATTTTCTTTCAATATCATTTAAATCATAGTTGGTTAAATAAAACAAAGTAGAAATCGATAATATAATTTCATGTTTGATCTTGGAGTATTACTAATTTTTAGTCCAAAATGGAGTTAGAAATAAGATATAGAGTCGGAGATAATTTAAATCCATCATAAAGTAAAAAATTAAAGTGGAATAAAATTAAATGTATATCATTCCAATGAAGTTAATACCTACATTTTTTTGGAAAGAAAAGGTAAGAAATGAAAATTAGCAAAAATCCGGTGCCAAAAAGTGTAAAGAAACTCCAACTAATTTGTAATTTGGATGGTACAAAACTGCAATCAAAAAGGGCAGATCGTGTCCTTCCTCTGTTTTTACCAATTTGCATCCTCCTCTCTCTCATCCTTCTTCACAACCTCTTCTCCTTTTTCAAATCTCAACTGAAACCCTAGAAAAATCATCACTGATTGTTGGATCTATCATTCTTCTCGATCGACTATCTAGGGTTTTGCACACTTTTTTACAACTTTTTTCTTCCCACCACCTCCAGATTCTCTGTTGGACTGCTTTATCTACTCGGTTCTACTTTTACTTGGCTTCGATCTCTTCCAGAATTTAGCTTGTTAGACTTGATAGATCAAAAATGGAAGCGATCGAAGAATTGGTTCAGCTGTCGGATTCGATGCGGCAGGCGGCGGCTTTACTTAATGATGAAGATGTTGACGAAAATTCTTCGTCGTCCTCAAGGCGTGGTTCCACATTTCTAAACGTTGTTGCTCTTGGCAATACGGTAAGTTCATTTTGTAGGAGAATTATGATTGAATCCCTGCAAAACCCAAGGTTTTTCTCTTTTGAGTTCTGAACAGTTGGTAGTTGTTTAATTGTGTTGATCGATTCACGGCATGGATCTGTGATCTGATTGTGTTAAGATCCCCAATTCTATCCATGGTAGGTTGATGTAATTGGAAATCATTTCTGAACCCTGGCTCCTCCCAGTTGGGTTTGGCATGTTGGTCGGTAGACGGTAGTTATTACAGATTTTTTTTACCAGCTGCCTACTTTAGTATATAGTCTGGATTTGCACTATACTTTAACGATTTAGGCTCGCTTGGAACAATTTTTTTGTTGCTCCCCAGTTGGCCATCATTTTTGTTCAAATTTATGTAGCACGAGAAACCAATTAGGAGCAGCTTTTGTGTATTCCAATTGTTGAGGCTATCTTCTCCATTGGTACATGTCCACATATCCATTGAAGTTGATTTTGGGTTATGATGGAGTATACATTAGATAACGCAAGACACTTGTATTCATGAAAGTGGATGCATTATAGGCGCAGGGTATTGATCCAAGTTAGGTGTTCACTAAGCTATCTTAGATATTCTGTTTTCATGAATCTTAATGGGAAGGTTTGTTTTGGAGGCTAATGCCTAATCTTTTAAGCTTAAACAATCTGCAAGGAATTTTGGAAATGGAAAAGCCTGATGATATGGTCACCCATTTGACAAACTCGTTATGTAGTTTCTTATTGTTGGTTCTTTAGTCTGATAGTGAACTTACGAATCAAGTGGAGATCAAAATAGACTTCTGCTTGGTTGAAGAATTTATTCCAGCATACCTGATTTAACTACCTGCATCTGCATCATGATCCATGTTTGTGGTATGATTTTGTTGATCAGTTTTCTTTAGTGTCTTCGGTGTGCTTGCCATCATCATCATCCCTTTTTGTCCCATTTTTGTCTGTGTTCTTTATGAAGGTGTTGAGCAAATTGAAAATAAGAGTGGCAAGAACCATGCCATGTTAATTGAAAAATAAATAAAATATATTAGGTGTTTTCAATGGTGTTGATGTTTCAATAATATATCCTCTAGGATCTCTCATTCAAAAAGAAAAATGATACTCCAATTTGGAATCTATTTGTCAAACCTCTCATTCAAATCAATTAAAATTCAAACATCATTAAGATTTTATCTGGAATATATTGTACTGGACGTTAAATTACCTGTACACGTATTGCATTAGAGTACATAAATGGTCAATTTATTTCTTTTCCCAGATTCTTGGAAATCTGTAATTAAACAAATTGTTCTTGTTTCAACAAAAGAATCATATGCATCTTCTATTGAAGAACCCTTAACTCTTTGTCTGGATTCACACTAAAAATATCTGAAGTAATTGAAGGATTCCTTTTGAATCATATAAAGTGGAGTGCCATTTTCATAAACGTTTAACTCTAATCCTGACTAGTTTCTAATCATTGACTAAACTTTGTTCAGGGTGCAGGTAAATCAGCGGTTTTGAACAGTTTGATCGGACATCCTGCTTTAGTAAGAACTTTCGTCTTCCCTTTTTTATTTACTTTCTAATATTTGTATTATCTCAAATGTTATTATTTACAACTTGAATTGTATTATGTCAACAATTACTTTCTAATCTTTACTTGTTATACAGCCCACTGGTGAAGGTGGTGCAACTCGTGCACCTATATGCATCGACTTAAAGAGAGATGAAAACTTAAGCAACAAGTCAATTGTACTGCAGATCGATAGTAAATCCCAACCAGTGTCTGCAAGTGAGCCCTAATTTCAAATCCTTTTTTATTGCTTTAAGGCTGTTGGATTTATAGGAAAGGAGCTTCATAAGAATTGTATTTCCTATAAGTTCATGAATTGGTATTCCTTTTACACTAATTTTAAATCCTCTCTTTTTGTCCCATTGCAGGTGCTCTGCGCCATTCTTTACAGGATAGACTTAGTAAGATATCAAGCAAGAGTCGTGATGAAATATATTTGAAGCTTAAAACGAGTACAGGTTAGTTTGAAAATGTTTTTTTTTTTCTCTCTAAAGCGAACAAAATTTTAACTTATAAAGATTAATATTTTGCTTTGTTAAGTACTCTGACATTGTTTGCATTTATTTGCTACTTAGCCTTGTGATTGCGTTATGGAAATAGATCTTTGGTGGACATATCTAATGGTGTAGTAACCCTCTAAATGTAGGAATTCTAGTGATATAAAATTGTAAATTTAAACAAATGTATCTTGACATAGATGATATGATTGATCATGGTAAGTTCTTTCATTGCTAATTACTTGATGATATGGTGTTACCTGTTAAATAGAGGAACACTGTGCATTCTCCTAAAAATCAGTCTATTTTTTTTAACCCATTTATTTGTTGAATTTGCAGTTCATATCCTCATCATATTTGGAGTACTTGATATAATCTGTTCATTGTATATGTCATATTTTGATAACTTTATATTTTATATAATTTGTTCACCATATTGAAACAACTATAATAGGTCTTGTTTTCCATCTCATTTACAATACATATTCATCTTCAGCTTTTTCTTTGAGCTAAAAAGTACCATTAAAAAATAAATTTGTATGTTCTCTTTTCTGTGATTTCCCCTAACAGAATCTTATTGATTTGTAGCTCCTCCTCTGAAATTGATTGATTTGCCTGGTGTTGAGAAAGGGAATCTTGATGATTCATTGGTGCGTTGCTGTCAATTTTTTATTTTATTTATTTTTTTGTTTCAGACTTTCAGTATTTTATTAATCTCTTGCAATCATCATGTTTTTTGTAATACTTTTTTTGAATGAGATCTAATAACCTAGTATTCTTGCAGAGTGAATATGCTCAGCACAATGATGCGATTCTATTGGTTGTAATACCTGCTGCCCAGGCACCTGAAGTTGCATCTGCTAAAGCCCTCAGAATCGCAAAGGAATATGATGGAGAATGTGAGTTCTTACTCTCCTAATGTCATTTCATATACACATGTTTCAAGTTTTTGAGATTTTTTTTTTCAGTTTATTTGTCACCTTCCTTAGGGCATTCACAATGCTTAACCCATTCAAAGAATTTTTACATTTGCCACATAACTGACTTTAATTAACTAAAACCTATTATCACAAACCTTTTCCAATGCATACACCCTTTCAAAAGTTTTTTTTTTTAAAGTTAGTATTTTATCCTCATCTATCTGAAATGTTGATACAACCCTTTCATTTAATTTGTTGTTTTATGCACACATCATATTTTTGAAAACAAAAATCACTTCATGCTACCATTTAAATAAAAAAAAACATTACATGCATGATATTTGAAAATGTAGGTCTAAATATAATATGATTAGGGGGGTATAGTTAAAATAGATTAATTTTTACCTTGTATTAGTGTATATCTAATCAAATGTTTATTCTTATTTTGTATGTGTAATAAAATAGATTAATTGGTCAAAAAATTGATAGAGGTTTTGTATTTTTTATGGAAATGTTTATTTAATTTGTATATATGGTAAATTGGATTAATTAGTCAAAAAATAGTAAAGATCTCGTATATTTAGTAAAATGTTCATTTTCATTTTGCATACCTAATAAAATAGATTAATTAATCAAACAAACTATGAAGCAATAAAATTTTAATATGGTGAACCAGGTAAAATGAAAATAAATAAACAAATGCAATAAGCGGTCAATCTGCAGTAAGCTGTTGATTTCTTTTTATAAAAAAGTCAATAGAGCGCTTTATAAAAGCTTTTCTAAGTGGTAAAAAAAACCTTTTGGTTTTGTTATGTTTAAACGGAAAGTGATTTTTTTTGTTTGATATAAGGTACAAGAACGATTGGTGTTATTAGCAAAGTAGACCAAGCATCTGCAGATCCCAAAGTTCTTGCTGCAGCTCAAGCACTTTTATTGGGTCAAGGGCCAAGAAGTGCAGCTGATATTCCATGGGTTGCTCTCATTGGTCAATCAGTTTCCATTGCTTCAGCACAATCTGGAAGTGTGGGTTCTGATAACTCATTAGAAACTGCTTGGAGGGCTGAAAGTGAAAGCTTGAAATCTATATTGACTGGAGCCCCTCAGAGCAAGCTTGGTAGATTAGCTTTGGTTGAGACATTAGCTCATCAAATCCGTAGCCGTATGAAGATCAGGCTTCCAAATCTTTTAACAGGGTAAGATATTTTTTAGAGTAATTTTCAAAAAGGATCCCCATGTTATCTGGTTTTTACCGTGTTTAGTCCAAAGTTGAAGTCTTTTTTCTGTTTTGGTTCTTGTTTCAAAGTTTTGTATCGATTTTACAGGGACCAAAAGCGATATGAAACCTTGAAATAAGGACCAAAATTGAAAAAAGTATTCAACTTTGGACTATAAATGGTAAAAATCAGAAAACACAGGGTCCATTTTTGTAATTTACTCTCTTTTCTATTTCAGTTCTGTCGGTTCTCTATTAGTTCAAGAATTTAAATACAGTTTGTGTCTAGTACTTAACATGCGACAGCAAAAAAAAATTGGGTTATCGTCTTGTCGAGTAGTATGCCACTAAAATAATAAACAAATATTCATACACAATTGATTATACATCATTTAAATATAATTTATGAATTATTTATTTCTAACAATAAAAAAATTTAACAGAATAAAAGCTCATTAAAACCCAAATAAGATTATAATTCGATTTTTTTTCTAGTTAACTTTAGAAAAGGAAATTGCAATGTAAATAAAAATCGTGAAACTTTTAAGATAATGATGTCATGAAAATTACATAAATAAAAATGTGTTCTAGTCCATTTCATTCAATCAGACAAAACAAACAGGTTTTTTTTTTCTCAATGGAATGAACCATTCCATTCCTTCCAAAATTCCATCTTACTAAACACTACCGTTGTTTCTAGATATTACATCAATTTCTTTATTGTTGCTTTTGATAATTTGATACGGACATAATAATTAGCAACAGTTTCCTTTTTTACTTAGATACCATGCTTTGTACTTCTGTATTAGGCCTTTAAGTGAACTTTCTGTCTTAAAACACGTGCAGGCTTCAGAGTAAATCGCAAATTGTGCAAGATGAATTGGTAAGGCTTGGAGAATCAATGGTTAGTAGTTCTGAAGGTACACGGGCTTTGGCTTTGGAACTTTGTCGTGAATTTGAAGACAAGTTTCTTCAACACATTATGACTGGAGAGGTAATAAATAAATAATTTATAATCAAGATCTTGGAGTATACTTCAACTGAATTATTCAAATCAAAACTTAGGTAGTGTTTGATATTAAGGAATCGAGTAACGATTGGAATGGTTCATTCCATTGTAATTAAGAAAATCTGTTTTTTTTGCCCATCGGAATGGAATGAACCGTTCTTGAAGGAATTTGATTCCTTCCATTTTGTTAATTTTCATTCCTTAGTCTGGAGTGGAATGAAAATTTTCAATATAACCTAGTTTTGTTTAAGTAACTTCTACTGACTAAAAATGTGCTTTTATTATGTTTACTCTTGGTAAATAAGTATTTTTTAATTACAATTTAAATAATGTATAGACCAGAGTTAAAGTTTTACATTGTATTTACATATATAAAAGTAAATATGAAAATCAGCTAATTTGTGTCATTGTGTGTATATATATATTTTTCAGGGTAGTGGCTGGAAAGTGGTGGCAAGTTTTGAGGGTAACTTTCCTAATAGGATCAAGCAACTTCCTCTAGACAAACATTTTGATATAAATAATGTCAAAAGGGTATGAAATATATCTTATTAAATTTTTAATTTCATTAATCAATCATTATCTTATATTCCTGTATGATGACAATGGAATTGGTTGTATCAGATTGTGTTGGAGGCAGATGGTTATCAACCTTATCTTATATCTCCTGAAAAAGGACTGCGATCTTTAATAAAAATAGTATTAGAGCTTGCCAAAGAGCCATCACGTCTTTGTGTTGACGAGGTAATAACATTTTTTACCCTTTTCTTTTCTCATAATTACATTTATGCCACTATGTAATCTGTTTCAATGATTACAGGTTCATCGTGTGCTTGTGGATATAGTTTCTGCATCAGCAAATGCCACACCTGGGCTTGGAAGATATCCTCCTTTTAAGAGAGAGGTGCTCATAATTTTCTTAGTTTTGGCATTTGCCTTTTTAAATATAATTTATTTATCTATTGTTTAATTAGGTTATTGCAATTGCTACTACTGCTTTGGAGGGTTTTAAGAATGATGCAAAGAAGATGGTGGTTGCACTTGTTGACATGGAGAGGGTTTTTGTTCCACCTCAGCATTTCATTCGTTTGGTCCAGAGAAGGTATGCTCAACATTTTTCATAATCTTTTTATTTTATTATTTTTTGTATTATAGCATCTTACTTCTATGACTTTCCGTTACAACTTTGTATTTTCAGTTTTGTTTATTAAGACATTGTATCTTGAAAACGACACTCAATTACAGCATTGTACTCTCACTTTTATGTTTTGTGCGAAGGATTATTTTATTATATTTTATTAACAGTATACATTATACTCAACAATGGCGTGAATGAAAATGATATCTTATGTTGAATATACTTTCTTTTTTCAATTTCTTAACAGGATGGATAGACAGCGACGAGAAGAAGAGATCAAGAACAGATCTTCCAAGAAGGCTGTGGATGCTGAACAGTCCTTACTAAATAGGGTAAGCATTTTTGGATCCTTAATTTTCACAAAATGTTTTTTTTGGCAATACACATTTTGTGGGGTTTTTGTGTACTTATTAGATCTGTCTATTTTTTTTATGTTTTTATTTAGGCAACTAGTCCTCAAACAGGAGGCAACTTAAAATCAATGAAGGATGGCAAGCAAGACAAGGATGCACAAGAGGGGCCCGCCTTAAAGACTGCAGGACCTGAGGGGGAGATAACAGCAGGTTTGTTGTATTTGAAGCTACTTTAACCATAGCTTCAGTGTATTCCATTTTTTTATATATGACAAATAATATCTACCCTAATAATGTTTGGGTGTGTTTTTTTGTTTCATCATAATGAAATTGAGATAAAGATGCTTAAAATTGACAACAAAGATCTAATATTTTTTCTTTTTCTATGGATGTGTGCCGTTGGTTTTCTTTGAAAAGTTATTGGACATGTCACTGTTATATCTGTAACTTTTGTGCTCTATGTGGACAGGATATTTGTTGAAGAAAAGTGCAAAATCTAATGGATGGAGTAGAAAGTGGTTTGTTTTAAATGAGAAAACTGGGAAGGTTAGTAATATGATATGGGAATTTTAGTAGAAATTTATTGTGTACCAAAGATTATATGTTTTTTTTAATTGTTAAATCACTCGGTGAAATTTTACAATTCCTGTAATATTCGACCGGGATTTTTTGAAAATTTGAAGCACGTGCACTACTTCCAATTATAAATTCTTGTTTTGGAATGTTACTTATATATATATTTTATACTTTAAACGAACTATGATTTGTAATTGGTTTCAAGATGCTTTCTATTGGATATGGTTTGATCTTTAGACCTTTTTTTTTGCAGCTTGGATACACTAAAAAACAAGAAGAGAGAAATTTCCGTGGGGTGATTACTTTGGAGGTATGTATTAGCATTCATAGTCCGAGAATTAATATTTATATTTTAAATAGTTTTATAATCTTTATTCCACATCGAGTCCATACCAAAAAAAAGATCAAATATGAAAGACACTTTGAAATTTGAATCAGTGGTTTCGAACGTAATATTCACTTTAACCCTTAATTTTTTTGCTTGTTATATAATTATATTTCAAAACTTGCTAAGATTTTAGGGCTACCAAGAAATAGCAATGTACTTTCATTTTTATTTGCGTGTTATAGCATCTAACTTCCATTTCTATCCATTATGCATTCTACTTTCATTTGTTTTCTTATTAAGGCATTCTAGTATAAAAGTTTTACCTATTTATACTTGAAACCTTTTTTTTCTTACCAAGACTTCACACTTAAAAAAAAACAGAAGCCTATTATGGCAACAAAAATTGTTTTGTATTTAAATAACTTTGATATTCTTGGGTAGATTTTCACAATACAACGATGTAATAGGAAGATATGCAAAGTAAGATGCTATAAATAATAAACAAATCCAAGAAAGTATGTTGTTATTTCTTCCATTTAACCCTCGATTTATAGAACTGTCTCTCCGGATTATTTAACAGATAACTGTGCTTGTTAAGTAATGATATTACATTTGGCATGACTTATGAGCAATTATAACACGGTTGAATTTCACATTATGTTAAATTCCAAAAATGCCCTCATTCAACCTGTGATATTTCAGGAATGCAATATAGAAGAAATGGAAGAGGAAGAACCCCCAGCCCCATCCAAGAAGGATAAAAAATCAAAGGTGGTGGAAGAAAAGGCACCCAGCCTAGCATTCAAGATAACAAGCAAGGTTGCATACAAAACTGTTTTAAAAGGTGATCCATTCCACAATTTTATTTTATTTTTAATTTAAAAAAAAATAGGATTTTACTTATGCTAACCTCAAGTTTAAATGATTCCACATCACAGCTCACAGTGCTGTTGTGTTAAAGGCTGAGAATGTTGCAGAAAAAGTTGAGTGGTTAAACAAATTAAGAGTTGTTGTTGGAGCCAAAGGTGGTCAAGTGATTATGAAAGCTGATGGTCCTCCCATTCGCCATAGTCAATCAGAGGGTTCTCTTGTGAGTTAGAATTTTATCAACAAATAGCAATGTATTTGTTTATTAATGCATCGTTCTTTCATTTGTACTTTTGAAAAATCTACCAATTATAGCATCATAACTGGGTAGATTTTGCAAAGTACAATGTCTTAATGAGAAAAAAATTGGAACTACAATGCTGTAATAAAACAGAAATGAAAGTTGGTTGCTATTTAACTGAGTAGTTGTTAAATTTTAGGATTCAATGGTGAGAAAACCAGCAGATCCAGAGGAAGAACTTCGTTGGATGGCTCAGGAAGTACGCGGTTATGTTGAAGCTGTTTTGAACAGCCTTGCAGCAAATGTCCCAAAGGTAATCAATCATCCTCTACATCTCTACTTCCATGGTCTCTCAATTAATTTATCTTTTTTTTTTTTTTTTTTTTTTTTTTTTGGTTTTTGTGCAGGCAGTTGTTCTTTGCCAAGTAGAAAAAGCCAAAGAAGACATGCTCAATAAGCTCTACAGTTCCATAAGGTTAGCTCCTCCTCTATTTGCAACAAGTTGTAGTGTGTTTGACCACCATTTGACTCATGTCAATGGGACAAATATTACCCCGCCCAAAATGGTGGACAGATGTCAGGTAGGACATGTGGATGGGACAAAAGTTGCAATTTTCTGTCCCACCCAAAAAGGTATGACATGTGTATAAAAGAATAAAAAGACGTAAATGGATTGAAATTTTTGTTGGTTAATAATAGCTCGCAGACTACACCAAGGATAGAAGAGCTTCTTCAAGAAGATGGAAACGTGAAGCGCAAAAGGGAGAAAATTCAAAAGCAATCCTCTCTCCTCTCCAAACTCACCAGACAACTCAGCATTCATGACAACCGAGCTGCTGCAGCCTCCAACATGTCAAATGGTAGTCCTGCAGGTAATAACCAAACAGATATATGCATGTACTTATTTATTTATTTTTTTATTTGTGTAGTAATATTTTTTGAACATGATTTATTCAGAGAGTCCAAGAACCAGTGGGCCATCGACAGGTGATGACTGGAGATCTGCTTTTGATTCTGCTGCCAATGGGCCCACTGACCTGTCCAGGTTCGGGTCCAATGGTCACAGTCGCAGGAACAGTGACCCAAGCCAGAACGGTGATGTTGACTCTGGGTCGAACTCCGGTAGCCGCCGTACCCCGAACCGGTTGCCACCAGCGCCACCTGGCTCCGGCTCCAGCTCTGGTTATAGGTTTTAGCTTTTGAATATTAGTTAAAAAAAATGAAATTGAAATTGAAATTGGAGGCAATTGTTGTTTTGGTATTGGTATGTTTTGTAGAGTTGGTACACGTGTTTTGTAGATATATGACTGACAGACAGACAGACACAAGGAAGATTGTTTTGTACTTTGGTTTATCATGTATTAGTTTCTGGATTGAGGTGTCATGTGTGTGTGTGTGTTTGTTTTTCGTTTGTTTTTGTTTTTTTATACATAAACATAAACGTAAGGCAGGCCTGGCCTCATACATGTAATGCTCATAATTTTGAGAAACGGATTCTGTCACGTAGCTGTTCTTTTGGAATTATTATTATTATTATTATTAATGCTGAGAAATGTTTGTTATGCTTGAATTTTAATTACACTAGGCTTAACGTAAATTATAACATCTCCAACACATTTAGTTTTTTATTTTTAGAGTGTAATGTAGAATTAAGAGTGGGATTGGAGATGAACTACTCTATATTCTATTTCACTCCAAAGGTAAGAGTATAAAAATAAAATTTGGTTCCAGAAGCTCTTAGGCGTCGTGATTCTTTTTTTCTTTCCTCTCACAATCTCACTTCCATCATCTCAACCCATGATAAGTAAAAACATTTCCTAAAACGATTAGTAAAATCTTAAAATGAAATCCTACAACTGCCAACCACAAATCGTTCCAATTTGACGGATGCTTGCGAGCGAGCATTGCACTCCTGACCACTTCAGTCAAATGGTCATGTGGTTGAAGAAAGAACCATATATTTTCCTCTTGTTTTTCCTTATCAGCTTTCTTTTGCTCTTGTTTTTCCTTGAACCATGTCAAATCGTACCATAATAGTGCCATTTTCTTTTTCTTTTGCTCGGTAGATTCTATAATATGCAATTTATCAGCTCAGAATGGTTTTTTGTCCTTTGTTTGTATAGGCGAGGCCAGCGATTTCAATGACCAGTTCTGTTATTTTGGGAGTTTGCGAGGATGTGGATGTCGTTTTCTTCCATTTTCGTTGGCTCAGTTGCGGTGTTTCAACAACGCTTAATTCTCTGCGTTGAATTCAGATGAAAATTGTGCATCCGAAGAGGTTGTGTACGTGTTGGAGACATGTTTTTGTCCGTTTGTATAGAGGAGGGGCATTCTCACATATTAATTCAACGGTTAACCATTTCACGTGTAATTTTAAAATCTCCTATTCCCCTCGTGTGGAAAAAACTTTATGTTTAAAGAGTTTGTGATACTCACATTGTGTCAAATTTAAAATATCGAACTTTGCTCTTCTGTCTACGCTTATTCAACTTTTGGTTGTAGATGCAGTTGAAATTGTTAACCTTCGCCTTCAGATCTTTCCATTTGGAGTTCACTTGATGTCTAGAACGATCCGAACCCTGTTGTTGTTTGAAGTTTTCTAGAACTCACTCCCAAAAAGATTATGATCTTTGGTGATATCCACTTCTTGTCCTTCTGAAACCTCGATCTAAGCCTTTGTCAATGCCGCTTCTTCCTTTTACGAACCATTTTTTATACTTTTGATGTTGGTTATAACTTCTTGAGGGCTGGGGTTATTCGCTTAATTCAACGTTTTCGGTTTGAGGGACGGGTGATAATTCGTCTCTTGATTCTTTGGATTCGTCATTTTTTGAGCATCACGAATTGCGATGCTTCGGGAGTGAAATATTGAAATTAGGTTTCAGTAATTGAATGTGGATATTATAGTAAAGGATTAAAATCGGGATGATCTTGAGATAACCAAATTTGTTGTACTAAAATGTTGCATGATAAGTTGACGAATATTGTTGTTGATATAGTGCGTATTGGAGATAATTTGTGATTTGGGCGGAAATGGAACATGATAAATCTTGTGAATTGTTTCCGTTTCATTTCGATGATTGTGTCTTGGTTTGGACCATTTTTTGGATTTCCACGACTAGAATCCTTTTAAAATGGAATATAAAAAGTTGGATTGGAATAAACATAGAATGAAATTGGAGAGAAAATGTAGTTTTTGAAGTGGCATGATAAAGTTGGTAAAAATAAAAATAAAAATAAAAATGACCGTTGGTCAAAGAGAGAGAGAGAGAGAGAGAGAGAGAGAGAGAGAGAGAGAGGGAGAGGGCTCATGGGGTTGGAGAAGCCGCTCCTCCAACGGTTTTTCGGTGTCATGTAGCAGCTATACCGCCTTCGAGCCGGTCCAAACTGGCATGACACTCTTTTAAGAGAGAGAGAGAGAGAGAGAGGGCTCATGGGGTTGGAGAAGCCGCTCCTCCAAAGGTTTTTCGGTGTCATGTAGCGGCTATACCGCCTTCGAGTCGGTCCAAACTGGCATGACACTCTTTTAAGAGAGAGAGAGAGAGAGAGAGAGAGAGAGAAGATGCGAAAGTTGGATGAGGTATCGCCGGTACCTTTGAGAACACCACTCCCCGACATACGGTACCACAAAAGATGAAAGTAAAAAAAGACATAAAAGCTAATATGACGTCTAAATGACATGTGTGTCGAATGGTAGATCCCTCCACCCTTATAAGTTATAATCTTCATCTAAATTAAAATTGTTCTTTTTCTAATAATAATATTAAAACTCAAGCATATGTCCAAGGGTTTTTCGCGTTGTAGCACAACAAAGTTTGACAAATTTACACATTTAGTCACTAAAATATTTTTTTTTTGTGTCTAATAAACCATTAAAGTTGAATTTTATCTATCAATTACACAATTATATGTCTTGATACAACAACAACCACAACAACAGCCGGTTACTTGAGTGATTAAATATGTAAATTCGCAAAACTTAATTTTGGTACAGTGCAAAAAATGAACCCACATATGTCAAGCCACGTCAGCATGTCACTCGTAAACCGGATACAATTTACCCCAAACCCTTAATTAGTTGGTACTTCCTAACGTTAAGGATCAATTGAGCACAAAAAAATACTTGAGTGATTAAATGTATAAATTCATCAAACTTTGTTGTGTTAGAGTCAAGGTTCTAAAAAGCTCGTCATGGCTCCGTCATGGCGCGTCATGGCTCCAAGGCTTGTATGTGCCGCCAAGCTTTACTAAAACGCCGCCTTGACTCATATATGTGTATAAAAATGAATAATAGTTGAAAATACATATAAAATATGAACTATATACAAAATTGCCGCCTTGAGTCACGCCTTACAAACAACGTGGTTCGCCAAGGCTCGGAAAAGCTTGAGGCTTGACATTGCCGCCAAGTCACGCCTTACGTTATTTAGAACCTTGGTTACAGTGCTAAAAACCTTATATCCAATGGTGGACCTTTATCAAGTTTATGTATTCTGTTCCATATTTGAGAACTGGTAAAGTGGTAAGGGTATGCAAAAAGACTCTTTTGCCCCAATTTTTCAGTCTTAATTTATCTATAGTATCATTATGATTATTAGTAAAATAATACACGAAGTTGATAGAAAATACAAAACGCGGGACAAAATGATATTTTTGTTTATGAAAGCATATAAACCCATTTAGAAATATAATGCCATCTCAGCGATTAAACAAAAGCTTTTTTACTTTTGTCATATTATTAATTTTTGATATTTTATTTGGCAAAAAACTTTTATCAAACAATCTTTTCAATGGTGAACCTTTTAAAAAGCTTTTCTCAAAAGTTAATCAATTTATCTTTTTATCTATCTTAAATGTTCTATTAAATCCACTCATACAACCTATAATTTTACCAACATATGTAGTATTTTCGGAGAAAAAAAAACCTTACATGACATTATTATTAAAAATTAAAAAAAAACATTATTCAACATTATAATGAAAAAACGATAAAAGATTATGTAACTGCATAATTTTTATTTTGCTTATTAAATCAATTAATTAATTAAGTAAATACAAAGCCTAAAATAAATCTAATATCTAAATATAGTTGGTGTATAAATATCAAATGTGACAGAGCCTAAAAGACAAATAAAAGGTTAGGGAAAATAAGTGTTTAGTCTTCTTCTCCAATGGTAAGCTTTTTCAAATAGTAAAAAGCTTTTAAAAAACTACCATTGGAGATGATCTCATAAAAAAAACATAAAGAAAATTGAAGAGAAAAAACAAAAACTGGATAGAGAGAAGAGCTAAATTAGAAGGATCTTAAACCAAAGTTAAAAAAATTAATAATCTGGTCCTTAATAAAAGTAAAACAGCTATGCTTATCTATATTAATTTATAAAGTTGACATATATTTATACTGAAAGAGAAGCACCATTATCAGCCACTGTAAGATTTAATATCATATCAGCTGCCTTTGGAGCCCTGTCATCAACAAATTACAACACAAATACAATCAATCACATAATTAACAAAACATTTTTTTTCACACCAATGCAAGATATAGCAACATGCTGTAATTTTCCAAAAAAAAAATAAATAAATAAATAAAAACTTACCATGAATCAGGTGCCTGATACATGCCAGAGGAACTACCAAAGCAAGATTGAAGCATCTCAGTGTTTATTACCCCTGGATTAAGTGCAACAATTGCCATGCCAGCTGGCAGCTCTTTTGCCACTGACTTGGTCAACCCTTCAACCGCCCATTTTGAAGCACAATAAGGGGCTACCTGTTGCAAAAAGACGTAAATGCCTTTATCATTATAAAAAAAAAAAAAAACCCGACTTAATGTCTTGAGACACTAACTCTTTTCCTACAAACTCCTCTCATGTTAAAATTGATGAATATTGTGAATCTTGTTTTTGGAATTCAAGGATAAAATGGTCATTTAGTCCGATTGGTTTATTCGGTCTAGAAAAGAAACAGACTTTATGTATACAAACATTTTACCTGTGCTGCAGCAGATCTTCCCCACCCAGACGACATATTAACAAGAATCCCTTGTTTTTTCTCAATCATAAGAGGAATGAAGTGGCGCAACATATTTGCTATTCCTTTCAGATTAGTATCTATCACAGCATTGAATTCCTCTTCTGGAACCTCCCATAGTCTGTTGTTTTTGTTAATGGTGCCTGCATTATTTACTGCAAATACGCTTCTATTAGTTAAAGATGGTAATCAGAATTCAATTGGAACAATGGCGATTGAAGATTTCAATATTTCATTACCAATTATATCAGGAACACCTTTCTTCTCCATCACAACTCGTGCAAGCTCTTGAACTCCGCTATTTGAGCACTGAAAAGAAACAGAGAAAGATAATCATCAACATCCGACAAAGTGATTTGAACTTATAGAAATTTAAGCATAGTTGATATCGTTTTTTTTTTTCCAGTTACTTCTCTAAATTTGAGTCCAATTAGTGAAATTTATTTATCCCAAAGTGAAAATCCAGTGTAAACCCTAGATTTTCCCCTCAGCGTTACATGCATCCTTACTGAACTCTGGAAATGAACATTGATTTCACAACATCTGTCCTAACTCCTCATGAAGAATTTCCAGGTTTAATTTGGAGCGTAAAAAGAGGAACTTCTGGACCTTAGACACTAATCAGTGTCCATGAGCACAGTGAAAATGCAAATTCGTATGAGTTGTATGTAACAGAGAAGACGAACCACATCAGCGTTCAAGAATAGGTGTTTTTCAGAGGAGGAGGAAGAAGAAGAAGGTCCAGAACAGAGCTCCGATTGGAGAGAATCGAGTTTCTCTTGAGAACGAGAGCAGCCAATGACGGAATGGCCTCTCTTCGCGATTTCTACGGCTAGGGCTTTGCCTAAACCTCTGCTGACGCCTGTTATCAGCACCGTCTTTTGGGCCGCGACTGCACCACCACCTGTTAATCCGCCGTTCATTACAGCGTTCAACGCCGCCGTCATCCCCGATTTTCCACACCGACTGGTTTTCCTACAACCAGAGGTGTTCGTTAAATCGATTTTTTATTTTATTTTATATCTAGGGTGTTTTGCTTGTTTTGATAGCACAAAAGTTTTTTTTTAGAAAAGATAAAATTTGGTAAAAACATTTTAAAAACAACTTTTAGATTTTCTATATAAAAAAACTGACTTTTTGAAAAAGTCAAGAAATCTTAATTTTTTGTAACTTTTAACAAAATGACTTTTATCTCCCAAAAAGATAAGTCAAACACCCCTAAACTCTTTAAAGAATATAGCATTACTTTTATATCATTTTTACTAAGGAACCATGCTTATAAAATTAATTAAATTTTTATAATAATAATTTATAATTATTAATCAATTATTTTAAATAAGTCATTTTAAATAAATTATTAATTAAGAGATATATCAAATTTGTAAAATTATTATAACTTCAAATTTAACATATAATTAGAAAATATAAATTTGAATTTTGAAATGAGTTGTCTAATATATCTACATGACACATGACATAATATTAATGAGAAGTTGTATTAGAGTGACACTTGACAAAAAGAGATTAAAACTATTCATTTATTAAAATAGAAATTTGGTTTTTATCTAAAATAAATAAATTTTGACGTGTATATTACATAGCAGAGAAAATTTCTATGGACTCAGATGGTGGGACTTGGGAGTGGTAAGGCTTGATTTGGCCGCGTCTTTTTCCACCGTGGCAGGAAACACCGGCCCCTATACGGTCTTGGATGCAGTCTAGCTATATAGTCTATTATTTTATTTTATTTTATTTATTTATTTATTTATTTAAATATTTTTTCCTATATATAGCCTATCATTTTTTTAACCAAACCACTCTAAAATTTCTTTATCACTCACCATATTTTTTTTCAAAAACTTTCAAGATGACTTTCAACAATCCAAACAATCAAAAAACACCTAATAGAAACTGTAACGTCCCAAAAATTCATAGAAAAATTTTCATTTTAAAAGCACTTAAACCATACAAATGAGTTGTTTCAAAACAAACCAAAGTGATTATATCATTTAAACATCAGAGTAAAAGTCGTAAATAATCAATGCGGAAAACGTTGGGGGATGCTATGCAGTCACACTGGGCTCTTCCCTCTCGTACCATAAGTACCTGAAACCATAAAACATGAAACCGTAAGCACAAACCTAGTGAGTTCCCCAAAATACCGCATACCATACATACATATCAGTCTAAAACTGTAACGAGTCTATTTCATCCCTGAGTCCCTTCCGACTCCCTGAATCCCTTTCGACTCCCTCAGTATCTTTCAATCGGTATGGGTCTATTTCACCCCATACAACTAAGCATATAGTCATAAAAGCAAGAGTCACAAAGACAACAGGCACCTACAAACATGTCAACAAATTTCACAAAGACAACTACCATCCTACAAACATAATACAGTGGGCCGACAGTGGTGCCTTCGACCCACAAGTACAATGAAGAAACTCACCTATCAGACAATGCTCAACTGCTACCACTCCTACTGTCGAGAGTACATATGCTATACACCACCTGTACGTCCATACAAGTTACACCCTTAGCTTTCCTTCCAAAACTTGGGGTTTGATCAAAAGTCAACGGTCAAGGTCGATGGTTAAAGTTTGCTCTCCGTGTCGTGGCCATCCTTGGCCACGTCGTGGCCCTTAAACGACAAAACAGACGCGATTTCACCGAGTCGCCACATCGTGGGAACCTAGGGCCACGCTGTGGGCATTAGGTTCAAAACATCTTAATGGGTTAAGCAGAATCCTTCGATTCCAAATGTTCTAAATCTCAAATTTGGTCATTATTATAGTGTAGGTGGATAAAGTTTCCAACTTTATCCCTTAAGACTCTCCAAGAGGTCTAGATCTCAAGTCTTAGGTCAAAAAGGCAAAAACATGGCATGGGCTCAACCAAGAAGCACTTAATCCCTTAAGCCATTAACCCATTCACTCCAGAGTAGCTTATAACACCAAAACCAACTTAAAGGTCGGTGCTTTTTAGACATGCATGTCCAATGCATGTTTTGGACTCATATTAGGTCAAAATGGGGATTATGACCAAAATCTTATACATGGTTCCAAGAACCAACCAAACTTCAGATCCAAACCATTAATTACTCCAAATGATCCAAAGACTCATAAAGTTGCAACCTTTTTATGAAATCTCACCATCCCAACTAATAAGATCTAAAAGAAAGTGGGACAAAACTCAAGGTCTAGCAATCTATTATCAAAAAGGTGGAGCCTTGAACACTTACAATGTAACATCCCAAAAATAGAGGTAAAAATTTTCAATTTCAAAACCAACCCACAACCATAAATGTTTACAAAATATAATTCTCAAATGTCAAAATCATATATTAGAGTTTCCGAAAATCAAATCTCATAAAATCCGAAGGATGTGCACGATCAAGCCTTCGCCTTGCCCCTTTCCTCTGAAGTACCTGAAACCACAACAATCAAATTGTAAGCCAAAGCTTAGTGAGTTTCCACAAAGTACCACACACAACCTTTGTGACAACCGTCACTTTCTGGTCAAGTCAAAGTCAAGAAAGTCAACAAGTCAACTGGTCAACTCAACTAGTGCCAATATGTTAGGGATTACCTTATGTCTTCTAATGTATGACTCTAAATCTTAATGCAAAGTAACACTTGAAAGTTTCAAATGTTCAAAATCCTAAACCCTAATCAGTTTGAGGGAAGTAACAACTCTATAAAACACCATTATGTACCCTTCGGGGGCGTATAACACTCAAAATGGGATGTAACTAAGCCTACGACCTTTGATCTACGAAGAAAAACATTAATAAAGGCCCCCGACAAAGTCTCTCTAAATCTATCCTATTATATCCAAATCTCTCCCAAATCTCTCCAAGTATGTGAAATCTCTCCCAAATCTCTCTAAGTATGTGAAATCTCTCCCAAATCTCTCTAAGTATGTGAAATCTCTCCCAAATCTCTCCAAGTATGTGAAATCTCTCCCAAATCTCTGTAAGTATGAGAAATCTCTCCAAGTATGTGAAATCTCTCCCAAATCTCTCTAAGTATGTGAAATCTCTCCCAAATCTCTCCAAGTATGTGAAATCTCTCCCAAATCTCTCTATGTTCCTTCCTTAGTCGAAAACAGCCCAAAAGGACCCTCTTGGTCCGGAACCCTCTTGGTCCGGAACCCCTTGGTCCGGAACCCCCTTAGTCCGGACTATCCTCCTGCTTCGGAACCTCCTACTGACTCCGGAACATGTGGGGCGAATCGGACCACCAAGCTGAACCGGACGAATTTCGCTCCTGACCTCGGATCCGAGAAGAAAGCTTCGGACCTCGCCCAGCGCCTCCGGAATTCCCTGTTTACCCGTTTCGGACCCTCGCAGCCTAATCCTCTCCTCCATAAATTTGGTATTAGCTCCGAATGCTTAAAGGAGCTCCGGAAATTCTGTTGTGACTCTGGATTTCACCCCCTTCACTCTGGATTTTTACCAATTTCGGACTTTTTAGTGTTTTTAAGTGATTTTTGCTCCGGAAATTCCCTCAGACTTTTATTTTTATAATTTTAAACACTCCAAACTTATATTTTTATATATAAGACCCTATATTATCATATTTTCAAACCATATTTTGGGAAAGGCTCGTAAACCAAGGACAATATCTATTGGGTGAGATATTGTGTTAGAGTGTTGATTTCCTGTAAGTCCCCAATCTGCTTGTGTATCAATCAGATCCGTTTAATGGTGTGGAATCCCAATCAAACAGATGATGCCAGATCAAAATAGAAGAGAAGGAGAAGAAGAATAACTTGAATCTTGAATGTATTGAAGATATGAATGATGCTCCTTACACAAGATTCTCTCACACACACTATTCTTCTCTCTAGTTTCTCTCTCTACAATATGCTCTCCTTCTCTAGCCTCTCAGCCTTACCCTCATCTACACACTCCTCACCCTATATATATATATATATATATATATATATATATATATATATATATATGTGTGTGTGTGTGTGTGTGTGTTATGAGATATGGGCCGTACACGGGTGTATGGCCGTACACTCGTGTACGGTCGTACACACAAACCGCAAACACATACAACATTACATAAAAATATATTTTCCTAGAAAAGCAAAGTATAAACCAATATATTGACCCAACAATCTCCCCCTTGGTTTATAGCTTTCTTTTCTAACTGACCCAACAAACTCCCCCTAAAAAGTAGCTGACTTTTCTTGTTAATCTTCATTGGGAACTTTGGCTTCAGCTTTAATCTTCGATATCTTCATGCCTTCAAGATGAACATATGAATCTTCAATGAATGACTTCATCTTGAGCGGTTGGGCTTTTCTTCAGAATTTGGCATTGAACGCACGTTGGATGAGGAGGCTTCTTGAAAAGATTCTTGAAAGATGGCGCTTTCAGCTTGAGAATCTTCAGAGAGAATAGAGAACGAAACTTATGGATCACTTCAACAGGTTCATAGATAGCAGCAGACTGATTGAGGAGGCTTCAATGCAATCTGTCATATAATCTTCAAGAACAGCTTGACTTTGCTTCTGGGGTTGAAGGATTGAATGTTGAAAGAATAATCTTCATTTCTTGCTTCTTCGAATGAGAATTCTTCAATGCTCACGGATGAAGCCTTGGCTCAGAAATTTTCGATTCAGTCTCCATGAGTTTCATCTACATCTGAATTCACTTTCAAGACAAACAAAACTAAAAAGAAAAGTTAGCACACAAAACGGAAACAAAAATATTTTTGGATTTTTGATTTTCTGAACAAAAAAATAAAACAGAAATAACACTATTTTTGGATTTTTAATTTTTCTGATTTTTTTGTTTGATTTTTGATTTTTTTTTTTAATTTTCCCCCTAAATTTGTGCATAGAGGAAAACTATGAAAAATTTTAACAAAAACAAAAATATTTGGGATCAAAGTTGTCAAGCAATCCAATATCGTTTATCAGCACACGACTGCATGTCTAGATCTGGTCAATCATCGGTATTGTGGTCCACTTAAACACAAAGGATGTTGACAATTTGGACAGATTATAAGTGACAAGTCATTATGATATATATTCCTAAATGGACATTTAGCTGACGACGACCAAGGATATTGTTGTCCACTTAAATTAAGCAGCGAGATCTACAGACAACCTCTAAATGATTCAATTTTTAGTTGCACTAGAACGTGTTCCCCACTTCCCGGTATACCCTAGTTATCAAGAACTTCCAAAGAACTCCTTACTTTAGGTGAGTAAACAATTATTAAGGAGGAAGTCAGATTTAGAAATGCATATGTTGTATCCCAGGTCGGATGTCTTCTAATCACACAGAGGGAACAACATATGACTAACAGAGATAGAGGGGTTGAGAGGAAGAATGTTGCATATGTTGTGTCCCAGGTCGGATCTTCCGATCACGCAGAGGGGACATCATATGGCTAACAGATAGAAAGAATTTCATAGATAAGAACGTGCGTAGAATTAGAGTTGCATATGTTGCAATCCAAGTCGGATCTCTTCCAATCACGCAGAGGAAGCAACATATGACTGACAGATAGAAAGAAAGAAAATAATTTCCTACAGACCTACTTTATCAGAACCCCCCGGTCGCCCTATCAGAACCAGAAGTAAGGACATGAGTCCGTACATCAAGGAAGAGTTAAGCCACAGTTCTAGATGCGTATTAAATTAGTGTATCTCGTGGGCTCCCATGTTTATCTCACTGCTCAATCTACCCGAGCGTCGTATTGTCAGTCCAAATGAAACTATCTAAGTCTATATTGTCTAGTCCTTTCATGGTCAATCAATGTCTAGTCCTTTTGAATCCTTTGTGCCTACCAGCATATTGAATACAGAGTCTAGACAATTCGGCTTTAGTGCATTACACGCATCATAAATTGTCCTTTAGCACTATACTTCATATCACTTCCCAAAACAACCTACTAAAGAAAAACTATAAGGAAATTAAAGAAAAATGTCTTTGAAATGAAACAGCATAAGATAAACTCAGGAGTGTAGAGAAGAAAACTCAAACCATAAGTCACCGATTGAATTTGCATCCAGAAGGTCTGAGAACAGCACGCATAATCTCAGAACAGATCCGAAAATTCTTCACATCGTTAAGCACATAACCCCATTTGTGATCCTCTCCTTCCTTACTTTCTTTCCCGCAAAGGATACATACTCTCAAGCAAAGTTCTGAGTGTTTTACAGTTGAGAGATGTCCCCTATCATGTGCCTAAAACAGCCACTACCAACAAACTGAAGTCTGATGATATGCCTCCATAGCTGCTCCGACAC
This sequence comes from Lactuca virosa, assembly GCF_052849685.1. Taxonomy (NCBI): domain Eukaryota; kingdom Viridiplantae; phylum Streptophyta; class Magnoliopsida; order Asterales; family Asteraceae; genus Lactuca; species Lactuca virosa. The sequence goes on from NC_136434.1 coordinate 293,811,517, forward strand.
AGAGCGGGATCAGTTGGTCTTTGGAACCCAGTCCATTTTGAAACTGGGTTGACCTTTGTCATCTGTGCAAGGAACTCTCTCCCATGACATATCCTGTTTATCACAAACAGAAGATGTAGAAACGTTAGAAGCATTAGGAGATTTGGGAGATTGAACCTTTGGTACCCATCTATAGTTGGGCTTGACCCATTTCTTTTTTGAGCGGATGGGTGTCTCGGCACTTGATTTTGAACTTGATGTCGGCCGTTGAGATGACTTTGATTTTGGCTTCACGGGAGCATCTCTTGGATTTGGCTTCTTGGCCGACATTCCCTTCTTGTCTTTCGGATTTTGATTCTTGGCTTTCGGAGTTAGATTCTTGGCCTTCTTGGCATTCCAGTCACCATTGTCTGAACGTGACCTTGAGGGATTTCTTTTGGAAAATCTGCCTCTTGGCGCGTTCTGCCACCCTTGTGCATAGTAGGGAACGTACGCGCGATTTGGACAATTTCTGGCAATGTGTCCAGGTGTTCCACAGTGAAAGCAAGTCTGCTTCTTCACGTATGAGTTGTTTCTTCCTGCCCCTGGTGGCGTATCCTTGCCTTGTCTCTTGCTTTTCCCACACGCACAGTTGCAGCAGGCATTCTGTTTAACTTGATTTGGTGGCCTATACTTCTCACATCAGGTTTGTTAGGAGTAACTGAGTTAGAAGCAACAGAATTCGAAGCAACAGATTCAGAGTTCAAGGAGTCATTGGATTGTTCAATAGTTTTCTCCTTGTTCTCATCTTCTACTGCTTTACCTGCACAGGAAGTAGAATCATTAGTATCTTTCATTTCAACACCTTCAGTTGCCTGTTCGGCAGCTGGTTTACCGTATACCATAAATGGTTCTCGGTCAATCTCTTCCTGAGTCAATGGATTAACATAATACGAATGGTTAAATGGAGGAGGGACACTCTCATATCCTAAACCCTTGGTTTGATTATCTTTAAAACTCAATTGTTTTTCAACTAAGGACTCGACTGTCTTACTTGACGCAGTATAATTTTTGAAACTAACATTTGTTTTTCCACACTTAATTTTCAAAGTGTCAAGTTCTTCAGTTACAGCATCAAGTTTGCTTTTAATATGATCATAGTTTACACACTTGTTGCTGTAATCTTCTTGCAATTTCCTGAAGTCCTTAGTTTTGGCTTCTAATTTTTCTTTTAAGGGTTTTGGTTCTTTCCTAATGGTATATCTCTCATATTTTAGGTCCTCATTTTCTCTCTTAACCAACTCGATTTGGTCACGCAAAAATTTGACAGTTTTAATGCAAGATTGAGAACAAGATACTTCATTGACCGGGATGTTTGAGGAACTCATTGTTTAAAAAAATATGCCCTTTGACTTAAAAACTGAGAAAGTCAACCTTAAAAGTCAAATTTAAAAAGTCAAACTTAAAAGTCAAACCGAAAAGCTAAATTTGAAAATTTGAAGGTTAAACGAGAAAGTCAAAGTTTAAAGTCAAAGGTCAAACTTGAAAGTCAAAGTCAAAATTTGAAGGCCAAAAGTCAAAAATAAAAGTCAAAAATTAAAAAATAAAATTTTGGGTTAAAAATGGAATTTAAAAATAAAAGGAAATTGTTTTTGGGGTTAAAAGTGTTAAAAATGCGAAACTAGAAGCGAGAGAAGCACGCCTTTTGAATTAAATTTGGGAGGAGTGTAACGTGTGACAAGTTGGTTCAGCTGGTAAGTTGCTTGGTTGAGTTGGGAGGAGACTCGGGTTCGATCCCCCGCACCTCCAAAATCCGATTCTTTTTTAAATGGAACACGTTGCGAGGATGCTGAGTGCTGAACGAAGTGCGATGCGAACCGGACTCCAGTGTACGAGGACGTCTGCTGACCGAGACCAAGACCGAGGCTGCTGAACCGTACACCTAGCCGTACACCTTCAACCAGCCGCACACCTTCAACAGATGCGAAGAAAAAACGACGTTTTTCACCATTTTTGCTCCAAAACTCGATCAAAAACTCGTTTTTATGAAAAACGCGAAGAACAAACCCCCCTAATTTTCAGAGAACTATCCAAAAACGCAGAAATCTTTCAAAAATACGATCAAATAAGCTCCAGATCTGGCAAAATTGATTGATACAATCCAAGCTCTGATACCAATTGTAAGTCCCCAATCTGCTTGTGTATCAATCAGATCCGTTTGATGGTGCGGAATCCCAATCAAACAGATGATGTCAGATCAAAATAGAAGAGAAAGAGAAGAAGAATAACTTGAATCTTGAATGTATTGAAGATATGAATGATGCTCCTTACACAAGATTCTCTCACACACTATTCTTCTCTCTAGTTTCTCTCTCTACAATATGCTCTCCTTCTCTAGCCTCTCAGCCTTACCCTCATCTACACACTCCTCACCCTATATATATGTTATGAGATATGGGCCGTACACGGGTATACTGCCGTACACCTGTGTACGGTCGTACACACAAACCGCAAACACATACAACATTACATAAAAATATATTTTCCTAGAAAAGCAAAGTATAAATCAATATATTGACCCAACATTTCCCTTAGAGTGTGACACAAGCTATCCCCCATACCCACTTAGGACAACCCCCAGTCACTATTCACCCCTACCTAGTCAACTATTTGTCCTCTCACATCTCTCCTCCAGCTGGTAACTTGATCAAAAGTTGGAAACTCCCATCTCTCCCTCCACTTTACTCACACTATCACCAAGAAACAAACACTTCTCTCTCATTTCCCTCTCTAAGAACTCGAGACTCCAAGGCTGCCTTTGAACTTCTCACCCTCATTCAGTAAGTATTCTCATCCTACATTGAACATTCTTCACTCCTTCACTCAACTTATGAATCTCTCATAACCAATGTCACCATAATTGTTCTTAGATCTTCAACTCTCCAAGCTTCTATCAAGTGTTCTTGACTTAGAAACCCTTTCTCTTCAGCATACATCTAAGGAAATCACTCAAAGTGAGTTCATACCCCTACATTTTCATGTTTTCTTCAAGTTTTAGGGGGGTGGGGGAATATAAGTTAACACACCTTAACATAACTCAAACTCATACTTCAGCTTTTCCCAGAAAAGTTGAGTCCTATTCACGGACTGTTTTGACCAACTTAAACTTAATATATTTCAAAACTGTTTCATATACAAGTATTTCAGGTTCATACCTTTCTAATGACTACTTGCACACCTCCATACGATTTTTCTACAATTTATGGTGAATTTTATAAAACTGCCTATCATTTCCGAAACGAATTCGGACCAGTCTGTGAATATGAACATTTTCACACAAGTTAGACACTTCTAAAAATCATACTAAAAATTATGGATAAACTAGACACATTTTCTAAACTCTAAAAGTTTACGGATTCAGTTTTTGACTTCGTATGATTTTTCTATGATTTTTCTAAAGCAGTACAGAAAGGTTAAAAACTAGTTCACAGCTTACAATTTTCATAACACTTTGTAACATGTTGAGCAAAGTGTTTGTCTTTGATGACTTTATAATTTACACATGTTTTCTGTTAAGTTATGGTTAAATAACAGAAATTTACTTCCTAAATTGTAAGAGTCCTTTCACATTACAAACATACAAGATAAAACATAAGAAGCATAGTTATGCATCCTAAGCATGCTACACGTAAACTCGTTAACGTAAGTTGTGAGACAATTCTCCAAAGGTACTCTTAGAGTACGGGTTAAAATTCATGCAAGTTATAACCAGAGTCTCTTGTAGGGAGAGCGTGATAATTGTGTATATATCTATATTGGGATTGACACCCCACACCTTGCTGCTAGCTATAGCGGGACCTGCAGGTCTACGGGTGACAAAAGTCATAACAAATTTTAACGTCTGAAAAACGTTGTAACAGGTCATCCGGTTGTAGTATGGTTATAGCGACTCACATAGGGAGTTAACATCACTTAAATTTTACGGGAGATACTACTTTAAAAAGGAAAACAGAAAGAGGTTTTATCTATTTAAAACTGTATTCTTCGTTTATGTTACGAATACACACTCATGCATTCGGTCTTGGGATTTAAGACTACATAATATCTTATAAGGAAAATATTGGATTTTTCTTGTGTACACATTCCATTTTACAAATAAAGGTTTTTCCAACATTTCACCCAAAAGCTTATGAACTCACCAACTTAATTGTTGACACTCTTTCAAAACTACTTGTATTCTCAGGAAACCCGTGAAACAGGTAATCAACTGCTTTTGAGGATGGGTCGCCAGACGTCAAATTAAATATTTTTGTCATCATAATGTAATTGATTTTGAAACATGTAAACTCATACTATGGTGTAACTTTTTCAATTATATTTATGATGGTTGTATTTACTATGCGCACTATTATACTCTTTGTTGTGATACTATACATGAAGTCCTCCACCCCTGAACATTTCCGCCATCCTTGGTTTGGGGGTGTGACAACCTTACAAATAACATCATGCATATATGAGCCTTCAGCGTGACTGGACCGCCTCGCAGGGTATAAATACCTTAATTTTTTTTCGCACTCATTTTTCTTAATTTTTATTGGGGAAAAGTCTCTCGGACGGACTTTTTCCAAGTGAAAAAAATTGTTAAAATACAATATAAAGGTACAACCTAAACATAAATTAGTTTTATAACACAAATCATATTTATATCACAATTGTCTAACATATTTACATAATACTTGTATCAAAAACCAGTTGGCTACAAATATAATGTATAAAAACCGAATGTACAACCTCACAAATGTAAATGTACAAGTTCAAGATGCATTAGAAATCATTTTTTTTAACACAAATCATATTATTATCACATTTCTATCACATAGCTCCCTCCGATAGACTTTTCCCCAACATAAATCAAGAAAAATTGGTGTTCCAAAAAAATTAAGGTATTTATACTCTAAAAAAGATAAATCACAAATGGTCCCATGTTTACAGATGGACATGTACATCTGCAAATGTACAACTCACTTATGCACGACACCGCTTTAACAATTTGCACGTTCACAAATGAGAAGACAAAATCACATATGACCCTAATCCATCTGCGATTTTAGTGGTTATTTTTGTAATCTTGGCTCTTTTTTGGCTACTTTCTACAAAGAGATTAGGAAAAATTATTATTTTTGTAATTTTCTCGAAAAGAAATCATTAAGGGTATTTTGTACATTTTAAGTCAAATAAGAACCAAAATCGTAACAAATATAAATGACTGTCCGAGTTAAAAAAAAAAGTTAGAGACCGAACACCTAAAATACCACACATTCAAATCATAAAGACAGTGTAATTTACCCAAATGTTTATAAAGATACATTTTATAAAGTAATATTAACTAAAGGGGAATCATGCGCGTCGTTGGCGCTGTGTTTGTTTTTTTCCTTATTTAAAGCTGTACGAAATGGTAGAACATAATATAATATTAATCAAAACATATTACATATACAGAAGGGATTTTCATATGACAAACAAATCATTGAAAGTATGTTGCTATTTAGTGTATTTTACCCTAGAAAAGAACCCAAAAAGTAAAAAGGTTTTGAGATGATTTACCATTTGTTGCAAGCCACGACCAGAAGAAACAATATCTACAGGACCACCGTATGTTGCACCAGATCATAACCCCAATTTTATAATTTATACACAGCAGAGCACAACAGTGGGCAAAGGGTATTTCAGTCATTTACATAAATGAGAGAATGCCAACCAGGATACGATTTTTCCAGAACATATTGTCGGTTATTGGTAAAAAATCAAAACAAATTTAAAAAAACAGAAAAAAGGTGGAAATGCAAACTATATTGCTATGTTAGTGCATTTAACACCAAAAAACGAAAAATGCACGTAATGGCGATGTGGTATTTTTTGGTAAAAAACATAGAAATGTATTAGAGGCAAGGATGTCGTTGGTGCTACTTTGAATAATGTTTGGAAACAGAAAGCTGGAAATAATTTCTACATTTAATGAGACAATGAAAATTAAAAAAAAAACATTTAGTCAGTAAATAATGGAAAATTAAGAAAACACGAAGAACAAAATGGTCCATTCCATTCCATCTCGCAACAGAATGAACAGTTCCATTCCTTCGTTGAATATTTGAAGCAGGAATCTCAAGCAATTCCATTCCTTCCTTGAACAATTCCTTGAAAAACGCACGTATGACATCCGTTACGAATTGCAAACATTAAAAATGACAGTTTTCACTATTTTTAACTATTATTTTTGCATCAATTAAATACAAAAAGTCAACAAAACTTATAATATTAGTTTTTGACAGCACAAAAACGTACCATGCAGCCAACTTTAAACAGTCGTAACTTTCACATGCGATCTCCAAATAACTTGAATCAAGTTGCTGCACCTTCCTCTCGCAGTTGACTTCATCTTTGAGTCAAGAATGAACTGATTTGGAAATATATAACTTGAGTTATGCGGCTGTAAAGGTGTCAACTAACTATTTTAAATTTCCACCCTAAGAAATTTTTTCCATTTCCAGTAGAAAGCATAGATAACATTATATATAAACAACCACAAACACAAATGAAAATGAAATGAAATATATATATATATATATATATATATATATATATATATATATATATATATATCAAAAGGTAATTTACTTGGGTTAGGTACTGAATGCATTACCTTCAAAGCATTTGAAAATTTCATTATTTTCCTTTAATAAGTCAATCACGTACCGCACTTTCACGCCATTCTATGTCTCATAAGCCATTTCAAGCATAGAAAATTCAAAACGAAATGTTTTACTTTCGAATATATCACCACAAACATCCAATTCATGAACCTCAGAAGAAATGGTAATAAGATAGTAAATTAGTAATGATGTTGAATTGGCAATTAGCAATGAAAAAAACAACATAAAAGTTGTAATTTCAGCAAAAACATGTAAAAGTTAGTCTGTAAATAGATGAACTTACATTATCATTATGTTCGACCTTCTTTCCTTGCACCACGTCTACAAAACTCTACAAAAGGGTTAAATTTTTTTATGAATAAAAGATTGATGTTAAAAGGTGAAAAAAAAAATTCAGCCGCTTATATGGAATGTGGCAATCAGTTGAAGACTCTCATTAGCACGTGAACAATAAATTATAGTGAATTAGCCTAAATAATTTGGAGAATATGATAAAATATACATTAACGCAGTACATTTTATAGTATTTTTTAAGTCAAATGATACAGAGGCCTATGTGGTTGTAATTGGATATATAATAATTTATTGTATCTTTCATGTACTGTTTTATAAAAAATGACTACATATAAAAGTTAACTTTTAACATAAATAGAAAGGCTCTAAAGTGACATATTAATTACCAAGTTTTGTTAAAGCAGATGAGTGTTTTGCTTTTCATACCCTGTAATCGAACTTTATAGCCAACCTGTGAAAAAGACAAAAATTATTGCTTATAAAGCCTTTCTTTAAGCAATAAAAACTAAGTGAAGAGTAAAGATTAAAGAAAAGCCTTACTGATTCACCAAGAGGCCCTCCCCTTTCAGAAGAAACTCTTTCTGCAATAGCCATGGCAGAGATTCTCCGTGGTTGTGTACACAGTATGTTACAGAATGCCCTACGAGCAGATTCTATCTCAGATTCCAATATGTATTGTGGAAGTTTAGTGGTTTTCCCACATCCAGTCTCTCCAGATATGATAATAACTTGATTTTGTGCAATTGCTTGAAGGAGTCTTTCTTTCTCTTTAAATGCAGGAAGAGACATACGTACTTGTAGCATTTTCTTGCCTTCTGGTGAGTCATGAAGATACAAATAACAATTGAAGATTCAAATTTTGTTCAATAACTTGAAAGTGTAGAGATAATTCAAGAGTTGTTAAGAAGTTATATTCAATATATACCTCCCAAGATATTTGCATATTTTTCATCTGTAAACTACGGCTTTGAAGAACCTTTTCCATAAGAGACCCATCTACTAATGACTCTAGATTACCATTACTACCCTTGTTCGCCAGCTCAGCATGATGACAAGATTCACCTGCGACATCTCCAGCATTCAATTGCATTCGGTCAAGATGTTCTTGGAGTAAACCTTCTACTCTTCTTTGCAAGCTTAATGGGATAACTACCTACATTCAGTGGACCATAAAGACTAATATACCCATCACCAGTTTCATGCAAGCCAATTTCCTGAAAGAAACTGGAAGAACTCTTACCTATCTTTGGGGACGTTTATCATCAAGGTCTGGGCGATAGTTAGGAAGAGGGACCTTGCTTGCAACCACTACTTTTCCATATATTTCACTGAACATGTGATGATTAGTGTGAGAGGAGGGAAAAAAATATATGTGCATAATCAAGATTCGTAAATATGATTTGAATGGGAAAGAGATAAAAGGATGTAGACAAATAAGTGGAGATTTCTTTTGAGTGTATTATTAAGGAATTTCAGTAGTCATAAATAAAAGATACATTTTATTATAAATAGTTTACTTTCACTACCAATATAGGCAATATACTTTATTTATTACCTTATAATAGGTCAAGAATGTAAATATGTTGCTTTTATAGGTGAAAAAAAGTAAAGTATGTTTCTATTTTTGGAATTTTTTGTTTTTTTTTTATAATACAATTTTGTGAAATTAAATATTAAAGGATACAATGAGAAAGACTTTAGAAAGGTAACGTGTTGACCACCATTCAATATGACTTTGGCATTGTTACCCTTTACTGATAGACCTTATAAATAAAAGTTTATTTATTTACAAACTGTATTTCATGTTCAATATAAATGAATCAAAAGGAATAATAACTGAAGATCCTGTTTGAAAGATAAACATAAAGGGAATTTGCATACCAGGGATTTTCACTCTGCCATTAATGGTATAACCACCTTCATTCCTGTAAATCAACATAAGCAAACATAATTATAAATATTAAAAAAATCACTTAAGAGTTATGATCATCATTATACACTATACAGATAGTGTATTAAATAGAAAATAGTTATCACATCAGGTGTAGAAAATGAATCGACAATTGAACATCTGTCTACAAAGGGTGGTTTTTTCCATTACCATTGTGATGTTAAAGGTTAAAACAAACCCCTGCACAGCTAAACATTCATACTAACTACAAAAAGTCGAACCAATTATAGTAGACTTGACAAATTCAAAAATAAAAATAATTTAAATGTACGACTTATAGAAGCAATCATGTTGACCTATAAAAAAAATTTGTCACCTATTTTAAAAAAAAAAGCGAAATATTATGTAGGATTTTGATATTCATATACATTATGCATTTTTTTTGTTTTGATCATATCAACATACAACATACTACCTTTACATTGAGTAGATTTTACAAAAGAAGACTTACCATAACACTTCAACCCCTCCTAGAAGTATGATTGACATGTGGCTGGAGTAAAACGAACCAATAATGGGAACCCAAATACAGGAACAGGATGTGTGTGATATTTTAACCAATCTTTAGTCTGAGGATCTACATGTAGGATACCCATATCCAAATTTCTTATTCATGTTTTCAGCAGTTTCATCGAAGTCCTAATTTTGCAATTCTCGGTCCCTCTTCACCTGAATCTATACAAAGTCAATAGACGGGAATCTGGTAGAGAGCTTAACTTTATACTTTTAGGGTCTCCTAATGTATCAATATAAACCTGTAATAACAATGATCAGTTTTCATGAAATTTGCTGACAGTTAAATTTTAACTACATATGTGTATACCTTGGTTAAATGATACCTCATGTCCAGTATAATCTTGAACAACACCATGGCAGCCTCATGTGATATATCATTGAGACTAATATAATTTCTATTAATAAAGACTTAATGAAATCAATTAGAATAGACATTAACTTAAACATCTTATTTACAGGAGGAAGTTGGATACTGATACAGACGACATTGAAAATTGATATTTAAAACTGAAAGCAGAAAACAACAGGCGGAGAACAAACCAGATCAATAGGACAAATAAGGAAGCCGACGATGGCAGTGACAGTAGTAGAAACGGCAGCAAAGCACGAGGAACCGACAAACAGAACACACACAAAACACAGACATAGTGGAATGAATTCAGATCGATATTATGTAAGTACCCGAATTTTTGATTTGGGTTTTAGGGTATTTTACCTGGCCGGACGACCGCTCGTATCCGGTGTACATAACAACGAAATTCAGGGTTGTAAGCAGGAACTCCATCGTTGTAGATCCCTCTGATGTGAATAGCAGTCAGAATCGAGCAGTTGATAGGACAAAAAAAAACAAAAAAAAAACTAAGTGATGAACAACAAATCAGAGCATGTTTTGAACAGACCTTAGGCTTGAAGCAGAAGAAGAAAGGAAATAAGCCGAAAAGCCCTACTTTTTAGATAGACGAAGAGATGATTTATGTATGTATCCTGTCACAACATCTAGAGTTAAAAGATATTGTCTATGACAGATAAATTAATAGCTCATATATACTATACTTCATAAATATTAAAGGGTGGAATGGAGAACAACCTTTGAAGAAACCATAACAACAGGGCATTGTAGGACTCATTTTTCTGTCATTAGACAATCAAAAATACAGTCAACATATGCTAAATAGATTTTGATTCAATAGATATGCGCAAATCAGATGAAGAATTTATAGATATGCACAAATTAGATGAAAAATCTATTCGAAATCAATTAACTCTATCATGCATCGGTCTAACCCTCATCGCAAAAATATTTGATTAGGCTTTGTAAATAGATCAAAAACAGATAAAGTAATTGATCGAAACTGATGTAGGCGATTGTGGGAATTTAGAAAAGAAATATAATCAAATTGACTAAGGATTGAAATGATGCTTTACCCGGGGATCTTGTCGACCTCAAATTCGACGCCGTCTGTAATTAAGACGAACATTGACGAAGACCACAGGCATCCCGTTAGATTAGGGTTAAGCGCCATCGATGAGTTTATCGGAGGCCCACATTCGCTGATTTTTGTCGTCGTCTAGGGCTTGGATCACGTGAACCACTCCTGGATGCCTTAATCTACCTAATCTGGACGCATCAACTCTGATGATATCGAAGGAGTATTCGACTGCTCTGGAAAGTCCGGAAATCGCAAGAGACATGGAAGCCTTTTCGGATGAAATTGGGAGGAAATTCATAAGCAAAGAAGAATATAAACAAAACACAAACAAACCTTATTGTGACACTCCGAAACTTCAATCTTGTACCATTAATCAATTCAATCAATATTTAACTTGTTTTGTCGATTTCTGGTGCTATTCAAGGGTTCATTTAAGTGTTCTAAGCTTGCATTTGACCAAGGTTGAGTTTAGGAATGAGTCAAAGTGTAGCAAAGTGAGAAAACCGGGCCATACACACCTCTTGGAGGAGTGTACGACCGTACACATGGGTGTGCGGCCGCACACCCACTCCCTTGGCAGCACACTCACTTTTGGGCAGCGCACTCACCCTATATAAAGGGTAGACCCCTTTCCTTTCATTCCTTTAACACCTTGGCAGCACACAACTCTATTCTCTCAAGTTTCTCCAACTTTGAACCTTCCAAAGCTTCAAGAACGTGAGTACTTCTTCCTCTAGCTTACAATCCATGAAAGACCCCTCTATCTAAGCCTTAAGTGCGCCAAAAATGGACATGTTCTTCGTGTTGGAAGTGAGTGCGGCCGCACACCCTTAAAACACCCTCCAAAGTGAGAGTTTGACTTCCATATTCGAGATAGACATGTCCCTAGCCTTGTTGCACCTTGGAAATGGCATTTTTGGACATTTTGGTGTGGGGTGTACGACCGCACACACCTGTGTACGGCCGCACACGCACCTGTACGGAAGCACACTCCAAGTGTGCGGCCGCACACTCAAGTGTGCGACCACACACTCATCATAGGGCCGCAAACCCACTTCTAAGACCCCTTTCTTGCACTACAATGGAGTATAGACCTAGAACACTTCGTGGATGTGAGTATGGACCTTGAGAACACTTCGAAGGCACCTCATTTCATGAGTGTACGGGCGCACACCCATGGCCTCACACCCACTCAAGGTGGCCATACACCCCCTATACTCAATCCTACAAGGTCCTATCTCTTGGTACACATAGTTTCAAGTATCTAGAGTGAATTCCAATGGTATTTAGTAGTGAAAAGCCTTCATTTGACTCCTATGTGTATGGCATTACATGTATTAGGATCAAGTTGAGTTCGAGGTTTCACTAGACACTCAACATCTCGTACCAAACTTTCGTGAAAACCACTCGCTCAAGGTGAGTTCATACCCCTACATTTTCTGTATTTTTAATGTTTTCAGGGGGGAATACAAGCTAAACATAAATGTTTTCAAAACTCATGCAATTCTCATACTTTAACCCTTTTGTATTGTGTTGAGCATAAGGGACGTTTTCACAAAAATTGCATCGTTTTCCGGACTCGCTGTTCACTACGTTATACATGCAAACTATAATCGGTATAGTTTGGGATTTTCTAAACATAACAAGTACAGATGTAACATCCAGATTTCCAGGTATTATGTTTGATCATTTATTCTTTTGAGTAAAAGGGAGGGACTCGACGAGTTGAGGCGTAGACTCGTCGAGTAGGATCGTGTGTGCTGGCTGGATTAATGAACGGACTCGACGAGTCGGAAATGGTGGACTCGACGAGTCCGCGCTGTAATTTGAAACCCTAATTCTCGGGGTCTGTGCCCTATTTAATGGCCTTTATGGCCTCCATTTGCGGCCACTTCACCCCTGAGAAACCCTAGAGAGCAGAGAGATCGTTTGTGGTGCAAGAGGAATGCTAATTCATCATTTCTTGTGTGTTTTAGCAAGAAGGAAGGAGGTAGAACAAGTTAAGCGGGTTGAGGAGCTTGGATCCACTTCTATTTGATCAGAGGAAGCTGTTGGAGGTAACAATCTGTGCCATTCTCGTGTTTATTATGATTCTAGTGAAATCTAGGGTTTTCTTTATGCCTCTTTTAGTTGAATCTTGAGTATGTGAGGTCCCAAGGCAAGTTGGTTCATAGATCTGGACCTTAAGAGGTCCAAAGAGTCCTTACCACTCTGCTTTATGCCATACCTTTTGAGTTATGAGCCTAGGAGGCCATTTTAGAGGTTATTTCACCAAAAGAAGCTTTGGGTGTGTTGCATGTGTACCAAGATTCGACCTTTACGTGATTATCATGCTTGGGAAGGTCAGATCTATAGATTAGAGAAGCAGATCTGACCTTAGAAGGTCATTTGAGTATGAACATGGAAGCAACTCGCCGAGTTCATAAGTGGACTCGACGAGTCGAGTCGGGGTTGCCCCGCGATTCGTGACAGGAGGAACCCGTCGAGTGGAAGGATGACTCGACGAGCCAAGAGAGACTAGAAGGGCTCAGAGGACCCGCATGGACTCGCCGAGTCGCCTGTGTGCACTCGACGAGTCGGGTCAAAGTTTGACCGTTGACTTTCGTTGACCTTAGGGTTCTGGTCAAGACTAATTCAAGAGAGTTCAGGGAGGGGTAGAATGGACTTCTACCCAATCTTTAGAGATGAGACTATGAGAGAGTATTGATCGGGGATGTTATTTGAATGATAGGAGGAGGCTAGGTCGGGACGTTGAGCACGAGAGTTATCCGACTTCATTGAGGTGAGTCTTCTCACTATACTGTACCTGGAAGGGTACCTATGTGTGACCGGGAGGTCTTGTATGCTATGAGATGTATGTGCTATATGCTGTTATGCGATATGTATGTGTTATGTATGTTATGTATGATAAGGACCGGAAGGTCAAGATGTTATGGACCGGAAGGTCAGGAGGTTACGAACCGGAAGGTCGATACGGGTAGGACCGAAAGGTCTACCGGGATTCGGGACGGAAGTCCCCTGAGACACTTGGATCGGAAGATCCCACAGAGTTATGGCCTAGAAAGGCGTATGTGTTGTATGTGGTATTTTGGGGAACTCACTAAGCATTTATGCTTACAGTTGTTGTGTTATGTGTTTCAGGTGCTAGCGAGGATCGCGGGAAGGCGCCGACATGATCCGTACACACTCATAGAGATTATGTTTTGAGATTCTGGGATTTGTTTGTTATGATGACATTGGATACAGTTTGTTTGATATTGTTTTTGATGATTGAAAATATGATTTAAAAATGAAAAATTGTTTTGAAAATTTACGTTGTTACAACAGAAACTTTCACTACTAAAAATATGCACTAAGATAGAAACAGTTTACAGTATACATCACTACTTTACCATGGTATTCATACGGTATACATTCGGATTTCATTATGGTAAAAACGCTACAACACTACATGTAAACTAGATTGTACGATACTGTGAGGCGCTACTTCAATACTGTACCCTTAGGTGTACAGAGATAAATCCTATCATAGTATAACCAGAGTCTCCTGGAGGGAGAGCGTGAGATTTGTGAATAGATCTATTCGGGACTGACAATCCCACACCCGAACTGCTAGCTACAGTTGGGCAGGCATGCCCAGGGTGACAAATGTCATTTAACTCGACGCCTGAAGAACGTTGGAAAGGTCTCTAGTCATATCAAGTATGGTTATACGACTCACATTATGTATAATTCACCCTTAAGTTTACAACCTGTCACTCTTCAACAGTTTTATTTTTACTAAATAGAACTAACACACACTACGTATAATGGCTGAAGCCAGGGTTTTCAACCAAAAATCGATTATGCAAGGATTTCATATACAATATACTTATACTTCATGATTAGCCTTAGCTAGTCACATGAAGTAGTATTTTCACATATCACCACAGTTTTCAATAACGAACATTCATGGTTTATACGGAACTGATAATGCTACATTCTCACTAAAAAAAATATCGGATTTTCTTGGAAAGATACAAACACTTTTACAAGCTCACCAATAAGTTTTCATTACAAATTATCGCTTATGAACTCACCAGCTTTATGCTGATATTTTCAAACTGCTTGTGTTCTCAGGAAATCAGTAGACAGGTACCTGCTGGGTTTTTGAGAAGCTGGAGCAATAAGAGTCTTATGTTTACTTTTATATATATACTCTCTGATGTAATTCAAACAAGTTTTCAAACTGATGTAAACATTTTCCTATATGTATACACTGTGATGGTTGTGTTGCTATGGTTGCTATTATACATTGGTTATGATGCTATACATGACGTCCTCCGCCCCGGAACGTTTCCGCCATCGGTTTCGGGGTGTGACACTTATTGGAGGAGAAAGACGGCAACCGACGCTGACGAGAAGAAGATAAGCATGAAACAAAGTAGAAGTTCCAACTGAGGAAAAGAAGATAATCACCAGCAAAACCCGAAATTCCAGTGGCAAAATAAGAAAGGAGAAGAATTTCGTGTGCAAATAAGAAAGAAAAAAAAAGTTACTGTTCGCCAAGTTTTTAACAATCCTCCTTAATAAATGAATGTTTTTTTTTTGCTACATGTCAATCTCTAATGAGTTTTGACACTTGTCATCTTGTGGTATTTTTGAAATAAATATTATCCACTTGTCAATTTTTGGTTTGTTTCAATTTTTAAAATTAAAATCATATATACTTATATATGTAAAGTATTAAATATCATATATATGATATTAAATTGTAATAAATATGTTTTTTCCTTATTTTAAAGTTATACATTAAAAAATATTTTTTGTTTACACTTTAATGTTTAATCTTTTTTAAATCAACTCGTGTAATACAAGTACTTCAGTTAACGGTATATATAATAAAAGTCCGATCGTCAAAAAATAAAAAAGCTTTAAATCTGAATAATAAACGTCGTATTATCCCCTTCTCTCCGGCGAGGGTAAAAGAGAAAGTTAACCCTATTGATAACCAAAAACACTCGGAAGATGACGGAACCGGTCACCACCGGCCAAACAGACGATCAAGAAGTAGGAACGCCGGATAACATGGAGGAGAGGAATCCATCCCCGAAAGTTGTTAGCCGTAAGGAAAAGCGAAAGGCGTTGAAGAAAGACAAGAGGAAGCAAATAAGGAAGGAGCTAGCGGAGAAAGCTCGCACCGAGGAGGAAGCTCGGCTCAATGATCCCGAAGTGAAACGAAAGATTGAACTAGAAGAAGAGAGGGAGAAAGAGAGACTAGAGAAGGAAAGAAAGGAGTTTGAGGAGAGAGAGCGGATTTTTCTCGAAGAGTTACAAAGGAAGAAGGAAGAGGAAGAAGAAGAAGAGCGAAGGAATGCTGTTGAAAGAGAATCAAAGCTAAAACAGGTTCGTCTCTTACACTACCTAAACTCTCTTCTTTTTTGAATCTATAGATTCTACCCAATTTAGGTTAGAAACTAACGAATTGAATTCTGGTTTGCTATCTACTTGCCAATTGAAGTGAACAACTGTTAAAAGTCCCACATTATTTTGCAGGAAGGAACAGAGGAAGTCTCAAATGAAGATGACGATGAATGGGAATACATAGAGGAAGGGCCTCCTGAAATCATATGGCAAGGAAACGAAATAATAGTGAAGAAGAACAAAGTCAAGGTGAAAAAGAAAGAGGCCAATCAATCTATCCAAAAAGAGGTACACAAGTTAATAGCCTTTTCTGTGTTTCTCACAGCACACAATCACAACCTCTTTAAGTCATTTCTCATTTCATTTTGCAGGATCCTGATAGACCTACATCAAATCCACTTCCTCCACAATCTGAAGCTTATGCTGCTTTCAAGAATGCACCCATGACTCCAACAGAGTTGCTGGACACTGTTGCCCAGCAAGTCCCAAACTTTGGAACAGAGCAGGTCAGTCTTTGGTTGCCTCTTTTTGTTACCTTTTTTTTTATAGTGTACTCAACTGGTTTTTGTTTGTTAATATTGCAGGATAAAGCTCATTGTCCATTTCATATTAAAACTGGAGCATGTAGATTTGGTATGCGTTGCAATAGGGTTCATTATTACCCTGATAAATCAACCACATTGCTTATCAAGAACATGTACAATGGACCTGGGCTTGCTTGGGAACAAGATGAGGGACTTGAGGTCTGTTGTTGGGTTCAGCCTGTGATTCGTGTATCCTGATGAATTTTTTGATAGTATTAATGCTTTATTAATTTGGATTTCATTTAACCATTGACCAATAAAACTAAATAACTTGTGTGTGATTATGTGGTGTAGAAATCCTCTAGAAAAAAAACTATGGTTTAATTTTATCCGCTCTTCTTGTTGTTCTTGACTCTATGTAATCAGAATCTTTCCCAAGATCCACACTGGAAGTTCATGAATTTGGCTTTTTGAGGATTGGAGATAAACGTTATTAGCGATTTGTATCCTACAATCTCTCAAACTTTCTTGTCTTTAATATGTTTTCCATGGTAATATCTTAATTGTAATAACGTTATTATACAAGTAATTGCTTATATAATAACTTTTTAGATATTCTGACAACTAGTGTCTCTAGGGGTTTGAGAAAAGATCATTTTGTGTAGTTGTTTGCACCTTTGGATTCTAGCTCCTTAACTCCTTTAGGTGTCATATTTGTCATGCAATTGAAGATTTTGTACTCTACAAGCTTGAGCTAACAAATGACTTCAACATTGCCATCTATTTTTAGTATATGTATCCTTTCAATAGCTTTCAGGTAACAACTTACAAGTTTCCTAAGAAAATCAATTAGAAAGATTTGTGACCAAAGGGACAATTATGGTTTCTTAGTTTTAGAACAGTTATGCAGGCCATAGTTTGTTTGATGAAGTCAATTTCCTATCTGCCATTCTTGACTCTACTTAGTTCCTGTGCCTAAGGTTTTCAACTGTACTTTTCTCAGTTATATGGAATTTTATTGTAAAATTGAGTTAGCTGATGAGAATGAGGGCATTTTAGAAAGAAATAACTTATGATTTTAAGAATCCAGTATGATTAGGCTAAAACATGTGTGCCATTAAAGTCCACACACATATGCATATAGATACACAAATGTAGATAGGATATAAGTCTTTTACATATATATACAAACATACATATAGAATACGTACATGTATATGTCTGAATGTCTATATGTGTATGCATACACACATGAATACATTATACTATTATAGATATACACCAATATATTAGATGGATATACCTCTGTGCATAAAAATACACACACCTATATATACATATTCACACATGCATATAGATTTTTTTAATTATGTATATGCATGCACACACATATCATATATATCTCGTACACATGCACATATATGTATGTATGCATATTTATCTATAAGTGTGTTTGTATGCATTTTTTTCATTTACATTTAATCATTTTGAATAATGGACTCTATTGATTTTCTGATCTCTACAGTATACAGAGGAAGAGGTTGGGCGCAGTTATGAAGAGTTTTATGAGGATGTACATACAGAGTTTTTGAAGTTTGGGGAAATAATAAATTTTAAGGTCTGTTGTATAAGTTATACATTCATTTCCTTTTGAAAACACTACACACCATATTAATAGTTTTCAGATTTTATTTATTCTTTTTCTTTTTGTTGATAATAGGCAGTGTTATTGTTGATTTTTAGTTTGTGAATGTTTGATAATGAGAAATATTATTTGTGATCAGGTGTGTAGAAATGGTTCTTTTCATTTGAGAGGAAATGTTTACATCCAATATAAGTCATTGGATTCAGCTGTGATGGCTTACAATTCTGTACATGGTCGTTATTTTGCAAGCAAACAGGTATTTTTTTTTTATTTTCTTTTCAGATTTTTCATATTTTGTTGTCAGAATTACTTTCATTTAGTTTTGGAAATAGACCTACAAAAAAGTTGTCCAATTGTGTATCATGTAACAAATGGAGCCCTAGAGTTTTAGTTCTTATTTGCTTTAAGTTTAACAACTGCTTACTTGATTTGGAATTGATGATTGATAGGTTAAATGTGAGTTTGTTAGCCTAACAAGATGGAAGGTTGCTATATGTGGGGAATACATGAAATCAAGGCTTAAGGTATCCATTAATCAATATGTTGATGTCTTTTGTTCAACATACCAATCACTACTTTTTGTTAACATTTTTTCTTCCTATTATTACTTACCAGACGTGTTCTCGAGGGTCTGCTTGTAATTTTTTACATTGTTTCACGAACCCTGGTGGAGACTATGAATGGGCTGATTGTGATAAACCACCTCCAAGATTTTGGGTCACAAAGATGGTTGCTTTATTTGGTTATTCAGAAGACGACACCTGGCACCAACCAACTCCCAAGGACCAACATCGCATATTTACATCAGATAGAGACAGGTTTGCCTTTTTCCCTGTTAACTACTTTCTCGATAAACAATGTTTCAAAAATATTTGAGAAAACCGGGGCCCACAACCATATCTCGTTTATGGATTCTAACAGAATTTGTTTCGGTTTCGATGTTTGTTTTTTGTTTGCAGTTATCACGAAAAAAGGCATCGGTCTATTGAAAAAAATCAGCACAATGGAAATTCAAGTAGAAAACACGATGATGAAAATCACGTTCGAAAAAGCAGAAAACGTGAACGCGATAAAAATTATGAACACGAGGATTCCGATTCTGATGGAGATCGGTTGAGGAGACATCATGAAGGTTCACAAACTCACTCAAGTCATAGTAGGAGCAAAGAGAGTAAACCCCATGATTATTATCGTAAAAGCAAGAGAAGAACTCATGGTAGTAGTAGTAGTTCCGATGAAGACTTTTACACCAAAAAACGACATTTAAACACGAAAAGTAGGTCACGACGTACGAAAAATGTCTTGGAATCATCTAACGATGAAGAATTGGATGATGCCGAGTTAAAAAGACGTAAAGAACGGAAAACCGATCGTCGGAGGTCGAGAAGGCGTGGTCGTGATGGTAGCTCCGGTGAAATTGACGGAGAATCCGGCGAGGTGGAGCGGCAGCGGAATGGGAGGAGTAGGTCACGTGATCGTGATGGTGATGGTGGGTGTCTCTCAGAGAAAAATGAGATGGGTGACCGTTGGGAGCCCGAAGGTTCTCCTAATGAATTGAAAAATTCAGAAGGTGATGGTAAAAGTAGTCATGGAGAGAACCGGAGAAGTCGTGATCATGATGATAAGACGAGGGAGAAGAGGAAGAGAATTTGAGAAGCGGCTAAGAAATGACACGATATAACAAACTGAGACTGTTGGCATGTATTGGATTTGAGAAAAAGTTGTAATTTTTGGATGATTTTGATCTCATCCAAAAAGTGGAGCAAAATGGGGATGCCTTTATCCTTGAAATTAGCATAAAGTGTTTGCCTTAGAGAACTTGCTTTATATGTATAGCACAGAAAAGGAATACACGGCATGAAACGTTTACTTCTATGTGTTCTTTGATAGATTCCAAATTATTCTCCTTCAAGAACCACTTAGAATCGGGTTCCAAATTATTAATCCTAACAAGAGTTTACATAAACTATCTAAGATAAGTGGTCATTGGTTACTCATTTGCCCTGTCATTGCCAAATCAAATATTAACGTAAACAAGTTATAACATATATATTTTTTTCATATAAACGATGCAAAAAACTTAAGTGGTAAAATCTTTTCAAAAAAAAAGCTAAATGTGACCCGGTTACTATTTAATTACATGGTTTCACGATTTAAAAAAAAATGTGTACGACGTAGGGCTTCATCATGCAATCATGCGAGCATTGTACTTTTAATTTTCATGGATTCTGATTTCTGACCGATCGATCTCCTGACTATACTTCAGCATGTACATGATGAGCCCTCAAGGTTTCTGGTAACTTCACTCAGTACCCTCAAACAACTTCTTTACAACTAAAGCCCTTTAGAAACTCACAACTACACTTTAGTCGTCCAACTTTATTATAACAAATCAAGACACAATGACCAAGTTCAACACTCTTCAATTGTAACAGGAATCAAGCTATTCAACCTAACTAAACAACAATAATACAAACACAATTACCAAGTTCAAAACTCTTCAATTGTAACAGGAACCAAACTGTTCAACCTAAGTAAACACCAATAATACAGATACAATTACCAAGTTCAAAACTCTTCAATTGTAACATAAATCAAGCTATTCAACCTAAGTAAACACCAATAATATACATAAATAAATGGGAAAATTGCAATAAAATGCTTACATATTGACATCATAATCGATTTAGTCATTATATATATATATATATATATATATATATATATATATATATATATATATATATATATTCAATTAAGTCTTAAAAACCGGTAATCGTATTCAATTTAACCTTTTTACCCAGTCAACAGGTCATCTAACTTTCAAAAATTACATTTTTGGCATAGATTACAAAATTTATTACAAAATTAGTCCAAAATATACACTTTTGGTCCAGATTTTAAACTTTATTACAAATTTGGTCCACAATTAACCCTTTTGGTCCAAATTTTAGAATTTTGTTATGAATTCATCCTAACTTTAGTTTTTTTTTCACAACTTTTTTTTCTCAAAATTTTGTTTCGAATATTTTTTTTCTTTATAAAATCATATGTATAGAAAAAAAAAACATATTTTCACATAA
This sequence comes from Lactuca virosa, assembly GCF_052849685.1. Classification (NCBI taxonomy): domain Eukaryota; kingdom Viridiplantae; phylum Streptophyta; class Magnoliopsida; order Asterales; family Asteraceae; genus Lactuca; species Lactuca virosa. The sequence goes on from NC_136434.1 coordinate 293,833,031, forward strand.
AAAATCTTATATTTTCTATATAAACACTTGTTTTAAAAAAAAACTTTTTTGTATACGAAATACTTATTTATAAAAATAGGTATTTATTAAATACATAAATATATACAACTCAGTTTTCATAAAAAAAATGTATATATACATGTATTTTACACAAAAAAATGTATACAAACACCTATTTTATTATAAATACATTTGTATGCAAACACGTATTTATAAAAAAATGTATACAAACATCTATCTAATATTAAACGTATACATTTCTTTTGTAAACACACACACACACACACACACACACACACACACATATATATATATATATATATATATATATATATATATATATATATATATATATATATACTAGGTTAAAACCCGTGGAACCCACGGGTGTTAATTTTAAATATATTAAAAACATTAATTATGTAATAAAATAATATATCATTAATTTAGAAAACTTATGAATTGTATTGTATTTTTTTATTAACTTTATAATTTGTAAGTATTTACTAAGTATGTAAGTCCAATTATTTGATAAAAGTCATGAGTTTTTATAATACAATATACATTTGAGTAAAGAGAAATAAACACAAAAAATCGTTGAAATTGAATTGCTATAAAACAAACAAAGCATTTCAGTAATGCAATTAACATAAAAAAATACAATATAGATAAATTAATAAATATGATGGATGAAGTGTGGTTTACTAAAAGTGACTAAGTATGTTTATCCTAAATTGATATACTTTTGATAAAATAAAATATAAAGAAATAAAATTTATATTAAACACAATTAATATTTGTAAGATGTAAACCCAAGACAATAAATATACTTTTTTTTATTGTTATTAAAGTAGAAATTAGTTAATTATTTATAGAGTTTGACGAACACATGATATGATTTTTAACATGAAATAAATATTAGTTTTAAAAAACATTGATTCAAAATAAAAAGTTCATAAATTTTTGTTAAAAATTCAATTTAAATGTAATAGTTATTTGTAAATTTGTAGTATTATGTTGCTTAGTACGTTTCAAGAAATGGGTCGCCTAAACCACATACCTAAATTCCACTAAATGGGTCGACCCTAAACCACAGACCCTAATTATACGGATGAATCCTCCATTTACTATATCCAACAATCCAATGTCCTAATCGATCCCTATTTGATCAAGTTTCATAACCGAATGATTATGAGTGAATCATATCGACGGTATGAAATCTCCAACGGCGATCTTCCGATTATGTCAGACACCGACGAGTTTCAGAGTTCAGACATTGTTAGTCTTCTACGGTTGTGCGACGGCCTATCATCGGTGTTGCATCTGGAAATGAGAAATTATGTTTAGTCGTTTGGGTTTCCGGTTGATTGCAATAGGTGGCGGGCCACCGCTCATATTATAGATTAGCCGGTGGAGTCCGCCAGACTTATCTGATACTTTCAGACGCCGGACGACAGTTGATGTTAAGTTTCCGACACCTGATTGAGTTCATTAGAAAGATGACAGGGTATGGGCTAACGGATCCAGTGAACAGAAAAGAGTATTTTGATTACTCGAGGATTCAAGGTACAATTGATATTGAGGTAAGCCTTTACATTATCAAATAGTTGGTGTTCAATACAATATACTAATTCTTATGAACTTGACACAAAAATAGCAACGCATATTCTCAATATTCATTAAATAAACGACAATGAAAGAACCAGTAACACATTCAATTTATACATGTTATAGGGATCATTTTTGTAATTAATATAGCTATTTTGAGAAAAATGTACTTATCTGCAATTATAGTTTAACGGGAACTATCTTTTTTTGAATTTATACTTTACAGTGAGCATTTATAGGGACCATTTATGAATTCAATAATCATTCGTGTTATATGAATATGTAGTTATTTGACGCCTTTCAGAAAAGCATAGGAAGATAACTAAATATGACAGAATCATGAAAAAGACAATAATGTCCTTTAGTTTAGTTTTACACCAAAACTTCAAATAATCACACCGAATTTTGCTATCCCTTGTCTGCAAAAGTCATGATAATTCATACATACTTGAATAAACCTATCACAATTGACAATTTTATAAAAAAGACCAATTTGCCCTTCAACTCTTTTACAAATGTCATCATAAACCGAATGAATATTGCTGCAATTACCATGAAAAATGCCATAAAAACCTGTAGAAATTTAATTGTATCCATGCTTTGATCCATCAAAAACCAGAAAAAGGAGAACAATACCCTTTTAAAAATTTACTACATTGATTCTTACAAAAATTACAATAAGCATTTATTTCCTTACAGCAATGATATCGATTATTATAAAAATTACAATAATCATTTCTCATTTGATGCGATCTCGTCTGTATAACAGGTACATGTATGGATGCTATCTCATCATGGTAGAGACTATTGCTTTTGTTTTTTTATAAGTAACTAAACATATAAATTCAAAATATAGTTCAAATAAGCAGATTCAAATTACATGAATTTGTTTATAGTTCAAAAAAAGAATGAAAAATAGCAGGACATTATCAGAATTTCCATATTTTCCTGTGTTTATGTACAAAACCTTAACTCAACTCAACTAACAATAATGGTTGAAATGGGGAAAATAGAATTATATCTTTGTTTATTAGATTTGCTGCAGTAGAAAACAAATGGCGAGGAAGAAAAGCAAAGACGGAAAAACTTGAAAGAATGCTTATATATGCGAAGGTGATGAGTCGATTATATTTTTAATCTCAAATAATATGTGAATGATGATTACAGTCGATGAAGATACAATTGAAAAACTGAAGGGATCATGTTTTTACGATATTTAAGGTAATAAGGTGCATGATTTTTATTGATGATAATTAGGGTGTTATATATTAAGGGGTAAATTTATGTAGATACCAAATAAAATTGAAATGTTCCTGATTTTCTGGGATTTTTTTTCTAAACTATATATCTTATTCTTTGTTATCTGCAATAAAAAACAAATACATAATAACATAAAAACGAAATATAGTTGATTGTTGTGAGTTGTAACTTGCAGTAAATACAAAACACAAGCAGAAAACACGAAATGAAATAAAAAACAATGACAAATTCAAAAGGCTAACTTGATTTGCAATGTGTTGCAGAAGGCTGACTACATGAACTTTAGAAATGTGAAACAATGGACGACAGAGGGGACTAAAATCGGGTGAGAATAATGAACATTTTAAATAGTAATCTGAATTTAAATGAAATCATAAAATGATATTATCCCGTTAAATATGCCATCTTTAATGCATTTCCTTTTATATATTTGAATGCAGGTAAAAGCTTTAGCTGAATTTTAAATTATTTGCAAGTAAAAGCTTTATTAGAATTTGAATTTATATTCATGTTTACTTTATATAAAAAAAATGGTAGCAAGGAATGTAAGGGCAATTTTGGAAATTCAGAAAGTACACACATAGAAACACATACAGATATTGAGATACACACACATACAAACATGCACACACATATGCATATGTTATTTCTGAATTATAACATTGGACTTTCAAAGTACAATGTTAAAATAAGAAAAAAAAATTAGTAAAGCAGAAAGTTTTCTATCAAAAGTATGGCTTAAATAACAAAATTACAGAAAATTTTATTTCAAAAGCATTGTACTTATATTAATATATTAGAACCATCAAAATTCAGACTGATATAAAAGCTGAAAGAAGATTTTTACATTTTTTTATTCTTTATTAGTTGAGAACAAAAAAAAGGCACAAAATTTTGATTTTTTTTGCAATTATGATTTATAGTTTTTTTTATTATTTTTCTTTGTTTCTGGGTTTCTTTGATTTATGATATTATATTCATGTATACACAGGAAGAATTAAGAACATAAACATGAAAACTCTGAAAAATATATGCAGTTATCGAATTTGTACAAATGCATGAATTCAGATTGTCCTGTAAAAGAAAGACTGAACAGGATTTCAGATTGCTAACCTTGTGTAGTTGTTCCTGTCGTGGAGGATGAATATGCAGTAAATGATCACAAAATCAAGGAAATTATAACTGGTACTGACAGGAAGGATTGAAGAACTTATGTTAGCAACTTGATTTATTGAATAAATTATTTTAAAACAAATAAAACTGAGAAGGTACAGTGAAGAAGAACTGAAGAAGCATACCGTTTGCAAAGAATTCTCTAAAGCAGAATCGTGAACAAAATAGAAGCATCTAGATGGTATAATGGTATATATTTCGGTATGCCTTTATTTGGTGCAGATCTTTTGGGATTTAATGACTGGAAATTAATCAACTTCCAATTAGAATAAACAAACTTCCATATTTTATTGGATATGACGAATTTGAAATTTGAATTTACGATTTTTGCATATTATTTGGAAATCTTTTATAAATTTTAAATTGTTGAATGCATTTGATTGGTGCAGATTTTTCCGGATTTATTGACTGTATATGATATATGAATTGGAGGGCATTTACGTAAATGTAGATGAAGAAAATAAGCGGGAAAACACAATTTAGGGGGCTGGGAGAGTGACACGTGGACATATTCTACTTATTTATTAGGATAGGGGATATATATATATATATATATATATATATATATATATATATATATATATATATAACACCTATTTTGTAATAAATTCATTTGTATTCAAACACGTTTATATATAAAATGTATACAAAAACGTATTATATAAAAAATTATTCAAACATGTTTTTATAAAAGAAATGTATACAAACATAATTTTATAAAAAATATAGACACACACCTATTTGTGTGCATATATATATATACACACACACACACACACACGCTTACTATGAATTTTTTTTTGTATAGAAACTATAAGATTTTTTTATGTGAAAATATGTTTCTTTTTTTGTATAAATATGATTTTGTATAGAAAAAGCATATTTGAAACAAAATTTTGAGAAAAAACGTTGTAAAAAAACTAAAGTTATGATGAATTCATAACGAAATTCTAAATTTTGGGCCAAAATGGTAAATTTTGGACGGAATTTATAATAAAATTTAAAATCTAGTTCAAAAGTGTAAACTTTGGACCAAATTTGTAATAAATTTTGAAATCTGCGCCAAAAGTGTAATATTTGAAAGTTGAATGACTTGTTGACCAGAGTTAAATTTAATAAGATTATCGGTTTTTGGGACTTAATTGAATAAAAAAAGATATAAGGACTAAATCGATTATGAAGTCAATATGTAACAACTTTATTGTAGTTTTCCCTAAATAAATGAATGAACATAAATTTTCACAAGTAACCATTTGAGTTTCCATTAAAAATTGAAGATAAATAAATGCAAAAATAAGAATTTTATTAACTCCCAAATAACCATTTCGAAGACAAATACTCACGGTCACATCAATATAATAAATATAATAAACTCTTTTGTATAAATGATTTCTTAAACTCAAATGTTATAACAAGTTTAACAGAATCAATTGAACTCTACGACATTAAATGATTTCTATCTTTTCTCTTCTATCTGACAAACCCTAACTCTAGAAATCGAATGATAAACCCTAGTTTTAGGGATAACAGATTGTGAGAAGTCTTTCTACCGAAGTCTCCTTTATATATTAGTAATTAATTAATTAAGTGGAAAAGAAATTAAAGGGTGTGTGTTCCTCCAATGAAGAGAAAAATGCAATATTAGATTACTCATAAGAACCGGAGGATTTAGAAAAATTAGAGATGATGGACATTTTCCAGAAAAACAAGGATTCAATGGGATATAGAATGTGATGAAAACACGGAATTTTTTCGTGGTCTCTTAAAACAAAAACGCAGAGGAATTAATGTTACATGGTGTTCTGAGCGTGCTCAAGTAAAGAAGACGTTTTTAGATTTTTTATAAAGAAAAGTTATATGCCTTCTCTTCCCAAATCCGTTTAAACCTGTAACAACCCGGAACTTCAATCCTGTACACTTAGTCAATTCAATCAATATTCAACTTGTTTTGTCGATTTCTGGTGCCATTCAAGGGTTCATTTAAGTGTCTAAGCTTGCATTTGACCAAGGTTGAGTTTAGGAATGAGTCAGCATGTCCCATAGTGAGGAAACCGGGCCATACACCTCTCTTGGAGGAGTGTACGGCCGTACACATGGGTGTGCGGCCGCACACCCACTCCCTTGGCAGCACACTCTCTTTTGGGGCAGCACTCTCACCCTATATAAAGGGTAGACCCCTTTCCTTTCATTCCTTTAACACCTTGGCAGCACACAACACCTTTCTCTCAAGATTCTTCAACCGCAAACCCTCTCAAGGCATCAAAAACGTGCGTTTTCCATCACCTAACTTATCATACATGAAGGACCCATTGATCTAAGCCCTTAATCATCAAAGTTTCATCATGTTCTTCATCATATGAAGGTGTACGGCCGCACACCTTCATAAGGTGGCCGTACACACCTTAAAGACTCTCCAAAGTGAGAGTTTGGCCTCCATTTGCTAGTTGGACTTGGTATTGGCTTTGAAACACCTGAAAATCAACATTTTGAGCAGAATGAAGAGTGTACGGCCGCACACCTCTATGTACGGCCGCACACTCCCTTGTACGACCGCACACGCCCTCTGTACGGCCGCACACTCCTGTATGCCACCGCACACACATGCTGACCGCACACCCTGGCCGCACACACACTCTTATGGCCGTACACCTCCCTCGTTTGATCATGTAGGGTCCCGCCAAGCATTTCCAAGTATTTAGGGTGGTTTCCCGTCATGTTTAGTCATGAAACACCCTAATTCTAACACACATATGTGTTACCATATGTTAATAGGATCCACTTGCGTACGAAACACCAGTTGACACTCAGCATCCACACCGATCATACGCTCGAATCCTACGTCAAACAGTGAGTTCATACCCCTACATTTTCCGTATTTTTAATGTTTTCAGGGGGGGAATACAAGCTAAACATAAATGTTTTCAAAACTCATGCAATTCTCATACTTTAACCCTTTTGTACTGTGTTGAGCATAAGGGACGTTTTCACTAAAATTGCATAGTTTTCCGGGTACGCTATTCACTACGTTTTACATGCAAACTATAATCGGTATAATTTGAGATTTTTCTAAACATAACGAGTACAGAAACTTTCACTACTAAACATATGCACTAAGACAGAAATAGTTTACAGTTGCGTCACTACTTTATCATGTTTTTGATAACTGTAATTATCACTACATACGGTATACATACAGATTTTCACTATGGTAGAACGCTACTACACTACACGTAAACTAGATTGTACGATACTGTGAGGCGCTACTTCAATAATGTACCCTTAGGTGTACAGGGATAAATCCTATCATAGTATAACCAGAGTCTCCTGGAGGGAGAGCGTGAGATTTGTGAATAGATCTATTCGGGACTGACAATCCCACACCAGAACTGCTAGCTATAGATGGGCAGGCATGCCCAGGGTGACAAATGTCATTTAACTCGACGCCTGAAGAACGTTGGAAAGGTCTCTAGTCATATCAAGCATGCTTATACGACTCACATTATGTATAAATCATCTTTAGTTTACAACCTGTCACTCTTCAACAGTTTTATTTATACTAAATAGAACTAATACACACTAAGTAATATGGCTGAAGCCAGGGTTTTCAACCAAAAATCGATTATGCAAGGATTTCATATACAATATACTTATACTTCATGATTAGCCTTAGCTAGTCACATGAAGTAGTATTTTCACATATCACTACAGTTTTCAGTAACGAACATTCATGGTTTTTATGGAACTGATAACGCTACATTCTCACTAAAGAAAATATCGGATTTTCTTGAAACGATACAAACACTTCTACAAGCTCACCAATAAGTTTTTATTACAAACTACTGCTTATGAACTCACCAGCTTTATGCTGATATTTTCAAACTGCTTGTATTCTCAGGAAATCAGTAGACAGGTACCTACTGGATTTTTGAGAAGCTGGAGCAATAAGAGTCTTATGTCTATATTTTACATATACTCTCTGATGTAATTCAAACAAGTTTTCAAACTGATGTAAACATTTTCATATATGTATACACTGTGATGGTTGTGTTGCTATGGTTGCTATTATACATTGGTTGTGATGCTATACATGACGTCCTCCGCCCCGGAACGTTTCCGCCATCGGTTTCTGGGTGTGACAGATTGGTATCAGATCCCTTGTTTATAGCGAACTAGTATACCGAACCTTACGTGGTATACAACTATAAACACTAAGGGGCCTAAGTGCTCTACACTAAAAGTATACTTTCAAAAATATAAGTATTTTTATAAAAAGTATACGAGCATGCATACATAACAGAATTTGTGTCACTAGTAGAACAGAACAAAAGTATTTGGATGTTGGGACGCTGCGGTTAAACCTGGGCAGTTATGTAATCATGTCTATGGTGAATATAGCCTGATCAACTATATTTAGTCGAGACATGACCAACATGTGCTTGGGAGTGACTGTGGTGTTACAGCAGACCTAAAACTTACCAAAATCATCCCACATAAAATACTATAGGAGTATTTTAGCTAGAGCCAAACTCAGTATACGGATTCATTTCAAGTGTTGCTATCTCTTCTTCCTTAAGCGATAACTTACTTGCATTAGTAACCTTCCTGTGCTTATCGCTTGGTAAAACTCTTTTATTATCAGGATAAGATATATCTTGTTTCATATATCTTGAGGACTTACCATCTCTTCTTCCTGATTGTTTCTAGAGAAAGATGCTTCCCCGACCAAGACCCATAAGAAGAAACGACAACACTC